>NC_135327.1:4383784-5047534 GCF_023851605.1 Tamandua tetradactyla
AATACATAAGCACAGGCTTGGACCTCGAGAGCTTTTTGGTCTATGGTGGGATTCCAGGAAGTAAACATGCTGTGCCTGAGAAGATCAGGCTTGGTCCTGCCCCAGGGCCTTTGCACTGCCTTACCCTCAGCTTGGAACACTCTTAACCCAGCTATAAGTATGGTTTGCTCCTTCACTTCAGACTTCAGGTCTATGCTTAGCTATCACCTCCTCAGAGAGGCCTTTCCTGACTGCTGAAGAACCAAGAACATTCCCACACCACTCCACTTGTCCCCCACAGCCTTTATCACCACTCATCAGCTCATGAGGTCAGAAAACTAGGTTTTTACACTTCCATATTCCCTGCACTTACTTAAAGAGGATCAACAAATCCTGGCTAAACAAATGAATGCAAGAGGTAATGTTGCTTAAGTCAAAACCTCCTGTTTACAGAAAGGAATTAAAGACATTCCTCCAGAGAAACAGAATTTAGTGCATAGAGGACATGGAGGTGAAAACAGAAACATCTGTGTGTGGTTTCTGTTCCTGCCCTGTGAGCTGTGTGATGCTGGGTGAGTTATTGCCCTCTCTGAGCCTCTGCTTCTGCATTGAAATCAGAGGCAAGGTTGACCATGATGCTGCTGAGCCAGTGAATGGAGGAAAGATGTAAAAATGCCTGGGCCTCTGGGGAGGTGGGCTACATCACCTTCCTTCCCCTTTGCTCCCCACCGCCTCTGCTTTACTGTGTCTTCCGAGCCTGTCCAAGTAGGAGCAGGGTCTTTCCCCGCCACCCCCCACCCTTAGCCTGGTCTCAGAGAAGGTCACACAACCGCTGAGCAGAAGAAATGGGCTGGGAACCAGCCTGGATTTATTTCCTGCCTCTCCACACAGGAGTGCTCACATCTGGAGCTTCATTTCTTTCACGAAGGCCAGGACAGCGCCGATATAATGGACAAGGATATAGAATTCTCTCCAGAGCACTGCTTGATAGCTAGAATGATCAAAAAGGGATTGTAGAAGCAGAAAGAGAATTCATAAGTAAATGCATGAATGGATGAACCTGGTTTAGAGTGGAGAAGCTTTTTGGAAAACTACTTCTTGAGGTCAGCAGAGAAGAATTAGAACTCTCTATCATGTGTCAGATGTCAGACCAACCCGGAGGCTCACGGAGTCACCTCTTGTTCTCACTCTTGCAGGTCTGTGGGTGAACCACAGCTTAGATCCAGACGGGGCTGCACGGGGCACGGCCGGGCTCAGGTCTCCACATGGCCACCCTGGGGACGATCGGGAGGGACAGCTGCCACTGGACACACCCTTCTCTTCTCGTGGCTGACCCCAGGGCGCACGAACACTGAGTGCCTTTGCTCGTGTCACTTCTGCTGACATCCGTCGGTCAAAGCAAGTTGCGTGGCCTAACACCACATCGATGGACTGAAAGGGAAGGAGGGGACACTAGTATCTGCTGAATAATGATCCAACCTGTTACACAAAACATGGGCCTAAGCAGTGGCTCAGCCAGATTTATTGCAATGTCAAGTCACGATCCAAGGCGGGTACTGTTTTTAAATTGAACAAATGAATGAATGAATACCAGAATCTGAAATACCCTGAGGGAAAAGCCACTGGTGGCAGCAAACACAGACACACCCCACAGCCACCTGCCTGGTTCCTCCGTCTCAGTGGTGCTGGGAATATTGGGCAATTGACCCAGGGGGCTTCTAGACCAGTTCAGGGTCAGGAGGTGAGAGATCACGACCCCGCAGTCTATAGGTAGATCCAGACGGTTTACGCTCTTTCTTAGCCCACAGGCGGAGAAATGAGCCAGCACACGTCTTAACTCCAATTTCAACTCCAAACTGCAGCTGCTGTGTTGCCTGGGGACCCGTATCTTTACATCGCCTGGTCCAGGGCGATGGACGCGAGGCTCGCAGGCCGCCACGAGCTCCTGGCTTCTCGCCATCAGCCCCACCACATCCATCGCTCAGGGGTGGGCGTGCGCGTCTCCGCAGCGGGGACAGCGGGAGGCAGCAGGGGCAGCGGGGGCAGAAGGTGCTGGACGCAGGGCTGAGTGGGGTGCACCAGCATCTCCCTGCTTTTGTGAAAACGCCCTTCCCAGACATCTTCGCTGCCCCTTTGGTCCTCCACACGGTCCTTCCCACATGAGTGGAGGGAAAGGGAGCGGCGGGCCAGACCCAGCGAGCAGCGCAGCAGCGCCCGATGGGAGACGCCCGGCCTCCGGGGGCCCGGGGAGACTGTCAAGTGTTCACGGGCACAGCCGGTTTTAAGAGAATCGATTTCCAGATCCTCAGCTGCCATGAGTTTATTTTCCCCTTCTCGTTCTCAAATGACCTTTTGCCACTATATAAAAATCAGGTTTCTCAGTTGAGGTGCCGACAAAGCAGAAAGCACACGCAGATTGGCTGAGCTGGGGAGGGTTTGACAGGGGAAATATTTAGAGAAGTGTAGGTGGCTGAAGAAAACGACAAAGAGTGGTGCAGCCCCCTCCATAGGGGGGAGGTATGGGGGCTGCTGAGCAGGGAAGGGTCCCTAGAAACTGAAGGCAGAAGGGCTATGTAGGGTATGAGGGAGCTGCTGCCTTCTGCAGGGAAATGCAGCTGCCCTGGTCACTCACAGGGTGGGGGCTGGGAGTACATTCCCCACCCCACTGGCCCGCCTTCCCCCCACTGGCCAAACCCAAGCCAGAGCCAGAGGGGAAGGAGCCCACTGAGGGGTCTGCTCTGCAGGAAGCCGGGAGGAGGGTGGGGGGTGGATCGGGAGGGGCAATGAAGGCTTCCCCTGCACCCCAGAGGCAACAGCCACCTGCTTCTTCCCCTGGGGGAAAAACCACTAGGAGGCAAGCAAAGGAACAGTCTCAAATATTGACTTCGGTGTTGAGATTACAAATTGCTCTGATTGCTGGGTAACACATCCTTTGGTAAATCAGATTGTTGATAATTCTAGAGGAACCTAATATATTTGTTAGCTCATAGATCAAAAATATTTTTCTGATAAATCACGCTGTGATTTTTGGAGTTCAAACAATTGAGACATACCGCAGAAGCCCTTCCATTCCCATCTGCCCACTAATGTGAGGATGTTTCTCAGTGTTTGCACCAACAATTACAAATGGTGTGAATAAAATTGATGCTGAAACCTGTCTCTTTAAAATAATAATTAATGTTCATTCATGAACACACATTTACTGAAAAAGCAGTTCCACCTACTGTGTTAAAAGAGGCATATCCCAAAGAGTTTCCCTTTTTGTGATTAATAATTCTTCCTCATCAGCTGTGTCATACTTATTTTGCTTTGGCCAATTTCGTTTTACTAACAATGATAATGATAACCTATCAGGAATAACTTTTTTTAAGGCTAACTTTTTTTAGTTTAAAGGCATGGTCACAGAAACAGATTTCGATTTCAATTTCAATTTATGGACATATTTTTGTGGCAGTAATATATGATGGAGTGATCAATAAAAGACTTCCAAGAATAAAAATAAGATACATTAAGATCAACTTCTGCCAGGGGAGTACAAACTCAAGGAGAAAAAGGAACAATGCAAATTTCCCAACAGTTAAAGCCAAGCTTATAGAAGTATTTTTTTAAAAATATCAATGATGGAGGGTATCAAATAGCTACAGTGGCAAGGTTCAACTAGATACACTTTAAAAGTGATGCAAATGATGGTTTTCTTTCAAAATATCAACATTACAACCTGCCAAAACTTATAGCCATTGCAACTGTTTAAACTTGTGATAATAAATTTAGGTGACAGCTCAGAAGCGTGAGAGTGCATGCATGATGTTTAAAGATGGAAGAAATGCTAGGAGATGAGTCTGCAGATTTCAGCAGGGGGAGGCTTTTTGGGAAGCCTTTGTTTGGGCATCATCTCATCGTTTGCTGTGGAGACAAGGAACGAAGTAAGATAAAAATCCACCCAGGACGTCGCAGGACAGCTGCATCGAGTGCCCACAGGGAAGACACTAATGTACTCTTGGAGGAGGAGGACACTGCAGGGGGCTGGCTGATGAGAAAGGTGTCCCAGGAGGACAGACTTGACCCTGGGGGAGCTGACATGGAGTATGTGAGACGTTGCAGGGGAGTTGAGGAAGAGAAGTGATTGCACGCCCAGAGTCTCGTCATTTGCCATCAGCATCACCTGCTGACAGGTACGTCCCTCTCAGCCATGGCAGCGGCATGGGGACGAGCAGTTCACTGGCCTGTGTTTATTAAACACCATTTTCAGGCATTTTTCTCAGAAATGCTGATCCGCAGGCATTGATTTCAGGACCCTAATCCTGTGCTCTCAGCCATAATCCCACACCGCCTCTCTTTTGTTTCTCCGCTTGTTGTTCATTTACGGCCATTTCTTCTTTCTCTATCGAGCGAATAACTGTTGAGCGCTGACAACGTGCCGGGTGTTGTAGATGGATTGATCAGGGCCTCTTAAGTATTGGCCAGAGCTCATCTGCACTGATTTCCTTAGAGGAACTCACTTTGCTGTGGTTTGATTCTCCTTTTCTGGCTTCAGAAGGGATGACAAGGCCCCTTCCCAAACCTCGGAAAGGAAGCCGTCTTCTCTCTGCTCTCTTCTCCCTCAGCCTTCACTCTGTGCTTCTGTCCAGCCTTCCTCAGCAGTTCCGAGGGCCTGCCTGCACTTCTCAGGCCCCTGACACCTCTTACGGGCGGCACCCAGCACCCCGCCCCCAGTCCGTGGAGGTTTGTACTGTCCTTATCCCACTGGCAGCCCTTATCACACTCCTTCTGAATCTCCCCAAGGCTTCTGCTCAGTGACACCACGGAGATGAGATTGAGACTTTGTTCTGCTGTGAGGTTCCTAAAAGTGTCACTACCTTAAGAAGATAAAAGTGTCCTCCTGTCCCATGTAAATGTGGACAGACCCCAGGCCGGTACAGGGGCCCTGAGACATTGTGGAACCCAGGCCATACTCAGCCATACTCAGCATGAGGTATCTAACTCACGGCATACGGTGCCTGCCCCAGCTCCAACAGTTGCATCTGCATTCCAACCAGCAGGCCACAGGGAAGAAGAAAAGGGCACATACTCTTTCTTTAAGGATACTTCCCAAAGCTGAGCATAGCCCTGCCACTGACACCTCTCAGGCCAGAACCTAGCAATCTGACCTCACTCACTGGCAAGCCTGGATGGGAGACAGAGTTTTCACTGACCTTCAAACACAAAAGAAGGAAAGCAGGGATATTGGGGAAGACCTCCAAAGCATGCCGCAACGTCTTGTATGTCTTTCCGCCTTGACTTGACCCCTGGCTGCAGCCCACCCCCTCCATGAGGTCGCACTTCCCGTGAGACTTATGGGCCAGGGTCCACAGTTGCTCTGCTGTGACCAGCCCCCTCCCTGGGAAAATCCTATCCTGGTGATGATTAATGGCAACACCGAGTATTTCCCAGGGGCTTGTTCTCCTCTGGCTGGTAACATTTCGAGTTTGCACAAACATGTTCGCAGATCGGCTCTCCATTGATTTACAATCCAATTTTCACATTCTGAAGCAAAAATAACTGTTTTCTACTCTGCTGGGTGATCAGCTGCTGCAGGGAGGTGGTAAGGGGAGGGCACACACGAGACGCTGGGGTGGTGGCTACACGGCGGCCACCAGCTGCCCCGACACAGAAAGTAAGAGCGTGCAAAGGTACAGGGGCTTCCCTGGCACAGCCGCCAGTGGTCTTGGTTGCAAGCAACAGAACCCACTCCAGCTATCAAAGCGGAAAGGGAAGTTAGGGTATCGAGTAGCTCACTGACTCTCTGGGAGGGACAGGCTTTTTGGAGTTTATATAGCCAGGAATGTGTCTGTCACCCCAAAGGCAAATGACATTGCCACTCAAGGTAAGTCGAATGACTGGGGACAGAGAAATTTTAAATTTAAAAAAAGCTGAAAAAAAAGAGACAGCGTTTGGGAAATGGTATCTGAATTAGGTCAAACTTTGCTTCTGAAGTCACAGTTGGAGAGATGCTGCTAAGCTCAAATATAAAGAAATAGTGCATTTACCCACACCATACCCAGCTGTTGGCATTCTCAAAACACCAACAGCATTTTTAATCTAATCACTTGTGAGAAAGAAGCCCAGACTCTATCTGCAAAGGCCCGTTGGGCTATTTATAAGAAGCCAAGAAATGAACAATCAAAACTGGGCGTGGCTTAATCCCTGCAAGTTACCTGACACCTGTTGACCCTGCAATGCCTGTCCTCAGTCTGTCTACATTGTCACTTGCCAAGTGAACGCCTAACACAGCTCCTCAAGGCGCCTCTCTTTTTTCACTGAGATGAAACCAACTACTGATTTTGATTTCAGGGTAATTAAAGGGCACAATACTGTTCTGATTTGATAACTGCCACCTGGGTGCATTTAGAGCACGCAAATCCCATGGACTCAATCAGTTATTTTTGTCATCAAACTCGAACTCATGCCGGCCGACGGCCGTGGGGACAGCTGGGTGGCCGGATGGACACGAAGCTGCGTGTCATGTAAACTCCGCGATGACAGCTGGCTGGAGGGAAACCTGGTACGGCAGCTTGGGAAGGGTCTCCCCAGAGGTAAGCCAAGGTTGGGCTTCTTGGAGAAAACAGAATCGGAGTGTGAGTTTTGAAAATTCCACAGAGTTTTTCCTAGCTGGATCCGGAATGTCTGTGGGAGGGAGGTGTGCCGTGCGCCCGCTGTCAGGGAAAGGCCCATCTGCACAGGGGCGCGCTGTGCGCCGGGATGCAGGTCACTGCGACGGAAAGCCCAAGTGCAACTGGTTTAAGCCGGAAAAGGGCAGGAATTTATAGGCTCATGCCAAGGGAAGGTCAGTGACAGAGCTGGCTGTGGGCACACCTACGTCCAGGGACTATGAATCTCTCTTTTTCTCCCCGCCTCAGCACAGTTCTCTCCGACTTCACCCTCAGACAGATGGTTCACCCGATGCAGCTCCCAATGCCTCAGATTTGCAGCCTCCAGCCCAGGTCCCTTTGCAGAGACCACCTGTTCCTGTCCCCCCAGCACGTGTCCCAGGACCAGCTCCGACTGGCCCTCACCGGCTCACTGGCCACCCCTGGACCCCAGGTCCAGGTGAGGCCCGATGGCCATGTCTGAGCCGCGTGACCAGCCCTGGGGCCCTGGACTGTGGCTCCCAGAGAAGACTCAGGCGCTGTTCCAGCAGCGGGAGGGCGAGAGCTCAGCAGGCACAGAGGGGCACGGTCCTCTGCACACACATCCCTCCCCTCGGTAACTTAAAGTTGGGTGCTTCTAGTCCCCCCCAGCCCTCGGGACCTCGGTCTCATAGCTGGGCACGAGTCACCTCGGACATCAGATTGCCCAGGGCCGGCGGGCACACGGCTGGAGCTGCCCTTTGGGAGCACGAGGAGATGCCCAGCAAAAGCCCACTGTTGGCACCTCCAACCGTGGAGTGGCCTTGGGTGAAAAGCTATAAAACGCCAACAATCAAAGATGTTTTGGGAACAGAATTAAATGGTGACCCTTATGTATGTACGCGTGAGTGTATCTGGGTATGCGCGTGTATAATTAAGGAACAAAATGGAAGCTTATTGTTTCAGCTGCATCATGAATTTCTACTAGCATCAGAATGTGCACTGAATACATTACTACTTATGTTAAACACACACAGACGATCCCTACTGAAATCAAGATGAGGTCTGAAGGCCACGCTCCCTCTGAGTCTGCGGGGAAGGATCCACCACGCCTCCCCCCGGCTGCGGCAGGGCCCAGCCATCCTGGGGTTCCCTGGCTGGTGACAGCATCCCGCCGGTCTCTGATCCCATCTGCACTTGGCCTTCCTTCCTCTCGGTCCCCACGTGGCGTTCTCCTCTCTGTCTGTGCCCAGAGCTCCTCTTCTCACGTGGACCCCAGTCCCGTTGGATGAGGGGCCCAGCCTACTCCAGTCGGACCTCATTTTAAATGAACTAATTCTTTTTGCAATGACTTTATTTCCAAGTAAGTAAATAGTCACAGGTACCAGGGCTCAGGACTTCCACGTATCATTTGGGGGACACAACTAAATCCATAACAGAAGTGACCATTTAAAGTGGTGGAGTTGACATGCAAGAGCTGAGCTCCCTCTCCCAGGGAAGAGGGCACAGATGCATCGTGGACTCCGACCACTGACCTGGGAGAGGAAGGGCTGCATGTCAATTTGGGGGTGACGACATTGAGACCCAGAGTTGCTTTTCTTGGCTTTCCTTCTTCAGAAGGGACCCAAAGCATTCGAGATGGCGGGGCTGTGCTCTGCTGGGCACACAGGTGGAGAACAAACCCCCACTGACCTGGGTGGGACAGGGACTTGGGCAGATAATAAACTTTGCTTTTTAAGCTACTGAGATTCACGCTTTCTCCCTTTTTATTATTATAGTATAAGACCAGAAGTCAAAGGGGACTTTAGCCTCATCTAAAATGGTTTATTGTCTTTAATAAGGGAAATGCATTGATGCATTACCTATGTAATTAAAACATTGTTTAATTAAAAGAAACCTAAGGTGCCACTCTAATGGCAGAATTGATCCTTACCCTGTAACTCAGATAAATTCAAGCATTTTTAGCTCTGTGTATTCTCAATGGCTAGTGGTTAGAATTAAAACTTCATTTTATACCTAAAGAATTTTTATTGTAAATCTTTTTAGAAGGCTATATTGACGCTCACTGTTCTAGTCTTCTAACACTCCTGCTATTTTGTAAGGTAAAATATTCAGCCTTAACTTTGTAGGCAGAAATAGTGAAATTTAACTTCTCTTGCTCATTGCAAAAACAACATCCTTTTTTTTTATCAAAGACTTATTAGCAGTGGTCCTTACTCTGTGCCAGGCACTGTTCTAAATGCTTTACAAACGTCCCCTTGATGACACGTGGCAATGCCCCTCTGAGTCGGGTGTTCCTGTGAAGCAGCTTCCGCGCAGCTGGTGGGCGACGGGTTCGGGTCTGGACACCAGACGGTGCGGCCCCGTGGGGAGCCCTCACCGGGGACCCCACCTCGCCTCCACGCCCCTGGGACCTGGGCCAGTGCTTGGCACGTCACAGGCCTGCATCGACGCGGTGGGGTGTATGAGCGAGTCAATGGATGGGAGATGCTCACGTCACACAGCCACGTCCCTTCCCTTATCCATTCCAAAGTCACTATGCCCAGCGCCAGGTGCGCAATCAGTATCCCTGCATTACAAATGAGGACACAGTGTCTGCACGCTCCTTCTGCCTCCTGCTGGCCTGTTTCTCTGTCTTTTGGGGTTTCGTTTCACCTCCTGCCTCTCCCCATCTCTGTGCACTACCCTCGCCGTCTCCTCCCGCGTCCCTGCCTGCCCGTCTCCCTCTGTCTCTCCGCGGCTCACACGAAGCTGCCCCAGGGTCTAGGCCGTGGCGACTGCACAGGACACTAACGGGAATTAGTGAGGTTGGGCAACTCGTTCATTCACTGGCATCAGGGAAGCTCCGTGCAGGGCCAGTCCCTCCTCAGGCCAGCGGCTCTCCCAGGAAGAAGCAGCCTATTGAGGAGACACGCGTGCAGGTGGAAAGAGGTCGGGCCATTTGACCAGGGGAGAGGACAGTGGGAGTCCCGGGGGCCCACCGAGGGGGTCCTGAGCTCTGTCCAGGGGTCGTGACAGTTGACCTGGGGGGAGCACGTGGCGAGCGTGTGGGATCTGGGTTGAGACAGCCCTGGTTCAAAAGGGGACTCAGGTGGGTAGCCAGTGAGCTCGCCTCTCTGTGCCTCAGTTTCCTCACCTGTGAAAGGGGAGGGGCCATCCTCAGGGTCCCCACCCTCAGCGTCGCTGCGCAGGTGACACAAGCAGGGACATGTTAGACTGAGGGTGGTACCTGATCACAATCAGTGCTCAGTGCATTTTTGCTGACATGAGAATAAATAAAATAATTTAAAATATAGTACAGAATTTCTTTAGACTCTAGGAACTCTAGGACAGGGCCAGACCAAGAGAAAATTCAGGTATTTTTCTCTCAACAATCTCCTAACAGTGATCATTCCCTCTGAAAAGTCCCAGCCCCATCACTCTAATAAATGATGGGATTCTAACTCCGAGTGTGATTGGAAGAGCGTTATTTCATTTTCTTTGGGGGCAGCATAGAGCATACTCGGCATGCGGCTGCTGGAGCCAAACGCTTGCGTTGCAACCCCCACTCTGCTGCTTACCAGTAACCTGAGCAAATCCTTCGCCCCCCTCTGAGTCCAGCCCCGCCAGCCTGCTGTGGGGCTCACGTGAATGTCTACAGAGGGCTTCGGGCGGTAGCAGATGGGTCAACGTCATGTTAATACTAGGAGTTGCCTCCATATTTTAAGATGCTTTGCAAACTGTAGAGTGCTGTGCAGATGAACTGCTGGAGTCATCCTCATCTCATCCACCTGAGCTTATGCTGATGGGACGATCGTACTAGCAAAGGCCATGTCGTGTTCTCCAGGACAATTTCCTGATCTCACATATCGGGACGCTCCTTAACTTCACTTAGGCAACCCATGTTGCCCCAGCAGATATCACACTGGAGCCTCGGTCCTTTCTATGGCCTAACAGGAAACTCAATCTCTTCTTGGGTTCCCAACCGCAGATCACATAGGGTCACTCTCAGTTTGGGCCAACTCTGCTGCCCCCACCCAGTCCATGCTGGACACTCTACCCCACCCCGGTTCCCTGCGGGAGGCGCAGGCAGCCCTCCCACGGCCTGGAGCCTGGGAGACTCATCTTCCCCGATCTCGCCCCCCACCCTTTGCTGATAGTATGGGGGGGATGTAGAGGCCCTCATTCATTCATCCTGTCGGCCACGTGTTCATTAGTTCACACAAGACAGCTGCCTGAGCCCACTGGGCCAGCACTGCCCCGGGAAGGGCACACAGGCGCCGCCCTGCTTAGTTGATAAAGGAAAAGAACACAGAATCAGTGACTTCTTTTGGAGTGTCTGGTTTTGCCCTGCTGTGAAAGCATCGTGGCTTCCAGACCTTTACACAGGGGATGGCAGTGTGGTGGGGAGGGGGCACCTACGAACTGTGCAGTCCTTTGTCAGACATTCATGTCTCATCTGATTTGCCTTCTAAAGGACCCAGGGCTTCACCTCCTGCTGGGTTTTGCTGTTCCCCATGGATCTTAGAGCACTGTGCATCTGTGGTGACTTCTCTAATTCGGACGTCTGTGACCCTGGTGATATTTCTCGAAAATGCTGTGATGCAGGTCAGAGGCCCCGTCAACGAGCAGGCTTGGGGGCATTTGCCATCAACTAAGAATGTAAGCATGGGGCCAGCCCAATACAAAGACACGTGCAGCTGAGGGGACCAGACAAAGCAATGTGCCACTCAGCCAAGTTAGAGAAACTGATAAGTGAGTCAAAAGGACACGGCTGCCATTCCACCAAGGCCCTCGGCCTGGGCCTCCACCCATGCGCCCGTTTCCTGGATGGGTGGCGCGAGGCTGGGGGACCCCCGGGTCCTTGAAGCCACCCAAGCAGTTCATGGACACGGAAATGGGCTCTCCATTTAGACGACGATTTCCTACATCAACGGTGGTACAGCAGCTGCAGTTCTCGCTTTGCCACTCGAGAACTGTTTCCGTCCACACATCTCAATGTTTCCACGTTTGCCTGGAGTCTCGGCAGATAAGGGATCCACGTTCTACAAAGCGCATGGCCCAGAGCAGCTGGTCCAGCATCCGAGCTCGGTGCCTTCAGCCCCCACTGGGCGATTCTTAAGGCAGCATCACAGCCCAGTGGATTTGGTTTAACTTCTCAGTTTCTCCATGGTAGGACTCATTAAAGCCGCCTTAGGCTATTGTGTGCAGTCTTAAAGGAACAGAAGGACACCGTCAGAGGAAACGGAGTGACGGAATAACTTGATGACACTTCTTATAGTCAGCAGCCTGCCAGTACGGTATCCCAGCCCCTCTGCACACCCGCCCTGGCCTGCCTTCTACCCTCAATTTTATTGTTACTGCTCCTTTCAGACCGAGTCTAAAATGCAAAGAGTTGATAAAATTTATCAGTCAGGACCCTTGGTTGCGTGCAACAGAAAACCTGAGTAAAATGGCTTTAAACGGAAGGAGTTTATAAAACCAGGTCCCGAAAGGGCGCCAGTAGTAGTTTGTAGGTTTCAGGCACAGCTGCACCCAGGGACCAGGCCCTGAGTCTTCTCTCCCAGCTTCTCTGCTCCTTTTCCCTGTCAGCTCTGTCCTTAGACAGCATCTCCGGCCGCAGCTGCAGGACAGCAAATCAAGTCCAGTTGAATCCTGAAAGCCACAGAGGGGGTCCCACTGCACCTCCAGGCCCCCGTGTGTCACAGCTCAACCCAGGACCAGTCACAGCTGCCAGGGGAAAGGAAGATCCCAAAGGTTTCAGCCCACCTGACCAGAAGGTTGGTCCACCATTGGGGTGGCATGGGAGGTGGCTTCCCCAGGGAAATGGGGGTCCATTTCCTAAAGATAATGCAGTGAGCCTTTAAATAGCCGAAAATAAGAATAATATGCATTACGAAGACCACATTCACCAAAAGGATTTATAGACCGAAGTATGTTGCACAGAGGCCAAGTTTCACCACTCTTCAGTCTGAAGGTAGAATCCTGTTGCCTCATTACCTAGGCTGGTTTCTCAGATTGGGTACCTGTGACCTCGGAAAGAGAAACCCCTAGAGTTGAAGCACAGGTCGGAGAAGGGAAGTAAAAGGCCCTGCGGTGGGGAACTGACCAAGGCAGCTGGACTCCAGGGAGCAGAAGCAGCGGCAGGCTGTAGGGGAGCTGCAGGGGGCCATTCAGCAATAACACACAGCTGGGGCCACCACCCCTGGGCGAGCACTCACTACGTGCCAGGCGCCCTTCCACTCACGCTGCACGTGGTCACGCGTTCCCATCTCACAGCAGTGCTAGGAGGTCCCCACGCTCTTCGTTCCATCTCACAGGTGAGAGAACTGAGGCCCAGAGGGCCAGGGAAAGCTGCCGAGAGTCTCAGCTAGCGGGGTTGGCCCTGGGATTTGCACCCAGGCGGCCGGTTCCAATGTCCACGTGCTCAGAATAGAGAGTGGAGGGTCACCCAGGCCACACACCAGGTCATCCCTGCTGGGAGTGTGCAGCGAAGCTCATTAGCTTGATTCCCAATTTGTGATGGATGGGGAAACTGAGGCCTGGACTCCTTGGCTGCTCTGCCGGCCCCGGGTATTAGGGCTCCTTCCTTCAGCAGCCAGTGACAGAAAATGCAAACCAAACAAAGGGAATTTGTTGGCTTCCAAAACACAAAAATCTAATTTTAGGCTGCGTTTCAGGCATGGCGAGGTGCTGACTTCAGCAGGACGCAGTCTCTCCCAGTGCATGGCCCTGCCTGCAGCTGTGCTTCCTTCTCACTGCTCCACGCTGGGCAGGGACGGAGGGAAATTGCTTTATCTCAAAGTCAGTGGCTAGTGTCACCCTGCAAGCCTGAGTACTCCTGGCTGGGTTGGGGTGGACCTAACAGATACCTGGTTCCGAAGAACTAAAGTTTGGAGTGGGTGTACCAGGAGCCCCTGCACCACTTCCAGATCCGGGGCAGCCACCCCAGGCAGGACGGAAGGTCAAGGACAAGGAAGGAGGGAAACGAGGCAACAAGAGAAACCACAGTGAGGACCAGTGCCGGTGACCGCGAAGCGAGCCCCCTGGGCATCCTGCACTGCGCTTCCAGCAGGATCAGAAGCGGGGAGATGCGTTTGGACGTTACCGACCAAATACCCAACGCACACAGACTTAAGCAATCATACCTGTTCCCACCGCGAGCAGAAGGGATGATTACCCCAAAAATTGGACCTTGTCTGCCTTCCTCACTGCCTCACTGGGCCCTTCAGCTTATCGCCTCCTGTTCACGTGATGGGCTGTGTCGTTACAGCATCTTGATCGCAGACAGGTGTCTTCAGAGCCAGTTTCTTCTTATGCATCCATTTTATTAGAGAGAGAGCTTTTCTAGAAGATTCTCCCCACCCTAGAAGACTTCACCACACATTGCACTGGTCAGGCTTGCGACCCCTGGCCGCTCCTAGCTGCAGGGGAATCTGGGTAAGACGTTCTGGCATGGTGAGACTCTGTCGTGCGGCAAGTGGGGCCAAGCCGTGGGGGCGAATGGACACTGGGGCCAGACGTTCTTTGTTGAGTGGGCTGGTTTCGGCCGTCGCAGGTCCTGTGTCCGCACACACGTCCCACACGAAATGCTGGAGCTGACACTCCAGCCCCCAACTGCCCTGACATTTCCAGATGCTGGAGCTGTCACCGGCCTTTGCAGTACCAACCCGTCTTAAAGTGTGTGAAGGGCACCTGCAGGACTCACAGATGCAGTTCCTGGGAGGGGGTGGGGGGTGAGGGGAACTGGGGGGGAAATGTGTCAAACGGAGCCCCCAGCCCCAATTTCAGCCGGAGTACCTCGGGTTTTGGTGTTTTAGTAATCAAGCCTTTATAAAAGGTCTCCTTTGAAGGAAATGTTTATACCTGTAACTAATTGAGAATGATTGTGTCTAGGCTGGGTTATGTGAATTCAAAACTGTCTTTTCAGTGAGTGAAGCAGTCCACAGGGCTACTTTACTGAGCATATGCGTCTGCTGAATTTTTGATAAAATAAATCATGGCTAGTTGACAGGCGGTTTCCTTGTATCCCAGTTTTAGGAGCTCTCTGCCTCCTGGTTTCTTTTCAGCCCTCCTTCACGCCAGAGTTGAGTCATTAGAAACTCTTGTGCGCGCTTGTCAGGAAACTAAAAACATTTCAGGAGAAATTATCACAACTTGTGGCCAAGTAGTGTTTTATTTTGGTTTTTGCGGGGGATGGAGGGGAGGGAGGTGGGGCTTGGGCTTTTCCCCTTCCAAGTTCTGCAGTAATGGAATGTTGAACAGAGTAGGAGAATTTGGGTGGCACTTTTCTTTCTCTTTCATTAGAATGAGAAAAATAAAACTTGGCTAGAGTGGAGTGGTTTCTAATCCTCAACAGAAAAATGATATTTTCATTTGCCTTTCTACCCTCGCTAATCTCCATGTGGCCTGGGGTGGGGGCGAGTCCATTCCACTCCCAGAAGAGAATCACCCCACCCACGACAGCAGAGGCGCCGAGGGCCAGTTGCCGGGGGAGGGGGGGGTTGGAGGGCCTCAGGCCACTGCTTGTCCGAGGTGAGGAAGACTGACCTGGGCGTGGCTCCCATAGGCTCGCAGAGTTCCAGGCACTGTGGAGACCAGGAGACAGGCAAAGAAATGACTCATCCCGTCCCGAGCCCAGGAATGTATGCTAATGTCTTCTTGCAGACAAAAATCAGATTACAGAGCTGCACTGCAAAATTGCCCAGCCTCACACAATACTTCCTTTATTCCATCAACTTGGAGACTTGAGAATTTTCTGATAGCCAAGAGGTCAAACAGGAAACAATCACACCAGTGAAGTTGTTTATTAAGTCAATTCTTTCCTCTCCACACCCTGTAAGCCCCTGCGAGAGGCATTTCTAGTGATCCCCCAAATTCCTAGCTCCCCACCTCTTTCAGAGCTACAGGGGGGCCCGCTTTGTGACCCCTCTACTGGCACATGGGGCATGTGATGGCTCTTAGCCAATGAAATCTGAAGAAAGTGGCAGGTGCTATTTCTAAGCAAAGCATTTGAGACCTGGTATGTGATTCCCTCAGCTTTCTTCCCATTCCATGGTGATCTCAGAGGCAAGTATTGGTATAGTGCAGCCTCTGTCAGACTGGATCATTTGCTGTCTATGGTGAACACAGCTCCCCAAACAATCCACATGGGACACAAAGTATGAAGAAAAATACTTTTGCTGGGTAAAACCATGGGGATTTGGGTCTGGTTTGTTACTGCACCATAACCTTGCCCAGCCTATTACATCATCTTCAGCCACAATACCCCAGAGAGAGATACATAAAGGCCTTATGAGTTCCTCTAAACTTGTTCTCAAAAGATTATTGATTTTCAAGTTCTTCCAGACCCCCTCCCCAATCATAACTATTACAGACGATGTAGCTGTTGACTTCAGCAAATCAGGAACTCCTGCCCTGCAACTGAATATGGTGAAAAGGGATATACGCTCAATGGTTACAACAAAGGAGATTTAAACTTAAAAACAGAGAAGGCCAAGTGACTGGCAGAAATGAACTGAGGGACTTGGATGTGTGCTGCCATTTGGAGATTATTTAAGCTAAATAATTTTGCCATCCACTTTGTCAGTATGTTTTCTCCTAAATCTGTTAACAAATAAGAAGAGAAAGCGTGGGGAAAGCATTTGCTACACAAAAAGCTGGACCACATGTCTTAACCACAGTTAGAAAAATCAAAAGAGCTCAGACTCCTTTTGTTCCCATAAAGAATAAGTTGTGCAGAGGTGAGGGAAGGTCGGAACTGTAAGTCTGAGGCACCAAAACTGGCTTTATAATATTAAAAAAAAAAAATGCCCTGTCAGTTTAGTAGATAAGCATTGATTTTGCCCCTCCCCCCATGCATTTATGCCAGTTTAGGTGACACATCATTCCCTGAGCGGTTCCCAGGAGACCACCTCCCCCCTGCACTTGCTAGCCAACAGAAATGAAAACATACGGCCATGCAAAGACATGCAGATGATGCACAAAAGCATTCTCTGCAATAGCCAAGAAGTGGAAACAACCCAAATTCCATCACCTGGTGGGTGAATTTTAAAACTGTGGCATGTCTTTGCCATGGAACACTGCTCAGCCACAAAAAGGAGTGGACAATTGATATACTACAGCCTGGAGGAATCTCACAAATGTTACATTGAGCAAGAGAAGCCAGTATCAAAAGGTGGCAGGCTGATTCCATCTCTGTGACAGTCTTGAAGTGACAGGTATACGGCCAGCAGTTGGGGGGAGCAGAGAGGGGCCGCGGTGGGGTTGTGAGGACCTGAAGCCATCCTGGATTCTACTCTGCCGGTGGATTTAGGAACTTGTACATGTGCTACAGTCCACAAGACAGGGCACCCCGAAAGGGCAACTTTACTGTACGATCATTTTTAAAATAAAATTATTTTTAAAATACTTGGTTAGCTTAAAGGACTCTGAACTCTCTCTTCTGAAGCAGAAGCTCTTTGGCAAATATTCGGAGTGTCCTATTTTGTAAGGTGAATCTTTCAAGAAAATATACACGTGCAATTCTTGAGTGAGCTGATTGGCCGAGAATTTTTTTTTAGAGATAAAATGTCACATGTAGTGTTGATTTTGTCACATTCCAGCCAAGCAGCATTGTTCATCAGGTGTTCGGTTACATTCAGGTGACTAAAAATGTTTATTTATACAATTAAACATGTATCTACAGCAGCGACATTTCAGAAAATCTGCAAATGCAATTTTTAAAAATTGGAGGTGTTTGATTTATAATGCACATCTTCTATCACAGACCTCTGAAGTTTCAAATCCTTCTGCATGCTTGTTCTGCCACATGTCACAGAGAAGAAATCATGAGGTCCCTATAACCCAGACCCCATAAATATAAATGTTCAAGGGACAGGAAGAAAAGAATGTGTGGTGGGACAGAAACAGTTTTGTTGCTTTCTTTTTCTCTGGTGGAAAATTAAAAAAAAAAAAAAAGAAAATGAGGACGAAAGAGGGAACACCAGCAAGGAGGAAGAGGATTCTAAAGCTGTGCCAGACTAGAGAAAACTCTGTGCACAAGACACTATTGGGTTGTGTCAGAGACTCCCGATTGTCCACCTTATACCCTTCTTCCTTATCAGCAGAACCCTGATTTATTTGGAAAGGTTGTGCTCCCAATCTCCCTTGCATCTAAAGGGCGGACATATCACACAGGTATATCTGAAGGTTACTAAACTTCCAGGAAAACTCCTTCAAAGGATCTGATCCACCAGGCAAGTGGTTTTCCCATTGCCAGTCATTCTGGTTGGAGCTCTGGCAGCCGTCTTGAGGCCATGTCGACAGAGCCACCATAAAGATAGAGGAATGGAAGAGCTGATGGCGCCTGGGCCACTGGTTTTATCATGGAACCATCATATAAGCTGGGGACTGCCTGCCTCTAGACTTGTTCAACATGAGACAAAGTAAATCCCTAAGTAATCTGGGTGATGGAAGAGTGTCTCTAACTTGTAATCAGAGCAAGCCTCAAGAAACTTTATCCCGATTTTTCAGCCAACCATAACAAACCAACCCCTGATGAGACACCGTGCATATTTTTCCTCTTTCCAGGTGGGCACTTTCTTGAACTGAAATGACAGCTATTTCTGCTACTTTTCCATTTGCATGGAAAATGTCAAGTTATAATGTATCTTGTTCATTTCACCATACTAACAAATCCTTCCTTGAAGTCATAACAAGAAAGCTCATTCCAGAGTAATTTCCTGATCATCAAATTTTTGAATATATATATATATTTTAATTTGCTGCCCCTGCTGGCATGCCAGTTGGCAGATATACTAAATCCTGGAGATCTCATTATTATTTTTCTGAAAAGGATGCAAGTCGGTCCTCAGATGACTTTCAATTGTGTGCATGTGTGAAGAGGCACTGTAGAATCAGGAAATCAAAGTGGATGGAACTCTAAGAATAATTTTCACTTGCGATATTGTTTTTGCAGTAGGATGAAAGTTTACAGAAGTTGTCAGCAAAGTTGGTGGCACTCCAAAGCTTTGCTAAGTCCTAGAAAAAAAAGCAGAGATATGAGACCAGGGATTGTACACACTCATTGTAAAAAGTAGGAAAGCTGCAATAAGATTGCTACGTCAAATACAACCGCATCACCTAGCGAACATTATGCTGAGTGAGTCTAGCCAAAAACTAAAGGACAAATACTGTATGGTCCCACTGATGTGAACCGACATTCGAGAATAAACTTGGAATATGTCATTGGTAACAGAGTCCAGCAGGAGTTAGAAACAGGGTAAGATAATGGGTAATTGGAGCTGAAGGGATACAGACTGTGCAACAGGACTAGATACAAAAACTCAAAAATGGACAGCACAATAATACCTAATTGTAAAGTAATCATGTTAAAACACTGAATGAAGCTGCATCTGAGCTATAGGGTTTTTTTGGTTTGTTTGCTTTATTATTATTATTATTACTTTTATTTTTTTTCTCTATATTAACATTCTATATCTTTTTCTGTTGTGTTGCTAGTTCTTCTAAACCGATGCAAATGTACTAAGAAACGATGATCATGCATCTATGTGATGATGTTAAGAATTACTGATTGCATATGTAGAATGGTATGATTTCTAAATGTTGGGCTAATTTCTTTTTTTCCGTTAATTAATAAAAAAAAAATACAACCGCATCAATGTTTCACTAGAAAATAAAACTATAACTTTTAAGTTTTAAAAAGTTTCTTTAAGTTTTAAGTTTAAAGAAAAACATTTTACTTTGCAAGTTTCTGTATGACTCTAACTCTACAGAGTCCGAAATCAGTAGTGAATAGGTAAGTCAAACAAAGTCACATTTCCTTAGAATCAGACGCCCCTCACCTGAGCTCATTAGACTATCCTTTATTCTGACAAAAAAAATCATCTTCAGAACAAATCTCCAAGTTTTGCATAATTTTTCTTAACATATATGAACTTTTCTCCCATACTTCATTAATAAATACGTGGGTTTGAGCGGTGATTTCTCCCCTGTGACACAAGCATTCAATCATTTCTTAATTCAACAAAAAACTGTTGGTTCTCCATTGTGTCAAGAACTCAGCTTCTTGGATACTTGGATACTGAGGAAACAAAGATTATTTCTAAACAATCCCAACCCAAAGAAACAAAAACAAGTAATTACTCTAACGAGGTGTGTTCATTGGTTGGATAGAAGTAATGACAAAGTGCCAACAGGAAGGACAGAGAAGCAGCAGCTCTGTCCCAAGACTGGAGGGCAGAGGTGAAAGTAAATTGGCAAAGTTCAACATTTCTTGAGCAGACACCGAGTGCTGGATTCATCCAGGCTTACGGATTCTAAGATAGGTAACTGGTGGAGATGGTCTAGGGTGGACATCTGACTCTGCCAAGGGATCCTGGCTGATGGATGGCAGCGCCTGTGGAATGTATGCCCAGGATGACAGATCGGGTGGGTTTGCAGTAGATCCAAGACTGGCAGCGTGCACCCTGCCCCTTCCCGCTGTATTCACACCCTCAGGGCTGGGAACACACCTTAGGGCACGTCTGAGAGGCTGACAGATCACAGGTAGAATTCACATTCTCAGCCACAGGCAGCTCCATCTGCCCCTCCTGACCATGCTGGGAAGGGGGGACCTGGTCCCTGCGCTTGAGGGGCTGGTGGTAGATCGTCCACCTAAACCCCAAGAAGGACCACGGGTCATCGACATCAGCTCGGGGAGAAAACCTCCTCTTGGGTGCATGTCACAAGGGCAGGAAGACTCCACCTGAGAACTGAGTCTGCTCTGTGGAGGCTCGTGGAGAACTGGCTTCCTCTGGGCTGGATCGGGAGAAGGAATATTCCCTTCTAATAAGGCAGGCACAGCTTGACCAAGGTCAAACATGAGGGCCTGGAGGGTTCCTATCATCAGCGTATGGAAAGACCCCAGCAGACAATGGGTCAGTGGTTTCAAACACCTTCTTCCCACACCAAAGGACGAGTGTCTTAGCAGAGGTCATTGTGTTTGCCTACATTTTTTTTTTTTTGGCATGGGCAGGCACCGGGAATTGCACCCGGGTCTCCGGCATGGCAGGGGTGAATGCATTTACCTACATTTTGATGCTGCTTCATGAAGCATTGGGAACAATAAACTAGTTCATTTCCTATACACAATGCTACATCGACACAACATTTTCTGTTTGTCTTTCAGTATTTATTCCTTCAACAGATACTCTTCTAGATGCTCAAGTTATGGCATTGAACAAAATGGATGCACACCCCTGCCTCAGAGGGGAAGCTCTTAGCAGCAACTTGATTTTCATTTGGATAATTCTACACACACACACACACACACACACACACACACACACACACACACCCTATCATTACAGTGTGGAAGGGAAGGCACCCCAGACGCTGCGGGCAGGACCCTGGCGGCATTCCCCAGGCAACAGGTATCATTGGGGGGCGGGCACTGACCTCAGCACAGCCAGCCAGGCTTCATCTCGGACTTTTATGAGAGCAAGTGGAAAACAGGTTGACCCCAGTCAAATGTTTGAAAACCCCAATAAAATGGCCTCTGGGGCAATATTACCCCCATCCGGTCCCCCAAGAAAGAGGCTCACATGGAGGTGTCCTGGCCACCTCTGAATCTGACCTCTAAATTTAGCTCCACCTGATCCCTGCCTAGGATGACCATATAAGGTGTCACCCAGTCGAGGGAATTTGAGGAACGAAAGGGGCTTTGTTAATAATGACATCGGAGCCCAGGCACGAACCCAAGGTCGCCCCACCTCGGCTGATATTTTCGTCACATAAGGCAAGAAATGGCCACTTGATAAAGCCACTCCACATCCTGGCAATGCATTTCGTCTGCTTAAGATAGCCAAAGGGCAGCTCTGGGGCAGGGCTGGGTCAGCCAGGCTGCCCGCCTCTGACAGCCGTCCACGTGGACCGTGTCCTGGGCCCCAGGGGGGTCGTGGAGGATTCCCGGTAGGACAGGGCGTGGTGCCTCCCTCGAGGGGCTCGCTGCCTTAGAAAGCACAGGAGGGCCTGGAGCTCGGGGAGAACCACGGGAGAAGGCCACCTGTTTGCGTGCCCCTGGCCCTGCTCTCCTCCCAGTGTCTGAGCTCCCCAGCACTGGGGATCCAATCAGCATGCATCTGTGGTCCCCTGTGGAGCTGCTTTCTGGCTCTCTAATTTAGAATATCGGCCTAGGGGCCTCAGTGAGGAAAACACACAGCCCTGGGGAGGGGACACAGAGAGAAAGCCTTGCCTCTTGGTCTAGTCTGCTAGCTGCCAGAATGCAATATACCAGAAACAGAATGGCTTTACAAAGGGGAACTTAATACGTTGCTAGTTCACAGTTCTAAGGCTGAGAAAATGTTCCAATTAAAACAAGTCTATAGAAATGTCCAATTCAAGGCATCCAGGGAAAAACACCTTGGTTCAAGAAGGCCAATGATGTTCAGCATTTCTCTCTTAGCTGGAAGGGCACATGGCGAACATGGCAGCGTCTGCTGGCTTCCTCATGGCTCTACAAAAGGGACTCTCTCCAACATGTTTCCTCTTTTAAAGGATTCCAGTAAGCAACTGCACCTTCAGTGGGTGGAGACACACCTCCATGGAAATCATCTAATCAAAAGTTACCACCCACAGTTGGGTGGGTCACATCTCCATGGGAACAATCAAAATGCTCCCACCCAGTGATATTGAATGAGGATTAAAGGACATGGCTTTTCTGGGGCCCACCACAGATTCAAACCAGCACACCTCCCCCACCGCCCTCCCCCCGAGGGCTTCCGAGGAAGAGGAGGGGGTTTCCGGCCACACCCACATCGGCGTGACCTGCCCCTGTTTCCGGCTGGGTCACCCGGGTGCCCCTCTGCCGTTTTCACTCTGGAATCGACCAGAAGCACCACTGTCCAAAGAGGAAAGAGAAATCAGGGTGCAAAGGCACAGCGGCTGGGTCTGCCACCCACCCCCACTCAGGAACCGCCGCCTGGTTACGGAAGGGCCCGGGCCCTGGAGTCCAGGCGTTTGTGTTGGTTTGATCCGTTTCTCTCGAGTTTGAGAAACCACCGTGCCAACGGCCCCCCCAAGCTGGCCGCACCCCGCCACCCACACACCGAGCTGGCACCTCTTCCCAAACGCCGAGAGGGAAACAGTTGCACCTTTTCTTGCCCTCCTGAGCGGCACAAGCCAAGTCAAGTTAGCAGGTGGACTGGATGGAGAGTCAAACGGCGCGTCCTCCAGCCGCCCGGCCTTGTTTCCTTTCCCTGAGATAACACTGGACTTCAGACTGATAACAGCAGCAGGAGAAAGACTCGTATCCAAAGGCTCATTTCTGAAGAGCATGTGCTTCTGCTCAGCTTTGCTCCTTTATTGCCCCATCTGACACTGTAATTCTTTCTGTTGTGAAACAGGCCTGATTTGCCAAATGGGTCTTACATCTGATCCAAGCCCAAACCTTAAAGCAAGCCGACGGGGAGGGCCACGGTGGCTCAGTGGACCCGGGTTCGATCCCCCACAAATTATTGTTGCTGATTCTCTCGTGCTAGTTTTTTGTTTTGTGTTTTGTTGTTTGTTTGTTTTCAGGAAACTATACCTGAAAAATATATAGATGAAGTTGAAGGCGTTCTCATTTTCTTTTCTACATTGTCTCCTTAAAAGATGAAAATGACAATTTGGGATCCCCATGGGACAACGCGTTTCAACTGGATAGATATGTTGTTATTTTTACAAAGAAATCATAAAGCAAGAGAGCCTGTCCACCTTCCACTCCTCAAACACAAAATGCATACTTTGAAAATCCATGTACTTCTTAAAAAACACATGCCAGCATCTCACAACTCAAAATCATTGTTGCTCAGATCAAGGTCAGTGCCAGTCTGTGTCAAAGTTTTATTTTTCTAATCCAATCTGTTTTATAAAAATATTCCATCCATTTTACAACCGCTTCAATCAGGCTCCAACACTCTCCCCCCAGTGACCCACTCGGTCAAAGCTGCTACCAAAACTGCCCCCTCCCTGATGTCCTGGCATCTCACTTGGCCCCTGCCCTACCCCTTATGTCCCCCCCACTATTCTGAACACAGTCATCAGGGCGATCCTTTCACCCCCAATCGCCTACCCTGATTCCCGCCCCCCGTGCTCACCCCTCCCCTGGAATGTGAGCAGCTGTCACCCCCTGGGACCAGATTACCAGTCTGTTGTCCGAGCTACTCAAAGGAGAGAGCACCTGACGCCGTGGGCCTGACCTACGAAGTTCAGAGGGGCTGGAAGTGCGAGAGGGTCTGTGGAAGGGGCCACACGTCATGGACCGGAGAGGGGTATGTAGGAGCTGAGCGTGGTCCCCAGCCGGCAGCTAGCCAGCAAACAGGGACCTTGGCCCTTCAGCCACGAAGAAAAGCACTCTGCCAGTAATGGTGGCACCTTGGTGAGGACACAGCTGGTGCTGCCCCAGGGCCTTTGCACTTGCCTTTCCCTCAGCCTGAAATGCCCTCTCTCCCAGGTGTGAGCCTGGCTCCTGCCCTCATGTCCCTCAGTTCCCCAGTCAATGTCCTCTAGAGCAGGCAGTGAGGGGCTGAAGGTCACAGCACCAAGGGACATGAGCAGGTTCCACCACTCAGGAAGCAGATGCTGCAAATGCACAGAGCAGGCCCAGAGGTCCAGTCGTTCTCGGTGGTTTTGCTGACAGTGAAGGGGGGACGGGGAAGGTGGGGTGGGGAGGACGCGTGCGGGTCAAGGTCAAGGTGGAAATCCCGGCTGCCCCCTCGAGCATGTGCCCCGTGGCGGCGCATCTCCCCACCTTCGCCCCACCCCAAGTGTGGAAAGAGGAGCAGCACTGATGAGCAGCGTTCCTGCAGAGAGGGTCTCACGGAGGGTCCCTAACACTAGGCACGACGACAGGGGGGTTGTTTGACGCACACATTGTACCCCCATAACCCTCAGAACCCTGAGCGGTGGAGCCACCCTGTCCCCTGTCACCGCCGGGGCCCGTGGAGCGCTGGTGAGGGACCCCGCTGAGACCTGGTCCATGCGGGACATTGGGTGGGAGGAGGAGCACTGGAACGGGAGTCCGGGACTGCTCTCCTCCTGCCTCCCCCCGTCACTGGCCCTGTGACCTTGGGAAGGTCACCTCCTCTCAGGGGCCCAGTGGTCTCGTCCTCGAAGCACAAGGGAGCGATGCAACAAGATGCTTCCCAGCACACTTCCGGTCCGAGCCCTCTGGGACGCATTTCCTGGGGCTCCCCTCCCTTGAGCTGCGTTCTCCACTGGCTCCCCTTATACCCACCCCACCCCCCACCAAAGGAAAAGATAATAGACTGTTCTTCCACCTTTTGGTAAGAAAACTGCAGACAATAACTAATGCATTATCCCCGTATGGCGGAAAAGGAGCATTAAAATCCATGTGAATATTCTCTCCTTTCAAAAGACCAAAACTCTATGAACAAGAACAAAGTCTCCTCCCCCCACCCCAGGCGGGGCCCCCAGGGAACCAGTGCATCGGCTTCCGGACCTGATTCTAGAGTCCTACCGACCCCTGCACCCACAGGGACGAGACTGCGCTTCTGCAGGCGTGTCTGTGTAGACAGCTGCTTCCTCCACCCGAGCCCGCAGCCTGCCCCACCCCCAGCGCCGGGTACCAGGCCCACCCCCCTCAGTGCCCGGAGACGTGGCATGACGGGCAGGGCTGCGCCCCTTTCCTGGTGGATGGAAGATTCGTGTGTGCTCATCAGTGTGCTTAAGAAAAAGCCCCCGTTCTCCTCCTCTGGGCACAGGGCACGACTCTGCCTCTTGGCCCTGATTAGAAATGCGGGCACGTGTCACATGGTCACATCTGGGTGGACGCTTCTGGGCAGTTCCTGACTGGCCAGGCTCCCTTTGTCCCACCTGGGCTCTCGTGGAAGCCTGAGAAGGATGACAGAGAGCAGAGCCCCCAGCCAACCTGAAATGGCCGTGGGGTGTGAGCAAGAAACACCCTTTGCCGTTTAAGCCTCTGGGATTTAGGGGTTGTTTGTTACTGAGGCAGCATCTAGCCTGAACTGACTGATGCAAACTCTCCTGATGTTTCTGTAAAACAAGCAATGCTGCCACGGTCTCCCTCTTCACCCCTGTGGACACGTGTGTAGGTCAAAGTTAGGTTTCAAACGAAGGATGTGGCCTACAAATTGAGCTTTTGCTAAATAAAATTTCATCCAAGTTGAGCTTTTCCTAAATAAAATTTCATCCAAATCTTCTGACAGGCCCGAGTTTAAATACAGAACACTGTTAACTTGTCCATCACTTCCAATTTAATACAAAGCACAGGTAATTGCCGTCCATTAACCCCTTGACACTGTTATTGAATCAAGCCATGGTTGGTGAGGCTGGCCTGGGGCTGAGCTCTCAGGGGAACCCCGTCCTGCTGGAGCCCACGCAGACCCTCTTGCCAAGATGGGACAAACTCAGAGTCCTCCCCTGTCCCCTGAATATGCAAAATGTGAATGTACAGTTTTGTTATGTTTAGATCTGCAGCTGCAGGAAAGGGCAGGGCCTTTCCTGGTAGGTTTTCTCTTGGTCTCGGCACCCCCGGATGTCACTCTGCAGTTTGCTCCCCTCTGTTGACCCCATGACGGGGTCAGGGCAAGTCACAAACGACCAGGGCCACACGCCGTCTTCAGTTCCCCAACCTTGGCGATACCTGCTGCACGTTCACTGCATTTTTCCTTCTCTTTTTCTCCCCAGGAACCCTGAGTGGAGGAGACTTGTGGACGAGGCCGCTTTGGCCGGTCAGGCCTGGGCTGTCCTCTCATTTCAGTGTGTGAAGACCACCTTGCGTCACAGCCAGACGATGGATCAGTAATGTCGAGGGGCGTTTCCACCCCCATGCAGGCCGCAGGACATTTTATGGACAGACTGCCAACTCATTTAAAATCCGGAACATTCAAATTGCTTTTGTAGCTGAGCTCATGCTGGAACCCGGCAATTTCAAGGCTTTGTGCAGCTCCGATTTTCCCTCAGCTGCCAGCGGGCGTGCAGGGAGGCCGGCCTGGAGGGCAGAGACGCAGAGTCCCATGGAAGATGCCGAGGCAGCGCTCGCCGGTGCCAGGGCTCCTGCCTCCGCAGAGCTACAGCTCTCCACGGGGATTCGCGGCTTTACCAGACCCACTGTGGCCAGCGGTGACGCTGAGGGACGTGAGGCTTCCAGAGTTGCCCCCTGAAGGGTCATCATCCCCACAGGGACAGCTGGCAGAGGCTGGAATGGGGGGAGCCCAGGCAGTGCACAGGGAAGGAAGAGAGCTCACCCACCAGTCCCTTTCACCAGTTGCTGAGGAAGGGGTGAGCGAATGACAGGAAAGTTAGAAAATTTCAGTATTTCCAGAAACCCACTCTCGGAAACTGACATAACTCTGGGCACCGACCGTCCCTTGTTAGGGAGACCTCTGCAGTGTGACCTTCCTGTCATGAGTTTCTGGCACCCATTCCCCCTTCCTCTGGTAAGCAAATCCCAGCAAATAAACGTCACTTTCCAGATGAGTTCCAGGGGTTCCAGATGAGCTTCCTGCCAGGGTGATGGGCAGGTGGCCCGGCCTGGAGCTGCCACCCCTCGGGCCCCGTGGCCAGCATGAGCGAGTGAGGGGGCTGGCTCCAGGCGGGGTGTGTCCTGGGCTGGGACGGGAGTCCCTGGGCCAGCGCTGCTGGGTGTCCACCCGACAGCTGCCCCCGCCTCAGTCCTCGGCCGCACCCAGTGCCAAGGCCACCAAGGCCACGTGCTCCCCCACCCGCCTTGGCGTGACCCTGTCAGTGGACCCGCGGGACAGGCTGCCGGGGTGCGGGCCGGGGTGGTTGGAGGCCAGGCCTGGGACGGTCGTCGCCCCTTGGCGTGGCGGATGCCCGGGACAGTGGGTTTCCTCTCGGACCTTCCTCGGCTCCTCTCCCGGGCAGCAGTGTGCCTGGACACGAGGCAGCCGTTTCCCACTGCGCCGCAGACACTCACAGCTTTACACAAGTTCTCCAAAAGCCCTCACAGCTCAGCGACCGAGCGCCCTCAGAACTAACCCCCTTCAGTCTTCCTGTTCTGAACTGGAGGGGGGACTAGTCGTGAGTCACTTCCTAGGCTGAGATTTTATTCATTATTTTACGTGGCCTTAAACCGTAGCCAGTTGTGGTGCTCCTGGAACCATGTGTCCAGCCCACGGAGCCCGAGAGTGGTGGCCTGGGAAGGACCGACTGGGATCCCGGGGTCCCTGGGTGCACCTGGGCCTGACGCTGACCGCTGAGTGTGCAGTTACCCAAATTAGTACATTTTGTTTCCCTTAAATCAGTCACCCTTCTCACAACCGACTACATCAAAATTTAAAGCATCTGCATAATGAGGGAGCTCATTAGGAATCTTAAGACGTGTGTTCAAAGATATTCTCTCCTGTAACATTTATAACAGTGAAATTAAATGAATGACTAAATAAATACATGGAAAATACTCAAACAGCTACAACACAACAACGGGTGAAGCAGAGCCGCTTGCCCACGCCGTGTCCTGCTACCACGCAGTGGTTTAAGAGAAGGAGCCAGGCCAGCATGCAGTTACAGAGAGTCACATCCAAGACGTGTGTTACGGGAAAAAAGTAAATGAAGAATAATATTTGCATGTATGAATATCTTATATATATGCATATTAGTATGCACATATTTAAAAAGATATACGCATGGAAAATATTCTAGAAGAATACTGAAATAATAATTAGTATTTAGGTAAAGAGGGGGAATGGAATTGTGTGGAAGGGGAGAATGTTTTTATCCTATAAACTTCTGAATTGTTTACGTTTTTTAAATATGGTTTGTATTACTTGTAAAATCAAAGATAGAATAAAAACCTGACCTCTTGTTTAACCTGTGTTGCTGCAAGTGGGCTCTACTTACAAAACATTCCCAAATCCAAGCAAGAAAACGGAAAGTCCGTAGCAGATTGGGCACGTGGACGGGCACCAGGGGAACCGGAAGGTTCTGTTTGGCCTCCTGTCCCTCTGTCCTTCGCTCTCCTTGACTGAAGCCCAGGAACCAACTGAGAGTATGTTCAGTGGCCTGTGGGGACCCCCTGCTGGGGTCTGGCAGAGACCAGCCACCCGCGCCCGTCAGCGAGGGGCCCATGGGCTCCCACTGCTGCGTCCCTCCGGAGGGAAAGGAGCTGTGCGGGGAGAGAGTCACAGACCATGTCCTCAGCCTTCAATCCCCAGGTGACGAAATGCCCTGGTGGCCTTGAGCCGAGCAGTGAGGGGCCAGTGGTCAGCCCTTGGCGGGACCCCGGCGGCGGCGGGCTGGAAAGCAAGGGCGCCCTGAGGTGGTCCCTGCAGAGGTGGCACTGGTGAGGAATGGGCAGGTGCAGGGTCGCCGGAAGGCAGAGACCACTGCTATCAGGTGGCCGTGGGGAGGGACGAGCGCGAGGAGTGAGGGAGGGCCTGGAAGCTTCTGGAGGGCGCCTCTGGAACATGGAATTTCCCTGAGACGAGTCCTTCAGTCTCACAGCTGAGCCCTGCTCCGTGGTCATCCGTGGCCCGTGTTCAAATCAGCTCTTCACACAGCCCATTCCCAGCTTTGTTCTCAAGGACAGGGCCATGCCCTCTGCTGTCACACAGACCCGGAAGCAAAGCAGAACCGTCAGTGAGTGTTGGCGAGAGGAATCAACAGAGGGTGCCGGAAGGCAGATGCAATCGACCAGAAAATTCGCAGTCCAACAAGAAGGAAGAAAAGAAAGGAAAATGCAGCTTGAGTCAGATAGTTGGGTTTGTTTTTTTTAATGTGTTTTTTTTTGTTGTTGTTATGGCTGATTTGGACGATCTCAGCTTGGCACTAAAATTAAACGTAAGACGTGACGCAGCGTGGGACAGGACTCCAGGGTGAGCCGGGATCGGCACTGGGACTGAGAAAGCCTTCCTGACCAACAGGGGACGAGAGAATACACAGTGTCAGTGGCTGAGAGATTTCAGGGTCGAGAGGACATCCCGTAGGGTATTCTTACGCCTTACATAGATATCCCTTTTCAGTTTACGGTGCATGGGAGGGTATGGAGGGAAGTGCCTGAAAGTGCTGTGTCCCAGTAGTCTTGATTCTTGAAGACAATTGTATAATGACTTAGCTTTCACAGTGTGACCGTGTGATTGTGAAAACCCTGTGTCTGATGCTCCTTTTATCCAGGGTATGGACAGAGGAGTAAAAAAATAAGAGGGGAGGATAAAGGGTAAATAACTGGGTAGATTTGAATACTAGCGGTCAGAGAGAGGGAGGATTAAGGGGCAGGAGATAGATGAGATTTTTCTCTTTTCTTTCTATTTCTTTTTCTGGAGTGATGCAAATGTTCTAAAAATGATCACGGTGATGAATACACAACTATGTGATGATATTGTGAACCACTGATTGTATGCTATGTACGGACTGCATGTGTGTGATGATTTCTCAATAAAAACATTTTAAAAAACAGTGTAAGTGGTGACGGTGGGCGCACGTGTGGATGCGCGGTAGAATTCTCACCTGCCGTGCAGGAGACCCTGGTCGATGCCCAGCCCATGCGCTTCCCAAAACACAAACAAAAATTCAACAAATGGTGCTACAATAATGGTTGAAATGTGACCGCCGCCACACAATATACAAAAAAAAAATTAAGCCATGCCTTTCCCTGAGGCAGAGGTGGCAGTCCCAGGAACCCTACTTAGGGAAACACATGCCTAGCACGTGGGCACATGAGGGTAGACACCCACTGCAGCCTCGGAAGGGGAGATGTGGGAACCACATGTCTGTTAGGTGATGCCTGTTATCAGAACACCATAGAGAGAATAAAAGAAAAGCTCAAAACTACAGGTATCTACCCAGATCCCAAAAACATATTCATAAGTGAGAAAAGCAATTTGGAAAACGACACAGCATGGGCTTTTAAAATATATATATATATAAAATCTACTCCAATAATGTATATTCTTTTTTATTTTATAATGTTTTATCAAAGTGATATGGGATTATAGGGCTGACAATGAAAACCTGCCCTAACCCTCCCCACCCCTGCTTTCTGCTCTCCAGAAATAACCACTTCAAGCAAATTGAACATGTCTCTAAGTATCTATTTTTCTACTTCTAAATAATATACTTAAGTTGCTACATTTTTATTTTCCAAGTATAAACACTATCTATTGTCCCAAAATAAGAGGATTTGGTTCTTAGACCAGCACCTGTCACTCACGCCAGGCCCCTCACACCGGTGGAATCACATCGTGACTTTATGGCATGTAAGAAACATGCAGTGTTTGCACTGCCATGGGTCAGATGCATTCACATGTGAGCATGTGGCCTGAAATACAATCATCTTTTCTAAAACAAATTGCTTGGTTTGGTTTGATTTTGCTCCAGAACGAATAATTACGTTGCTCTTTTCCCGCATCCATAGTTTTCTACGTCGCTGTCATCAGTCCATCCCTAACTTCTCTGCCCTGGCTGCGACACGCCCCTCTTTCTTTGACCACACCCCTCGAGGGGACGGCTGGTCTCTAGATCTGCTTGACAACAGTCACCTGGACGTTTCCTGATGCTCCCCGACCTCCTGGAGACGCTCTGCCCCCTGCCCTGGGAAGGCTCTCCATGCCTTGTGCCCAGGGTCCCCTAGCATCCACTTTCTTGATCCGTCTCTCATCCTGGTGGCACATCCCCCCGTAGTTTCCTGAGAAAGGAGACAGAGGAGATGACTTTCAGGTTTTGCTGCTCTGAGAATGCCCTTATTCTGTCCTTGCCCTTGATCTACACCTTGTTTGTGCTTTCCATTCAAAGTTGGAAGTAAATTTCCCAAAGAAGCTTGAAAGCCCTGCTCCCTTCTTCTCCCCTCCAGCATCGCATTCCCGTCCTGTCCTCAGGTCCTTCCTGGAAAATGAACTTCTCCTCTCTGGGAGCCCTTAGGCTTCTCTCTTCCTCCTAGACTTCTGCAAATTGATGATGACCCCTGCGATGGCTCCTTTAAAATGGGTTGTTCTGAGCACTAAGGGGCCCAGGGAGTGCATCTGTCTGTTGTGTAATTAGAAGTTCATTGTAAAGTCCAGAAAAAGACAGAAGGCAGAAACTACTCCGTCCCATCACTTCTGTTTCTGCTTTGTTTTTTTATGGAGTTGACAAAGTTGGCTTGGCCAGATTCACCGCCCACCACTGCCCCTGGTCGGACCCAGGCCCCCGGCCAGGCTGGGGACCTGCCGATGCCCGTCCAAGCCCACGAGGCTCCCAGGAGCAGCTCAGGCCCGGGCCGTGCTCCCCGGGCAGCCCGAGGATGCCAGGCTGCCCCGCCCGGCCCTGCTGCAGCCCCCGCCGAGGTGCCCCCGTCAGAGGCACTGGTGGACCCTGAAACACAGGGTCCCTGAAACACAGCAGTTATGTTTGTATTTATTGTGTTTATCATGCAAGGAGTACTTGAATGTGCAACATTGTCTCTCATTATCTTTGGAGAATCCTTAGATATATTTCTTCATACAGCATTTTTTCCTCATTTTCTCTTCCCTCTGTTTTTAGACTGAGTTATATACATGTCAGACCCATGTGCCAAGCTCCATATGCTCTAATGCGCTTTTGTATACATACAGCTCATTTTGGTCTCCATGTTTCACTATGGATATTTTCAAAAACTCTATCTTCTATTTTGTCTAATCTGCCACTATACCAATCTACAATATTTATGATTTCAGTTATTGTATTTTTCAGTTGGTGACGACTCTTTTGATTCTGTTTTAGATATTCCATTTATCTGATAAAATTCTTAATCCTTTCATCTTTTTAATTGAACATGTTAATAATAGGTATTTAAAATTTCATCTGTGATAAGCTCATTAACTGATCATCTGTGAGTTTTTTCTTATTTTCAATCTTTTCCCCAGGTTTTTGTATCTTATTTTTTTATCTATTTGATCCTTTTTCTGATGTGCTTGTTAATATTCTTCTGAATTTGGGGCATTTTGTTTGAAATACTGTAGCCTTTTTGGGTGATGTTATTGTTCCCCTGAGAAAATCTACTTTTTTTTTTCTTGACAGTCACTATAGTATGGACAGCTTGCAATGATTTTAATAATTCAAGGCTAATTGTCTGTCTTTATGAGATCAGGTTTATTTTGGTTTGACCTTAATTCCTAGAAGAAGTTTTTTGAGAGACTCAACAGAAACCATTGCTTGTTTTTCTATGCCTTCTTCTATTTAGTGAGCCTTGAACTCCAGTGTTTGATGGCATGGAATCATGATACTGGTGAAAACACTGCTCACTTAGCCCCTGAGCTGCCCATTTCTGGCGCGGCTTCTGAGCCTCTCATTCTTTAGTTTAGCGCAGCTTAGGAACCGACGAATGCCGCAGTGGGAAAGCGCTTCAGAAAACCAGGCTTGCCTCCAGGAGGTCCCGTTTTCTCTGAGATCTTCGGCCTCAAACTCTGGCTTCCTTGGCAGCCCTGAAATTCTCGTTTCTTATCCCCAGATCTGTGCGCATGCCAAAAGGGTCTGAGTGCTGAGGACTCCGGGCTCCCCTCCACTTGGAAGTCACCAAACGCCTCAAAGGACGAGGAGGAGGGATGTCCAGGGCTGACCTCAGCAAGACCCTCCTCTCCGGGCTCGGAGCCCTCAACCCCTGGCACCCTAAGCTGCTCTCTGAGCTCTCACATGTGTGTCTTGGCCCCGGCATATGGCTAGTTTCCTTTTGCTTTTATACAAAGCCCTCCGTCATTGTTGAAGGAAGAGCGGTCCTTCCTTGCTATTTAAACTGGGCATAATCATTTTGAAAGAAAGGGGTGAAGACATTTGCCACCTTTTCTATCCAGGAAAAATGGGAAACGGCCTGAAGCACTAGTTTCCTTCGGAAGGACAGAATTACAGAAACTCCAAGGCTGGGCAAAGTGTGCCCTTTCTTAAACATATAGGTTCAATTTTTATATAAAGATGTAAATGTTTAAAATTTTGACATCTAATTACTTTTAAGCGCTGTGCCTGAGGGAAAAAAAATCCCAAGAATAAAAACGTGAGGCCCTGTAGTTGGTGAGCTGTGGGGTCGGACCACCCCACTAAAGCTGCCATCGCCCACAGCAGGTGGCCCCGAGTTCGTGTTTCAGCCTTTTGGGCAGAGGCTCCCACCTGTGAAACGGGGGTGACAAGAAACACCCATCCTGGGAGGAACTAGAATTAGGCAGATTAATATAGACCTAAAGCACATAGACTCTGAGGTCATAAATTCTAAGAAACTGTTCATTAAAGAACAAATAAAACATCTGCAGGCCCGATTCACTCTTCAGCTGATTGCATCCCACAGGCCACTATTTTTAAGCATCTGCCCTGGTCCACCCTCCTTGTTCTGCAGATGGGGTCACGCTTGTGGTACGGAAAGGGGAGAGAGCCCGCGCAGGCATGCAGCCAGTTAGGTGTTGGAATTGACTTTTGATCAATTAAATCTCTGTGTCCTGTAAGTCGAGCAGCTAATTTCCTTTGAAGGCCAAAGGGTCGAAGCTCCTTCAAACTGCAGATAATTCTCTAATTGCCACATCTGCCGCGAACACGTTGGGACCATCAGCAGGGCTCCTCGTGCGCGGCTAGGAGAGAAGCGGGCGCTGCAGACACGCCATCGCTCATCTGAATTTTTAATACCGCTCCAATCCTCAGATCATTGGTAATCAAGCCCAAATTAGCCTCACACTCAAAGCTACAGAATAACAAGGGGAGCGAAAGGGATAATGTTGCTTTAATGAAAATTTCATCAATGCAGATTTCTCCTAGAACATTAAAGGTCTTGGCTTGAGACAGGAGCAGAGCAGAGTCTGCTGCGACCTTTAACCCTGGGGGACACCGGTGCCACGCCGGGCTGGCTTTCGCCTGGGGCAACCACACAGCCGATGTCCTTGACGCTAAAGCTGAGGAAGTTCTTGAGCCTGGGGGAGGGCGGCTCCAGCCTCCTTCCAGAGGATTCCCCCCACAGTCTCAGCTTCCCTTCCCCCAGGCTGCCCCTCCAGGGACCCCCAGATCTCAGGCCCCAGCACCTCCACGCTTGCAGCTGCTCAGACCAGTCCTTGGAGACGGTCCTGACTTTTCCTGTGTTTCCTCTTGCACCTGCATCTCATGCCTCCGCAGATGCCGTCACTCAGACCTGGACCCCAGCTGGGCACCTCTGACCCCCAGGCTCCCCACGGCCTCCCCGTGGCCCCCCCGCGGCCTCAGGCTCTCTTCGCACCTGAAGGAGGTCACCCCAGGTCGTGTGGGGAGCAGATTGGGGGGTATAGGGTAGAGGGGTCCGTGGAGGCTCCAGTGTGACCCACACGAAGCCCACACTTGGGGAAGCAGCGAGCCCCGAGAGGCAGTGCACAGATGGAGACACATTTTGAATTTAGTGGGGAGCAGGGTGTGTCTGGGAGAAAAGGGGGGGCCCGAGGGCGCCCCGAGGCGTCTGCCTCATTTGATGCCGCTGCGTGGGAGGGGAGCCCCGCGGCTGTGTGGCTTTGCCCAAAGTGCCAGATCTGATGCCCCGAGACGCCCCAGCTGACCGAGCAGCTGGGGAGCCGCAGGGCCTCGGGGAAGGGAAGGTGCGGGCAGCCCTGAGGCCTGACCCCTGCACCCCGCGGGGGCAGTGGAGGCCAAGGCCGTGCCCTGGCCGGGCGAGTCTGAGGGCGGAGAAGTCGGGGCGCTGAGCTCCTTCTGGGGCCGCTGCCCGAGCCGGGGGATGCCCAGGCATGTCCGTCCTGCCTCCGGGGCTGGACAAGGCCCCCCCTCGGCTCAGCCTCCCCAGGCCCGGCCGGGCACGAGGCAGCCCCGCCGGGCAGGAGCGCACGTCCTCCACTCGGTTCCCACAGCGCCGCGCTCCTCGGGCACTCGGGGTTCAGCAGACACCAGGCAGGACAGCAGCTCAGGGACAAGGGGTGGGGGAAGAGGGGGAGAGGAAAGAGAGAGAGAGGGTGGGAGGGAGAAGGGTGAGAAAGGAGAAGGCTCTCAGCACTTCAGGGACACACTGATGTGTTCACACGTTCCACTGACAAGGACCAGATACTCAGCCAGTCTTGCTTCAAAGATTCTTCTTTTAAGAGGCGTCATTTTTCTTTATTTTTATTATTGTTTGCTGGTTTAATTTTCCCCATGAGCAATAGGCTATTTACAAAATAAGCAGATATCCAAAGGCATATATTAAAATGGTGGTGCTAGCATTGTGTGAAATCTAAATGAAAAAAACATTCATTAAGGCAAATTTGATCTGAGTTTAAAACATTCTGATAGTGACATTCATTTTACTTTTGTTCCCCCTGAACACCCCAGCACCAATATTGTCAAAGAACACTTAATATTTAGTAAAATGGTAAGGAATGTACCCAACCAGGACCATCCCAGCCAATCCTAAAGAACACCTAGGGTGATGTATAAGATTCCACAAGGGTTTCAGGCACTAGAGTAACTTTCCAGAAACCTACAACCTCCAGATGGGTCCCTGGTCCTGATAAGCCCTGAAACCTAGCCCAGCCTCTACAGAGCATCATATAGTTCCATCTCCCTACCCCATATTAGTGACAGACCCTTCCAGTATCAAAAATTTAAAATTGCTCTAGCCCAAACAACCCCAATGAGAGGGATGGAAAGATCAAAGGTGGTGGTGGGGTTATACCATCACCTTTGATGGTATAATACACATTATAGAATATGTATTCGATACACATTCTATGTATCTAATACATAGAAGATAGGACTTAGCAAACATGAATGCTGAATCATTAAATTGACATTTCTTTTAGTCTCCAATATTTTAGAGCAGCTAGAAGTAAAAACCTAAAATTGTGAAACTGTAACCCATGTCAAACTCTGATATATGTTCTACAACTAATTGTGGTGCTGTGCTTTTTACCTTTTTTTGTATATATGTTATTTTACACAAAAAAAGAAGGAAAAAAAGTTGATTGTGATGATAAAAAAAAATTTAAGCCCGCTAGCCTCCTATATTCTGGAGCAGCTAGAAGGAGAAATCTGAGAGGTTGGTATGGTAGCCCATGACAAACTCTGGGATCTGTCCTGTAACCACATGTTGACAAGTGCTTTGAAAACTATTGCTTTTTTTCTTTCTTTGCTTTGTATATATATTATATTATACAATTAAAAAAAGTCAAAAAATAAAAATAAATGATAAGGAATGTAAAATTAAGGAGGGGGAAGTTTTTGAAAGGAAATCTTTGGAGACCAGTTTACTTCAAGTAAAACCTATTAAGCGGTGAGTGCACGCTCCTGACAGACATAAATACTCACAGCTAGCGGTGCCCTGGAAAGAACAGAGCTCAAAACAATGGACATTAAATAAATTAAAGGTACTTCAGATACAGAGAAAAAAACAAAACAGTAACTGAAGAATGAAATAACCATTTAAGTGGAGTCATTTTTAAGAAACATTTGAAAGAAAAAAAGAAAGGAAGGTGGGAAAGAAGGAGGGAAGGAAGGAAGGGATGGGAGGAAGGAAGAGAGGGAGGGAGGAAGTTAAAAAAAGAAGAGAAAGAAGAAAGAGGGCTTTCAACATTCACAGGAGAAATGAAACATTCACTGATCTGTTCAGATAGTCTGTTGACAAGTTGCCAAACACACCTCACCGGTTTTGCCTGTGTACATTTTTTACTAGTTTTTGTTAAACTGCGTGAGCGTCAACCCTCAAGTTTCTGTGGCTGGGTGCTGGGCAAGCCAGCATCACCTAACGACGGAGCCTTCGCTTTTGCTTTTCCCCTTTTGGGACGTGGGTGACTCACATGTGTGCCAGGACCTCCCCGCTTGGCTGTAGCTACCAAAGCGGTGATACCCGAGGCAAGGCGGCCCTGCTGTGCACCAGACTGAGATGCTCTGTGCACGTCGCCCACGCAAGCCCCGGGGACCCGCACGGGAGACCCACCGCCAGCACGCACACGGGCACCAAGTGGTGGGGACCTTCCCCTGCCATGCGGCAGCCAGCCAGAACGGGTGGAACCCAGCAGGTGCCACCAGTGCCCCTCGTCCTCCCTGCGCTGCTCGGGAGCTGTGGCCAGAAGGGGACAGCTGTTCCACTGCTGTTCCTGGTGAGCCGTGGGCTTCAGAGGACCCGGCCTGGACACAGACGAAGGGTCCACAAGAAGGGCAGGACTGGCTTCCAATGCTGTCCGAGAAGGACCATGGCCAAGAGGAGCTCAGGCTGCCTGGCTGGTGAGGTCGCCTCCTGACCCCTGGGTGCCGGTGCCCTTGAGCCCCAGGTCCCCTCGAGACAGAGACTCATGCTGCACCGCTTGTGTCCTGCCTCATTGATGCAACAAGGCAAAAAAACTGGAAATGGCAGCTGGCCCACTGCAGGAATATCAGGCCTCCTTTCTGTGGGTTGGTAGGCCATTCTCCCAGGCTTAAAATAATTAAAATTTAAAAATATATACAATGTACTGATACTGAATTATTAAACCCGTGGGTTACACAGGGCACTGAGTCGGCAGTGTTCGCTTTAAGCGAACTCCCAGCTTCAGGGAAAAGTGATTCTGCCTCCTCTGCCAAGCCACTGCCTTTTCTCTCTGAGGAGACTTGCAGTCCTTGTGGCTTACAAAACCCCGGGTGGAAAGGCGAGTGGTGGGAGGCCTTCCTTCCCTCCTAAGATCTCCCCTCTGCAGTATAAATCCCCAAAGTTCATGTTCATGCTTTTGGAGAAAAGGAGATTCCATACACTAATAGCAGATTTGTCAATTGATGGAATTTACTTATCTAGGGGTCACTGAGGAAGCAGCTATGAATTATTTTTTCTTTTTAAACAGCTTTTCATTTTGTGGCAACAAACTATGAGATGAATAAGAAAGGACACGAAAAGAACTCTAAAACAGAAGGAAAATCACTGGCTTTTAAGGAAATATGTAAACAGCAAGTAAGAAAATGCATAACAGAATGTGTTTATGGCTTTTGAATCTTGCCAAAACCAAAAGAGTTTTTAAGAAAATATTTAAACCTTCGTCATCAACCTTGAATGCTTCATGTCCAAATGTCTTCAGCAGACCTAGGGGGCATCTGGGAATTAAAGCCAATATTTAAGAGCAAATAAAGAGTTCAACTAGAGGTAATGTTATGAGTTCATAATGGATGAGAAGGAAAAGTGTGGACAACAAAAAGCAAGTCTGGGCCAAACAATACTCATTTGAAGCTTGCAAATATTTGAGATAAAATTTTTTTCATTATGTATGCTTTTGTCAAACATTAATAAGTATATTTTATTTCTTTTTCTTTTAGGAAGAGAAAAATGTTAAAGAGTCTAGTGAATGGTTTTCTTTTTCTTTTAGAAAGGGATAAATGATAAAGAGGCTCAGAGCTTTGGGCGTGGCTCAGCCTGTGAAATCCCCACATCCCCCCGTGTTTATGGGGAGATGGCGCGGGATTTACGCAGCATTGAGGACCAGCCACGATCCAAACGGCATTCTGCAGAAGTGTTGACGTGCATGCCTCAATCAGCCACAACTAAAGCTTTTTTTTGTAATCAGAGTGCATATTCTCTGGGGGTTTTGTAGGCAGAGTGTCTAGCCCGTGTCCATCTCGGCTCCTTCCTAGGTTGGATGGTCTCTGTATTATATCAGGACCCTCAGATTGCAAGTGACAGAAACTAATGAAGTTCCCCCTTCCCCCCTCCCCCAAAAATGGAGATTTACCAGTTTATATCATTTTGGAAGTACAAATATAGGTCTAATCAGGCACGGCTAGCTCCAGGTGCTCAAGGGATGGAGTGGCAGCCTCTCGCCCCATCCTTGGCTCTGCCTTCCCCTCCCTTGCCCCATCCTCAGCAGCATCTGCTCCTAGCCTGACTCCTGGCAGATCTGGGTCCCCACTCTTAGAAACCCATAGACACCTGAAGGTTACACCCACCATTTTAGTGGAAGAGTAGGGCTCATCGTCTTTGACTGAGTCCATTGTTGACCAGACTGAATGTTCTGGTGGCCCAGGCACGGCAGCATGTGCTGTTGTAGGACACGTCCCAGCTCAGACTTCAAAAGCAAGACCTGGCTCTCTGCAAGGGCTATGCTTCAGGAAGGAGGAGGAGACCACTCCCAATTCCCAAAGCATCAAAACGCCAAGCTTTCTTTTATATCTGATACATATATATATTTTAGATCTGAATCACCGAGACTCCCTCCAAGGCCTGCCTGGTTGCCAGCAGGAGAGGGAACTTGGGGCTCCTGGGTGGGGGGAAGGCTGAGTGGGGAGGAGAGCTGCTCCCCGTGGTGGGGTGGCATCGTCCCCCGTGGAAGGGCCCTACCACTTACAACTGAAAGAGCTCACAGCATTTTTCCAGCAAAACATCTAAATCTATAAGGAGGTGGCATCAAATGCTCAGGAGGAAAAATAATAGTCTCCTTGCTAGTTAGAGAATTTCTTTTCTTTTCTTTTTTCATCATGGTCATGCATATGACACATAATTTCTCATTTTAACCCACTTCAGGGGACAGTACGATACGCTCGGCTTCACTCACAAAGTGGCGCTGCCACCGTCCATTCCCAAGCCCTTTTCATGACCCACACAGAAGCTCTGCACCTCTCAGGCAACAGCCCTCCACCTTCAATCTATTTTTTGTCCCTATTAACTTGCTTATTTTCAATATCATATAAGTGAAATCGCACGATGTTTGTTTTGTTGTGGTTATTGCAGCTGTAATCTGACCTGGTTGAGAATTTTTAGCTTGTGACATGGAATGCTGTTGATCGATCTGTTCCAGGAGCTGTTCCTTCACGTGGAATGCACTGCTCCACCTCCAGCTGTAAGAATTTGAGAGTTTTGCCACGCAAAGGAAGACTCCAAGAGACGTTCTCTCATGCAACACGCAAGGGGTTTATTTTCCACACATGCGTGGGGCTCACTGAACACGCAGGAACAGAGAGCCCCGAGCCTGAGTTTGTAAAAGTTTTTAAAGGGGTAAGATGAGGGGGGGTGGGGGTCGAGCATGGGTCACAGGTGCTGTTTTGCAAAAAGCAGATAACAAACAGTTTTACAACAAGCATTTCTTTGAGCATGAGTCATGGGAGTTGCTCTCTGCATGAAACAGATAGCCACAGTTTTACAACAAGTAATTTAGGCGCAAGGAGTCATGGGGGTGGCGAGAAACAGATAACCGCCCTGGGAAAGTCCTGGATTGTTTATCTTCAGCCTGATGGGGCCCATAATTCTTTTCTTTATAATTCTTAACTCACACCAAATGCATAGCCGTGAATATAAAATGACACAAATGCTTTTGCTGGATATTTCAGAAGCTAAAATATATGTAAATAGCTAAATTAAGCAGGAAAAATTAGCTACTGTTAAGCTTTATAAAATTCCCTTTTACACAGCTAAGGAGTCCATTCCCGTCCCTCCAGGCTCAGCTACCACCTCTTCCAACAGACCTTTCCTGACAACCTCTTCAAGGCAGTCCCACCACAACCCTTCTCCCATAACTGTTTATGGCATGCCTACGGTGTGCCAGGAGCTTTCTAGAGCCATCCTTGAGCAAACAGACAATATCACTGCCCTGGTGGGGTTTATATCCTAATGAATGGAAGAAAGGAGGGACCCCAGTAAATAAGTAAACTACATGGTCTGTCAGAAGCAATGGAGAGAAGCCACAGAGACAAGCGAAGCAGGAAGGAGAGAAAAGTGCTGAGGAGATGCAATAAGACAGAGACAGCCAGTAAAAGCTTCTCGGAGAAGGCAACTGCACAGAGATCTGATGGAGTAAATGATCAAATATCCAGTAGAAAAGTCTAGACAGAGAGCAAAGTAAATATAAGTGGTGCCAGCGTGGGAGGGGAGTGAGCTTGGAGCTGCGGGTAAATGCTTCCCTCTCAGGGTCACAGCAGAGAGCCCCCCCCAAATAATCTCTGCCAGCAAGCCTTTGTTTCAGGCTCTGCTGATGGAGGAAACCCAAGTAAAGTCACTGTTCATAGCTTCAATTTCAGAAAACTTAGAGGCCCTCCAGGCTTACAAACTGTGGTGTGGTTTCTAGGGGAATGAGTCCTAAACTGGCTGCACTTCAGGGAGAATTTGTGATGGTCCCTGGGAGAAAAGAAATCAAGCCCCAAGTGACAGATCACACACTCTGCTATCTTTCCCAGGACCACTTGGGTCTTCAGGCTTTTCTTTCTCTCCCCATAGTGGCTGCCTGCTCTCCCTGGTCAGCCTGGGAGGACATTGTGACAAAGCAGATCTGGTTTGACTCAGATTGCATCAGATCTAAGTGGCTCCATTAAAAAACACATAAAAACAAAACAAAGCAAAAACCTATTCAGTTCAGATTTGTTTTCGCTGCTGGAAATTTACTTTTCTCCCATTCATTTGAAACATTTAAAATTCAGAATACCTCCAACGGGATACCAGCTCATTTCTCCAGTTCGCCATTACCCAGCCCCTGTGTGGGGCCCTTTCCTAAAAGTCACCTACACCTTTCATGACAAAGAGCAGTCAGCATGCGTAAAGCCTCCACTGATTTCAAAATTGTTTCAAAGAAATCCACTGGTTGATTATCAACAACATGTATTTTTCACGTAAGCTTTGCTTTACAAGAGCATTCTCGTACGTCTCCCAACTCAGCGCGCTGGGTATGGATTCCAACTACGGCTGAGCCAAGGTGAGGAGACGATAGGATGCTGGCGGTGCTGGGTGCTGAGGGTGCTGGAGTGCTGGGGGTGCTGGAGTGCTGGGGTGCTGGAGGTGCTGGGGTGCTGGGGTTCTGGGGTGGTGAGGGTGCTAGGGGTGCTGGAGTGTTGGGGTGCTGGGGATGCTGGAGTACGGGGGTACTGGAGTGCTAGGGGTGCTGGAGTGCTGGGGGTGCTGGAGGTGCTGGAGTGCTGGGGTGCTGGGGTACTGAGGGTGCTAGGGGTGCTGGAGTGTTGGGGTGCTGGGGATGCTGGAGTACGGGGGTGTTCGAGGTGCTGGGGTGCTGAGGTGCTGGAGTGCTGAGGGTGCTGAGGTGCTGGGGGTGCTGGAGTGCTGGGGGTGCTGGAGGTGCTGGGGTGCTGGAGTTCTGGGGTGGTGAGGGTGCTAGGGGTGCTGGAGTGTTGGGGTGCTGGGGATGCTGGAGTACGGGGGTGTTCGAGGTGCTGGGGTGCTGGAGTGTTGGGGTGCTGGGGATGCTGGAGTACGGGGGTGTTCGAGGTACTGGGGTGCTGAGGTGCTGGAGTGCTGAGGGTACTGAGGTGCTGGGGGTGCTGGAGTGCTGGGGGTGCTGAAGGTGCTGGGGTGCTGGAGTTCTGGGGTGGTGAGGGTGCTAGGGGTGCTGGAGTGTTGGGGTGCTGGGGATGCTGGAGTACAGGGGTACTGGAGTGCTAGGGGTGCTGGAGTGCTGGGGGTGCTGGAGGTGCTGGGGTGCTGGGGTGCTGAGGGTGCTAGGGGTACTGGAGTGTTGGGGTGCTGGGGATGCTAGAGTACGGGGGTGCTGGAGGTGCTGGGTACTGAGGTGCTGGAGTGCTGGGGGTGCTGGGGGTGCTGGAGGTACTGGGGTGCTGAGGTGCTGGGGTGCTGGAGTGTTGGGGTGCTGGGGATGCTGGAGTACGGGGGTGCTCGAGGTGCTGGGGTGCTGAGGTGCTGGATTGCTGAGGGTGCTGAGGTGCTGGGGGTGCTGGAGTGCTGGGGGTGCTGGAGGTGCTGGGGTGCTGGAGTTCTGGGGTGGTGAGGGTGCTAGGGGTGCTGGAGTGTTGGGGTGCTGGGGATGCTGGAGTACGGGGGTGTTCGAGGTGCTGGGGTGCTGGAGTGTTGGGGTGCTGGGGATGCTGGAGTACGGGGGTGTTCGAGGTACTGGGGTGCTGAGGTGCTGGAGTGCTGAGGGTACTGCGGTGCTGGGGGTGCTGGAGTGCTGGGGGTGCTGAAGGTGCTGGGGTGCTGGAGTTCTGGGGTGGTGAGGGTGCTAGGGGTGCTGGAGTGTTGGGGTGCTGGGGATGCTGGAGTACAGGGGTACTGGAGTGCTAGGGGTGCTGGAGTGCTGGGGGTGCTGGAGGTGCTGGGGTGCTGGGGTGCTGAGGGTGCTAGGGGTACTGGAGTGCTGGGGTGCTGGGGATGCTAGAGTACGGGGGTGCTGGAGGTGCTGGGTACTGAGGTGCTGGAGTGCTGGGGGTGCTGGGGGTGCTGGAGGTACTGGGGTGCTGAGGTGCTGGGGTGCTGGAGTGTTGGGGTGCTGGGGATGCTGGAGTACGGGGGTGCTCGAGGTGCTGGGGTGCTGAGGTGCTGGATTGCTGAGGGTGCTGAGGTGCTGGGGGTGCTGGAGTGCTGGGGGTGCTGGAGGTACTGGGGTGCTGGGGTGCTGGAGTGCTGGGGTGCTGAGGTGCTGGGGGTGCTGGAGTGCTGAGGTGCTGGAGGTACTGGGGTGCTGGGGGTGCTGGGGGTGCTGGAGTGCTGAGGGTGCTAGTGGTGCTGGGGTGCTGGGGTGCTGGGGTGCTGGGGTGCTGGAGTGCTGGGGGTGCTGGGAATGCTGGGGTGCTAGGGGTGCTGGGAGTGCTAGGGGTGCTGGGATGTTGGGGTGGTGGTGTGAGGGGGTCTTGGGGGTGCCGAGGGTGCTGGGGTGCTGAGAGTGCTGAGGTGCTGGGGCTGCTGGCGTGGGCCCCATCCCTGGGGGAACGTTGGTTGAGGCCAGGAGCTATTACCGGTGCTTAGTTTACAAAAAGACACAAAATACATGTTTCACGTTTTAATTCCCCAGGGCAATCGGTTACAGCTTTAGTGTTGCTGAGTTCTTCCTCAGCTCCTGGTCTGAGCACTTCAGGGAGCAGGACCCGGAGGGCCCAGCCAGTCCCCATCCCCGGCGGTGAGGGCAGCAGAGACCTGCAGCCGCACACGCGCCTGGGCACAAAGGGAAGCACAGTGGCCTCAGCCGTGAGGTGGGTCAACCACGGAGCATATTTGGGAAAGGAAGACACACTCAGTGGGCAAATCTCTCCTGGAAAATGGTCCTGCTTTAGCTGTCCTCCCAGGGGGTGGGCTCCTAAGGCAGCCCCCACACCATGAACGGGTGAAGTCTTCGTGGAACGGCCGGGGCGCGGGGTGGGCGCTGCCCTCACCACCGGGGATGGGGGGGAGCAGGGACCCCCTGTGCCACGGGCCCTCCCTGTTAGGCGCATCAGCCAAGTTCACGAGCCACGTCCCCTGAGCCAGGCTGGCGTCCAGTGACCTGCTGCCACAGAAGGAGCAGGATGAGACGCAGGGGAAGACTGGCCCTGGCGGGGACACCATACCCCATTTCCCTTTTCTTTTTTCAAAATAAATAACTCCTAACATGTTCACTCATCACCTAAACCAAGAATGAGCTGCGTACAGAAATGAACGTGTTAATCAGACACCATTTACAGGCCTGCTCCCTTCTGTACTTAGAGACTATAATTTGGGTGCTCTGATTTTCAAAGTCAGTGAAATGCTAAACAGAAATGTGTCAGCTGGTATCAAATGGATCCCCAAAATAACACTGCCAGGAATGGATCCTCTGATAAAATATTCCTATTGAGTTTTAAGATAGATGATTTTTTACAACAAACTTGGCAGATTTTTCCTCCAGCTTTCCAAACATGATTTTCATTCCAAAATGCTTTCAGGGCTGCAAAATATGCTTACTGTTTGCTTTCCCCCTATACTGAATTCTCTCTCGCTCTCGTTTTTGCATTTTGGAGATAATTTAAGCCTGAGATTGATGACTTCTTCAGTGCTGAGTCACTGGAACAGGAATGGCCTAATTTTCAGTCACATGTGGGCAAGATGCGGCATGTGGAGCTGGCACACAGGCAGCGCAGCTCAGTCCTTAAGCAACTGGGAAGGACAGACCGCACTGGCTGGAGGAATGTCAGACACTCTCCAAGAATGTCCTTCCTCCGGTAAGTGGTTCCTGTCGCTGCGGACAGGGAGTTGTTTTAAAGTGATTCTCGTCTCTCCAGCTGCAGCACGCGTTCTGTGAGCTCAGCATCTGATTCTACATTGTTTTGGCCCCGGCCCCTACCCCTGAGCCTGAGAATGGGGGTCCTCAGGGAATCCTTGCTGACGGCTTGATGAATGAGAATCAGGAAAGGAGGGCTGAGGAGAGCAGGGAGCTGAAGAGGAAAGACAGCCTGACATTCCTGAAGAATAGCTACCTTCCCTTTAACTGGGGTTCTAGTGCCTGATAGGTGGAATCGCTTTTATGCATGCAGCCCATGAGTGAAATGTGACATGCTCTTTTTTTTTTCTTCATTGAAGTCCAGAGTGAGAGACGTTTGCACTTGAGCTTAAGCATTAGATTTATACCTGGCCAAATAGAGCTTCAGTGAAATGCATCGTCCCCAAAGAGTTCCAAATGATTTATAATCTTCAAAAGTGAAAATGTTGAGCAACCTTCTATAACTAGTATTTGAAATAGCCCCATTTCAAGTCCCCCCAGGAAAAAAAATGGTGTTGAGGTCATATCTCAAAATCTAAATGGTCTGAGCAGAAATTTCAAACCCCAGATGACCCTCTGTGGCCAGCACAGCTCTCAGGCAGGGCACCCCAATGAACCAGGCACTTGTCAACTTCTCCCCACACGCTGCAGAACCCTGATAATAAGGTGAAAACTTTGATACATTAAAACAAGAAAACATGGAATAACCCGTGCCTGGCCTATGCTGAGCATGGTGGCAACTCAATATCCCTAAACCACTGCTTCCGGGTTCCACTTTCGAGTTTGCAAACCTCTCGGTGACCTTGAAACACCCCCTCCGTCTATGTGCCTTCCCCCCCAGGGACCGCCCCCTCCCTCACATGGCCCGCATCCTGGGTGCCACCCTCAAGTGCATACATGCACATGTCACAGCTGCTTGACTCACCAAGGCCGCCCCCTCCTCTAAAAGACCACCCCCACTCCCTACCGCGCTGACCAGGCCCAGCGTCTCGGCCCCTGATGCCCCCAGCCCAGCCCTGCCCTCTTCCCCACCATCTGCACACACACCCCACCCTGTAACCACGGTCACTGCGGCGCCCGCTCCTTCCCCCCAGGCCCTTCGCTTGCTGCCCCTGCCGGTGCCGCTCGCCCCCGTCTAGCCCCTTCCTCTACCTGGGGGTCTCCCCAGCGGCCCCCTCCAGAAGCCTTGCCCAGGCCAGGGGCACCCACTCCCCGCTGCCCAGGACACAGACCCCCCGGCCTCTCCCCAGTGCGCATTTCCTTTGCTCCCACAAACAAGGGACCGCGACGGCCAAGGTCACTGCCCGGGCAGCGCTGCACACCTGGAGGCCAGGCCCCCAGCGGAGGTTTGTTGAGTGAATTCGGGGGACATTTTATCCGTGTCCTCTCCTGGCTGGCTGGTGGCGGGGAAAAGGGCGGGGGGTTGTGTCCCCCTCGTCCCCGGCGCAGTTTGAACACATTGGGCCACGGGGGTCCACCTGGCCTCCCCCACTTGGTGCTGATGCTCCCCGCGAGGTGTGGGGAAGGAAAGGCCCAGCCAGCCTGGCAGCAGAGACGGGAACCCTGCGAGCTCCAGGCCGGCTGTTCCCTGCCGTCCACGCCAATGCCCAGCGGCTCCCGTCCCACGAGAAGCGGGTCAATGAGTTGGGGCGTCGGGGCAGATGGCTCAGCCTTCGGTATTTCTCTCCTTTCCACTCTCCAGGGATGGGGACAGCCGTCTTTCTGAAGCGCTTCATACCCGAGGCAGCGCAGTGGGGGCCTCGGCCTGGGCCACCCCCGCCAGGCTGAAGCCTCGGGGCAGGGCCAGGAGCCTGAGTCCAGGGAGGAGAGTCCGAGCCTCAGGCCCTGCTGGGGGCTCTGCATCCTCTCTCAACCTGCTGCACCACGCCGGGCCTTCCCTGCAGGTGGCGGCCACGAGCAAAGGTGGGCGGTGCGTGGTGGGTGCAGAGAGCGTCCTGACCATCCACCTCTGGGGCCAAGGGGCTGCGGGGCCCTGGTGAAAGAGCCCCGAGGTCAGGCTTGAGGTCAGGCCTGAGGTCAGCCCCTGTGGCCAGGCCAGCCCCCGCCCCACTCTGCTCCACGTCCACTCGAGCCTTTGCCTTTCTCTGCAGCTCGGCCTTGGCATCAGCCCACGGGCCGCTTCCCACCTATGCCTTGAGCTCCCAGCACTGCGGGAGGAATCTTGAGGTTCACCCAGGAGAGTCGGGGTGAGGACACAGGAGCGAGCAGGGCGCCCGCTGCTTCCTGGGCTCGGAGCCGCAGGGCGAGACTGCGCTACTCATTCTCTGCAGGTCACTGATCGTGGGAAATTGCTGAAAGAGCAGCTAGTGATTCTGCCTGCCCAACTTCGAACCACCATCTTTTTTTCAAATCATTCCAATCTTGTCTTCGGGAAATCTCTCTCCCAGGTGTCTGAACTCCAAGGCACTTGCAGAGCTGACCCGCCAGGAGGCCCACTCTAGCCAAGCAAGGACCACATTTCTGAGCTGACGTGATGGGCTTGGGACGCAGGGGAACCCTGGTGGGCTCACCTGAGAAGGAGACCTCTCCCTGGTAGAGCTGCAAGGCGCTGCTCCTCCCGCTGACAGCAGATGACTCTAATCCCGAGGGCTGGAGAGAGCCGTTTGGGGATTCACAGTGAGCAGAACGGAAGGGTTTGTCTCTGCACCAAAATGTCTCACCTTCTCCAGGAAGACCCAACCCTGGAAACTCTGGGCTTGGGGCTGAGATCGTCTGGAGGAGCCCCAGTGAGGCAGGACAGTCTGGCAGGCAGCCTGAGACCTCGGCGGAGACTGTCGCCCTGAGTCCCGACCCGCAGCCCCTGGCCTGGCAACCCCGTGAGGCGGCCTCGGGCAGGAGACTTCTCACATGCCAGGTCAGGCCGGAAGCACGTGTCCCTGAGAACAAGGCAAAAACTGCCTCATCTTTTCTGAGCTGGCCTCAGAAGTCATGCAGCATCCTTCTTACCCCTACCTGTTGGCTTCCAGTGAGTCACAAGCCTGCCCAGCGTCAAGAGGACATAGACTCCTCGGTGGGAGGGTTACAAGGTCATGTGGCGGATGGGAGATACAGACATTTACTCCTCGGTGGGAGGGTTACAAGGTCACGTGGCGGATGGGAGATACAGACATGGCCGTCTATGGGCCATGGGCTCGGCCGCAGCGGTGCTTGCAGAAGGGAGGAGCCTCCTGATGATGAGGCCGACACAGAGACATGCCGGGCAATGAGATGAGGAGAGGGGCCCAATTCTGATGGCATCTTGTGAACACCTGGATCCATCCATGCCTGAAGTCAGATATTTTGGACCTTTTAGCTTCATGAACCAATAATTCCCGTTTCTACCTTAAGAGCTGGGTTTCAGGCAAAAGAATCCTGACTAGTAGAGAGGGAGAACAATGTAATAGCTAAGGGTGCACTTATGCTTGGGAACCCAAAGACCTAGATTTGAATCCTGAAGCTCCCTCTTCAAGCTCTTTAGCTCTGAGCAAGTTGCTTAACTTCTCTGTGCCTCAATTGCCTCAGGTTTAAAGTGAGATACCAGCAGCTATTGCATAAATTAAATGACTATGTATACAGTGCTTAGGATGGGGCCTGAACCACAGGAGACGTTGTATAAGCCTTTTGCTGTTGCTGCAATTCAGTCCTTCTTCACCCAGGAGAGACTCTACAACCATGTGCACTTCATCCCATGTGCCACGCATGGGGCTGCGTATCATGGGATATTTCTGGCTTAAATAAGCTGAAGATTTTCTATGTTAGGATGTAGGGTAGCTCACAGGACTAGGGGAAAAGAGGAACTTGAGGAAAAGAGATCCCAGGAATTTAGGCAGCAAGAAGCAATGGTTAGGGTCATCTAGGGAGTACTATCAGGATGAACTTGCTCCACCCATGTTTGGTCCTCAGTCACTTGCCTCAAGCTTCAGATTCCCACAAGACAGATTTTCAGTGGCCTGGTTGTGGGCCACTCACCCATCTACCTGATCAACAGGAGACCATCACACTGCACATGGAGGTAGGAGAAGAATTCTTTAACCATAAAAAAGCACCATTAAGAAAGTGAAAGACAGTGAAAAGGCAAAGCTCAGATCAGATAAGATACTTGCAAAATAAATATCTGACAAAGGATTATATCCACAATATATAAAGAACTCCTACAAATCAATAAGAAAAGACAACCTGATGAAAGAACAAAGAACTTGAAGAAACGCTTAAAAAGAGAGTTGAACATCAATAAATATATAAAATATATTCCAAATGACATACTACCAAACACCCACTAAGTAGCTAGAATTGAAAAGATGGACAACATCAAGTGCTGACAAGGATGTAGGGCAACTGAAACTCCCATATGCAGTTGACAGGGGTGAAAATTGCTACCAAGGTTAAATACCCACCTCCCCTTTGATCCACAGCTTCTCCCCCAGGAACCTGCCTGAGAGAAATGAGTACGTCGGAGAGAAATGAATGCATATGTCCACCAACAGACAGCTGTGTGCGTATTCACAGCAGCAAAAATTAAAATATTCATATGTTCATCAGCAATAAACTACATAAACAGAGGTCTTTCCATGCAAGAAAATACTACATAGCAATAAAAAAAGAATGAACTATTGCTACAAAATAACTTTTGCAGTCATAATGAGGGAAGAAAAAACACAAAAGACCAAATATAGTATGACCTCATTTATCTGAAGTTTAAGAACAAACACAACAAACCTGTGGTGACAGAAATCAGAAGAGTGGTTAATTCTGGGTGTAATTCATCAGAAGGGGTTTGCGAGAGCCTTGAGTTTGTTGGAAATGGTGTTTTACTCAGGGTTGTCACAGGCATGTGTGTGCAATCATACAATATTGCTGAGTTTTACACTTAAGAATTGCCCGTGGTAGTGTATTATGTGATAATTCAATAAAAAGGGAAGAAACCTGCAGCAAAGATATGGCTACTACTGAGAGGTGAAGGGTGCTGGGCAGGGGAGATTATCAGGGTCCCGGGCCCACCCCACAGCCACAATCTCCACCCACCCCACCACCACCCCCATCAACTCAGTGCCAGCATTCTCGTTTTCCACGTGAGAAAACTGATAGGCACAGAGCTTAAACGACTTGCTTAAAAAGCAAAAAGCTGGTATGTGGAGAAACCGAGGGCTCCTGTCGATTTCTGTGCTTACCTGTAGGTATGTTATTAGTAGTAAAGTGGATACTTAATGGAAACAAGGTCTCCCAGAGGGTTTTGCACGCGGCTTTGCAGTCTGCCTGGTGGAGACCGATGGACTTCCTGCGGACTGCTGCGCATTGCTCAGGCGGAGGGGGTGGCCCTCTCAGCCAAGCCCGAGGAGCTGTCATGGGGTCGGGGCGGAGCAGACCCCAACGCGCCCCGCCCTGTCCAGGCCCGTGAGCCCTTTCAGGTTCGGCGACAGCAGGCTTGCCCTGAGAGCAGCATCTCCATTAGCGCCCCGTCCCAGGGCGGTGCATCCTACGCGCCTCCGTCCACGTGCAGACATGTCCCCAGAAGAAGGTGGGAGAAAATTCTCAAGAATCAGTTGACATAAAGTGGGAAACTTCGGCCCTTCTGACAGCAGCAGCTGAAGAAATGACCCCTCCCTCCTAGGACAAAGTGCATTTCTAAGTTCCATGAAAGCCAGAACAGAGGAACAGGGCTGAATAATAATGACGGTAAAAAGTAATGCTTCCTGGAGCATCGCTTGCTGCCAGTCGCTGACCACCGAGGCCGAGTGGGGCCTGCTGCCGTGTGGCTGCACATAAGCCCGCTGAGCTCAAGATGGGCCGCTGCAAACACGCCACAGGCCAGACCCGAGAGCCCCTGCGGCCACCCTAGGACGGCCAGGCGGAACAGCAGCCGGGAGAGCGGGGGCAGCACCCTGGTCTCGGGTGGGCTTGCCCTTATACAGTCTCCCCACCTTCTACAAGGTGAAGTCTAAGCCCAGCGAGGCAGAGACAGTGAAGCATGTGCTTTGCCTGCCCCCTCCCCTGGTCGGGACGCTGGCTGGACAGGGCTTCTCTGGGTGGCAGCAGGCCGGGAGCCTCCCCGTTTTTATGGGTGCCCCATTCTGCAGGGAATGCTCGGGCCCCTCTTAGGTGCACAGAACCTGCTGCTCACAGGAGGTGTCTGAAGAAGCTGCTCTTCTGACCAGTTCAGCAGGGGTCACAACCACATTAGCACGTCCTTGATTCCTTTTAAGGGGCCCCTCTATTTTGTCATCTTTAATAGTACATGCATATAGATATAATTATTTAAATATCCACAGGAAACAGAGAAGCCAGAAGCTGAACCAACGAAACCCGGGAGAGTGGGACCAGCAGATGCCAGCCAGGTGGCTTCCATGTGACAGAGGAGTCGTGGGTGCTGGCCGCCTATCTTCAGAGTCCAGGTATCGTCCTATGGATGCTTTGAGTTGGACATTTTCATGGCCTAAGGCCTGTAAACTGTGAGTTGTTAAATCCCTATTGTAGAAGCTGACCCGTTTCTGGTATATTGCATTCGGCAGCTTTAGCAAACCCAGACACCTAGTATTTCACAGCCCAACCTTTGACCCTCTGCAGAAATGCCTTTTTTGGCATCCCTGGCACCTGCTCAGCCTCCCTCTCCTCGCTCACCCCAGGAGAGGAGGGGTGCACTTAGCATGTTTCAGGACTTGGCGTGCTTTCCTGGGGGAGCTCCAATTTTGGAGTCTGAAGAAAATTTTATGCTCCTTCTCCACCCACCTTTTTTTTTTTTTTTTTGGTTGTTCTTTGGGTATAAAATGAGCATGAAAAGAAGAATAAACTACGTTTTAAAGTTTTTGGGGCATGTATGTCCCTAAAGTCCCTTTGTCCCTGAAGTCACAACACTCACTACAAAGAAAATTGCTAAACCCCATAATTAGGGCATTTCAAGCTCCAGCTCCATTCAGCCTTGCAAAGCTGCACATGAGCTCGAGGATGGTTCTAGAGTGTAGATGCACCTGACGCAGTAGCGGACAGGGACACGCACCTGCCCTAGACCTACCCTTCCCTCCCGTTTTCAAGGGACTTGGCTGTGGTTTTTCATGTGAAGTGGTTTGCAGGGCAGGTCCTTTGTCAGCCCAGCCCTGCCTGGAGGCCCGTGGATCTGTGTCCCCAGCAGGAGAGAGGGGGCCTCGCCACAGCATTAGAGGCCAATATAGGGTCCGGGCCCTCAGGCTGCCCCGCTAGCTGCAGCGAGGACCTGCCGGCAGGTCTCAGGCCCAGAGGCCGGTTCCGTCCCTGGGCGGTGGAGCCGGGGTGGGCGGGGGGAGGAGGGCTCCATTGGCGGGGGAGGGCGGAGCACACTCATACCCAGCTCCTAGCCCTTCCCTGTCCTCTAGGGAGCCCCTCGCTCTGACCACTCAGGCTGCAATGCCCAGTGCTCCCACAAAAGCCCTTTGATCGTTTTCTATATCACTCGTGTCAACAGATCACCCTAAAAATATTGTTGCTAAAGGTAAATCTACTTTCCAACCTCCCTTTACCCCTGTCCCCAGCTGTGCCTCCTTTCAAGCGGGTCCCAGCCCTGAAGGGAACGTGGCTAAATATTCAAGCATCTCACAGAGAGCCTCCTGTGAGGTTGCTTAGCAGCAAGATAATGTGGAAATCAAGAAGACAACTGTCGGACTCTCTGAGGGCTGCAAACAACCTTCCAGCTGCCCCATCACACATTTGCAGTTGACAGATAGAGTTGTCAGAAAACAGGCAGCGGGAGCACAGGGCTTCCCGCACGCGCCCCATTCATCAAGCCCCGATTTGTCTCTCGAGGGTGTCACGGCCGAGTTGGCTTCCTGGCTTTCTGCTCCTCAGTTAACTCCCTGAAACAAATGTCCTTATATCGATTCTGCCTGAGGAATGCCATTCTAGAACTTGCCATCATTCTAATGAATATAAATTTCCATAAGAATATTTTTAACTGGCTACCAGCATTATGGTTTCACAGCATGCATATTATAAATTTCATGGGTTTCCAAACTTACATATATCAAAACTGTAAAGACTTGAGCTTAAAATCAGAAGAATTAAATCATCACTCTCTCCAAAGTTTAGCAAGGCGTTTAGTTGGGGGTAATTGATGTACAGTAATAAAAATGTGTTATATGCACTTTGTGACATTCACTAAGGACATGCAACTGAGAACTTATTGATAGGTTAAGCATCGCGACGTTTGACTAGTATTTTTTTAAATTATGATAGCATAGACAACATAAAATTTCTCATCTAAACACTCCCAAGCATAAAAATCAGTATTCAAGCAGGTGCTTTTCACAGTATTTTCACAGTTGCCATTATCACCGTCCATTGCCAAAGCTTTTCCATTGCCCCAGGACAAAACCTTGTGTTCTTAAGCTGTTTGGTTCCTCTTTTTTTGTATGCTGAATGGTGGGATCACATTTCATTCTTTTTCCATGTGAGAATCCCATTATTGCAGCACAATTTGTGGAATTTTTGTGTATTTTGTTTGTTTGTTTTTGAAAATGCATGGGCCAGGAATCAAACCCGGGTCTTCCACGTGGCAGGTGAGAATTCTACCACTGAACTACCCTCACATGTGTGGTTCCTTTTTATGATTGCTGTCTCTTTATTGAAATTCTTTTTGTGTATCTATTGTTTTTGTAGAATTCCTTTACTTCTTTGTGTTTTCTTTAGCTCTTTGAGAATATTTAAGACAATTTTTTAAAAGTCTTTGTGTGGTATGTCCAAAGTCTTATCTTCCTTGTTGATAGTTTCTAATGCTTTATCTTGCTCCATGACATGGGCCATCCTTCCCTGTTTCTTTGTATACCTTGTAATCTTTTGTTATACACTGGATATTAAATGCACTGCTTCTGGAATTCAGTCACTTAGGGGTCTGTTTCTAAGTTTATGTTCAGCTGGCGTTCCAGCAGAGATTTTTTTTGAATGCCGAGAGCTAACAAAAAAGAAAGGAAAGAAGGAAGTCAAGCACTTCCCCAGTCTTTGCATACTGGCCTGTGCCTGTGCTCTCCTTCAGGGTTTAACAGGCCTAACAATGACTCTAAAGAGTGAGCAGAGATGAAAGCAGGGTCCTCCCGGGTCTTTGCTGATCATGCATCTTATCCTGGGCATGTGTTTTGCTTAGGAATCCCCCCATGTATATGGATCTGAAAATCCCCTTTCCTATCCCTAGAAATATTCTTTCTTCCTGGTCTAGGGTGCTAAACTGTACATCTTAAAGCCAGTAACTCTTTGCCCCAGGCAGTAGGATCTGATTTTCTTTAACAGTGTTTCAGCTGCTCTGTGTCATGTGTACAGCAGACGAGTACTGGCACAGTGAACCTGTGATGAGGCTGCCACCAGACAGATGGACACAGTCCACACACCACAGCATGTGCACAGGGCCACTCTGCTGCCCGCAGGACCCTGCCCAGTGCACACCTAGCACCCAGCAGTGAGGGCCAGCTCTACACCACGCTGGGGCAGGGCAGGCCGGGACAGCAAAGGCACCTTGAGTACATCAGTCGTGTACATATTGCCTTCCTCTTGACTGAGTGCACGCCCAGTTACTGTAACCATTTAACTATTTCCAGAGCTCTAAAAATGATGGTTCTGCCAGGTTTCGATTATTGTTTAAAACTTCTGTGGGGGGACGGAAACTCGGAGTGTATCATGCCATCATCTTGATGATGTTACAGTTCAACAAGTGGTTTTTAACAATGACTTTGGGCAAATACGGTTAGCTATGATGGGTGCACAGAGACGGTAATACAATTCCATGAAATTGGGCAAGTAATGACGAGCTCCTGCTGCACCAAGAACTGCCAGATTCTGAGATTCCGTTCATGAGCAAAACACAGATATGATCAGTACAGGGACAACCGAGTAGAGTAGCACGCCCACTAAATTGGCACCTCTAATGTAAAGAAGTCTGTGCGCTAAGCGGGAGAAGAGCTAGCAGCAGGCGCAGGCCCAGGCGAAGGCTGCAAATGCTCCCTGCTCTGTGGGTTCCAGGCAGCCTGGAGGACATGGCTGTCAAGGGGACGGGGTCGTGGGGTCCTGTAAGCCTCAGGGCCATGAGCCCGGCCTCTGCACTCGGGCCCCCTGGATGAGCCCAGCTCTCTCTCCTCCCTCTAGGAACGTGGGGGGCTCTGTGCCTGAGTTTCCCATCTCTGGAGCCTGGAGCCTGGACCTCATTTATGTAAATGAGGCACTGCAGGTGCGCCACCCTGTAGACTGTGCCTGGAGCACAGGGAGGTGGGAAGGAGTCAGCTGTGGCCAGTTCAGGGTCACGGGAGGTGGGTGCTGGGTCCATGTGACAACTGACCAGTGAGGACGGCTGCAGAGAGGAGAGGCCATCCTGGGTCAGAGACTCAGCATGGCACCCACGGGGCCCTGAGCTATGAGCCACCCACTGAGCAGGTCTGGCAGCCCACATGGGGGTCTGCAGTGCCCGGGGGGGCAGCAGGGCTGAGGTGGAGCAGGGGGCAGAGTGTCTGTGACCTTAGCTGGCCAAAGGCTGCCTGTGGAGGCAACAGACGTGGGAGACAAGTGAAACTTTAAAGTGCAACTAAGTTGCTGTGGCAGTAAATCTTCAGGGCCCTGTACGATAAGCAGAGGCTACTGGAGCCTGTTGGAGGGGGCAGTGGTTTAAACTGGTCTAAAGGAGGATGGAAGTTACAGGAGCAGGCAGGAGAGGAAGCAGTCCAGGAGGGGATCAGTGCATAAGCGGGGACACGGAAGCAGGACCTGTGCAGAGGACAGTGGGCAGGTCGGCTCAGTGGCGGGCAGTGCAGGTGAGGGTGCAGGTGAGAATAGAGGTGAGCGTGCAGGTGAGCACACATTGAGGGCACGTGGGGACCCCTCTGCTGGCCTTGCTCTCCTGAGAGCAGGTCCTCAGGGTCCCACTGAGGAAACCCCTCCCTGTTGCTGTGACCCAGGTGGGACTTTCAGCCTAAGGGCCGCTGTGGAGCTGAAGCTGTCTCGTGCCCCAGGGAAGGCCGTGTGCTTTCCATCCCCCCGTGGGTGCAGACCTGCTGTGGCTGGGACCTTTGATTAGGTCTTCCAGCTAAGATGTGACCCCCCCCCCCCATTCAGGGTGGCTCCTGGTGTTCAGACTAGAGCCCTTTAGGCAAGGACAGAGCCACAGGAAGTAAAAGACGAACCAGAGAAAAGCCCTGGAGGGCCGGGGAAGGACCCACAGACGCTTGGTAAGGAAGCCACTGGGTGCAGAGCTGAAAGCACCAAGGCCTGGGGGAGAAGGACCAGCAGGCGCTGGCCGTGTGCCTGCCATGTGACAGAGCTGCCGGATGCCAGCAGCTTGTCTCCAGAGAAGGTCCTATCCTGTGGATGCCTTAATTGAGACATTTCCAAGGCCTTGGAGCTGTAAATGTGTGAGCTAATGAATCCCCATTGTAAGAGCCAGTCCACTTCCCTTATATTGCATTTTGGGACTGCAGAGACCCGAAACAGCCAGTCCTCCCCCAGACCAGGGGTGGCTGCTCCAGCCCTCCTCTGGGGATGTGACTCAGGAGCAGAGACACTGACAGAAGCACTCGAGGGAAGGAGGGAGCCCCTGAGATGGTAGCACTTGGGAGCCCAGGAGCTGCCCTGACTATTCCTGGGTTATTTCCTGACTGTTCCTGACTCTTTTCTGACTATTCACATTTAAGTTTTCTGCAGACCTGTGCCCTTCTGCAGGACCTTCAAGTGAATTTCTCCAGAAGCTTAAGCTGAGTTATCGAGTGCTGGCTTCATTGCTTGCAATCAAAGTTGGCCTGGAGACTGTGCTTGGCCCTAAGGCCAAAACCCCTTCCTGTCTTCCTCCGCAAGTCCACTCTTGGGCTGGGACTGCAGAGCAGGTAATTGTCCAGCGGCCTGGGGAGCCATGTTGTGCTGCACGGACAGCCGCTAGCCTGAGAGTAAACGGGAAAGAGGTTATGAGGCTGTAGCAGATCCCCAGGGCAAACCGGGCCATGCCCCCTTCTTCCCTGATAGCAGATCCCCGGCACTCACGGGGCCATGCCCCCATCTTCCCTGATAGCAGATCCCCGGCACGCACGGGGCCATGCCCCCGTCTTCCCTAATAGCAGATCCCCGGTGTACACGGGGCACTGCCCCCTTCTTCCCTGATAGCAGATCCCCGGCGCTCACGAGGCCATGCCCCCTTCTTCCCTGATAGCAGATCCCGGGCATGCACAGGGCCATGCCCCGTCTTCCCTGATAGCAGAATCGGGCACAAACGGGGCCATGGCCCCATCTTCGCTGATAGCAGATCCCGGAACACACAGGGCCATGCCCCCACCTCCCTGATAGCAGATCCCGGCTCACACGGGGCCATGCCCCCATCTTCCCTGATAGCAGATCCTGGCACACACGGGGCCATGCCCCCTTCTTCCCTGATAGCAGATCCCCGGCGCTCACGGGGCCATACCCCTTCTTCCTGGTAGCAGATCCCCGGCATGCACAGGGCCATGTCCCCTTCTTCCCTGATATCAGATCCCCGGCACGCACGGGGCCATGTCCCCATCTTCCCTGATATCATAGCCCCGGCGCGCACGGGGCCATGCCCCCTTCTTCCCTGATAGCAAATCCCTGGCATGCACAGGGCCATGCCCCCTTCTTCCCTGATAGCAGATCCCCGGCATGCACAGGGCCATGCCCCCATCTTCCCTGATAGCAAAGCCCTATTTTGTTCACTCTCGAGAAGGGAACACTGTGCTGGTGGACGACCCTATCCTGGCCTTAAGGACGGACACATAACTGGTCAGTGGTTAAAAGGCCAGTCCCAGTAATGCCACTTCTGTCTCTGTGTGATTTGCTCAGGTGTGGGAGTGTTGTCCAATTCTAGCCAAGGGACCCAAAAGGACATTAACTGGAGGCCCCTGGAAATGTTTTCTCAAAGACCGATTGGAAAATTCCCTGCTTTCCTTCCATCCCAGTATTTGGACACTGTGGAGGGATGTTTGAGCCATGGCAGCCATTATGAGACCCTGAGGTGAAGGCCAAGGGATGCTCAAGATGCAGAGACAGACAGACTTGGCTCCCTCAAGCCAGTGAATTAACCAAAGCTGGAGTCGCCTCTTCTGGGCCTCTTATTAAGTGAGCTAATAAACGCCTTTTTTAATTTACCCCAGTGCTTCTGAAACTTTCATATGCCCCTGAATCACGTGGCATCTCATTAAAAATGCAGGTTCTGATTCAGTGGTTGAGACTTTGGCCCAGGAGCCTGCATTCCTAACAGTGCAAGTGCCAAGGTGATGCCCTACTGCTGCCCCAGGGCGCAGCTGGGGAGGTGAAGGTTTAAGCCGCTTTTAGCCTGACATCATTCCTTGAGCCAAAGCCAAGGCCGCTGGCTCCTTACCTCTGCCCAGGGGGAGCTCAGATCTTCAGCCGCCAGGCAGACCTTCCTGGTCCCTCTGCCCCCCGAGGGGAGAAGCCAGAAAGTATGGGGAGAGGGGAGAAAAGGCCCTCCCCAAAAGGCAGGACTACTTCCAGGCTGGGAGCCTGGGCGAGAAGCAGGAAGAGGATGACGAGGAGGCAGGCAGAGGCCAATTTGGGCTGTTCTGGTTTTCTGTGGCCTCTTTGTGGTCTCTTTATAAAAGCCAGATGCCCTTTAGTGGAGAGCAAGTCCACACTTTTTATTTTGGCAAATAGACTGTTTGAAAGGATTATGAACCCCAGAAAAGCCAAGTTTTAATCCTGATCCATCTTGTGGAAGCAGCCGTTTCTTTTAATCACTATTCAGTACTATAGGGTGGAAAGCTGATTAGATTATCTCCAGTGAGATGTGCTCACCCAGTTGTGTGTATGAACCTTTGATTAAAGGAAGATGTGACTCCACCCATTCCAGGTGGGCCTTCATTCATTTACTGGAATGCTTTAAAAGAGGAAGCAATTTGGAGAGAACTACAGAGCCTCAGAGATGAACAAGAGCCCTGAGAGCCCACGCAGCCAGAGACCTTTGGAGATGAAGAAGGAAAACCACCCCCCACCCTGGGGGATCTTCATGAAACAAGAAGTCTAGAGAGGAAGCTAGCAGATGTCACCATGTTCACCATGTGCCTTTCCAGTTGAAGGTCTGAACTTCATCGACCTTCTTGAACAAGGTACCTTTCCCTGGATGCCTTAGATTGGACATTTCTATAGACTTGCTTTGATTCGGCCACGTGGGCTCTAATTCTCCTACCCGGGAAGAGTGACGTGGGCCAGGGGGTCTCCAAGGCCCTTTCCCGCTCTAGCGTCCTGGGGTCCTGAAGCCCTGCAATGCCATGGGGCGTGGCCAGTGTCAATTTACATCAGTGCACTCCAGCTTCACAGCTCCTGGAGGTGACCTGAGCAGCTTTAAAATGCAGACGCCCAGGCCCCACCTGGAGGCTCTGATTTAGTGGGCCTGAGGTCCTCCTGGGGCACCCAGACGTGTTAAGGCTTCCAGCTGTTTCCAACATCCAGCCAAGGTTGCAGGTTACAGGCTCACCCCATTTTACAGAAGCCACTGGGCTCCCTGCTGACCAGGCCAGCCACCGGGGGGCCCCGGCGGTGCCCCCTGCAGGTGCCCCTTGCAGATGAGGTCGACCCTGCTCAGCCCCCCACAGCCCACCCCAGAGCAGCCCCGGGATGCCGCGTGCTTGTGCCCTCCGCCCTGCAGGGCCTCCTGTCCGCACACCTCTCTTGGTCTCTCCCTCTCTCCATCTGAAACCTTTCCATTAGTCAAAGGATTCCCAGAGACACAAAGGCTCTCAGGGTCTCCCGCCTCTGCCTCAGACGCACCCGGGAAAAGGGCACCCACCTGGGCACCTGATAGGAAGGGGGGAGAGGAATATGGGGGCAAACAGGCAAGTGAAGGTCTCCAGCACCTCCCAGTCATCCATGAGGCCCCTGAGAGCACACGTGGGAGCTGCTGGGACGGGACTGGGGTGGGGAGAATGCCGGAGGAGAAGAAATAGCACATCTTCATCAAACATCATCCTGCGATGCTTATTTGAAAGTCTGGAAACGTCACTACTGATAAATAAAGTTCAGTGGGCCCAGCATGGAGGCTCCATGCCGAGCCCCCCGTTAGCAGAATGGAGACCTGAGCTAGGTCTTGCTCGCTGCAGACACCGCTTGCCCCGAACTGCGTTTAACCCAACCCCAGCTCCTGGCCAAGGCCTCAGTCCTGTGCAGCCACATGCTCCCCTCTTCCTAAGACAGCCCCCCACCAGGTGAAATGGAAACCCGTCGGCCAAGCCGAGCACTTCCTCGCCTGCTCCTCACTGTCCCTGTGAGCCCCCCGGGGGCTCCTTGCCCCTCCCACGGGGAGGAAGTGGGGGATCCTAAAGCTGCTGATCCCAAAGCAGGTGGAGGGTTCTCCTTTCGTCACCACGGCCCAGATGCACGCCCAGCTCTTTAGGGCCCTGGGAGACGAGATCTGGGGCCAACAGCGCGGCTTGGTCCCAGCCCCTTTGCAGAGTCCTCCTGATGGTGGAGAGACCCCCCCCACCTCCTCCGCCCCACGGCTCAGGGGCAACAGCACCGCGGGCAGCCCCAAGCCTGCGGCCCGCCCTGTGCGTCTGCAGCCCAGGAGAGGCCACTCCCTCTCGGCCAATCCTCCAGCCCTGGTGCTCCCCGCGGGGACGCCCCATGCCTGCAGTCCCTAAGGAACTTCACCAGGGACTCACGCCGGGGGCCCGCTGCACTGAGAAAGACATCCATTTCTTGGTCGAGGCCGTGTCTCTGCACTCCCCACCCTCCTTCCCCTGGTTCGCGCTCCGGCCACGGGGAACTACTCGCAGGTCCAGGGTGTCTTGCCCTCTGGCCACGGTGTGCCCCTTCCTGGAAGCCCAGGCTGCCATCTGCCCCTGAGGAGCTGGGGGTCTATGAAGAGGCACCTCCGGGGATCCTGCGTGAGGGAACTGGGTGTCCCACCCCCTGGTCTCTGGCCGATGGCTTCTCCAGCGTCTCCATCCCAGCGTCCCTGGCCTGCTGCCCGCATGGTGGACTGAGCCAGGCACCCGAGAAGCCTCAGGCCACAAGACCCAGGCAGCAGGTGGGACGAGCCACAGCTCCCTAGGATGCTGAGGGACATCTTCCAGGCTGGGGGACATCGTCCAGGCTGAAGGACATTGTCCAGGCAGGTGCTCAGGGACTGCTATATCTGGGAGACGAGACTTGGGGCCTCTGGGAAAAGCTTCTCATCATTCAGGTGGCCTGACCAGCAAGGACTTCCCTTCCTGCACAAAAAGATTCTTGAGTGAGTCACAATGCCTGGGGATTCAGCAGCCACCTTGTGACCATGAGGCAAAACTGAGGACACGGCTGAGAAGCCTACCCTGGACCCCTCGTGAATGGGCTGCTGGGGGCCCATCCCCCACCCCCTGCACCTGGACTTCCTTTGACATGAATGATAAACCCTGGCCATTTGGGCTGCTTTTGAAAATGTCCTGCAGCCAAAGCACCCAACATCCCTGGCACCTTCTGCTTGTCCCTCAGGTCTTACCACAGATGCCACTGCCTGGAGGCTGGGCTGTGCCCTCCTGGCCCCCAGGCATCTTGCCTGGCACGGTGTTTGCTCCTCGACCATACTCTGGAGCTGACAGACACCCAAGGACAGAGCTGCCTCCCCCTCCCACGGCCTCCTCTGCACTGGCACATGGCAGGGGCTGGGTGGCATGAGCTGGGCTGAGTTTGGATAGAGGTGGGTGAAGGCTAAGAGCTGGGGGAGCGACGAGCGGCCATCAGGACACACGGGGCTCAGCCACCGCCACATGGCCTCCCTGAACCTGGCGGGCAGGGGCTCGCTCTTTGTTCCCCCAAGTCTCCAGCTATAAGAAGGTGTAATCAGGCCACATCTGCCCACAAGTCCCCTTCCACCATCTCCCTGCCTCCCAAAGCCCATTAGCAACCACCGAGGGGATCGCTTCCCTTTCCCAGAAACCCTCAAAGATTCCAGGACAAACAAATCTCAAGCCTACACGTGGCTATACCAGCGGTTCCTTCTGGTGGGTCACCTGCACCCTCACCCTCCTGCCCTCAGGATGGGGCCCAGCCCTACGTGTGCTTCACCTGCGCGCATCAGAGCCACCTGGGGCCCCTAGAGCTCCTGATTCAGGAGGTGGGAGCAGGGACCAAGAACTGGCGTTTCCCACAAGATCCCAGAGCCACAAGAACCACCTTAGGGCCAGCCCACCCGAGACAGGAGCCCACAGATCACAGGTCCCCTTCCTTCCTGCCTCACTCAGGTGTCCCCTCCTGCCATGGGTGAGTGCTCAGATGGCCTGTTTCCTCAGATCTCCTCTCCTCCGCTCACTCCTGCTGCCCCAGCCCACTGCCCTTCTGCTGGTCCTCGAATCACCAGGCCTCTGCTACCCTAGGGCCTTTGCACCTGCTGTTCTCATGCCCCTCCCAGGTCTGCCCAGGGCTTGCTCACCTGCTCCGAGGAGCCTTCCCTGACCACTTATATCCCCTGGCCCCGTCATCTTCTGTCCACTGGACACATCATTGGTTTAATGGCTACTGATGTCCTGCAGACTAGAAAGTAATCTCCAGTAGAGCTGGGACTGTGTTCCTTGCCCTGAGCTGGCCCCCAGGGCCAGGCCTGGCAGGGGTGGGTGCTCAGCAGGTCTGGGGCAGGAGGCTCAGGAGTGGTGTCCTTTCGTCTAACCCCAGAAGGCTTTCTTGCCTATCTTCCAGTAATGATTTTTAATGTTTTTTCATACATTAGCCACTTTCTTCATTGACTCTCGTAACATAAAGCTTTACAAAATGTGCCATCAGCACAGGTGGGCAAAACACACCTGTTGTCAGAAAAGGAACTAACAGGTGGCATCACCTTGGCCGGGAACTGCTGAGAAGGGCCTCCCTCCACCTCCCGGGATGGGAGGGTCCGCGCTGTCTGGTGGCCCTGCAATGTACACAGTCATTCAGTTATTTTTCCTTTTTTCCGGCTCTCAATGAACCAAAAGCTCTCTTGTGGCTTTAATTTTCATCCATTTAAGATGCAAAAAAATTAAAAACAAATGAAAGGCATTTAGGGGAATGCCTGAAAGAGTGAGCAGGCCGCCCTCCTGAAGTGAATGGACTCGTTTTGGGGTCTCTGCTCTTATCAATTATTTATTGAGCCCTGATGATGTTCCTGGCGCCACCGAGACAGAGGGAGACTGGGCTCCTGCCTGGGGGCTTCCCAAGGAAGGAAAGAGAGTTCTCGAGGCTAAGAGATGTGCTCCAGCTGCATGACAGCTATCCACCATGGCTAAGGGCTGCTCTGTGCCTTTATCATATTTTTAATGCTGTTCATTTATTTTCCATTTATAAAGAAAATAGGAAGTTTGTACAATATTCCTAGAAAATAGAGGAAAAATGAAAACCCACTCCAGTATTTCTAATGCACATCTAAAAAGTCTACTTGGTTTTAGGAAATTAAACTGAGTTTGAAGATGTGCTCTTCAGATTCCGCCTTGAGTTTTACTTCACATTATAAGTATAATTTCATTATATCCCACAGAGCCTCGCCTGGGCACGAGAGCCCTGCTGCACCCCGCCAGCCCCCCCAGCGCACACGGGGCCTCGCAGGGCCTACGTGGCGGGCCTCGCCTGGCGCCCCCAGGGCCTCCTTCACATGTGCAAACCCAGGCACCAGGGGCTCAGAGCAGCCTGACCCTCGCAGTAGGAACCCCAAACCACCGGGAACCCTAATTACTCGGGGCAGGTCAGCTACAAACAACAGAGCACCTGCTTAGGCCGCTTTCCTCCTGTTTTTAGCTTCTTCCAAGGGGTGTCCTTCTAGGGCCGTGTGCCGGACACTGCCGGCCCCCCTGGAATGGAAGCCCCGCTGGGTCCCAGCAAGTTCCCGTTGTCCCACCACCAGCGGGAGTGGACGGAGGGGACGCAGCCCCGGCCCACGTTGCTGTAGCAGGGAGCACACCTCTCTGGGCTGCTTCTCCTCCAGCTCCTTGCAGACAACAGAGGAAGGCAGGAAACCGGACTCTCCAGTTCTGAGATGGACACGTCCACCAAAGCACTTTGCGCTAGGAACCAGCTCGTGTATTTTTAACCCACGCTTATTTGATGTAAAGCTCACACTTCCGGCCTGGCGGCTTAACACTGGACCATCTTTTTATGGCGTTATCCACGGATGGCTTCCTCCCAGGGTCCTGGCAGAATGAGCAGCTCTGCCCAGAGCCCCAGAGCCTGGGGTCACATGCATGTCACCCCCACCCCTCCCCCCGGGAGGAGAGCTTCTGCGGGCTTAGAGTTCTCATCCCTGCTCGTGGGTCCCAGTTGGATCGGCCATTTTAACTCAGCATATCACTTTTTTTTTTAAATCAATGACTCCTGAATGTTAGGTGAGTATGAGTCACGAAACTTTGATTGAAATAGCAGAAGGCCAATTCAGCCCAGCTTTGTGAAAAAAATTGTAAAGGATATTAGATAGATCAATCAGCAGAGAACTCCAGGGGCACCGTGGGTTGCAGGCATGGGTGGATCCAGGGGTCAAATGGCAGCTTCAGGACCCAGTCTATTCCCCCTGCTTGTCTGCACCTGCACCCCAAGGCTGCTTTCTCTGCACTGTGGCAGGATGGGGGGTGAACCTGGTGGCTCTCACCCCCCTGCTCAGAATCCACAGAAAGAGGGTTTGACAGCTGCTACATGTGTAACAGAAAGTCATCATCTCTCCTGAGCCTCAGCCTAAGCTCTATTCCCCTGAAGGCCCACCATTTATTTTAAACAGCACATTTGTCCCAGTACTTCAGTGTAAACAACGACTTTTATATATAATTAGTCTAACAGCTGTCTAAACTGCGGCTTGACTTGACTGAGCATCAGCAGAGCTGAGAGCAGTGGGACCCTCCCATACGCTCACCAACCACTTCACAAACCATCTTTAGCGTTTTCTCTCATTTTCTCATGTTCACTTGACTTCTATTCCTTCTGTTCACATCAGTTGGCCCTGCATTGCCCCCTCCTTCCTGCTCGCCTTCAGTTTCCTCATTAATGAGTTTCTGGTGAAGCAAAGTGCACAGAACTCGGCTGGAGAGCTGAGGGCCCTTCCAACATCTGCACAGAGGATGCAGAAGCCACCTTTCCTTCCTGTCGCCTCCTGCCCGCCCACACCTGCAGCCTTTGCCCAGGGCAGAGCTGAGAGCACTACAGGCCAGGGCAGCTACAGGGACCGAGGCTCACTTGGACAGCTGCCCCGAGTTTGCTCAACAAAATGTGCTGATTGTGAGACAGGAAAGGGTCACAGGAAGAGGCAACAGCCAGGGGCCTGGGCACGACCAGCCTTGCACATCAGGGAGGGGCTGTGAACGCAAAAGGAGTGAGACAGTGAGTGAGCAAGTGAGTGAGTGAGGGAGGGAGTGAGGGAGGGAGGGAGTGGAGTGAGCACCTGGGAGGCTGACGGCTAAGAAGTGGCGGCACCTCGCACCCGCATCTCCAGGCCTCTGTGCTGCTGAGTCAGGCCCTGAGAGCTCACTGGGGACACCAGGGGTGGCCTGGGAAGGCTTTGGCACCTTGTCCATTTCCACCAACTCCCTGAATCCACCCCAAATAAACAGCTGTTATGCAAAAAGAGCAGCAGAGGAGCCCCTAAACCATATCCAGCCAGATTGCTGAAAGTTTCCTCCTGTGTGGAAATTCTGAAACTATGTGGCCTTGAGCTAGTTACATAACCTCTCTGGGCTCAACTTACCTCTTCTGTGCAATGGAAGCAACAGCCCTGCTGTCCTGTGGAGTGATGAGCCCTGCACACTCACCTGACTCAAAGAGCTGGCACCTTGGAGGAGAAACTCTGGGGGGGGGGGGGCAGCTCCCTCCCCTTCTCTGTAGAACCCCCACAGGTGGGACCGAGCTTTGCCCTCCCTTTCTCCTTTCCCCCAGGTGCACAGTGACGCTGCAGGTGGCCATCCAATAATAAACTCCACCTGAGAGCCGTCCCGGGTTGGGGGGTGTACCTGGACTCTCCCAGGCCCACAGCCAGGGGTGTCCAGGCCCCAGGGTCCCTGGTGGCTCTGAGGCCCCCTCCTGTTATCTCAGTGCAGCTCACCCTGTCCCAGAAGGGCAGGCACTGGCCTCGGCCAGGCTCCCGGGATGCCCAGGCTGTGGAGTGGGCCCGGGGCGTGGGGAAGGGCGTCCCATGCAGGGTTTGTGAGGTTTCTTTCTCAGGTGAGCACTTTGTGTCTCCTGCCCACAGTGCCCTCTCAGAGAACAGCCCTGACCGCAGCCAGGGGGCTTTGCAGCCCCTTTCCCTGCCCTCAGCCTGGCCTGGCACAGACCGTCCCTCAACGGCGTCCACCACAGACCCCAAGAAGGAAGGGTCCCGGGGAGCAGGGGCCAGCCGTGGTCCCTCCCAGCGCCCCAGAAGTCTCCCTCGGCCCCTGCAAGTTGGATTCATGGCTCCCCCAGGTCCCTGTCTGCTCAGCAGGGAGTTTCCATGGAAAGCCCACTTGGCCCGTGAGCTCATCACCTAGCAAACAGCACTAAAGGGCATCGCCTAGACAGCACTCCCAGGAAAGAGTGTGTGTCACCACTTTAAATTAGCAAATGTTGCTGAGATGGGACGGGGGGCGATGCCACTCTCAGCTGTCCCCACTCCTGGTACAGACCCCCGAGGAAGGGACGAGAAGACCTTGAGGACGGGATGAGGGGACCCGCAGCTGAGAGGGTCAGCTCTGCAGCTGGGAGGGCGGGTGTGGAAAAGGCCCCTGCGTGTGACTCACTCCCTCACTCCTCCGTGATCGGGATTTACCCGCCTGGCTGGTAGGTTGAGAAGCACGCAGGTCCACGTGGGTTCTGCCACAGCCCCGAGGGAAGCCTTTCCCCAGGAAGCGGGGGCTGTTGGAGGGGGCTGCAGGGTGTCCTCGGGGACAGCACAAGCCAGTGTCCCAGGCCCTAGTGAGCAGCCTGGCCTGGCTGGGTCACCTATGCGGCTACCCCGCATACAGCGCCCCAGCCTGGCTTCTGATGGGGACATGGCGGCCTCTTGGGGGGTGAACTGGGCTCTGGGTCAGGAGTGGCAGCAGAGCTGCAATGCTGGCCTGGAGGGAAGTGGCAGCTGCTATCCTGGGCAGTGGTGCGGTGCTGGCCGGGAATGGCATGTTGGGGACATGGACGTCAATCCAGCCTTGTTAGGACTTGTCCTTGCGTCCTTGGGGCCAGTTCTTAGGAAATGACGTCCTGCACTTGTGACTGGTTTCAACCCAGGGGCACATCTTGGCCAACGAGTCATCCCCACAGCAGCCCTGGTCACCGGTTCCCGTGGATGTCGTCTCCGACCCTGACACTGAAATAGAACCGGCCACATGTTCCTATGGGGCAGCTATGATTCACCATGAGAGCAGCTCCACAGTTTACTGGACTGCAGTGTGCTGGGGCTCTGCGAAGGGGAGCAAGGCAGTGCGGGGACCTCAGTGCCTTTTCCTTTAGTGACTCCAAGGCGAAGACACGTCCTCTCCGTGTGTCCCTGTCAGTGGACAACTGGCCGGGAATACTCAGGCCACTCGCTTCCATTCTGCGTCATTGGTTTGCCTGATTCCACGTTCCTTCCCCGCAGAACCAAGACAGTGCCTGACTGATTTCAGCCAGCTGCTCCGGTGCTCTGACCTGAGGACAGCGACCTAAAGCTCCGCAACTGAAAATGCAGACGTGATACAACACTCGGCTCTGCCATGGAAAGCGCTCACCAGGCCACGGGGCACGCGTGCTGCTTCTAACGCAATCGCAGCAGTGATGCCCCTGGGGAGGGGAAGGGGGACAGCAGGCGGGTAAGAGAAGCACATGCTCATGCCGGGGCAGACATCACTGATGACACAGCTTGAGAGTGCTGCAAAGGATTTGGAAGAAACATGCAGACTCAGCTAAAGGAGGAAACATGGATGTTTCTGGGAAAAGGCAGGCAGGAAGCAGCCCGGTTCCGTGGTGTTTGATAAGGCGGCCCTCTATTCTTTAACTTAAAAAGGGAAATTAAAGCAGGGAAAGCTCGGGACATTGGGGCTGGAGGGACCCCGCGCCCCATGCGCTCTGGGCTCCGTCACCTATAGTCCCATGGCCTTGTGTTTCGCCTGCAGCTGACAATTCCAACCTCACGCACTCTGGACCCCGAATGTCCTTGGGGAGAAGCCCCTGAGTAGGTCCCCCCTTGTCCCTCTGTCCATGTTGGGGAAATACACACATTGCCCGGCACAGAGCAGGAAAAGAGAAGTGGGTCAGCAGGGGGCCTGGAGAGACTTCAGGGTGCCTGAGTTCTCCCCAGGTCGGCAGAGGCCCCAGCATGGCTCTCCCTGCCCCCTGGGCTGCCCAAGGCCCTCCTTCAAGCTCCACGCTGGACCCAGCAGCCTGGCTCAGGCGGCAGTTCTAGAATGTTCTGCAGTGCTGCTGGGCCTTCGCCCCCAACAGGACCCTGACCACAGCATCCCACCCGCTCGGCCCATCTTCCACTAAGCTGGCTCTGGCTAGAGGTCCCGGGGCGTCCCCTCGTCCTGGAAGGGCTCGGTCGTCCCCACGGTCAGCTGCAAAGCCCCAATGGGCAGGGGCCTGAGCACCTGCGCATGACACACCCGCGTGCCCTAATGCAGAGTCGGCAGCTTCGAAACACCTGCGAGTGTTGTGTGTGGACAGTGGCATCTGCTCGGTAGGGGCGTCATCAGACAAGCGCACACATTCCCCAGCCGGGGAGGGTCTCGGGCTCTGACATGTGGTAAATGAGACGACCAGAGGCCCAGGAAAATGGAAATACCATCCTTTCTAAGCCCGTCCCTTGGCAGGAAAAAAACTTCTGTTTTTGTCACTACCCTGAAAAATGACTGTGACTATTTTGCACAATTTTACACATCTTAATGTGTCTTCCAAATTCCCACCTGTGCCTTGGCAATATTTGGGAGGAAAATGCTCTAGTCTCAACTGATTTTCTTCTAATTCTGTGGTTCTCAGCCTTTATCTCCCTCTCAGTCCCCTAAGGAGCCTCTTTAGACATCTTTCCCTTGACACACCGCCCCCCATGGAGTATTAATGCGGCAGCCATACTGCACCATTGCGTCTGAACTGTAAGAATATTGTGCTTTATATGCAAAAAGTGCGGCTCCTTCACCCCTGAAAACCTGTTTTCCCAGTTTGGGAGCAAGGCGGCCTGGAAAGGATGCCCACTCTGGCTCTTTCTTTTGCTCTTTTGAGCACGCTTTCCACAGACAGCATCCAGGGGCCTGGCCTGGTGCTGGGCTGGGCATGGGGGCTGCGGCCGTGAGCAGAGCAGGTGGCCCGGTCCCCGTGGAGCAGAGCAGGTGGCCCAGTCCCGTCACAGGAACGACGGACAGTGACAGGTCAACGGGCGAGAGTGCACCAGCTCCAGGGCAGGCCACCAGGAAAGACAAAGCAGCCTAAGGGCAAGGGAGTGTCACAGCCAGCGTCCCCAGCTGCCTCCTGGCAGGAGGGCTTCACCCAGAGGGGACTTCCCGCTGGAGCTGAAGCTGGCAGAGGTAAGCGGGCTGCCTGGGGCTTTCATGGCAGAGCGTCCAGGCAGAGGCAGGGCAGGGTGGCCAGTGGCCCCTGGGGAAGGGGAGGTGACCAGGAGCCGCTATCTTTGGCCAGCAGAGCTGACGGGCTTGCCATGGGGTAAGAAGGGGAGTGTGGAAGGCAGCATGGGGGAGTGGGCTTGCCTGGAGGCCGAGAGTTGAGGTGGGTGAGGTGGGCTGGGATGCAGGGGCTCCCGCCGAAGGGAACAGAGAGATGAGGTGCCCCTTGGCAGATTATGATAGTCCTCCAGGTAGGGCCAGTTGGGCGGGGGACCCTATGCAAAATGAAAGTGGGAGGCCCTTCTTCAAAAGCAGGAGCAGGTGCCGTTAAAGGGCCGAGAGAGGAGCTTGCCCCCCACAGCCTCTCTCCCAGCCTGCCGCCACGCTCTGCCTTTGCCAGTCAATGTTGCTCCCCGGCACAGGGGCTCCTGTAGGCCCACAGGCCGTCTTGGGGGGCTCGCGTCAGCGCCGGGAGCACAGCCCTGACCCCAGCCTTCCTCACTCTTCACCCAGGCCCCATGGGGGTGAGGGGGCAGCAGGACCAAAACCCCAACCCCTGGAGGGGGCTGATGGGAGCAGAGGCTCCAGCCTGGGTCATGTTCCCTTCTCCTGTCGACTCCACTTAGAAAACACAAGTTCAAGGACAAATTATTAGTAATTTCAGGGCAGTGCACACAGTGTGGGTCTCCTTATGAGGCTGGGCCCTGCTGTCCATGAAGTCAGCCATGCCCCCCAGGGCTGTGGTGGTCACAAGCCTGCTTCCTGTGGGTTTGGGGAGCCTGCATGTCACCCATGGGGTGCTACAAGCTGTGTATTGTCCAGTTTGTGAACCGACTCAGCCTTCAGGTGCCCCATGACACATTTAGATGGGTCATGAGAAGTTCTTTTTGTTGGCAATTTTAATTTTAAAAAGTGCATGTGAAATCAGTTTGGCAAGTCATTACTTCCACCAAATATTCCAGTTTTTAACTATAAAGAGAAAGATTTGGTCTTTATATGATGGTGATGGTGTCATCTCACCTGCAAAAACAGTGCAATTTGGAGAACCAAGGGGGAGGAAGGGGAGAGAAACACAGAAGGTATGTGATATTTCTCAAAGATGAATTCAATTTTTCTCAAATGTTGACTAGGAATTCAACCTAGAGCTTAACTGCTCTTTGTGATCTGGAAGTGGGTCATAAAACTAATTTGATGAGTTGGATTCAACATTTTCAAAATTAACTAGCATAAAAAAGATTGGAAAATATCAGAGTACATCATATGGAGAAGGCTGTGTATTATTTTGTAAAAATACAAAATGTACGCATGCATGTGTGACTATGGGGTGCATGCATGTATACTGAAGTCCATGGTAAAAGATATATTTTTATTGTGGGACATTTTCCAAAATATTTGAAAACTACAGGATGTTTCCATGACATGTTTTTCTACAGTGGTGATGAAAGCCTTCTCTTACAGAGAGGGGATGTATTTCAGACTTAATAGCTGGGGGCACTGCTAAAGAGGACACACTGACTGAATTATCCCATTCCAGAAATTTCCCCAAATCCAAGGGGCAAGCAGACCAGGGTAGTAGCAAAGCAGGGAACGGCATTACTTCCTTGTGCTAATTCTCCAAAGCGGCTCCTTTCCAATCATGCTTGTGAAGGAAACACGGTGGCCAGGCAGTTGTTAAGACTACAGCAAAAACAAGTTAGCAAAAGCAGTGGGAAAAGAGGGACTGAAGCTCCCAGCAATGCTGGAACATGTGAGAACCTACGGAGGGCAGTAATGGGGGCCTTTGTGGACTCAGCTCTTCACCAGTTTACAGCAAGCTCCCTGCCCAGGCTCCACCCCCGGTCTAGCCCCCCACCCCTGACAGCTGGCCTCGCCCCCAGCCTACATGCATATTTTTAGCTATGATAGATCCTGCCCAAATGTTTTCCAAAGCAGTCAGAGAGAATTTTAATCTCCTCTTGCTATGCAGATGGAACCTAGCCAGACAAGTATTCTGGGACTTTTGGGGAAAAAAGCCAAAACTTCACCACCTGGGCTTGGGTTTGCCTTTCTGCCCGCTGCCGGCCTTCCCCGGGACACTGGCGTCTGAAGTCCAGCTAGGAGAGGCAGCAGGTCCCCACCGAGCACCTCCTCTGCACCCCAGGCCCAGGCAGGGAGTGGGCAGGTGAAGGGCCCTGCCCTCTGCAGCTTACAGTCTCGTGGGCTGCTCATGGGGGTCCAGAGACAAAGATAGCCAGTGGCCACTTCACAGGGGCCCTCCAGCCATCGCTCCCAAGGGACAGTTCCAGGTTTTGTGGTTGCTTTCTGCCCCCCAGGGTGGGGTCAGTTTATATCCAATCATCCCAGAAAGTGAGTAGTTTAAGGACTGACATGGCCGGCAACAGTGTGAACGGCAGAAAGTAGCAGGCTTAGAGCTTCTGCGCCCTGGAATGGGCACTCACTGACCAGACAACTGGATCTCGACAACACATGGTCAGCCTCTGGCCCAGACCCTTCTCTTACCCCCAGCAATGGCTCACAGCTCTTTCCTGACATGCACCCGGGTCTTGGGGAATAGTGACACGTTTTCAGGGATGGTGTCCCAGCTTCTGGGCAGGGGGCATTTGGGAGCTTGGGAGACAGCTCAGAACAGGCTGAGCACGAGAGTGGGTCAGGGGACGCCCGTCCTGACCCCCCCCCCACCGCCTTCTGGAGAGATGCACATGGAGCTACGCGGGGGGCTATGGAGGCCCCATGACTGCCAAATTCTGGACACACCCTCCTGGAGCTGACAGGCCTCTGAAGAGGAAGTCATGAAACATTTGTAGATTTGTCCCAATGTTCCAGGCAGCCACCCCTGTGCATGTGTGCTTTGTGTGTGTATGCGTGTGTGAACATGTGTATGTGCATGTGTACGGGTCTCTCTATGTGCATGTGTGTGTGAGCATGTGTGCATGTGTGTATATGTATGTGTGCGTGCATGTGTTCAGGTCTATATGTGTGTACATACATGTGTGTGAGCATGTGTGCGTGTGCATGTATGTGTGTGTACATGTGTGTCTGTTGCTGTGGCAATTGCTGAGGAACAGCTGACCCATGATTGATGCCTTCTACCTGGGTCGGGGCCTGAGCCCAAGTGGCCAAGAACGTGGTCTCTGGAGCCAAACTGCCCAGGGCTCAAACTGAAACTCTGCTGCCCACCCAATGTGTGCCCCATACAAGCGCCTTCTGCTCTGCACCTCAATTTCCCTCTATGTAGCTTGGGGAGCTCAGTGACAGGCGCGTACCTCCTGGAGCTGTTGGAGAGAGGTGCGAGCACGCAAGGCAGAGCTGGAGCAGACAGCTCCCCACTGAGCCAAGGGGGCCCCTTTCTCACGCCTGTGCTCCCATTTAGCCTGGGAGTCAGTGGGAGTCTCCAATCTCCTCCCACCAGTCACCTAACAGCCACCAGGGGATGGGGCCCTTGGGGGTCACTCTTACTGGGCACCCGGTCAGCTCCCCCTTGAAGAAATCCAGGCTGGAGGGGGGATGGGGAGGGGGCCCTCTCTGAGGGGTCTGGAGGTGCCAATGGATATTAAAATGCACAGGCCCAGGGCCCAGGCCTCGGGCTCCAACTGGCCATACGGCACTGCTGCCCCATCCCCACCGGGAAGGCAATGCTGCAAGCCCACCCTGCTCACACAGAGGCCGAGAACCAACAGCAGAGACTAGGGGACAGCGGCACTGTGAGGGCCTCCTCTCCAGGGGCCTCTGCGGTCACAAATCTCCTTCCATCCAGGGCGTACGGCCACTTTGCTGGCAGCGATGCCTTGGCTGGCCGAAGCATTAAAGGGTGCTCAGCGCAGGAAAACCTGGCCAGGAGCAGCCCTTGGCCTCTCTCACCGAGGACCCCCGCCCCATATATAACAGCAGGGCCCTGGGGGTGGTCCTGTTCTCCCTTCCCACCACCCCCGCTAGCCCTAGACTCAGCAGGAACGGGCAGAGCGCTGGGGGGCCTGGAGCAGAGGAGAGAGCCAGGGCCTAGGATGGGAGAGTCACATTCCACCCAGGCAGGGTCCTCCACTTCTGACAGCCCCACTTACAAATGGGGGTGGGGTTGTTGCCTCTCTCTCTCTGTGCAGACAAAATCCCCGACTGCAGGCAGCTTGCGTTCTGGAATTCGAACAAGCCAATGACAACGGTACCAAGTGTGCCTGGTGGGGCCACAGAGAGAACGGGGTGGGGAGGGGGAAGTAGGAGGTCGGGGGGATGGGAGGGGGGGGCCAAGGGGTCAAGGGGGGCCGGGTGAGGGGTAGGGGGTCAGGGAGGGGATCCTCACTGGCCTCAGAGCTGTGTGGGCAGCAGAGTCTGAGGCGGGGGACTTGGGTCTGGGTTCCCTTTGCTGATTGACACTAGCAGGGACACAGGGTAAAGGAGAAGAGCCTGGGGGGTCTCTGGAGGTGGTGGAGGCTGACTATGAGTGCACAGGGAGGGAGCTGGGGCCTTGAGTCTGGGGCCTGGTCCCTCCTGCCCGCTGGGGCTGAGCTGAGGGAGGGCCTGGCCTTCAGAACATTGCAGGTGCCGCAGCAGCCCTGGAAGCTGAGGGTGTCTGCAGAGGAAGCACATCCTGACACCCCCGTCACTGCAGCGGACAGAGCTCCTGCACGCTCTTCCGGACACGCCCTGCTGAGGCTGCGGCAGGTGGACTAGGCTGTCGCTGCTCCCAGGAAGGCCCCTGGCCGCATGGCGCCGCAGAGTGGGGACGGGGTGCAAGAGGAGCTGGGCAGGCAGCGGGCGGCCTGTTCCACGGCCCATGCACAGGGACCCCAGCTGAGGACCCCCTCCACCCCCCACACACAGGGCACACTGGGTGTTAAGGGCACCCAAGGGAGCCCCTTCTCTCGGGTTCTGAGGTCAAAGCATCATGAACATGCCATCAGGGCCCAGGGACAAAGCAGCAGGGCCCCCAGCCTCCGAGAAGGGGGCACGTGCAGGGGCAGGGAAAGGCTGCCTCCACGCTCACCTGGAGTTCAGGTAAGAAAGGAAAGGAAATGCCTCCAGGCACAGGCCCCACTGGACCTGGAGGGCAGGCCCACTCTACGCCTGGGTGCTCGAGACCCCTCAGCACCCCTAAGGCTCCACTGCCCTGAGAGCATCCTCCTGGGTGGACAGGGGGCAGGGAACGCCCGGGACAGAGGGAAGGAAAGCAGGTGTCCAGGCCCCCAGGACCTAAGGGCGCAGGAGATGGACTAGCCCCGGGCCCCAACCCCCAACCCCCGTGGGCTCCGCAAGTGGCCCCCGCCTCTGGCAGGAACGCAGAGTATTCCACAGGCAGCTGACCCGGGAACTCAGCAGGCCAGAGGCATGAAAACCAAAACACACAGAGAGGAGTCACACTCAAGCCAAGACGCCTGAGAGACAAAACAGCCAAATCCCCGGTGGCCCTGGGTGGAATTCCAACTCTGGAAAAGCAACTGGAAAGAGGCATTTGTGAGACATTGGGGAAATAAGAATATGGACTGGCTACTACAGAGAATTTCTGATCATTTCGTTAGAGGTAAAGGATAACTGCAGTTATGTCAGAACACATCCATATTGAGGTCAGGAATTTAATTTAATATTCCTTGGCAGACAAGGGGAGACAGACAGAGGGAGTGGGGCAAACCCTGACAACTGCTGAACGATGGGGATAGGTTGATGGCAGTTCCTTATATACTTCTGGTTCAGATGCCGTAATAATTTTTAAATTGTGCTTGGTTTATTTTTAAGATTCCCCCTGATGCGAGGAACCCTTACAGACACTGCAAAACGAAGATGAGGGGTCCCCACTCTGCCACTTCAGCTCATCCACTGCTTAGCTGGGAATGGACAGTCCATCCCATGTGACCCTGTAACAGCTCACCTCTTCTCCAGTGGATATTTCTCCTCCAAAATCTTTGGCAAAACCCTAGATGCATGCAAAGGGATTTTATTTAGACTCCAGCTCAAGCCACCAGTTTGCTCATTGCAAAAGTTGACTGGCTGACAGTGATTTTATGCAGAGCCGAGCCTGACAGCTGGGACCTGTAGCCCCAGCTCTCAAGTGAAGAGCCAAAGGTATTTTCAAGCAGAAATAATGGGCCACTGTGGCTTTTTAAAGAGATATGATTTATCCCTGGGCCGGCACCCAGGCTGGAGCTGTTAGAGGACAATGACGGGCTCCCTGGCCAGCAGGAAGGATTTATTTAATGCACGGCGGCTCGGCTGCAGACGGGACAGCTGGGGCCTAGCATGCCAGGGCACCCGGAAGGGGGCTGCCTGGGTGCAGCGAGCAGCCGCCCCAGAGCCTTCCGTGCACCCCAAGCGGGACAGAGAAGTGGGAAATTCCTGTGAAATGTGGACGACTGATGGCTAAGTGGGGTAAGTCCCAGTCCCAGGGAGTCAGTGCAGGCAGGACGACCCAGTCCAGGGGCCTCCATTACCCAAAAGCAGGGCTGTGTGTTTGCAGAGACAGGAGTTCGTATTGGTGATGGAAGCAGCTGCCTGTGTCCTCAGCATATGCACGGAAACCCTTTTACCCAGTTTATTGCACTGTGACAGATGCTGCCGGCTGTCTACCCAGCGCCCCACCACCAACTTTTTACTCGCAGGACCCCAGTGGCCCTGAGCCCCTGAAATAGTGCCCAGCCCATGGGGCGTGGCTTCAGCCGAGGGAGACAGGTGGCCACTGGGTGCTGGGAAAATGCCAGTCACCCCTTTAGGGCCCTCCCCCTGCCCTGCCTCTCCCCACCCCGCCCTCCTGCCCCCTGCCCACCTCTCCCGAGTTGGAGGCAGACGCCGGCTGAGAAGCCCCAGCGTCCTGCCCCACGGATGCGAGGCCTGCCCCAGCCCAGCGGGACCCAGGAATGACGCCCACTCCTTCACCGCATGCTGCTTCTTGTCACCTTGTGCCTACAGTGGGGCCGGAATCCTGCAGTGGTGAACCCTGTCCACCGCAAGGGGAGTCCCCGCGCTACTTGAGCCAGGTGGACGGGATGAGCCAGCCCCAGCACCGGCGGCCACTGCACAAGTATAAATTCTCATGTGGGCCGAAGCTTTGGGATGAAACCCAGGACTTAGGCACCGGCTCCCGCGCCTGCAGGCCAACTCCACAGGGCCCTTTGCTGTGGCTGTGGGGCCCTCCCAGGCTCTCCCGGGTCCAGCATCAACGTCCCACCTTGTGCTGGCAGGACCCTGGTGTGGAGAATCACCACCCCTAGTCCCCAGGTGTGGGGTCAGTCTGCCCCCAGTTCACTGCAGCCCCTGGGTGCGCCCACTTCCTATTTCCCAGAACCAGGTTTTCCATGTGGACCACACTCACCCAGCCGCTCAGGCCATGGCTCTAGAGTGTCACAATACACTGCCCTGGTCAGTGGGAAATCCTCCCATACCCTCTAACCTTCGGGTGCCCAGAGGTGACGCTTCCTGAACCAAGGCCCGGCCTCCCCCTGCCGACAGCCCAGCTCTCTCCTGACTCTGCTCCATGGGCTCATGACGCTCCGTGCTCTCTGAAGGGCTCCTAGCGCACCCGAGGCTGTCTCTGTCTGGTCTGGAGCCTAAGATTTCCAGAGACGCAGGACAAACAGGAGCTTCCTCCTAGAGCCTGGGTTCCACAAAGATCCCAAAGGCTTTAGAATGAGTAAGACCAGGAGGGGGTTAAACTGCATTAGGCCAAAGTGGGCCCTGGCCTCGGGCCCTGAGGGGTTCAGGGGTGCTCGGTACAGACCCCGCTGGAGCTGCATCAGGAAACCATCTCGTCCATCTTTTCAGTCTCCTCCTGGGTGGGCTTCACTCTGGGTCACAAGTTTTTCCCGAGACATCAGTGACGGCCCAGCCACTCCAGCCTCAGCATCCTACCAGCTCACCCAGGGTGGGAGAAAGACACAGCCCTCTCCCACTCTTCCAGAGAAGCCCCAGGACTGGCTCTCATTCAGACAAACCCTGCTCCTATACCCACCTCCTGAGCCTATGCTAGGCCCGTGGGACCAAGCAAGCCGAGTGGTGAACCCTGTCCACCGCAAGGGGAGTCCCCCATGTCCAGTCCACACACCCAGGGCTCAGACCCTGGGCTGTCCCAGCATTCCCAGGGAGGGTTTCCTTATAGAAGCACACCTCCACTAACTCATTCATTCATTCGTTTGGTGACAAACTACATACCGGGAGCTCTCTGAGCCTGGCCCTGTGTTGAGAGCTACAGAGAAAACCGAGATTTCCTTCAAGTCCCATCCTTGGGAGTTTACATCCTAGAGGTTTCTGCTCGTAGCTCCATCTAACTTGGTCTGTGCGCCTACACAAGTATTTTAACCTCCCTAAACACAGTATCTGTACTGGGTACTTTTTAGGGCTGAAGTTGCAAAGATAAAAGGAATTGCATAAAAACTGTGCATAGTTATCCAAATAATCATCATTCTCACCTCATATTTTCCCATCAGTTCTAAGTTTTTGGCACAGGGCTGAGTTTATATCAGAGGCCCCCAAATGTTGCAGAAGTGGTCAGCGTTAGGGTCCCAACAGGTCCCTAACCACGGTTCAGACAGGAAGATGTCAATGAAGGGGCTCTTTCCAGAGGGATGGTAAGGGTGGACGAACAACAGCAATGCTGGGGCACGCAGAGGTCAGCAACAACAGGAAGCTGCTACGGTCCCCAGGACAAAGGGACAGGGGAGAGAAAGGAGCCCACTGTGAGTGGCAGCATGAAGTATATGGGGCCTTGAGGGTGCTCAGGGAGGGGCTGGGAAGGCAGACTCCAGTTCACCCCTCCTGCCCTCCAGCTCCGACTGGTGTCTCCACTCACCCGGTGGACCGGAAGCCAGAGGTGAAGGAAGGGGTCTGCACCAGCAGGGCGGGCAGAGAACGGCTCTTTGGAGGGGGTGTGCTGGGGGACTGGGGAATGGAGAATGGCCAGTGCATGCGGCTTGGTGGAAGCAGATGCAGGGGCTCCCACTGGGGCCCAGCAGGGGCAAGGAAAGCCACACATCCTCTTGACCATCTGAAGTTCAGACAGCTCAATTCTTGTGCAGCCCTGGTCATCAGGAAAAAGGACTCCCTACATGAGATTCCATTTGTTTTTTCCACACAGCCCAAAGTCTGTCCAAGAAGGAGGAGGTGTTTCAAACAACCATCTGTGAGTCCATGAAGACAGGCTGGAGAACGTTCTGTGCAGGGAATTCCACACGGGCAATGCTGAGGAGAGTTGCTGCAGGAGCACCGGACTCCGGGATCAGCTCTGGGCTGACCCGGTGGCAGGTCGGGACCAGTGAAAAAGGGACAATGAATGAATGCTGGGAGCGGGGAGTGTGGAGCAGCCTCCCGGGAGCTGTGGTCCCTGAAGCCCAAGGAGAAAAACAGCTGCAGGCACTGGGCACTCCCAGCTCCCTGCCCCACGTGGGCCCACTCCTGCTCCCTCTTACTTTCCTTTTCTTCCACTGCGCAAGAGAAAAGCACGGGTCTCGCTGCAGTTTCTGCCTTTTCATTTCCAGCAAAGCCACCCATCCCAGTAGAGGGACCATTCCAGCCTGAACCGCTAAGCAGGTCTCGTCCGCCTGAGCTCCTGTCCAGCTGCCCAGGCCCCCTCGGATATTCTAGGTATATTAATCACTTTCACAATGCCTCGTGCCGTGTGCAAATAAACAGGACCCACAGCCTCAGGCACGGGGCTGCGTCAAAGATGAAATCAGATCGCTCATGTAAACATGAGAACTGTGTCTGGGAATGGTCAATGCTCAATGAATACCCCTCCTCATGCTCTCCCTTCGTCCCCAGTTCCCTCTCTCCTGCTCCGTGCTCCCGCTGCCATCCTCCCAGCTGCAGGATTGGACGTTTTCACACCAAAATCATCTCTGCAAACAGCCTGTGTGCTTCCACCGCTTGGTAGGGAAAGACTGTGGGCTCTCAGCAGCTCTCCGAGGACAGCATGTTTATGTCAAAATCAGTCAGGGGGCCTGGATCCCATTCACAGCCAAAGTGGCAGGCGAGAAGGAATGGGAGCACTGCTCTGGCAGGCGAGAAGGAATGGGAGCACTGCTCTCGGGCCTCTCCAGGGTCAAGCTCTCTGCTCAGGCTCAACACACGGGAAATGGAGGCAGATGAAGGGGACTTGGGGTGGGCCACATGGTTAAGTATGCAGCTTGACGCTGTTCCCCGTGGATGATCTCCCTGAGCGCTTGCTTCCATCTCTTCTGGCTTGTTCAGCAGATACTGTGGGAGCAGTTCGCAGTGCTAGGCGTGGGCCGGGCTGGGCTGAGACAAGGCATGGGGGCATGGAGGGGGGGCGGGGGGTGAGTGGGCACAGGGGGCATGAGGGGAGAGGGGGCATGGAGGGAGGCCGGCTAGGAGGCTCTGGGGTGATCACTGCACATGCGCTGCCTGTCTCTCCCTTTGTAGAACTAGCCCACGGCCAAAACCCACAAGCCCCGTTATGGCCGTAGACAGGAAGGGAATTTTATAAACCCTGGTGGCTTAAAAGTAATGGGGTAAAAGGCAACGGCCTGGCAGGGGGAGGACACAGAGGAAGGTGGGCAGGAGAGATGAACGATTATATTGAGGTGCCAATTTCCCATCGACTGTGGTGGATACAAGTGGGGTAATTTCTAAATTCTATGGAAACAGATGTCTAAGTTTACTGAAGTCCTAAAGTTGAGCAAAAGATTAATTTAAAAGATAATATTTGACCTAATCAAGTTCAGGGAGGGAAAAGATGAACAAGGGAGTATGAATGAGCACACTGCTCATTTCCCATAGCAAGACAGTCAATGCATGCACAGTCAATGCATGCACCTCAATTTCAAGATCCAGGAAATTGCACAGGTATACTACAGTCATGTTGGGACTAACCATGGGGATCCTAAAAATAGATTTAAAAATCATATATACATGCTAGTTTTATAATCAGAAAGAAATACTGAAAGCAAAGCTAATATGTCCAAGTACACACGCACACACAAAAGTGCACAAAATAGGAAACGTGGGTCTCCAGAGATTCTAACCCCTCCCCCATCCGGGTTACCCCCAGACACCCCATGAACAACGCGGCGTCTGGCGGGAAATGGGACGAAACGCTACATAAAGTTCTTTAACTACCAGGAGTTGCTCAGGCATGCAGTCTTTGCCCAAATATCTTGGAGTGACTAGTTTACACAAAGCCATACACTAAGCACTGCACGCTCGGTGCAAAAGGAATGTGAAATGGTTCCTTCTTGCTGAGGGTTTTCTATCTTACGGATCACATCATAAACTCTCAGGGCTGGAGGGACTCTTGAAATCCTCCCTTCAAGCCATGCAGCCAATGCAGGAATTCCCTCCTAACATCCCCATCAAGCATCATCCTGCCTCTTGCTTACTCCGCATGATGGTGAGCCCACTTCCTTCTCAAGTAGCTCAGGCCTAATCACTAGAGAGCTCAGTTAGAAGGTTCTATCTCCTGTTAAAAGAAACCCAAGTCCCTACTAATAGGGAGGAGCCAAGGGGCACAGGGGGGAGCTTTAGACCTAACCAAGACCACCATCTCCTCCCAAGGCTGCCCCAAATGAGACAAGCATCCACATAAAATGGTGGTACTTGCCTGGCAGAGGCAGTCCCACAGGACCCCTGGAACCCGTGCACTGGCATGGCCCCTCTAAGCCCCAGACATAGAGAAATTCTGGTACCTCCTGCACTGCTCACAATTTCCAGCCACATTGGGCCTTTGAAAGCCCCAGCCCTCTGGCTGCTACAGCCCCCCCCCCACCTTTAGCTTTAGACTTGCCCCTCAGAGCAGTAGGCGCCGCCATCCTGTGTTGAGGGTGCAGGGCAGCCTTCTGCCGGCTCCAGGGTCCAGCAGCCCTGGGGCAGTTGTCAGTGGTGGAGGCAGGGTGAGCAGGAGCCCGGGGGGTCAGAGAACGAGCACAGCTGCCAGCCCCCTTTCAGTGCCTGTCCCTGCCCCTTCCTCTGGGCTCAAGGCCGTGTCGCCCTTGCTCCCTCCCTGCCCAGGACACACACCCAGGACACACAGCTAAGCCTCCTCCTCGACATCCCCAGGGCCAGCACTAGCTTACTTGGCCATGCCTAGGGACAAAGCAGGCTGGGAAATGTACTCCAAGTTAAACTTTCCAGCATCTGTTCCCATAACAAAAGGGAGACATGGATATTGAGGAGCAACTGGGAGTCTTTGGAACAGAGGTCTCTGGTTAGTTGAAATACCCACCATAGGACCCCTGGCCTCACTAGAGTCGGTGGGCAACCATGCAAACGGTGGCTGTGGGGGGTACGCCTTTGCCCCTGGGCTCCGACTGGGCTTTGTTCTCACGTAGCCTGTCAGGCTGGAACTTTCCATGCGCCATGATGCACATGTAACAAAACCTCCATTGAACACACACTTGCTCTTACAAAGGCCGAATGATTTCCCTGAGAGAAGTGAAGTTTACAAAAGCTACTTTTAAAGAGATTGCATGAAATTGCACAGGTGCTGAGGCCTCTGGTGAAGGAGGCAGTAGCGAGGTGTGTTTCCTCCGGCTGGGTTCTCCCTGAGTGAAGCTCACTTCCTGCAGCCCTGCCAGAGAGGAGGCAGGACGCGGTGGTGAGGGGCGCAGCTGCATCTCAGCCATCTGCTCACCGTGGGACCACAGGCAGGACATCCAGCTTCCTTGGTCTGCTTCCACCTCTGTCGATGGCGACACTGATGGCAGCAGTCCCAACTGCACAGTGCGCTGGTGCAGATAGAGCAAGTGAATACACACAAGGGACTCGGAACATGGCTTGGCACATGGAAACCATCAGGTGTTGTTATTTAGGAGACCCCAGTAGTAACCAGGCCACATTTAGTGTACACAGACACAAGCATGCATGCACACAACGCTTGTTTCAACAAAGCAAGGCCCCACCATGCCCTCTCCTCTCTTGCCCTGACCCAGCTGTGGGCCAGCAGTTGTAGGGGTCGCTTCTATTTCTGCAGCTCTCACAGTTGGCAAAGCACCCGGACGCACGTCACTCTGTCCCTGTGCCTTCTGGCAGTGTTGAGTGGCGAGCAGGCAGGTATTAGCCCCAGGTTACAGAGGAGAAAACTCGATCCAGAGAGGTGGTCAGTCAAGGCATGCCCGGACGTGCACCCAGAACTTCCAAGGCCAGGCTCATCCACTGCATCATCAGCAGGTGTGTGCCGGCAGCACCTCTGTGCCAGGTGCAGCTGCAGGTGCTGGGATGTTGGGTTAGTGAAGCAGGGTCGTGCCTTCTCAGAGCCCACACCCCAGAGATGAGATGACCACCAGGTGAGCAGGGGCTCAAGCTCACTGCCCATGGTGGTTAGTGGGAGCGAGAAGAAAAACCAAAGCAGGTAATGGGTGAAGTGCCGGGGGTGGAGGTGACCCCTGTGGACAGGGCATTGGGAAGGGCTCTCAAGGGAGGTGACACTTGGCAGAGCCCTGGCAGATGAGAAGGGATCACTAGGCAAAGAGCTGGGGTCATCCACGCCTAGGACAGCATGGCAGGACAAAGGCCCTGAGTCAGGAGTGACTCTGGCACATCTGACACAGACTCAGGGAGGCTGGGAGGTGGGGGGGAGTCCAGTCCAGTCCAGCCCAGTCTGCCCCCTGACCCCAGAGCCCGCACATCTGGGAGCATTTCTGATCCTTTCAGGGCAGGGAACGTTACCGCTCTGAGCAGGGAGGGCTCGCCCATGGTTGGGGATCGCAGTGGGGACACGGGAGGCCAATCCCTGACATCCCAGGTAGAAGTCTAGGGCTGGCTGCACCAGGCCCACGTCCACCACAGGGCTGGCTCCCCCCAGCCAGGCCTCCGCCATCGCGCTGGGGCATCTGAGATTGAGGAGTCGAAAGTGTGTCTATGGTGGGGGATTTCCTACCCAGGTGAGAGCCTTCTGGCAGCTTCCCCTATCCAAGTGGAGGTGGCACTGGCCAGGGGGGCTTCCCTCTGCTTTTAATTTCCTTCTGGTTCTGCCTACATGAAACCAGTCTGTTCAGCTGAGCCTCCTTTCCCCTTGCTGTTTGGTTTCATTACTCTCCAAATAAAGACGAAAAATCAAAACATATGCATAATGCATAATCATAACACTTGGATTTGTTTAACTTTATCCCTGCAATTTTTCAAGTGTTCCTGCAATTAAAGAACACCGTCGTATAATAAGACACGCTTTGAGGAAAGTGATATAGCTACCAATTACAGGAATGGAAGGCATTTTTAACTCAGCTATTCATGTATGCGTGTGTGTGTGCGCGAGTGTGCATGTGTGTGTGTGCACGCATGGTGTCTGAGCCCTGCTCTGTGGCCACACACCCCACAACCACATACCCACCCACTTGTCCACTTGCAGTGTTTAGACAACATGTAACTTGGCATCACAAAAATGCCAGCACGGTCAGAGGCGCCCCAGACCCCAGTGCGGCCCCCGCCTGGTATCCAGGAGACCTCGCCTGGCCCTGCCGCCATCCCCGCAGTGAGAACCCGCTGCTGTGTTTGAGCCCCCTGTTGAATGGAATGAAATTAAATCTGGAATGACCCGTATTGTGCTGCAGCTCAGGCCCCGGAGAACCTCTGGTTGGATTTCTGCTCCTCGGTGTCCTGGGAACGGGTGGCGTTTACTCGGGTTGGACAAGCCCTTATTCAGGTGCCAGGGTGCTCGCTGCCGGGACGGAGGGCGCCCAGCGCAGTCGCCCAGGCTCTGCGACCTTGCGGAATACCAATGAGGCGCTTTGCTTTATCCTCTCTGCTCTGCTCTGATTTGCATGCCTAACCTTTCTGCTTTTTAAAAACTAATGTGTGTGTTTGTTGATTTCTGATCTGTCTCCTATGGAGGGACAACTTATTTGCTCACCAGGCAGGGACGTAAATTTGGCAGAAGCCCAGGTCCCGTTCTTCAGCCAACCAGACAGCCAGACTCGGATTGGTGGGGACAAATCCGGGAGAACTGACACAGCCCAGGGATGTTAAGGACAAAAATTACATTGTCTCCAGCAGACTCATTAAGGTGGTGCACTGATGTCAGCAAAGGAGGGCTAGATGGGAGAGAAGGGCAGAAAAGACCCTCCTTCTTCATAAAATTGGACTCAACCTAATGAAGAGCTCAAGGGTGTCTGTAAATAAGGCTGTGGGTTCCTGGGATGAAGAAGTTGCTGATTCTTTTTAGATGTCTGGTTCTCATCTCCACCAGAGTTGGTGCTTGTTTTTTATAACAAACATTTCACAATTTCCCCTTTCTTGAAATGAAATTCATAGATAATATAATCTGCCTACATGCATATTTTTAGTCAATTTAATGCTGCAACTACAATAATATAAAGGGGAAAGGAAAAGAATGTATAGTAAAAAAAAAAAAAAAGCCTATTTTAACATGTAACTGCTCTGGCCAGACTGCACTGAAGACATGGTAAAGTCATCAGATGCGTGAAGTTGCCTACAGAATCCCTGTGAATGAAGCTAAGCATGCAAACTACCCCCAGCTGTGCTCTTTAGGGGCACTGCAGATTGCACAGGAGGCTGTGCTGTTGATAATGTGAGTTTTCAAAATGGTGAACGACGCTTGGCAAAGTCCTGAATAAGACAAAGGACAACCTTCCCATAGTTCACATGATCGTTGCATTCTTAAAAAACTCAAAATATTTTAAGACAGAGAAAAAAAATTTTTTTTGCGTCTATATAAAATGGAATTCCGTTGTAGGCTCAGATCACTTTGTGCAGCTTCTTCAATCTGTGTGGACATCCAGAGAGACATTCAAAATGAACCAGTGTGTGAGGAGCTAGTAGGAGCATGCAGGCAGAGGACAGTCCTGGACTCATCCTCCAGACAGGTGTCAGAGTCCCATGTTCAGAGGGGAGAGTGCATCCAGAGAGACAAAGATTCCCCCAGAGACCCACAGCCAGAGAGCAAGGTTGGGACTTAAATGTCAGTTGGAGGAATTTCCACTCCCCTGGTCTCTTTGGTCAAAGCTCGCAGCCCCCAGCATGAGCCTGACCTGCTCCCTCCATGACGTTACTCTACACTGAAGAGGAGGGACCCCTCGCCTACGGGTGGCCCTGCCCTCCGCACACTGGTAGACTCTAGGGAGGGGGAGCTGACGCGGTCAGGGCCTGCCCACATCCCCTTTACTGAGCTGTACAGCCACCCCAGATGCTTTTATATAGATCACGGTTGCCCCCGCCCCAGAGTATAAAGGGAGCTTCCTTGCCCAGGGTGTCACCCCACTCCTGTCCTGGGGCAGCCCACAGCCAATGCTGATTGGCATGGAAATACAAAACATTCAGTCCCTTGCCTCAAATCAGGTCCAGTTCTAGGGCACGACCCATGCTCCAGAGCTTTCCATGGGATCAGGCTGAAATTACTCTCCTTCCTTGCTTCAACTCTCTTCCCTGCCCTCTTTTGCACCCTTGCTTCTTTCTCTTAGAAGCGTCTCCTCAATAAATCATGTGCACAGGGCTCTCCATCCCAGGCTCTGCTTCTAGAGAACGTGAGCTAGGACAGGGTCAGGAAGGAGCAGGGTCCAGATAGGAGATGCCGTCACAATCAGATGGAGGATGATGGGGCCTGGGCTAACATGGCCAAAGGGCATGTGGTGAAGAGGAATTGTGATGTTAGGGCACTGCAGCTCATGGGGTGTGAGTCCACTACACCAGTGAGATAAGCCACGGCAGCAAGCTGCCTCCTGCAATGAGATCCAAATCCCACCCTGGGCGGCGGGGGGCAGGGGGTTTTCAAGTTTATTTTTCTTTGGATATTCTCCCTACACAGTCTTTCTTGTATCCTCTAGTTATCTTTTGTCAGGGTCTAATAATTCTTTACATTTTACTTCCTCTGTTTAAATCACTGTGGCGTTTCTACCTCCTGACTGGTCCCAGGTTGCTGCAATCCCCAGTGGGTGGAACCTAGCAGGAAGCTAGCTGGTAAAGGATAAACGTGGTTGCAGAGGACCAACCGCAACAATGCGGGACAGAGTTTAGAAGGTGGGACTTCGGGTTGAGAACAACAGCTTAATCACCAGCACAGGATCGTTTCCAGCTCTAACCTTTTGTTGTTTATAATCATTCTAGTCACCCCAGCAAAATGACCTATGGAACGAGCACCTGAAAACAAAGGCCATGGATTCCAGTTGTGTGCCTGCAACTGACTCTCTTCACAACTTGAGTGAGTCGCTTCTCCCTCTCGGCCTCAGTCTCCTCACTTATCAAGCTAAGAGCTACACTAGGTGACCCCCAAGAGCCCCACACTGTGGGATTTTAGATTAAATAAGAGATGTATGCAGCAGTATTCTCTGAACTTCCAAGAGCTCGGCGGAGTTAATGGACTCTTCCCCGGCCATGGTCTCTGTCCATTGGGTTTGTTGAAGCCTCCCTTTCTCTCACCTCCACACCCAACCCATCAGCACCTCCTGACAGCTCCGCCTGCAAAGGAGACTGCGAATTCACCTGCTTCTCCCTTCCCTGCCAGCCCCACTTGATCCCAGTCCTTATCATAAATCTCTAGCCAGGAAAATGCAGCAGCTTCCTCCTTGCAGAGGATGTGGCTGCTGCCGGGCACTGCTTTCCTTCTGGGGGTCTTGCATCTCAGTTCAGGCTAAAGCAAAGAGCTCTTAGCCCCCACTGAAAACCTTGCTTGTGGAGTCTCTAAGAAGTTTCCCTAGTGGACAACCTTCACATGGGGTGAGCCCCTATTCCCCACCACCCCACAAGCTCATCTCCACAAAGCATCACAGGGAATGTCTAAAAACACAAATCAGATCATGCTACTCCTTTGCTTAAATCTCTCTAGTGGTTGCCCTTATACTTAAAATAAATCCCAAACTCCATCCCACTGACAAGGCCCTCCGTAATCTGGCCCCTCAACATTCACTTACCCTGGAAGACTTTGCACAATCTTTTCCACCCACCCGTGCCACATGTCGTGTGGCACTAGCATGGCTGGCTGCTTCTCATCTTTGGGGTCCCCTTCTCTGAGCCCCCTTCTTGATCCCCTGCTTAAAGAAGCTTTCCACTGCCATCACTTTCTATCTCATCACCCTGTCACATTTTCTTCACAGCACTTATCACAATCTGAAAACAATTTGCTTACTCATTTTTTATTGTTTTTATTATTATTATTTGCTACCTCCCCAATCAGAATGGAAGCTCCATGGACAGGGACCTTGTCTGTCTTGTCTATTACTTTATCCCCAGCATCCAGCACAGTGCCTGATACAGTAGGTGCTTAAAAGATTTGTTGAATGATTAAATAAATGAAAGTCAATATAATCAGCTGTTGGCAGTCTGCTCTCATTTGCCTGCTCCCTTTCATCTCTCTTTCCTATCGGCTGGTGCCACATTCCCTGTTAAGTCTAGAGCCCATGTGCTCTCCTTCCGTACCACCTGCCTCACTGGTGCCTGGTAGACAGTTCAATACCCCTGCACCATGGACAAATCCGGGCTGTGAGTTGCCAACCACAGAAGTCACTCCGTTTGATCTAAGCAGAAAAGGAATTTGAACAGTGGGTAGCTAAGTGCTGGCCCGGGAAGGCCAGACTATCAAACCTTGAGGCTGCAGAGTCAGGAACTTGATCCCAAATCCAGACCAGGGCATTCCTATGTCCTGATACCTCCAGTACCCCTGGGCACAGACGTTCCAGCTCCCAGGACTGAAGCATCAATCTGGGACCTGGAGTTGGGCACCATATCACTCATCGTACACCCTCTAGAAACTGGGGTAGCTCCTTCCAGTAATAGGCCAGCCCCAGAATTGATTTCACAAGGTTCTTGTTTCTTAAAGTTATGAGATTCCAATTCAAAATGTAGGGGGTGATGATAAGTGCCACCAGAATCATGTGACCCAGAGTTGGATAATTGAGTAACTGGAGCCCATTGTGAGAGGCAGCAATTGATAAGGTGCAAAGTTTGCTGGACACAGGAAAGGGCTTAAAAATTTCTATATGGACAAAAAGAAGACCCAATGCCCCGGAAGAGAATTTTCCCCTTTTAACCACTGGCACTCAGCACACCAGAAGTGTGCCATAAATCATCCTCTAGCTGTCTCCCTCCTCCACGGGGATGGACACCGTGGGCACACCCTGAAGCCCTCTGTCTTTGCGGCCTCTTTCTGTTAAAGCTGAAGGGAGATGGCTGAACTGTCGCCACAGTAGCTCTGAGCACCACTTATCCTTGCTCAGCACGAAGTCAACCTCAGGGCCCACGTGGGTGTGCCTGAAAGGGTCTCATCTGCGAAACCCCGGAGCAGGACACGGCCTCAGAGGCCCCGGGCTCCACCTCAGCAAGAGGCAGAAAGCCGGCCGCCCCGCTGTCCAGACAAGCCTCTGCCTCTTCCTTCTCTCCTTCCTTCACAAGTGTCTACTGCGTCTGCCACATGCCAAGCAGTGTGCAAGAAGCTGACAAACACTGCCGGGAAGAGGCAGACATGGCACCTGCCACCACGGACGGTTAATTCGGAGGCGGCGGGGTAGACATTAATCAAATCGTCATTCAAACAAATGTAATACGGACAGATAAGTGTGTATATTTTTTTAAGTCAATAAAATCGAGTCACTCTACCATTCAAAATCCTGCCGTGATGTCTTCCCGACACGCACATGCTAGTCCACGCTCCAACACTCCATGGTGAGGGACCACTGGCCACCGCCAACACCCTGGGCCCTCCTTCCTCCAGCTACCCTGGTCTCTCCTCTGTTTCTTCTGTGGATTGAGGCCACTGGCAACCCCAGCCAACCTCAATTCCATCAGCACAGCACATTTTCTTCATTTTGAGAACAAGATGAAGCCTTAGAAGTGTTTAATAGCAGGTGACGTGGTGAATGACCCCTCTGGCTGCAGCAATTGATGGAGATGTGCCGACACTGGATGGGGGCAGACACTGGGCCCAGCACTCATTTAATCTCACATCAGCCGCGGGGCTCAGTGGGATCCTTATCCCCATTTCCTGGAGGAGGAAGCTGATGTCCACAAGGACGTGGACAACATCACCCAGGGCCATTGGCTAGTTATGGGGGGAACCGGAAGCTCAGCCCCTAGGGATGCTGTCAGCTGGACGGGAGCTGCCTGGGGGCATTTCACTTACACTCCCCCGATGAGCTCACCCCAACCTAGAGGCCGTGACTGGTTCCCAAAGAAACACTCTTGTCCAGCACCAGCCTGTGCCAGACCCTCTTCTGAGAGCTTCACGCGGATGAACTCATCTCAGCCCCAAGGTGACCCCACAAGGAGGAAACTGAGGCACTGAGAAGTTGGACCATTAGTCCAAGGTCGTGGGCTGAGAGTGGCTGGGCCAGATTCAAACCCAGGCTGTGTGACCTGAGAGCCCTGCTTGTGATCCTGTGCACCCACACACCCATGCACACATGTGCACACATGCACCGATGCACACACATGCCAAAATGCACACACACCCCCACACACGCACCCCACACACATGCGTGCACATGCACACACACACGCACACAAACACCCATGCACATGCACACGACCCACGTGCACAATGCACATATGAAGCATGCACACACAAGTACATATATGTACTCTCTCACACACATCTGTATACATGCATCCACGCACACGTGCACCCCATACATACATGCACATACACACGTGCACAGATACATACACAAGCACCCATGCATGCATACATGACCCAGGTGCACACAGACAAATATGCAGCATGCACACTCATGCACCCATGCATATATATGCACATACCTGCACACGTGTGCACATATGCACACCCAAGTACACACATGCATATGTCCTACAAATAGCCACACCTCCACATGCACACACATGCATGCACACTCAGGCTGAAGTGTTTTGCTACTTCTGGAATAAAGAGACACTCAGGTGTCAGAACTCAGGGGCCAGGGCCCAGCCACCCCACCCCTACTCATAGGATCCGAGACCCAAGAGCCGCAGGCCAGTCACGCTTCATCAGCCAGAACAGCCCAGAGGCCTCACCCGTGGACTCTGCCGAGGCTGGGCCACCCCCCTGGGTGGAGTTCGCTGCCCGTAGCTGCCTGGTCTGGGAAGTAGGGGAGCGGCCCAACCCCCAAGGCTACTGGCGGCTTAAATGAGATGCTGCCATGCAGGGCCCAGCAGTGCTGACACAGGTCGGGCTCAGACCCACAGGCTACTCTGGAGAGCACCTCATGCACCCCGTCCCTGCCCCGCCTGCCCAGCGCCCCACAGACCCCATGAGGCGACCACCCACGCCTTAGGGCTGCTGTCCCAGGACCCAGTGCAGCTGTGAATGGCGCCTGTGTTGATCATTGTAACAATGCACAGGAAATTGGATGGGGGTAATGGTAACTGGGCCCAGAAGAGGGGTCTACCCTGAGCTGGCAGCACAAGGGGAAGGAAGAGGCCTGGGGAAACAAGGAGACTCTGGCTGAGAGAGGAGCAGGTCCACAGAAGGCCATGCTTTCACCAAACCAAGGTGCACCAGGCACCGCATAGAGAACAGATGGGCCCTGGAGGCTGGGGGTGGAGAATTCAGGCCACTGCCTCCAGTTAGAATAAACCCTGGACTAGACTCTCTCCTGGGCATCCCGGGCCCTGCCTGCTTCTCTATCCGCCTCCCTGTCTCCTTCTGCTGTCTGCCTCCCTGCCCTGCCCACCTCCCTGCACACCTCTGAGGCTCTCCTCTCACCTGCAACCACGCTGGCCCTCCTATCCTGCAACACGCCCACGTGGCTGTCCCCACCCAGACCCTGCGCTGGCGGCTCCCGCTGTCCCCAAGCTGCTGGCCCCCTCTCCACACAGGGCGCAGCTCTCACAGGGGTCACAGCAGCTTTCTCCCCTGATCACGGTGTCTAGATCCCACCCAACTGCCCCCTGCCCTGCTAGTCCCTCACTTGCTTCATGTCAAAATTCCATGTCCTTGTCACCATGCACCGTGTTTTCCTTACTCAGCTGTTCTCCAGATCTTGGGGTGTGTCCACGGTGTGAGCTCCACAAGGACAGGGAGCTCACCTTTCCTGAACACCTAGAGCATGGGGGCACGTAGGCAGGCAGGTAGGCGGGCGGACAAGCAGATAGGCAGGCAGGCAGGTAGGCAGGCAGGTAGTAGGTAGATAGGTAGGTAGGTAGGCAGGCAGGCAGGTAGGCAAGCAGGCAAGTAGGTAGGCAGGTACATAGGTAGGTAGGCAGGTGGTAGGTAGGCAGGAAGGCAGGCAGGTAGGCATGTAGGTAGACAGGTAGGCAGACAGGCATGTAGATAGGCTATAGGTAAGTAGGTAGGTAGGCAGATAGGTAGGCAGGTAGACAGGTATGCAGGTAGGTTTGCAGGCAGGTAGGTAGGTATGTAGGCAGGTAGATAGGTAGGCAGGTGTTCCACAAACCTCCTTAGGGAGAAGGGAATGAAAGAGAATGACCTGGTCACCATCTCTTCAATGCCAAGTAAACCTCTGTTCTGACTCACTCTGCCCTTGAGTTGTGGGGTGCTCTTCCTCATAGCCCCTGTGAACCTCCTCTTGCTGGTCATCTGAGGAGGCCCTAGAGCCCACTGGCCCCCAGGACCCCCACAGTCCCTGACCACTGCCCGTCCTCTGTCGTCACCTAGGCAGCCCTGGCCCTGCTGGCGTGACCAGGGTCTGGGCAATGGAAATGGGCCACCTCCCCTGGCCTGGAGGTCTTGGCATCGGGCAGATTCAATCTTAGACGTCAAAGCCGCACTCTCTCTTCCACCCCTCCTTCCAGGAGTTTCCCCTCTCTACACCAGGACCTTCATTTTGTCTCTGAAGCCAGGGGAGTAGGAAATCTCCCCAGCACTTCTCAGTGCCTAGAAAGGCCCTGGTGGTGCTTCTCCCTCCTCTTCACCAGATGAATGGAGCACCAGATGCCCACGCACAGAGGCGGGTCCATCTTCTCCTTGTGATGCCTGGAACTGGAGCAGATCTTTACTCTCGTCCCTTTACCTGTCTGCCCAGCTGAGCTGGGAGCTCCCCGAGGGCATGGATGGTGCTCGGTGCTCTCTGCACCCTCCACAGTGCCTTTAGAGGCCAGCTCTCAAAAGATACCCCAGGACGGATTGGCTGGGATTGGAGAGGGACATGGAAAGGGGAGCTGTAATCTAGAGAGTGTAGTCTCCCAAAGCGCATGCTTTCTTCAGGAGCAGGTCTCTGGCCTCTATGCCTTTGCATAGACTGTTCCCTCTGCCCAGAACCCTTTCCCTCATGGTCCCACTTCTCCTGGTGAACTCCTACTCATCCCCCCGTCACTTCTTCTGTGAAGCCTTCCCTGATTCCTCCTTCATTGTCCCACTCTCATCCTCTGCCCAAAGCTAACTTCCAACTCTGCCACAGCAAGTACCCCAATTTGCTGCCTCTCCTACTTCAGTACTTGGCACTCTGTGAGTCCTTGAAATCTAGTTCCTATGTCCTTTTCGTTTTTTAGGTTCCTTAGTGCCTAGCTCAGAGGGTAAACTGAAAATAGAATTGTCTGCTGAACAAATGATCAAATAAGCTAGACAGGCATGTAAGAACTAGACAGAGACACAAGTACCTTAAACCCTTCTCCCCTGTGAGAATGTCAGCTCCATGAGGACAGGGGTTCTGCTGCTTTTCCCAAAGAAAAGGCCTCAAAAAGCAGGTGCAGGATGCAAGAATTCAGTGAGGCCACTGAGCAAAGACGGACTGACTCAGCCCAGAGGGCTTCAAGAAGGAGGCAGAATTAGAACGTTGCTTCTAAGAACACGAGACACTGCAGACCCACAGCCATCCAGAAAACACCGGCTGCGGGCCTACTGTGCACCTGTGCTGTCCCAGGCCTGGGGGCTGCACCGCGAGCAGGACAAGGGCCCTGCCCACAGGGACCTGACCTTAACGGGGAGAAAGACAGTAACAGATGAGAAGTGGCTGTGCAACAGGACAACAGGAAGACATGGTGCTGGGAGGAAGTAAGGTGGTTGCTGAGAAGGAGGGAGAGGAGGAGGGGGAAGAGAAAGGGGAGGAAGGAGGAGGGAGGGGAGGGAAGAGGAAGGAGGAGGGAGAGGAGGGGAGAGGGAGGAGGGAGGGGAGAAAGGAGGAAGGAAGAAGAGGAGGAGGAAGGAAGAGGGAGGAGAGAGGAGGAGGGAAGAGGAAGAAGGAGGAGGAGGGGGAGGAAAAGCAAGGAGGAGGGAGGAAGAGGAAGTAGGGGGAGGAGTTCTTAGGAGGGTGGTCCGGGAGGCCTCTCAAGGGAGAAGAGAAGGGGATGAAGGAGACGGGGAGGGCAGGTCCTGCAGCTCCTGGGGGAAGAACATTCCAGAAGAAAGGAATGTTGGAAGGACCCAGGGTGGGAGGAGTTTGGCCCATTGGAGGAGGAGCCAGGGGCCACAGCCAGGGGCTGAGGGAGGGAGGAAGCAGGTGAAGTCCCAGAGGTACGCCAGGTGAGCACAGCCAGGTGCACGCACAGCATATGGAGCTAAGACATGAGTCACACCTGCCGCGCACTCACGTTATGCTCCTTTGGGTTACTGTTACGTACTTGACAGCAATTATTAACATCTGGTATTGTAAAAGCCTTTGGCAAATTCTTTAGACAGAAATATTGGAAATATGTCCTATATTGATTATGCTATAAGGATTTTAGGGAACAGATCTCATCTTCCTCACCCTTACTTTCAGATCTAACTGCAAGGGCCTAGTTTATAAGGATATTCATTTTAAACAGCAGACATAAACATTTTCAAGCCCCATTTCTATATTTTGCAGCATATGCTTGGTGAGAATTTCTGCCCCTTCCTCTTAAAAAGACCAGAACTATGAAAATGAGCACTAAACCAAAAGATCAAAGAATGGCCCCTTCCTTCCCAAGCAGCCCAACCCAGAAAACAGGGAAACCTTCCTATCCCCCAATGTCCAGATGGAAGGAATTGGGATTACAAAGGAACCCCAGGGTCTTACAGCTAAAACCGTGCTCTTTTCTTTTTATGAGCTTATTCTGTCAAGGTCTGTTGGTTTTGTTTTTGTTTGGGGTTTAACAGGATTTCAGACGTGGAGGTGGTCTCTTTGGATTTTCTCCTTCATTTTCCTTTTGATGCTTAAAAATACCCCATGACACCAAGAAACAACCATAGCTGAAAAGATTAGAATTACACAGAATGTAATTTCCTTTCATATAAATGTCAAAAGGTGGTGGATGTGATTTTCCTCAAACAAGGGCCAAAAAGCTGAGAATTCTGTTTAAGCAAAAATGACTATGTAGGAGGGGTGCATGGGTGGTTCAGTGGTAGAATTTTTGCCTGCCAATTGCGGGAGACCTGGGTTTAAGTCCTGGCCCATGCACTTCCCAAACAAACAAACAAGCAGACAAACAAACAAAAATTCAACAAATGGTGCTGCAATAAGCGGATACTCACATGGGAAAAGAACGAAATATGACCCCTGCCATACAGCATACAAAAAAGAAAAAAAAGTCTATTTATAGGCTGTGACCTCAAGGACCCAGTTAAGGTTGGGGTTAAAAACCCTAAAAACCCACAGTGCCCCCCACCAATCCACATCACAAGAGCTTTGACCAATCAACAAGAACTGGCAAAAACATCTCTCTCAAGGTTCCAGAAATCAGTTAAAGGATTGTAGCAACAGGACAAGTGCTAAATCAAGAAAAAGGCATCTTAAAAATAGAATGGGAACCTGCCCTGATCAAGATGATGGAGTGAGATGCTTCATGGTCTGAATCCCCACAGAAGCTTTGAACAACCAGTAAGAACTGACAGAAACAGCTTTCTCAAATCTCTAGGAAACGAAAGACAGTAGTATCAGGACAAGTGCTGAAACAAGAAAAAAGCCACTTAAAAGTGGTCGGCTCTTGTGGCACCTGGCTGGCCCTGTCCCACCCTCATCAGCGTGACACAGAGCTGGCCCATGCTCCCTGTTGGGATCTGGTTCCAGAGGGAACAAAGTAACCCTTGTGCACGTAATGGAGCATGTGTATGTCTGGCCCAATCTGTCTAGTGGTGACCGAGGGACTCGCCATCCAAAACTTGCCCTGTGTGTAGAAAGCAGCTCATAAAACTCTCCTAGTCAGAGGCAGTCATGTCGTGATGCCCAGGGCAAGGAATCCCTAGCCATAGGACATATGGTGCAGTGCCTGGAACTGTGCAGAAACTGTGTCCTAGGGAAGAGGGGGACATGCATAACCGTGTAAACAGAGGAATTCCTAGGGTTATGTGCACATGCCCGAGAGCAGAGCATGTGCAGAAGGGTCAGGGAGGCACCCACACTTGGCCTGGAGCAATTCTTGAAATATATTTTATGGATAAGTCCTGAAAAAGGACAGCCCTTCACAGGTTAATCTGCAAAAGCTGAGAAAAGTTTTTCCATTTTCCCTCTTCTTCTAGTTTGTTGTTGTTAGCTACAGGCAACCAGGGAAAGCTGTAGCATAACACTAGCTGGATCCACACGTAAGGAGCAGACACCTCAGAGTCTAAATTTCTGCAATAACATGAAAATATCAAATGTCCAGGTTTCAACCAAAAAAATCACAAAACATACAAAGAAACAGGAAGTCATGGCCCAGGCAGAGGGGAAGATTAAAGCGTTAGACACCATCAGTGAAGAGGACCAGACCTTGGACATCCCAAAGACTTTAAAAACATGGTCCTAAATATGCTCAAAGTGCTAATGGAAACATGGACAAAGAACTAGAGGAAACCAGGAAAACAACAGATGAACAAAAGAGATATTTGAAATTATGAAAAGAAAACAAACAGAACTGAAGACCACAGTAAAATAAATTAAAAATTCCCTAGAGGTGGGCAGGCAACAGTGGCTCAGCAGGTAGAGTTCTTGCCTGCCATGCTGGAGACCCAGGTTCGAATCCCGCTGCATGCCCATGCCAAAAAAAAAAAAATTCTCTAGAGGGGTTCAAAAGAAGATGGGAATGGACAGGAGAAAGAATCAGTGAACCTGAAGATAAGACCATTGAAATGGTCTGAGGAGCAGAAACTAAAAAAGAATGAAGAAAAGTGATCAGAGCCTGAGGAGCCTGTAGGGTGCCTCAAGCGTACCAATGCACACAATATGGGAGTTCCAGAAGGAAAGGAAAGAGAAAAGGAGCATAGAGGATATTCAAAAGAATAATGGCCGAAAACTTCCCAAATTCAAAAAAGACATGTATATACACATTCAAGAAGACCAATGAGCTCCAAATAGGATAAACCCAAACAGACTTACACTGCAGCATATTATAATCACATTGTCAAATGCCAAAAATAAAGAGAATTCTGAAAGCGACATGTCACCTACAAGGGAGCCTCAGTACGATTCAGTGCCATTTTCTCAGGGGAAACCGTGAAGGCAGGAACGCAGTAAGAAAACACAGTTAAGTGCTGAAAGCAAAAAATTGCCAACCAAGAATCTCATATCTGGCAAAACTGTCTTTCAGAAATGAGGGTGGGATTAAGACATTCCCAGAAAAACAAAAGCTACTATATTTACCCTAAAAGAGATGCTAAACAGGGTACTGCAGGTTGAACAGAAAAAACAATAGGTAATCAATCAGAGCCTTGTGAAGAGTTAAAGATGTCCAGTGAAAGTAATGACATGGGCAACTATAAATGCCAGTACTATTGTATTTTTGGTTCATACCTCCACTTTTTGCTTCCTACAGGATCTAAAAGGCCAGTATATAAATTGTAAAGAAAAATCAGTGCTTTGGGACTCATGATGCATAAACATGTAACTTACGGTAAGATCTACATAAAGGTGGGGGACAGTGGGGTACAGGAACATAGTTTGTATATACTATTGAAATTGCCATTAAAGCAACTGATTTAGGTTTTAAATTTAAGCCCCAAGGTCATTACAAAGAAAATATCAAATAATACACAAGCTCAATCAGGTTACCAAGGGCAGAGAGAGGGGCAATGGGGAATTAATGCATAATAGGGTTAGAGTTTCTGTTTGGGGTGATGGGAAAGTTTTAGTAATGGAAGGTTGGAGGGTACAACAATATTGCAAATGTGATTAATCTCATTGAGTGGTATGCTTGGGAGTGATTGAGATGGGAAAGTTTACATTGTATATACATGTTCCCACAATTAATTTTTAAAAAAAGCAATTAAAGAGACAATATCAATTACATGCAATACATGATCCTGGATGGGATCTAGCAAAGAAGGAGAAAAGGCTCAAAAGAACATTATTAGGACATATGAAAAAAATGGAATATAGAATGTAAGCTTTATATCAATATCAAAATTTTTGAACTTGAGACTATACTTAAGATGGCTTACATAAATGAATATTCTTTTTCTTAGGAAGTGTACATGGCAATATTAAGTATTCAAGGAGCCTGATATATGCAACCTTAACCCAAGTGTTCAGAGAATGGACTGATAAACAAATTAAATGGATAGACAGATCAAGCGATAGATGATAAATAGATAATAGAGAAATCAATGATAGAGATGTGATGAATAGATGGACTACGGCAAATGTGGCAAAATGTTAAAATTGATGGCTCTGTGTATCTGGATGGGGGTGGGTAGGGGTACGTTGGAGTTCTCTGGGATTTGTATTATTTTTGTAACTGCCCTATAAGTTTGAATATATTTCAAAATAAGAAGTAAAGAGAAAAAAAGCAGGACATCTGTAAAACCGCAGTGGTCTAGCTAGCACTCAGTCAGTTATTGCATCACATGCCCATAGAATAGAAGTAACAGAAAATGAGCTAGATCTTTGCAGAGCTGTGATTTCTGCGTGTGTATGTTTTTTGTAATTCATTTAAAGCAGTGATTAACAATCACCGATATCCTCTTATGGGGAGTTTTAGGCAGCTGAGGGCTTAATTTTTGATTGTGCAACTGCTACTGAACAAAGGTGGTAGGTTCTCTGCCCCATGCACACAGCAGCCAATCTATGATACTGGGCTTTCAAAGTAACAAAGAGTTTACCGTTACGCAGAAAGCAGCAAATCAGATGGCCTACTGCCCAAAAATCTGTCTCGAATCTAAGAAGTTCAGGGTTTTTTATGAATTCAGACATGGGATGATGTAGCTGTTACCATCATGATAATAAATATGCACAGGGCTGAGACTAGCTCAGTCTCAGTGATTTCAGGTATTAACTTCTGTCTATTCTACAATGTGGAAAGAAAAAACATCTATATTAACGATTCAGTAAGCATAACCATTTGTTAATTCTTAATTTCTCAGTTACACAATGATGGGGCTTATTAAAGAATATTTTTATAAAAGGTAAAATCAGACTGTCACAAAACATTGAATGAATCCATGTGAAAGATTTTAACTTACTTATCAATGAGGGAACCAGATAGGTGTTAAAACCAGTTTAAAGGAGAATCCAAAGGGCAGATACATTTATACACCAATAGAAAAACTGAAATGAATTTGCTTAATGAGGCAAAACTGGCTCTTCCACAATGGAAGAGAGGAGTCTTTGAAATTCCCCCTGGACCTAATGTGCATTTCAATGACAGGATTTGTTTGCATCGCTCTTTGCTACAAGTTAACGTCTATTTTTACACAGCTGTAAAATGGCTTAGTCAAAGACAATGAAGGGCAATAATAACCCGGGACACCCACTAAATTCCAAAGTCTTCTCCAATTTTCTCCTTACAGGAACTACTGGCATTTAGTGGCCACATGGAAGACAAACTCACACAACAAATAATTGTCCTGAATCCCCCCATGACTTTAACTGCCCCTCTACATATTTATTTCTGCAGGAGGAAATTCTGTATAACTGATCAAAAACGGTGTGTTCTCTGCCCACTGTGTTCAAATGACCAACTCCTGAGGCATCAGGTTTCAAAGAGAGGAAGAGTTTACTGCTAAGCACAAAGCAGGAGAGCAGATGGCCTATCAGCCTAAAAATCTGTCTCCCTGTACTGCAGTAATTCTGATAGCTGTATAGTTCCAAAAACTGGGCAGGTTTTAGGATAATGAGCGAAATGGCTGGAGATGACGAGGTTGGGGAGATGATCTAATTATTGAGCACACGCAGATGGATTACATGCTGGAAGTTAAAGCTACTGCGCGTGTCAGACAGCCATTAGCTCCAGCTCAGTCTAGCACAATTGCTTCGGAATTGGGGTGGGTTAGTTCCAGGCCGACTTAAGTCCCTTCATTAATAAACATCAGGGGCTGTCCTTACTGATCATAAGAAAAGGTAAAAAACAGGATAAGGGGGTACAGGTGGAGGTCAGTCACAAGGTTTCTACAATTAGAAGATAACGGCTTTATCAGAGCTCAGCTGGATTACAGTTCAGAAATTTCCCTCTGGCTATTTTAATATACTAGAAAGGAAAAAAGAAATATCTATATAATGATTCAGGAATCATAATTATTTGTTAAATCCTAACTTCTCAGTTACATGTTTATAATTAATTAAGGCTCAAACCAAACTCCATAGGAACACAAAGTATCTGTTCATCTTTTAATATACATTGAATACATTAGATTTTTCCCTGGTGTCCACCTCTGTTCCTCCATTCCCTGAAATTCTGGTACAGAATATCTTCTGGCCATCTTGCGACTCCTAAATTCAGACTATTTGTCAACAGTAGGAGCAAACTACTAACTGATTCTTTATGTCTTATAGTGGAGCTGTTCCCAAGCATATATTTATTATTTGCTAATTGTATATAACTCTACTGTTTTATTTTTTTTATAAGCAATATTCTAAAAGTTAGTTTCCTTTTTCTTGATAGTGGAGCTAAAACAATATTCTGATTTTTTTTTTAATTATGAGTATAAGTAGATCATACTACTTATGAATTTCATTTCGGAAGTATAAGACAGCTTTATAAAATGTTTGTCACAAAAGCAGGTCACAGTAAGTCTAGTGGGGATAAGAATCACTGTTTCCACGAACACTGCCGTCATGTTTTCCCTTTTTCCAGTAACAGCAGACCACGTCTCTTTGGGGGAACAAATCTTTCCCCATTGGATACAGGCTGGGGGCCTGCCAGTCAAGGTGCCCAGTGCCCCACAGGGCATGGACACCCACCAAACTCGGCCAAACTGGCGTTCTCTTGTTCAAAGCTGACTCTTAAGCAGGATGACCAAAATATGAAAACTAGTTGAAGATGCTTTAATCTGGCAGCCAGAGTAGGTTTCTGCTGCTTGCAAAGAGTCCCCACCCAAAACATAACAAAGGAAAAACAAGTTAAATAAAAGAAAGATAACTCAAGTATTACCTAAAATATTAATAATGGTGCATTTTAAAACTAAAACCAAGAAGTGAATTTAGGACAAAGAAATCTTTCTTGCATCCACTCACACAAGGAACATCTCCTGGGCCCTGATCATGTGGCCTGCCCTGGCTTGAGTGCTGGCCATGAAATGGTGACCCAGACAGGCAAGAGCCCTGCATGCAGCCAGTGGGGAGGTCACAGAGAGTGGACAAATTAACGACTGCAGCCATCCTTCCAAACCAGGAGAGGGAGATTTATGGAAGGAGGAGTCTACATCAGATCTTTATAAAACAAATCACATTCCAAGGTCTTCCTCTTTGTAAATGATAAATACTGTTGTCAGATGTGCAATGAAACCCTAATTATTCTCGTCTCTTATTTTGTTATTTCTGGACTCACCGTGTGGAGCTTTCCAGAAGCAGAGAGGACTGGTTCAGCAAAGGTGGTTTTCATTCGCATTTTGAAACATCCAGAGACCGCAGTGCCAATCAGCATGAGGAATGATCTTCTCAGAGAACCCTTAATTTTTGTAAAATATCACACTCTTCTACTAATCTTTGTTAGTTAGAGCAGCATAATTTTTTAGTTTTTTGTTAGAGAAGTTGTGGATTTGCAGAACAATCATGCATAACAAACAGGATTCAAATACACCTCCCCACAACACTTATGTTGGTGAGGAAAATTTGTTATAATTGATGTTAGCACTTTTTCTTGTAATTCTACATTTTTTAACAGTAGTTACAATTGAGGAAAGATTATTAAAGTAGTACTATTAACTATAGTCCATAGCTTACATAGGGGTATTTTCCCCCATATTCCCAGCCTACTTTTTTCATGCCTGTCTTTATTTTATTACTTATCTGCCCATACACCGGATAAAGGGGGTGTCAGTCATGGGTTTTTACAATCACATGGTCACAAGTTTGGTACCGGAGAGTGAGGTGCTCCTGCTGTCATTTGAAAATACCAAACATGTTAGAACGGCTTTTTAAATGGATAAGGGGAAAGTTTGGGAGGAATTGTGAGGAGCTTGATACAGAAAGCTACAATGTTTTGAAGAGACTGTTGTTAGAAATGTAGACTCTGAAGATACCTTGGACCAGGGCTTAGACAGAAATAAGACACATGTCATTACAGACTGGAAGGAAGGTGATCCTTGTTTTAAAATGGCAGATAATCTGGCAAAGTTGACTAATGGCTTTGGCTGGAAGGCAGATTTTAAAAGCCATGAACTTGGATATTTAGCAGAAGAGATCTCCAAATTAAATGTCAAAAGGGCAGCCTGGTTTCTCCTCACAGCTCATAGTGAAATGTGACAGGAGAGAGATAAGCTGAAAACTGAACTCTTGAGTAAAAAGAAACCAGAAATTGAGGTCTGGGAAAATTCTGGTCCTCCAGAAAGGGAGACCCCAGAGAACAGAGCCTTGTGAAACCAGTCAGCCGTTTCAGAGAACGTGATGATCGGACATGGAAGGATCTGTGGAAACTCCTTCTGTCTGATGGGCATGAGCCAAGGCTACTGCATAGAAAGCCAACGAGAGGGCTGTGGGACCTGTATAAACAGAGCCGCTGCCAGTCTGGACTGGGGGGTTCAGAGAAGGGACACATTGGAGGAAAAATAACTTCAGAGGCAAAACCGTGGAGGCTGGAGTCTGAAGTCAAGAAACCTTGGGCCAGGAGAGTGGACACACCCAAGCCCGTGGAGAGGATAAGTTTGCCCCAAAGGCAGAGGATGGGCCTTCCACCTCATTGTAGTGGAAAAGTCATGCCGCCTCAGGCCTTGGAGAGGGTAAAGCACATTCCTTGGGGTTTGGGGAGAGTCTGGCTGCCACCACATGGAGGGGTTGAGTGTGTGCCCCAGAGATGGCAGAGAGCCCAGGTGCGGCCCTGATCCTTGGAAAGGGTGGAGCCAAGAAAAAGGTGGTCTCCCCAATGTCCCTCAAGGTTGCATTCAGAGAGAGGCAGGCATAGGCCTTGAAAAGGGTGGGACTGCCGGTTTCTAAAGCCCTGAGGATGAATGACTCTCAGACTTTGAAATCTAATGGACTTTGCCCTGCAGGTTTTCGAAACTGTATGGGTCCAGTGAACCCTGTTTTCTTTTCTTCCTATGGAAATGCATATACGTATCCTATGAATTTTCCTCCTTTGTATGTCGGCAGCAAATAAGTTGTTATGAGTTTTCAAAGGTCCAGAGCCAGAGGAGAACTTTGCCTTAGGACAGACCATGCCTGTAACTAACTTTGACAGGAGTTTGTACTGCTTCTAACTTTGCATTTCATTTGTATTACTACTGAAATGGTTTAAAGATTTCTGATATTGTTATGAAATTAACGTATTTTGTATATGAGAAAAACATGTCTTTTTTAGATGCCAGAGGGTGGAATTTGCCAGTTTGAAAGGAAGTATGCCCCCTAGAAAAGCCCTGTTTTAATCAAAATCCCATTTCATAAAGGTAGAATAATCCCTATTTAATACTGTATGTTTGAAACTGTAATCAGATCATCTCCCTGGATGATGAAATTTAGTCAAGAGTGGTTGTTAAACCAGATTAGGTGACAACATGTCTCCACCCATTTGGGTGGATCTTGATTGGTTTACTGGAGTCCTATAAAAGAGGAAACATTTTGGAGAACGAAGGAGATTCAGAAAGAGCAGAGAATGCTGCAGCACCATGAAGCAGAGTGTCCACCAGCCAGTGACCTTTGGAGATAAGAAGGAAAATGCCTCCCGGGGAAGGCAGGAGAGAAAGCTAGCAGATGACGCTGTGTTCGCCATGTGCCCTTCCAGACGAGAGAGAAGCCCTGACTGTGTTCACCATGTGGTCTTCCACTTGAGAGAGAAACCCTGAACTTCATCAGCTTTCTTGAACCAAGGTATCTTTCCCTGGATGCCTTTGACTGGACATTTCTATAGACTTGTTTTAATTGGACATTTTCTCGGCCTTAGAACTGTATACTAGCAACTCATTAAGTTCCCCCTTTTTAAAAGCCATTCCATCTGGTATATTGCATTCCAGCAGCTAGCAAACTAGACCAGGCATTTTCCCCCATATTCCCAGCCTACTTTTTTCATGCCTGTCTTTATTTTATTACTCATCTGCCCATATACCAGATAAAGGGGGTGTCAGTCATGGGTTTTTACAATCACATGGTCACGAGATGAAGGCTGTATAGTTAAAGAACCATTATCAAAGATCAAGGCTATTGGATTATAGTTCAACAATTCCAGGAATGTTCTTCTGGCTAATCTATTACACTAGAAACTAAAAAAAAAAAATGCCGATATAATGAGTCAGCAGTTACAGTCATTTGCGAAATCCTAACTTCTCGGTTATACTTCCTCCCTCTCATTTCCTCATTCTCTCAATCTTCAGGGACATCTGAGCAATGACCATTCTAACTTCTTCATGCTTTCTGAAGAGGTGTCATCAGTACGGAGTAGAGGAATGAAACTGATTGATGTTCTTAGAGACACTGGTACCTCTAGGTTTCAGGGCTTATTTGGCATAGGAGCCTCTGGAGGCCTGAAGTTTCTGAAAATTATATACTTAATAGGCAAAACTTCTGTAGAGTCCATAGATAGAGGTCAGGGTATTCTTCAAGGTTTTCAAGAATAATGTTGATTGGGGCTTGGAATATTTGTGGCAATCTGTAACATTTGGCTGAAGTTTGCATGGGAGTAACCTTCAGAATGACCTCAGCCACTGAAACTTTATTTCGTTTCATTTGTCTTCCCCCTTTTGGTCAAGAAAGCATTGCGGATCCCACAATGCCAGGGTCAGGCTCATCCCTATGAGTCATGTCCCATGTACAGGGAAAGTAGTGAATTTATTTGCAGAATTTGGCTTGGAGAGAGAGGCCACATCTGAGCAACAAAAGAGGTTCTCTGGAGGTGACTCTTAGGTATAATTATAAGTAGGCTTAGCTTCACCATTACAGAAATATGTTTTATAAGGGCCAACCCCAAGATCAAGGGCACGGCTTATTAAATTGGGAGTCCCTGATGCTTGAGAGACTATCAGGAATTCCCCAGGTAGGGGTGTTTAATTGTTTCACATTTTTTCTCTGGTCCTTCAATGGACTTTGCAAATACATTTTTATTTTCTTTCCAAAATACTCTAGAATTTATTGGGGTATTACAATAACCTATACAGAATAACAAGATCTCATTCCCTATTCTAGGTTCCATATAATTAGGTTGTTTAAATAAACTGACCAGACAGGTTAAATCATATAGTGTGCTATTGAAAATATAAATTTTGGACAAAATAAACATCTCTTCCCTTGGTCTTTTGTTTTAAAATACAGAAAATAGCATCCTTTACCCTGTATTCTGCTTTACTTTAGCCCTAACATTAGCTTCATTCACATCTCTAATTGAAGTCTGACGTCTCTTTTAGCTTCCTTAACAGTCCAGCAGCATAATTTTTTTTTTTTTTTTACACAGAGAAGATGGAGGCAGAGATCGGAGTTTTGCTGTCACAAGCCAAGGAATGCCTGGGGTCACCAGCAGCTAGAAGCAGTAAGGAAGGATCTTCCCCCTAGAGGCTTCAGAGAGCTCATAGCCCTGCTGACATTTGGTTTCAGACTTCTAGCCTCCAGAATTGTGAGAGAATACATTTATGTCGTTTTAAGCTACTAGCTTTGTAGCCACTTGTTACAGCAGCCACAAGAAACTAATACAAGTGCCCAAGGGACAAAGCATCACCACAGCTACCATAGATTGGACATCATGCCCCCCACAGCCCCATGAGGAGACTGAAGTCCTGGAGCCTCGGTGACCTGCCCAAAGCCATGGGCCTGTCCACAGCTTACAGCTACACTGTCCAGTTCTGTACCCACTAGTCACAACCTGGTTGTTTAAATTTAATTATAAATTAATTAAAAGTAAATAAAATTTAAAAGTCACATCCTCAGCCATACTAGCCACATTTCAAGTGTTTGGCAGTCACATGTGATGAGTGCTCCAATATTGGACAGTGCAGAGAGGACATTTTCATCATCAAAGAAAGTTTTTTTGTACGATGCTGGTCTAGATCAGTGGTTCCCAGCCCTAACTGTCTGCCAGACTCACCAGGGGAGTGTTCACAAAAAAAACACTGAATACTGGGCTCCACTACAGAGGTTCTGAATGGCAAGCAGAGCTGAGAACCCAGCAGCATAATTTTGACCTCCACTTCAGAAGCAGGAAGATGGTGCTCTGAAGGCATAGCACATGGACTGAAACTCTGCTCTACTGCTCAATAGTTATGGGACCCTGGATGAGCTCTTGCATTGCATGTGCTTCTCTTTTCACCATGATCAAATGGGGTAACAGCAATACCAACCCCTTCGTTTCAGGGGACAGATTTAAGGAATGTCTGATACATAGTAAGCATGCAACAGATGTTGGCTACTGTTATTCTACTTGGGGTTATCCTTGTCACTTTAAGTACTTCATGGACATCTTTCTTTGCCCCACTATGGACAGTGTCTCATAGCTCCCTGCTTTGTAAGATAATACTAGTAGAATACGCCTAAAATGTCTTCTTTATGCTAAGCATTGTTCAGAGAACTTCATATAGACATTAACACCTTCCCGTCAGACTTCTGAGGCAGGTAGTGTTGACTCAGGTTTGAGATGGGGAAACGGAGGCGCAGGGAGGTGAGCGGGCCCAGCCAAGGCTCGGTGCAGCAGGGGCACAGCCAGGACTAGGAGCCAGGCAGGTGGCAAAGGGTCCTGCTCTACCCCAGGCTTGCCCCTCCCTCACCCACAGCCAGCCTCTGCCGTCACACTCGTCCCTGTGCAGGAGACCCGGCTGTAAAAGCCTAACAGGGAAGGTGAAATTATTCTTGAATGTCAGCTGCTAATCCCAGGGGGATCTCAAAATATTCTTCCTGGCTGGGGACATGGAGTCACAAACTCATGAGGCAAGCAGCTCCCCTTTCCTAGACATACATGGAAGTGCGGGATTTCCCAGCATCTTCCAGGGCCTGGAGTAGACCCGCTCCCCCCGCAGTGCCCTCCAGGCTTCACATCTGGGGACAGCGCACATAGGCTGGCTCCAAGTGTGGCTTTCCCCTGCATCAGCCCTGGACAGAGGGCCGGTCCCTGGGATCCGCTTTGCCTCAGTTTCCTCATCTGTGTCTTCCTTAGCCCTCATGCCCAAGGGATCTCATCCCAACTGATGACTTCGAATGCTGGCTCAAGGCTGAGAGCCAAGGCTGAGAATTTCCAATTTTTTAATCCTACCTCGCTCTCCCCTGAAATCCATGCTCATCTATCCAACTACCCACTTGATTCTGCAAATGTAACTTTAACAAAATGAACCCTTGCTCTACCTCATGCCCCAAGCTTATTCCTCAGACAGTCTACCCCCATTACAGTGGATGGCAATGCCATCCTCCCCATTACCCAGACAGAAAACCATTCTATCTGTCTCTTCTCTTTCCCATGCATCACCAGCCAACGTGTGGCACAGAGATCTGCCCAGCTGAGCCCAGTTACCCCCAGAATCATGAAAGATAATCAAATAACTGCATTTTGAACCACTAAGCTTTTGGGTGGCTGGTCGCAGAGCTTTAGATAGCCGGACATCCATGCTTTCATGTACAAATGTTTTAGCTACATCCCCGTTATAAACATCCAGCTGGGTCTTCAAATATTCTCCACTTTTCTATTTCTTAAACTTCAAGGTTATCCAACCTCAATAATGGAATAATACTTGCATAATTAATTAGCATATTTTTGCCAGTGTACTATAAAAATTGGCTTACTTTTTTTGTTGCTATTGCTTCATTACATTTTATTGTAGTAAAATGCATAAAACATAAAATTGATATGTTACGCAATCATCACCACCACCTAGTTCCAAAACATTTTCATCACCGCAAAAGGAAATCCCCATTAGGGTTTGCCTGTTCCAGATACTTCCTGTAGATACTTCCACAATATGTGGACTTTTGTGCCTGGCTTCCTTCACTGAGCTCATCCAAGGCTTCCTTCCAGGGCTCATCCAAGTTGTCGCATGTCTCTGTCCTTCATTCCTTTTCATGGCTGTGCCAACCCCATTGGCGGCTGTGCCCATTCGGCTCCGGCCCACCCCCAACACGCACCTGCTACTGGGCAGTGATGGTGTGACGACGGGCACGTGGTGGGCGACACTTGCAGTGCGACCCCCGAGCTCCAAGTGCTTCCTGCCCCTTCTTTACCCCTGCCCTGCAAGGACGGTCCTGCCACCATCTTACAGAAAAGGGCAATGCCCAAGGCTCACAGGCAAAAGAACAGTGACTCGATTCCTGACTGGCTGACCCCAGAGCCCAAGCTCATGGCCAGACAACAAACTGCCTCTCAAAACAAGACGAAACAGAACCATGTGCATCCATCAACAGCCTGCTACATCTCAGCCAGTATTTATTAAACCACTCCTTGCCACGACTCTCAGAAGGAAGTCTCTTACTATCTCCCAGCTATAGGTGAGGAAACTGAAGCACAGCAGGATGAAGTCTCACAGCTGGCACGGCCCTGGCAGGGCTGGGAGTTCGCCCTAGCTGTCAGTGGCCGAGCCCACATCCTCTCGGCTCTGCCTCATCCCCCAGCTACTGCCCTTCAGTCCGGCCACTCGGCCCGGCAGCATCCCCTTCACGGAGGTGCTGACACAGCATTCTTCCTTCCACCTGGGTTTGCACGCACATGCATGTTTAGCAAGCTCAGTCTGTACAATGAGTGCTGACTTCGCTCTGACGTGCTCCAGGCACGTCTCTTCTTTCTACATTTTTAAGGAGGTAATTATAGAACTTGGCTTTTCCCAGATAGGCTACAAAGAAATGCCAAGGGACCAATGTCCCTTTAAGTGCCATTTCTGCCCCTACAGGCAGGGGGAGCGCAGATATGGGACACTTCGAGACACTGACGAGCTGTGGTCACTGGGGGTGGGCTGAGGCCTGGAGTGCTTGCTGCACAGCAGCTGCTCCCTACAAATGCACATGAGCCTCCCTGTCCCCTGCAGAGGGAAGTGCCTCCTGGTCTCTGAGACTCACCCAGGACAGGTTTGCCGGGACTCCACAACAACTGAGTCAGACAGAGGCATTCCCAGGGCTGGGTGGTCCTTCTGGCCATGGAGAAGACCAGCTTCTCTAGAGCAGGCCTTTCTTTTACTTCAGTAAGAAACATCAGGACATCACACACACACACACACACACACACACACACACACGAAACGATAGCTTCATAAAACAGACTAAACTTTACCACACCTGAACCCTGACAAAACCCTGATATTTTCTATTGTGAGTGATCCTATTCTGTTCAGTCTCTTCCATTACAGTACATTCTTTTTAGTGCGCTTGAGACCCACTAACTGACCTCAAGGCCCAGTCCTGAGCAGATGCACGGTCAGAGCTGAGCTCTGGGGCTCTCTGGTGACCCCACTCTCACTCTCTGAAGACCGGCTCTTCCAGACACCCCAGATGCCCCCACATGCAGAGATCACGGAGGCCAGCTGGGCACTTTTCCTCAGAAAGCCTCCTCTCAGACATCGCGAGAAGACAGACTGTAAAAAAATGAAATGCCTGCACCCATAGGAACAATCAGGAAGGCCCGCAATGCAGGCAGTCCAGAGGACCCAGGCCCCCGACCCCACATGGCAGGGGAGGAAGAGACGCTGGGAAGGTGATAGACTAAAGCAGATGTCAGAGACAAGCCACAGGCCTGCATCACGGGTTTACTTTTTAAAAACTGGAAAAGAAAAAGTGTATGTGATAATCAGGGAATCTGAACACTGGTTTGGTATTTGATATTACAGAAATTATTGCTCAGCACTTTTGGGTAAGAAAATGGTACTGTGGTTGTGCTTTTAAAAAGGCTTTCCTCCTTGTGTAGGGCATGAGATTTTGTAGATTTGTCCAGAGTGGTGCCCAGATAAATCCCAGAGTGATTTGAACAGTGAATAGGGAAGTATTTGCAGAGTCCCCTAGGGGGAATGGTGAGAAAGGGGGAAAATTCAACTTACCCAAGTGGAGAATTCTTGATATTCTCACAGGCAGTGGGGACAGCCAAAGTAACAGGCTGAGCCTCCAATCTTGGAGTTTGTTCATATGAAACTTAATCCCGCAAAGGATAGACTAAGCCTACTTAAAATTAGGCCTAAGAGTCACCCCCAAAAGAACCTCTTCTGTTGCTTAGATGTGGCCTCTCTCTTCTGGCCGACACAGCAAGCAAACTCACCACCCTCCCCCTCTCTACGTGGGACATGACTCCCAGGGGTGTGGACCTCCCTGGCAATGTGGGACAGAAATCCTAGAATGAGCTGGGACTCAGCATCAAGGGACGGAGAAAATCTTCTCGACCAAAAGGAGGAAGAGCGAAATGAGACAAAATAAAGTGTCAGTGGCTGAGAGATTCCAAACAGAGTCGAAAGGTTATCCTGGAGGTTATTCTTACGCATTAAATAGATATCACCTTGTTAGTCAAGATGTAATGGAGAGCTGCCTGAAAATGTGGAGCTGTGCTCCAGTGGCCATGTTTCTTGAAGATAATTGTATGATGATATGGCTGTCGCTGTGTGACTGTGTGGTTGTGAGAGCCTTGTATCTGAGGCTCCTTTTGTCTACCTTATCAACGGACAAGTAAAACAGATGGATTAAAAATAAATAAATAATAAGGGGAACAAATGTTAAAATGAATTTAGTAGATTGAAATGCTGGTGATCGGTGAAGGGGAGCGGTAAGGGGTATGCTATGTATGAAATTTTTTCTGTCTTCTTTTTATTGTTTTTTTCTGAATTGATGCAGATGTTCTAAGAAATGATCATGATGATGAATAAAACAACCATGTGATGATAGTGTGAGTTAATGATTACATAACAAGAACGGAATGATCATATGATAAGAATGTTGGTGTTTGCATGTGGTTATGTATCATAAATAGAAAATAAATTTTTTTAAAAAGGTTTTCCTTATCTTTTAGAGATACATAATAAAATATCAGAAATAAAAAGACATAATTTCTAGGATTTGCTTTGAAATTATCCCGAAGAAGGAAAAAAATGCAAGTGTAGAGTTGATGCAGATAAAACACGATGAGCCATGAGTGCTGAAGCTGGAAGGAGGTACCCGGAGGCCCGTTACAATATGCTCTCGACTTTAAAATACGCATAATACGAAGCAAATGAGAAAGCCTGGGAATAAAACTACTGGACCAAAACCCATAAAAAAAATCAAAGATTCCAAACAGACCATGCTTGAGATGATTATAGCAAGTAGTGATAAAAAACAGGGACTCTGAAGCCAGACTCTCTGGGCTTGAATTCTGGCTTTCCCACTTCCTGGCTGTGTGACCATGGGCAAGTTACTTTTCTCTCTGGGCGTCAGTTTCCTCCTTTGTAAACACATATAATAACAGTAGCTACCCCAAAGTGTTTATGAGGTCAAGTGTAGGACACCTAGCCATGTACATAGCACACAATAACTACCATGTAGGTAATAATATTAGCAGTGATAATGTTACATCATATTCAAAATCAATTTTTAAGATATTGAGCCCATCCACAACAATGCTGCAGCTATATGAGACTTGTGAACTGAAGGGGTATAAGCGTAAGTGAAACGTGGCAGCATCTTTGAAAGTTTCTCAAAAGAAACCTAGTGCTTTAACCCCCTCTGACCTCATCTCTTCCTCCTTCCTGCCCCAGCTTTCGGAAGCCTGGGACTGGAGCTGAAGGAGTCCTCCTGGATGTGAGTTACCCCTGGGAACAGAGCCCACACATGACAAGAGAAACAAGACAGAAGAAATCCAGGTTCCCTGAGTGCTTGGTGGGACACAGCCCCCACGCCAGCTTTGAACTATACACTTTCAAATATCACATGAGAGAGAAGCAACCCTATGTCTGTTTACTTCTGCTATTTGGGGTATTTTACTCACAGGAGAACATTATCCTGCCTGATACAATTAAGTTATGATCTATTATCATAAATCAGAAGAGCTATCAACTCAGGAGAGACCATCAATTGATTCAGAAAAACATTCTGCATCTGGAGACCCAAAGGGCATCGTTTATTCCTTTTTCAAAACACAAAGCTGAGACCGGAGCAATGAAATCACTGACTTGTCCTGACTTGGGTGTTTATTCCTTTCTTTTCTATCTTTTCTTCAAATGATAGTGGGTGTAGCAAAAACAACAAGTAATGAAGATTGAATTTGGGCTATAAAGCCATGTGTGAAAGGAAGCTGACAAGCGCAGGTGGAAAGTATGCCTGCTCGCAGACTGCCCGCTTCCCCTCCCCTCCCCTCCCCTCCCACACTGCCTCCTCCGAGCTTCCAGTCACATGACACCTCTTCCGAGGAGAGCCCTCCTCTGATGTCCTGAGAGAGTTAATTGGGCTTCCATTATTGGATAAACTCTAATGCACTGCTTTAACACCTGCAAAATATGTTGTATTCCCTTGCCGGGCATCCATTCTCCTTTCTTCCCACATTAGCTTTTCCCTCCCAATATTCCATAGGACCTAGGTGGAAATTCCGCAGCCCAGAAATAGAAAACAGCTCCAAGCCCCAACCAATCAGCATAGACCATGCATCTGACCAGAGTGATTGGCCCAGGAGTGGTCAGATGACTAGGCTGGTCCAATCAACATTAACCTTGAGACTAGGCATTAAGGTCTGCTCTGGTATGGCCAAGGTGCCCTCCGCCACACCTGAAGCCAGCATGTCCCCCTGGCCTTTAATGTAAATCATTAAATTTCCCTTTTGTTCATGCAAATTTGAGTTGGTTTGTTTCGTTTTGTTTTTTTGGTCACTTGCAGGAGAAAGAGTCACATGGATCATCTTATATGGGTTCTGCCCGGGAGCCAACACCAAGACACATTTGATCTCCAGCAGTTGTGTAGAAGATGTGAACAGTGGGTGAGTGGGCAATCTGAGATGTAGAAAGGAAGGAAGCAAAGCCGTGGACTGGGTGAGCAGGTTCTAGGACGCACAACTAGGGTGCCTCTAGGAGATGGTGCAGAACCGAGCAAGATGCCGTCCCACTCAAGAGGACAGGAAAGCTGGGATGCACAATCACCAGCTCACCCCCTTGGCCGGGGGCTGACTGTTCCAGCCTGCCCCATGGACAGGCTGAGCCCACCCAGACACCCAAGAAGGCTCCTGGGCAAAGAGTTCCAGGGGCCTGAAGCAGACATTTTTGGCCTGCACATGAATGGTGGGTGCCAAGGGGAGTGTAGTCTGCTGCACTGCACAGCTGGCTGGCTTCTGTGTGATGCTGTCTTTAAAAGAAGAATTAGCTTTGTTTCCACCATATGACCAATATGTAGCAAGTCACCTGACACATAGTAGGGACATAAGAAATACTTTTTTTTAGTTTGAATTGGCATGGCCCAAATACCTATAAAGTTTGGGAGAAGGATCAAAGGAGAAGGGAGATATAACAGAGAAGATGGATTTAACAAATGAGTATGACTGCTGAATCATTATATTGATATTTCTTTTAGTCTCTAATGTCTTGAAGCAGCTAGAAGGAAAAACCTAAAATTGTAGAACTGTAACACATACCAAATGCTGAAATCTTTTCTTTCATTACTTGTTACAATGTATTTTGAAATGTATTGCTTTCCTGTATATATATTTAACAATTAAAAATGTTTTTAAAAAATGGAAAAAAAAATAGTTTTTTCCCTGGTTGGCAGGAGAAATAATTTGGTTGGGGGAAGAGGGGACAGAACACCAAAATCTGCAGTGACTGATTTTTCGCTCATCAAAGGCTAATGGAAATTCAAAATTAAAGTGGCAAAAGGGCTGACTGTAAACATCTCCCACCTGATAAGAAAATAAGGGATTTCAGATATTCTTGTAAGTAGAAGTTTTACTGAGTAAAAGTTTTGAATGTTACAAAAGGTCTAGGGCTTTTCTTTTAAATTTCACTTTGCTTTACCCTTTACATAAATTAAAACTGAAAAATTTTCTCCCACTTTTGGCAGTTAGAATAACAACCCAAAAGGAGATATAGGATAATGTGAGATAGATCTGGTCTCTCAGCAGAGCTGTCCACAAGGGGAAATGTGCCTACTGGGTAGCTGTGCCCTTAAAAAACACTTAAAAACACTTTAAGTTTAATTACTTAAAACACAATTTTAAGTAATTACTTTTAAGTAATTCAGCTAAAGGCCTCAGAAAAGAGTTGCCCAAACAGCCAGAGAAAAACAATCAGGTTGGGCACAAGTTTTTTTTGCTCCTTTTAGCATCTTTGGAATTTTATTGATTCACTTTTGGAGCGTTATATTTTCAAAACCATAATCCAATATTAATCATTAATAAAGCAGCTCTTTCTAAATTGAGTATCCTCTCTTTCATGGCCTCTGGTAACGGCAACATATTTGGCACCTTCCAAACATTGTTTGAACTTTGAACACTGTTGCTGAAATTTTGAGATAAAATAAAAATCAATTTACAGCTCTCCAACACACACTATAAATAGAACTGTATCTCAGGATGCTTTTCCTACAAATCACAGAAACTTAGTCTCAAATTAGCTCAAACAGTTACAAAATATGTTAGTTCAATTAAGTCTAGAGGTTAATCCAGCAGCCCAAAGATGCTTTCCAGAATCAGCTCATTTACATCTAAGCTTGGTGTATTAGTTAAGGTTCTCTGGAGAAACAGAATCAACAGGAGGTATCTGTAAATATCAGATTTATAAAAGTGTTTCACTCAACTGTGGGAATGTAAGAGTCCCAAACCTTAGGGCAGATTGTGAGGCTGGCAACTCCCTTGAAGGATCTCGACACACTCCACAGGAGAGGCTCACTGGCTAAAGAAGCCCTGAAAATTCTCTCTTCTCCCCTAAAGTCTTCAACTAATTGGATCAAATCCAACAGATGGGATTATCTCATTTGCAGGAGACACTCCCTTAGTTGATCATTGATGTAATCAGCTACAGATGCAATCAACTAACTGCTAATTTAATAAACCAGCCTCCTTGTTTATCAACCAGTCAGGAAATATCCTGGCAGTAACTGTCAGGCCAGTGCTTGCCTGACCAGATCACCGGGCACAACACCTGGCCAAGTAGACACCAGAACCCAACCATCACACTTGGCTTCATGCTAAGGCTGGAGCTCCTTCTAGTTGTTGGAAATCAGTCATGTTTAGAAGGAGAAATCAAGTCATGTTTGGAAGCTCTCTTAGAAGACCAAAAAGGAAGTTTCCTGGAGAATGCCAGCAAATTCCTCTTCTTGGACCCAATTACACTACATGTGGGCTCTTGACCAAATCAGGTTTGAGAATGGATGGGGTAGGGTCAGTTTCCCTGAGACACGTGGAATGCAGAGGAGAGTAGGGGATTCCTGACTAAGCCAGAGCCTTTTCTGTGCAAGGATGGGGTAGTGGATACTGGGAAGGCCGTGGACCATATCCAGTACCTGCGCAGATCACAAGGTGTCCAGGTCCTACTTGATTAGCATTCTAAACGTGTTCAGTGTGTGCACATGCTCGTGTTGGAATGAATTGGTTAAAATTCCAAGTGGACTTAACTTTGTGCTGTATAAGCCTGTCCTCTTCCAAGGCAGAGTTCCTTAATCATATATATATATGATTAAGAGTGTTTTTAAAGTGTTATTTTAAAATAAGCTGAATTACTTAAAAGTAATTACTTAAAAGTAATTGAACCCCTGCTTGGGGTTCAATTCTGCCCACCCATGACAAGGTAAATGTGTGAAAAGTCATAATTATACTCTGCTTTATTGCTGTGTATGACTACAGGATGACAGAGACAGAGAGAAAGAGGAAAGAGAACAGCCTTTCCTGATTCATCATTTCCCAAGTTTGCTCTCTTCTGCTCAACTTCTCAAACCAGTTCCCCAGAATGTGACAGGAAGTACGGACAGAAACCCAGATATTCTCATCAATTGCTTTGGACCTAAGCCCAGACACAGAGGGTTGTTTGTTGCCCTTGGATATATTTTAAGGTTTGTCATTTCAACTGCATTCCTGTTTCCTATACATCCCCCAGTGTTTCCATAGGATACAACCCACATGGATTTTTTGAGAGAAAATAGGACTTTGGTGAAAACACTGGTCTGAAAGCCTCCCCCCTGCACCCACCCATGCACACAGTGCTAGACCCCTCCAGTAGGAAGGACAGCGCCTGGGTTCGGTATAAATGTAAAAAGCTCCAGACACCCACGACTCCCTGCTCTGCAGGAATAACGCCAGCAGCTTGCGAGTGGGCAGGGCTTGGCAGAGAGGGCCTGTTGCAAATCGACTGCGACACCAGCACGCTCCGGTGAAGTGCCTGTGAAATCTGCATTCAGTCACTAATTTCACACTCAGGACAGAGCTGTGAACAGCTCTGAGCACATCATTCTCATTTCAATAACAGTTTCCTTAACCTCAGATACCCTTTTATGGCATTTTCTCCACCTCTTAAAAAATCAAAAGACTCAATTCCTCTAAGGTAAAAGTTACCAGGTTTGCTTCTATTTAATCACCTCTTTACTTTCTTGACTTTGCAAATAACAGAGATTTTGTCTTTAGAGCTTTTGTGGAGCTTTGTCTCACTCAGTTGTATTTTTAAAAAACAAAAGCGAAACCCTCACATTGTGCATTCATTATTCGCTCTCCTGCAGCTAAGTAATGTAGGTACCTTGGATGCTTCTATTATGAGCGTGGAATGCATTGGAAACACCTTGTTAAAATATGCTTTTCACCTCCCTTCAGGTCATGAAATGAGTTTTCTTCTCTGAGTTTCTGCGACCCTGAGAGATACTATTCTCTTCTGGAATGCGTACAAGACACAAGGGAAAATCCTTCAGGACAGAGTAAGGGATAAGGAGCCCAACTTGACCGAATTGATAACGTTGATGGACTAGCAGGCATTACCCCCAAAATAGGGATTTGTAAGAATTTTGGTGGCTGTATTTATAAACCTCCGAAGTCCCTTTATCTGTGATTAAGCCCCTGTTTTTTACCTATCTAGATTGGACACTTCCATCAATGACTCAGACAAAATATCCATTTAGAAAATAGCCTATTGTGAAAGTGTTTCAGTTGTTTTAGAAAAAAAAATTCATGGATTTGTTTCTGATATAAATTGGCTTGCTAGAGTTTTTTTGTTATTTTTTTTTTAATAAGCCATGGTTCTCATAATACTTTTACAAACATTTGTTGGGCAATCAGGAAATTATTACATCTCAAATTTTAATTCCTAATAAAACAGTAGAGCCTATCTTTAACATTTTGATATTTTGTTCATCATGGATTTTTCCAACTAATTGTTATGTTTTTAAATACTGCATTAAAATAATATCTACCTTGATTACGGTGACTTCAGGCGTCCCCTAAGATTCTGCACCCTAGGCAACTGCCTCACCCTAGTCCCAGCCTGAATTCACTTCGCACCTCTGGGTGGGGCAAGCTTGGAGGTCTCGAGGAAACGAGAGGAGCGCAGGGGTCCTCAGCCTTCCCCTCATCAAAGGTGCTGAGTTTGGGTCTTCCCTGTAGAGGGGACGGCGTGAGGGTCTGGCACCGGAGCTGGGCGCTAAGTCCTCCTGCCCCTCACCAGCCAGCGTGGGCTGAAGTGCACAGGGCGGCTCACAGCATCATCAACCTCCCACCTCTGGCCTGAGAGCCCCGCCTCTTGCTCTCTGTGTGTCCTCCTGACCCACGATGCAGTCTTCTCTTCCAGGACCAGACAGCTGTGGCTCCTGTCCTTCACTAAATCTGGCTTCCTTGCTTTTCTTCTGACTCTAATAGCCTCAGCAGTGTTTGTCTGCTAAACTTTCCTGGGAAGTATAGCCCGGGTAGAGCTCTGTTGCTGGCAGCTGGCCGGCCCCTCCTGCTGCCTCAGCCCATTGTCCCTGGCACATCCCTTCTCACCTAGTTTGAAGTTTTGTGCCAATCTGATCAGCAGCGATTCCGACACCCCCCACACACATACCCGCCTCTTTCCAACTGGAGCTTCTCTCTTTTCTCATTCCCACATCTCCACCAGGGTTGAGGCCGCATCGTTCTTTCTACTATTGCAAACCCCACCTCCCCTACTCAGCCCTCTCTGCCAACCCACTCAGTGTACTCTACTCCTTCAAGATGGGGTCCGTTAAAACTCTAGCAGCTTATATCAGGCTCCTCCACTGTCCAAAAGCTTCCCGTGACTCTCCTTAACCTACTAATGGGTCCAAAGTGTAGGCATCCGGACCACCAAGATGACTTTAGGTATAAAACAGATGAACAATTTTTTAAATTCATATATTTATTTTAACGCATTTTGGGGGGAATGTGTGCTCAGTCATAATACCCATCTCTTCACAGATATCAAAGTGTTCTCACAGCTACTGATACCTAGCATGCAGTCTCAGGTTGAGTAAAGGAAATGGAACCAACCCACAAAAAAATTTTAAGTTGTTAACAGACCAATGGCACACAAATAGGGCAAACATCATATATTAGCCATTCATTACCACTGTAACAAATCACCACAAACTGAGTGTCTTAAAACAACATAACTTTATCATCTGGAGCCCCGAAGTCTCAAGGGTTGCCAGTACTGCCTTCTTTCTGGAGGCTCTTGGGGAGACACTTGGTCCATGCCTTTGCCAGCATCTAGAGCTGCCGCCTTCCTTGGCTCGAGGCCTCTTTCCATCTTCAAAGCCGGCAATGGCTTCCGTCCAACCTCTGCCTCCGCGTTCACATCTCCTTCTCCCTCCCTCTGCTCTGCTGTCATCTGGCCTCCTCTGTCTCTGCCTCTCCTACTTCCCTTTTACAAGGACCCTGGGCTCACCCACATAATCTAGCATTATCAAGAGCCTTAACTCAATCACTTCTGCAAAATCCCTCTTGCCATGTGAGATACATGGTTAGAGGTTCCAGGGATGAGGATGTGGGTATGTGGGGGGCGGGAGGAGAAGGTTGTGCTGTCTACCTCATATGGTGACGGTGGTTAAAAATATATATATATATCCAAATTTGGAAAACACTGAGCTAAAATAAAATTCTAAACTATTTAGCCTGACACTGACTCTCCGGTCCTGTCTGTCTGGCACACCTACCCGCCTGACACACACTCCTCCTTGGCCAGATGATGTCCTCGCCCACCACCCGACCATTTACTTCATGCTCATGGATCTGTCTCCCCACTCCCCTCTCTCCTATCCCAGCACACCTCCCCACTCCTTGCTGCTGCTTCAAGGCCCATTCCTCACCTCCTCCAGGCAGCCTTCCCTAAGCAGACAGCCCACTGAGGTCTTTTCCTCTGCTGACCACCCCCCACCCCCAGCTGCCTATATACGAACTCTCACTCAACCGCTTCTCCCCAGTGCTCACCACGTACTTCTCCCTCATGGGTCTTTCTAAAATGCACAAATTTTCTCTCACTATTAGCAGTACAGAGAAAATTCCTTTGGAAGACCTAATGTTCTAATTCCTAAGATTTCTCCTGCCCATCATAGAAGTGCAGCTTTCGTTTGGGCAGAAAGTTCCTTCGAGACAAGGGAACAGAAACTCAACTCAAACAGGGTTTGGCAAAGGAGGAACTCTATTGGCCCATGTACTTTACGGTCTAGCAGTGGTTCTTAACTCAGGCAATTCTGCCTCTCAAGGGACACTTGGCAACACCTGGAGACAATATTAATTGTTGCAACTGGGGGAGAAGGCTGGCCGTGCTTCTGGCATCTAATGCATAGTGGCCATGGATGCTTCAAAACATCTTACAATGCACAGAACAGCCCCTCACAACACAGAATCATCCAGCCCAAAGTGTAGAGAATGTTGAGGTCAAGTAGCCCTGATGTAGGGGCTTCAGGCATGGCTGGATCCAGCAGTGCAAATCATGTCTACATGTTTCTGTTTCTCCCCGTGTCTTGGCTCTGTGTTCTTCTCCATTAACCTCCCACATTGGCAGGAACTCTCACTCTGTGACCCAGACTCACATCCTCCTAGAAACAAATTCTGCAGAAACATATTCTTTCCAGCAGCTACATCCAACTCTGGGCATTGAGTTTCACTGGTCACCAGGGAATCACATTGACTTAAGGGATACGCTGCTTGGCCAGCCCTGGGTCACAAGCCCAGACCACTTGGACTGAGCGGGTGCCCAAAAGAAAACCAAGATTGTCCCACCAGAAGGAGGAATGGGTGATGGGTGGAGGAGCACAAAAGCTAACACCACATGTTCATAAATGAAAGAGGAACACTAGTTTATAGTTTATAGTGCTAAACATGAGATAGAAGAAAGGACGAACTATGTAAAGAGAAAAGACTACAAATTGAGTTCATTGTGCTTACCAGAGAGTATGTACAGCTGAGGGTTTGCAGCTTTTCCTTTTCATTTGGTTGGGAAAAGATTTGTAAATATGTGCGGCATATAAAGACTTTCTACATATTCAGTGAGTACAAACGAACTTGTGCATGAAAAAAATGTATTTACAATGTATAACATATTACAGCAACAAAAGGAAATATGGAAATTCTTGCCCAAAATATTGCTGGAGCTCTTAAACCCATCCCTCAGGGGCCTGGCTTCCATGGAGAGTTCAGGTTTTATTTACCTGTTTGTAAGATTAAAGTTTTGGCTTGGTGCCTTAATTGTTAACGAAGTGAAAGAAGGTGTATCTTGGGGAAATGATAAGCAGCAACCTCATTTAATGCAAAGCTTCCCTGACTCTTCCCTCTGTTTGGGGGCCTGGTTTGTACATTTTAATGTGCCTGGAATGGCCTCTGTTACTCAGACAACAATGTTATAAACAGCGGAGAGGGCAGGCTTGCAGAAGCTGATGGAGATTTAAGGGAGACTCGCAAAGCAGAATAGTGGGAAGGTGCTTCCTTCTCCCTTTTTTAAGGAAAAAAACAAGCAAATGCCATTGCAAGAATGACAGCTTGCTCCCCTTCCCTTTCTGTCCCACTTGTAAAGAGTTCACATGCATCCACCTCACACCCTTCCCACCCCCCCCCCATCTCGGGCACACGGCCTTGTTGCTATTCCTTCAGCTCTCCAGGCCTGATCCCTGCCCCTCCCCCCCGCCCCTTTCCCAGGCCCTTTGCACTCACTGTTCCCGCTGCCTGGATAGCTCCACCCCAGATGGTGACACGTCCCCCCACTCCCATCCCCCCATCCCCTTCCTCCCTCCATCCCCATCCCCCATCCCATTCCCCACCAGCCCCAGCGCCCCCTCCATCCCCATCAGGTCTTTGCTCAAATGGCAGCTTTGCAGTGAGGCTATCCCTGATCACCCTACTCAAAACTGCCAGCCAGCCTCGGTGTAAGCTGAAAGGTGCCTCCCTGGCAGGTCTACGTCCTAATTGCTGACCCTGTCACCTTATGTGGTGAAAGGGACTCTGCACATGTCACTAAGTGAAGGATCTTGAGATGGAGAGATTATCCTGGATTATCTCATCACAAGGATCTTTACAAGGGGGCAGCAGGTGGCAGGGAAGGAGATGGGATTGCCGCAGCAGACCCTGAAGTGATGTACAAGTGATGACGATGGAGAAGGGGCCACAGACCAAGGAACGTGGACAGCCGCGAAGGCCAGAAAGGCAAGCAGCAGACCCTCTGTGAGAGCACCCAGCAGGAAGCAGCCCTGCCGACACTGTGGCTTCAGCCCAGTGAAGCTATTTGGGACATCTGCCCTCCAGAGCTGTAAAAGAATGAATCTGTGTTGTTTCAAGCCACTGAGTTGGCGGTCATTTGTTACAGCAGCAAGAGGGAGCTAATATACCCTCCCACATTCCTGGACCTCCTTGCCCTCTCCTCGACTTTATCTTTCAAAAGAGTATGTATCTTTCAGTGATTTGTCTCTTTCTCCTCCCTAAAATGCAGACTCCATGAAGGCAGGAAATTGGTTCACTGTTAGATTGTCCTGATATTTGGGAAGAGAGAAAACTCAGAGGGTGCAAGCAGACTCCCACATTGCCCTTTCAAATTCTCATCTAATTTTGGTCCTGTCAAGAGTCCCAACCACAGGTGCTACTAGCATTTTGTGGAGGGCAATTCCTGACTGTCAGTGACTGTCAGTGTTGAAGGATGCTTAGTGTCCCTGGCACAGGCCCAAAAGAGGTCAACAGAACACTTTAACTGCCCCAATCATTGTGACAACTCAAAACTCACCCACTCATTTCCAATCACTTGGATTTCCATGCCAATCTAACCATCAAAGTGTCATAGTGCCTGTTGGGTGGGCCACCCATCCCCGCTAGCCCTGTTGCCTGGGAGAGGCACTGAACCAGTGCTTTGGACTTCGGTGCCTGCAAATATTCCGTTATTGTCCCATCACATCTCCACCGAAAGGAGATGCTGTGAACTAAGCATTCTGGCTGAAAAAAGAAACAATTATAACATGGGCAGAAGTAGGAAAAAAGGGATGCATTCATCAGGCTGTGCAGGCAACAAGCATTTACGGAAAATGAGCCCAAGACCCAGTGCCCAATGTGGGTGACCCTGAGAAGACTAGGGACCCACCGTGGGAACAGCAATGCGAGAGAACAGCCCAGTGAAAAGAGGGGTTTTTAAACTGCAGGGATAGACTGATCCATTTGTGGGTTATCCAAAGTATTTAGTACATCCTGAGGAGTATTTTTCACATCAGCACTGGAATGGATGGGACAGACTGAATGGAATCCAGTGAAGGGGAATGGAAAGAATAGAATAAAATACAAAATCCCAGTGTACATCCCAGGTGGTAAAAGTAAGAACTGTTTCCTTAATATTTTACTTGCAACGTAAAAATCCATATAAATGATGTAAAATGTATCCGTAATTTGGGTTATGAACAGCAGTGTGTGTGGATCTCCAACAGTGAAAGGACACTGAGGACACCAGCGCCACTGGCAGGGAGCGTGCGCTGTGGCTCCTAGCACTGCAGCAACACGGGTGGCTCAGTCGAAGGGGGCATCTGGATGCCGGCCACATGGGAACGCTCTGTACCATCTTTGCAATGTTTCTGTGAATCTAAACCTATTCTAAAACTAAAAGTGTATGTTTAAAAACACAGTGTGAGGGGCAACAATGGAAACTACCTTTGCAATAAAGGACTTTAGAAATAGGTTTGAAAAAGCGTCACAAATTAGAAACTCGCAATGAGGTGTATGTGACAGCTGCAGACGACACAGGGCCGCCTACACAGCTCACATGTGAGCCCCCGCCCAGCAGCTACGAGGACTCCTTCGTCAACCTGCGGCAGGAAAGGATGATTCTTCCCATTGCACAGATGAGGGAAAGTCACATTTAGCAAGTTCGCTGCCTCTCCAGAGGTCACACAGATAAGCGATCAGAGCTCCAGGCTTGGGTCCTGCAGTCCAAGACACCCCCCCCACCCCGAAGGGTCCTGCTGCCCCAGCCACCCTCTGGGAGCAAAGCTGCACCCACAGTCCCTCTCCACACTGCCACCTCCCATCTCAGTGTCCATCTAAGGGGACACAAGGACCGTGGGCTTTGAACAGGCGGTGTCAATACAGGGTGGGTTTTGTGAGGGCTGAGCTCAGTCTGGGGCACAGACAGCTTCACTCTTGCTAGAAGGTCAAAGGACTCAGCACAACACGGACCGAGGTCACAGCATAGGTCAGGGCACAGCTTCCAGATCAACACGCCCTCCAGCCCTGCCCTCCTATGTAAGGTGAGCAGGGTGGATTATTGGGCATTTGGAAGTTCTTCTAGAATCATCTATCATATCCATTCAGCATCGTATTCATTCCCCACTAGATTATCCATCCATCTCATAGTCAACACCACAGCCATTCAGCAGACATCTGCTGAACACCTGTGGAGGCACAGCTGCGGAGGCACAGCTCTAGGCACTGGGGAGCAGCTGTCCCCAAGTCCCCACCCTCACGGAACTCGTACTTGGGACAGGAGCCAGACAAGAAATCAAAGTAACAATCAAAAAAAACACAGAGTGAAATGCAATAGGAAGGCGTTTCAACAGGCTGGAGTGAGAGAGTAAAGGGGCGGTAGGCTTGATGGAGGAGCTGATGGTGGGGGGGTCAGAGGCAGGGGCCCCCGCAGAGACAGCAGGGAGGTGGGACCTGAGACTCAGCCAACCCAGCCCTTCCAGGGGCCCGAAAGGACCCTGGGAAAACCTCCTTCTGTCCCTCCCCCATATAGAGACCCTGCAGTTGCAGCTGGGGACAATTAAAGACCTTAGACTCAAAGGCTGCCTGGGTTCAAATCCCAGCTCTGCCACTTACGACCTGGTGACCTGGGGCTGCTGATCAACCTCTCGGGACCTGTGTCCCCAGGTAGAAAGTGGGGATAATGATGGTACCCACTCCTGGGCTGCTGTGAGGACTGATGCATTAATGCACTTTCTACGGGGCTGGGAGCACAGCACGTATTGTCTACTGTTACTATTTGGATGGGAAAGTCCAGCAAATTGCAAAGACTCCAGAAGGCAATATATCTCAAGATGTCTAAACTGATGTGCAAGGTGTGATTTAAAGGCTAGCTGGTCTGCATCAAGAGATCAGTTTTCCTTGAGCCTGCGCCAACATTTTTACACAGACGAGGAATTTAACAGCAACCTGGCAACCCTTCAGGAAAAGTTCATTATCCCTGCCCCTCCCTGGGCTCTGAGCTACACTCCCGCACTAACCCCCCACCTCCCAGCCAAGAGGGGCCCGGGGGGCCCTGGTGACACTGTAGGGCTGCAGCTCAGGTCCTCCTGCCCGAGCCCCTGGCAGCCTCTGGATGGCTTCATGCTCTGCCCCCTCTGCATAGACGCAGCCTGGGGAAGAGGGGGAGCCCCGTGCTCACCCCAAAGCACTGGGGTTGTTGCTACCTGCAGAAGGGGCGGGGGTGGGGCAGGGCAGGGCAGGGTCTGCACAGGGCAGGGGAGCACGGGTGGGGCTGACCCACAGTCCACCGTGGACAAGCCACGCGTCCCTCACCAGGCCCCAGGGCGGGGAGGAAGGGCTGAACTGGGGTTCACAGCGGCAGCAGCACTGAAGGGATGCGGGGCCTTGGCAGGCCCTGGATGAAGTGACATGAGGGGTGTCACAGGGGGTGGGGCTCACGGCAGGAAGACAGTAGGGTCATCATCAGGACTCAGGCAGAGGTTCCCGAGGGAGGGGACGAGCAGGACACGGGGCAGGAGCAGCAATGACAAGCCCTCAGTGTCCCCCCTCTGGCCCAGGCCCAGGCAGGTGGGCTGCACACCTGGACCTGCTTTGTGTTACAGACCCTAAAAAGTGGGAGCCAGAGGGAGTCACTGCTCAGCTTTCTGGGGGGTGACAGGAGCCTCCAGGACCTGCAGTGCAGGAGCGGGACCTGTCGGGATGGAGGGTGGGGGGGAGACAAAGCAAGTGGCAAAGACCAGCCGTGCCCATCCACTGGGGCTCCTCCCACGTGGCGGCTCCTGGAAAGGGGCCCGGGGTGGGGGCACAGTGGGGATGGGTTCCTGCATGCGGCCCGGTGGGGCTGGGTTGGTTCGGCAGCAGACGGCCTCGCTGGACTCAGGTTGGCTCTCGCCTCCCTTTCCCACTTTGGAGGATCTGGGGACACGGACTTCGCTGCCCACATGCTCCTGCCCCAGGCCGATGGGCACTGAGCCCTCCCGTGCGCTGTCCTTGCAGCCATGCGGCCGCCCACAACCCAGAGAGGCGAGAGGCGCCACCGGGCCCCACCCACCAGCAGGCAGGAGGTGATGCTGGAGCTTCTCCAGAGGCTCAGCAGTGCAGCCTCCCTGGCGCCAGCATCTCCTAATGAGGCGAGGAGGAGGAGGAGGAGACCGGTGCTGAGCGGGGCCGCATCCCAGCTCAGATGAGCGCTCTGCCTCCGTGGTGCCCCGGCGGCTCCAAGCCCGTGGATAACAGATGCCGCAAAGACCCGAGGTTGCGCCTGACTTCACTCTCAGGAAACCATTTGCCAGGCTGAATAGCTGCCACCATCACGGCAGTCTGGGTCAGTCAGAGGCTGTTCTCAACATCCAGGAATCAGGATTGGGGCTGGGGCCCCCCGGCCCTGGATGGGACCCATGGGCTGCACAGGGCTGCAGGGAAGTGCCAGTCCACGGGCTGGAGGCCACGGAGCCTGCAGGAGGCCACGGTTTAGCATGTCCCCTTCCAGCTAAAGGACAGCTGGGCTTAACGAAAGCACTGAACCTAGGAAGCATGTGTGAGCGCATCTGATGCCGAAACCTGGGGCTGCCACCTGACACTCTCCAGAGGTGACCATCAAGGACAGCAGAACCTGTGGGGGACAGGGGTTCTCGGGCAGCCCCCATCCGCCTCTGGAGGGCTCGGCTCGGCCTGCTTGGGAGCAGGGTATGCTGCCCTGCCCTTGCCCACTGGGCCTGGGCTCTTTACATATGGTAGAGGCAGGTAGCTCACAGGTGGAAATGCCCTCGGGCCTGGGACCAGGGGGCCGGGGGGGCCAGGGGAAGGGCTGAGGGGGTCTCTCGGAGGTCTCCAGCCAGCGGGGGCTGAGGAAGCAGGGCCCAGCAGAGGCTGACCTTCCAACAGCCAGGGTACCTGGGGGAAATGGACGCCACTCCCCTGACCGAGCTATGTCAGGGCAGGCCGTGTCCGGCTACCTCCCCATACCCCCACACCCCTTCCAGAGAGTGCCCCACGGCCCCCAGTGGAGTGGGGCCCTGCCCTCCTCTGAGCCTGCAGCACGGACGGCGGTGGCTCCACGGCGGCCGCTCGGTGACATCTGACCTGCTTATGCAGAGGCAGGTCCTCAGGGGAGGGTCCTCCTCTCGTCTGTCTCTGGGACCCCCACGCCCACCCAGCCCAGCACCCACACGTCCTGGAGCTCATCACCTTCTGGGCTGGAGGATTCGTGCTCTGGGGGCTCAGAGGTCACAGTGGACCCACAGCCCAAACCAGCCCACAGACATGTTGTGTTTGTCCTTCTGGGTGTGTGGAAAACGTGAGCCCAGTGTCAACATGCGAAAAGGTTAGAGATCCTCCATTCTCTTGCAGTCTCGGGGTGTGGGGGGCTTCTAGACCCACGTCCTCTCGCAGCAGCGACGGAACACGGAGTTCCTGACTGCCCCATCAGGCTGGGTGCCGGCCACACAAGCACTACCTGCCTTCCCACTGTCCCCTCGACTGGGCGCCCAGGATCCGTCACCATGTAGCACTTCCCCTGGCCGTGCTGCCCATGGGTCCTGCCAGCTGTGGGGCCTTGGGCAAGCTCCTGCCCCTTTCCAGGCCTGGCTCCTCCTCGTGATCACACGTAAATAAAACCTACCCCAAGGGTGACTGGATGGTCAATATCCAGACCCTCGGGACAAGGTCCAGCACGTACTGACCCCCAGGAGGTGCTGGCCACCGGCTGGTCTAAGCTCCTGCTCCTCGGGCTCCTTTCAGGCCCCTTTAGGCATTTGGGTTTACAACCCAGCTACAGATGGAAGAATCCCACAGGTGCATTTCCACCCAGCCCTTCTTGCCCTCCACCCCCCTTTCCCCCAGCTCTGCCACGCGGGGTCACTGGGTCCCCTCTGCTGGGCACACTCACCCCCTCCAGCAAGTCTCCTGCCTGGATGGTAAATCCCCCATCCCCCCAGCAGTTTCAGGACTGCAGGGTCTTTAACCCGATCTGCAAGTGTGCTCTTTCTCCTTTCACCCACCTCCTGTCGTCGAGTCCCCAGGGGTAAAGTGTCATGGTGTAACACTTTACCATGTCAGTGTGTTCAAAGCAATAACACCTGCCATCCAATCCCTACCTGCAGGACATTTCACCCTCTTCTCCCCCAGCCCCATCCTAGCTGTCTGCTCACACTTACACGTATGCACACACACGGAGCAACGGCCAATTCTGTGTCTGGCTGCCTCAATTACAGTGGGAGGATGAAACAGTGAGCAGCGGATCTGCATGAATTAAGGTGAGAGAGCATGTCAGCCAGCGGCTTTTAAACTTACAAGCAGGTGTCAGGCTGGGTTGCCATGGAGAGATGGCCAGATGCCAAGGTTCCCTCAGGGCTGTGGGTCACACGGGCTGTGCGAGGGACGGGAACTGGATGGGCATCTTCCTGGTGCCCAACTGGCCCTATGTGACCAAGTGCTAGTGCGTGTGAGAAAGAGCGTGTGTGTATGCGAACATGTGATTGTTAGTGTACGTGAAAATGTATGCATGTGTATGAGTGTGAATGCATGTGCATGGGTGATAGTGCATATGAAAGTGTGTCTATGTGCACATGTGTGTGCATGCCTGTGAGTGTATGAATGTGTATGAGAGTGTGTGTGTAAGCTCACAGGCACACATGTCCAGGCCCCCACATACGGAATAAAAACTGACAGGCTCCAAAGCCCCCCAGGCACATTGTATTTCCTCGTCGAGTCCCTAAGCTCCAGGGGTCACTGAGTGGACAAGCCTGTGTCCCAGTTAAGGCAGTGCTGCCCCCGCCCCGCAGGCCAGCTGCCCTGGCCAGCTGCCTTGACCCCTCTCCTCTTTCTTTCTCACTCACTCCTCCTCCTCCCTACTTCCCCTTCCTCTCCCCCCAACTCACCTTCCTTGCCTCTCCCTCCCCCACGCTCTCTCTCTCTCATGCATCCTTCCTTGTCCTTCTCTTCCCCCCCGACCCCCACCCCCACCCAAGCATTACGGGATGGGAGAGCCGGTCCTGGCACCTCACCCCGTAAAACCCGCGGCACTGGTAGAATCCATTTCAATCTCACCAATAGGCCCAAATCAGGGAAACATACGACAATGAGAAAACCAATCACTTGATCAAACACCAGATGCACAGAAGTGCAAGGACTGATCAGAAGATCAGTCCCCTCCCCAACTGCCTTGCCTTTGGTTCTCCCGGAAGCCATGAGTGGAATTCCAGGGTGAGTAGCTGAGGAGGGAGAGGACCCCAGGACACAGCTGTATGGGGCCGGAGGGAGACAGGGAGGGCAAAGGGAGCAGCTTGCTAAATACCCAGCAACGTACCCTCCAGGGCCGGCGGAGATCTAGAGAAGCAGCCAAGCACTCGGCCCCAGGGCCCCCAACCTAGGCAGGAGAGCTGGGCATGGACCCACCTCCTCAGGCGATGCAGGGTCTGCTTCCTGGGCCTTCATTCCCAGCCCCTCAGGCCTTCCCAGCTCCAGGCAGAGAGATCCTTGGGAAACACCCTGCGCAGAGCTCAGCAGAAGGAGCTGTGGGCAGCCAGGAGGGCCTGCAGGGGCAGGGGGTGGAGACACCCCTGGGGGCTGCCCTGGCATCTCACCTCCTTTAAGAAGACCCCCGCCCCCCATGGGGGGTTCTGATGCACACCCCCTGTTCCACCAACTCCCCTCCATAGCGGCTCTAGCCCTGCCCAAAATGCCCGGCCCCTTCCAGCGTACGGCCAAGGTGCCCGACTCTGGGCTTCACCATCATTTGAGCCCATGAAAGCCGTTCACACCTGCCGCCCACTCGGAACCCACTATGCTGGCCCGGGGCACATCGGGAGAGTGAGGCGGCTCCTGCCCCCCAGAGCTTCCAGTGGAGGAGGGCAAGAACAAGAGAGCAGAAAAGCACCAAGGGAACTCCAGAAGGTGAGGAGGCTGTGACGTTGCTAACGACGGGAGACAGGTCAAGGGAGCCGGTTAATCAAGGAGGGAAACAGAGGGCGAGGGCCCAGTGGAACCCCCAGGTACCCCAGGTGACAACTGCCTACTTGTACATCTCAGACTGCCCAAACCAGCAGAGCCCAGGCCCACGGCGCCTCCTGGGTGATTTCCGTTTGTGTTGACTAAGGCTGAGGCTGCGTTTTTCCAAACATTTTAATGCAACTCACAGTAAGAAACACATTCCACATTATGCCCCAGCACATGCCTATCTACTTATATAAAAATGCGAAGGACGTTTCCCAAACAATACTTATTCTCACTCCATGCAATCCACACTGATATTTCTAGGCTCTTCTACTCCAGTCTAGTGCAGATTCTAAATGCTGGTCCCGACCCTCTAAATTGATTTCAAGACCTACTAAAGCCTCATAACCTGCGACATGATAAACTGCACCAGGACACAGCCCGTTCTGGATGTTTGACCCCAATGCCATTTATCATACAGCATGGGGGAGCTAATTCATCCAGAGACACCCCTTCTTCTTAAGTGGGGCTGGGCCCAGCGGGAGGCTTTGTGCCCACTTGAACCCTGAGAAGTCATGATACCCCATGTCTACGTCACAATAGCTGCCGCGCAGCCTGCAGGGCTGGGGGTCTGCGGGGGGTTCCCTCCCAGAAGCACAGCGGGCAGGACCCTCAGCCTCAGGCCACTCAGTCCTCAGCCCAGAGATGTAGGCAGAACGCAGCTGTCATACCAGCGATAGGAGTTAGTGCTTTCGTCACTTACCTCACCCCAGCGGGCGCCCGATCTCTCCTCACTCCTTCATTCCATCCTCGCACCCCTCCCTGAGGCAGACATTGGGGTGAGATAAGATGCTACTAGCAGGAGGCTGAAGAGGCATCATAACACAAAAAACAGCCCCCACCAAGCCTGGAGCACCCACTATGCACCCAGACCTGTGCCCAGTGCCCCACCTGCACCTCACCAGGCTGGAGTTTTAACTCCAGATACCAGCTGTGTGACCCCAGGTAAATGACTCGACTTCTCTGCTAAGGAGAGGATAATAAAGCTCCTGCCACTCCCCGCCCCCCACACCACCCCCCTGCCAATTAACAATGTGTAAGAAGGGCCTGGCACCCAACAGGCAGTCAATATAGCTTATGATATTAGCCCCACTTTGCAGATGAGGATGCTGAGGCTCAGAGTGGCTCACCGGACAGGAAGTGGAACTCTCACCCAGGTCAGCTGAACACAGAGCTCCTGCACTACCCTCCCTTTGGCCACCATCAGAAGGGACAGAGTAGGGGGTCGCCCTCCCACAGAGGGGGCTGAGCCTTGAGGACCCCAATCATCTGTCCAAGAGCCCCTACTGCTCCCACAGGACCCCCAGTCTCTCCCAGTGCCCAGAGTTCCAGGATCAGCCACAAGGGCTGCCACAGAGGGAGTTTGCTTCTCCAGGACCACTTCTCCATGGGCAGCGAGGTCCCTGCTGTGCTGGGAAAGGCCTGGCCTCCTTCCTACTCCTGAAAGTCCCCCCATCTTGCCCATCTCCTGAGAGACAGGGGTCCCTCTTCCGTTGTTCTCGTGTCACTGGCGTGGACAGTCTTCCTGGCCAGCTTGGGACACAGCCCTTGGTTTCTGATAGATTCGCTGAACCCCCATTTCACCTGACTCCAGCTCAGAGGGTAGGATGTCCTTCCCGGTCTCACCTGGTGGGTCACAACAGTGTCCCGAGGTGAGGAGAGAGCTGCTCGGGTCAGCAGGTAGGAGGGGGTCCGAGGGGTGAGCAGGCTGCAAATGGCCCAATCCCTCCACCCAGAGCATGAGGCACAGAGCTGGGACTCCACCCCAGCCACCTGGACCAGAGCCAGCACCTCCGCCACCCCATCTTCCCACCCGGCCTGATGGCCCCTAACCCCCATCTGACCTCTGACCTCTGAGTCCCTGCTACCCACTCATCTCCCAAACAAATCTAAGCTACTCCCAAGAGGTGTTTTCATTCCCTTTTGGAGACCAAATGGTAGCAGAGGGGGCTTGTGAGGAGCGTGGATCCCAGAGTCACCCTGTGTCTCTGTTTCCTCACCTGTAGAATAGACTGCAACAATGGGACGTGCAAGGGCCAAAACCTGGTAGCCCCACAGACCACGTTCTCCCAAGCCAGGATGCACTGAGGCAGGGCGTGGAAAAGCCATTTCCAAAAACTAAAAGCGCTTGTGGATATTTTAAAGTCCAAAGCCTTTTTCAGAAAAAACTGGATTTCAGATTCTCATTTAAGAAACAGACCTCTGAGACCCTGGGTTCCCATTCCAGCCTGGCAGTGGGGCTCATGGCGGCCACTCTCTTGGGACACGGCATGAATGTCCAGCTCTCTACAACCCCCACCACTCCCTTGGGACGCGGCACGAGCTGTCCAGCTCTCCACTGCCCCCGCCAGAACCTCCTGCCCACCCCCAGCCCACATCCCTCACTGCAGCCCCCTCCTGCCGTCACAGACATCGGCCTTGGCCAGCCCTGACAGCAGCACAGGAGATGGTTGGGGGGGGGGGGGGGTGAAGAGCTGACATTCACCATACCTGGCCCTGTTTCTGAGGGTTCACAGTTATCACAAGCCCACATCCACCCACAAGGCAGGGACTAACATTCTCCTCATGCGAGAGGTAAGGAAAGGCTGGGTGACTGGCCTCCAACCTCAGAGATGTCAATGACAGCCTGAAATCTGACCCAGGCCAACTCTACACCCACTTGCCACGTTAGATGGGGCAGCAGCCAGCCCCTTTCCTGGCTCCCTCCCACTTTCCTTCCTCCCTTCTGCTCCCTTCCTTGTCCTTCTCCTCTATTTCCCTCTAGGCCTTCAGCCTTGAGCCTACCTCTGGGAGTCTCCTGTCCTCGGCACAGACCGCAGGCTGGTCTGAATCCCCATGCCCTCCTGAAGAGCCCTCCATCTCAGGGTAGGAGCTGGGTCTTCAAGGCCCAGAGGGCAGGAGTCCTGGTGTGGCTTCAGGCTCTCCCAGTGGCCCTTCTGTCCCTCACCTCCTAGAGGAGCCCCTCTGGGCTGTGCTCACAGCTACCTGCCCCCAGGTGAAACATCTCTCAGTATTAAGGGGCACAGCTCACTGGGCCTTTGAACATTTCATGCCCTCAGGCAGGCTCTACCAGATGCCCACTTGGCAGAAGGATCATTAGAACTTCCATCCAGGCAGAGACGTGCCTGCTCAGGACACGGGAGCCCGGCACTTCCTCGGATGGGCAGGTTTGAATTCAGGAGGAGCAGCTGTGCCTGTCAGCTGGATGGAGGTGTCACCCACTGACTGGCTGTGCAGGTCCCTCTGTGCTCAACAGACTGACAGGCCCCCATTCTACTGGGCTGATCTTTCTTCTCTAGGAGCACGATTTATGTGCCCAGGGAGACAGGTGACTCCTGTTACATACTGGCATTCTTCAGAACTGGCTGTGCACTTTCTGTGAATGGTTCTCCCTCTCTCGAGCACAAACACCCTGTGTTAGTCAGGGTTCTCAGGGAAACAGAACCTACAGGAGATATCTGTAAATAGGAGATTTATAAAGGTGTCTCCCGTAACCATGGGGGTATAAGAGACCAAAATCTCTAAGGCAGGCTGTGAACCAGCAACTTCAATGAACGTCATCAATGAATGCCCCAAGCAAGGCTAGCTGGCTGAAGCGGAGAGAGAGAGATTCTCTCTTCTGAATTCTCCTTATAAAGCCTGCTAGTGATTAGATTAAGCATCACTCTTGATAGGAGACACTCCCCTTAGCCAACTGCAGATGTAATCAGCCATGGATGCAACCAACATGCTCATGATTTAAGTCCATGAAATGTCCTCGCAGTAACAGATAGGCCAGTGCTTGCATAAGAGCCCCAGGTTTCTCTCACTGTGGCCAGGAAGAGGAGCTGGGTAAGAGTCGGAATTTCCTCAGTTAGACTCCACTTTCTTATTTAGGAGCTGTAGTATACTAACTCCTGATTTGTATCCAAGAGAAACTTGAGAAGCATCTACTATGTGCCAGGCACTGTTCCAGGTGCCAGGGATACAATCAGGATTAGACAACCCTTGTCCTTGTGGAGCCCATGGGCTAGTGGGGAGCGGGAAGCAGATAATAAACAAAGAACACAGTATAAAAATTATCTCTGTGATCCATGCTACAAAGAAAATGCAAGAGCATCAGCTGAAAAAGAATGATGGGTGGGAGGTGGAAGACCTACGTGAACCTGTGAGTCCTTAAGACTGAAAGGAAACCAGCCATATGAAAAGCTGGAGAAAGTCTTTCAGAAAAAGGGAAGAGCAGGTGAAAAGGCCCTGAGGCAGGACAGAGCTTTCTGCTAAGGAACTGAAAGACCACCTATGAGGCCAGAGAGCTGGAGCTTTGAGAAGAGAGTACACAGTAGCAGGGGAGAGGAGGGCAGGGGCCAGATCATGCAGAGCTTAGGGTCATGATGATGGGAAATAAGAGGCTGATAAGATCTGATTCTTATTTGTAATATCCCTCTGGCTGCAACGTAAAGCGTGGACTGTAGCCGGCAAGGGTAGAAGCCCCAGAACCAGTGAGGAGGCTACTGTTTTTGTCCCTAATTTGATTTCAAGTAATTGTGCTTTTCTCCCTACATCCTAAACGATAAGCAAAACTCTATCTGAAGGAAATCCTTCTTTTTGGAGCTTTGTCATTTAAACTCCTGAATCTTTATTTTGAAGGGTGGAAGGCTCCAAACTCCCTGTCCCACCAGCACTTCTCTTTACTCCTGCAAGAAATTCACACCACATTTTCTCAGGTCCCCTCTGTACTTCCTTCCATGACCCCTCAAATCCTGAGCCCTCCCTACATTCTCCCCTACGCCCCAACTCAGGGTGAGGCGTTCCCCTGCTGCACAGCCCAGCTGACTGCATTTGGCCTGGTAGTGGTTTGTGGCTCTCACGTTTGGATCCTGCCCCTTCATCCTGGAATGCAAGGACTTAGCAAGGCTGCCATCTTGATATCCTGGACAGAGGTGGCAGACTCAGCCTGCAGGCCAGGCTTCTTATACGGATTGTTTGTTTTTTGTGGAGGGAGGGATACAATAATTTCATAATTTTTAATTGGATGCTAAGATTTTAAAATCAGGAAGTTTCCTACTAAAATTCTGATTTTTCATGCGTTCCCAACCCATAAAGATGTGGCCGCAGCGGGCTTGCATTCCCCCATGACTATGGTGAGCTGGAGGAGTGCTACAGCTGCCCCTTGCATGGGCTTCCACGTGCGCCACAGATTCCGCCCGCCTGAGCCACCGCTAGTAGGCACTGGGTTTGAGACATCTGTTCTACTGGTTCAGTCTCTCAGCTGACAGGCCTGGAAACTGTATTTTCAAAGGCTGCCCAGTTAATTCTGATGTCGCTTGTTCATGGTCCAGTGTTTCAGAACCTCACGGCCCTCCCTGTAGTCCTAAACAAGGAACCCAGAGCACAGAAAACAAATCAGAATAAAAACAGCTAATACTGATCGACCACCTCACTGCAAAGGCAGGGAATGGTTCGAACCTAAGTGGCTGCAAGCGCCATCAGGTCCCTGCCTCTTCGACCTCAGCACTCTCGCCCATGGACTGGTTCCGTCCACAGCTCGCCCTCCTGCTGCGGAGGGGTGCCCAACCAGGACCCCCGACCGCTGAGGGTCAAGGGGCTGTCAAAGGGCGGAAAAAGGGCCCCCTTTCTCCCTCAACACCCACGAGGTCCAAGAGTCACTCTGATTGGCAGGGTCAGGGCATGTGTCCAGCCCTGAGCCAATCAACATGGCTGAGGCGCTCTGGGCTCTGATTGGCCTTCACCTGGATCACATGTGTACGCTGAGCTTGGGGGGGGGGGGGGAGGAAGGGGTGGAGCCCCATAGGAGCAGGGTGGTGTGTCGGTAGCCAGGATGGGGGTCTCCGCTGGAGAGGCGACCCTCAAATGTCCTCTACTTACTAGAAACCGAAATCCACCCAGAAAGCTGGACCCAGCATGGTGAGATCTGATTTTCTAAAAGAAGGTGGAAATACAGCTTTTTAGTCTAAAATGTAAATGTTGGCAACTAATTCAAATTAAATTTTTAAAAGTCTGAGCCCAGACCTTTGCATTGCTCATTCTTTCTGAGCCTTTATGCCCCAGTTCGAATGTCACCTCTTCGGAGAGGCCCTCCCCTGTACCACGTGTGAGGGCCCTCCCCACAGTCACCGTCTACCCCACACCTCACGCACGTCCTTCACAGCTCTCACCGCCACTGGCACATGCCAGTGCCTTGTTCACTTGTGAGTTCCTGACCTGCCTGTCAGCTCCATGTGGACCTGGCTATGTCCATCTTGTGCACTGATGAATCCCCAGCACCAAGCATAATGCCTGGCATTCAGGAGGTGCTCAAGCAATGCTTTTTGAATATTCACATCGGAAAATGGGGCCAGTTGTGGCCTGGCCAGGTTCTCTGACCATTCCCCAAAATGCGTGGTGTATCAGAGATGGGGTCCCCCTCCTGGTTACTGGAGAAGAATGGGCATACCCACATCACCTTCATCAGACAAATTCAAAGACCAGGGTCTTATCTAGATGTGCCTTCTGTGAATTAACCAATGATAAGTCCTTAATTCCTGTAATTACCATATTGTACCAGAGCTCTGTCGTAAAATCTTTTCTATCTTCCCTCATGCCTCAGGAATTCCGACTCACCCAGAAATTGATACTTAGCAAGACAAAAAGAGAACTTAATGCCAGATCATTCTAAATGCTTAATTTTTAAGTAAATTCATACTGTGATTGTGATCAGAAAGAATTTGTTTGGTTTAGACCAAACCAAATGTCTTTCAAACTATTTTCTTTGAATTCTCTACTACCAAAAGTGGGGAGCATTATCAATTGTTCCCAATAAAAAACTGAATGCTCCTGTCATCAAAGTGGTCTGTCCATAAATAGCCATGAGCTTCATCTAGGGCCTCTGGGTTTTATGCGTCCGTGTGTAAAGCTGTGAAGAGCCAGACTTTGTGCATTTTATGCTTCTAAATATACTACTGGAAATGCCACTAAAATCACTCTGTTCAGAAAAAGAAAATTGAGAGAAATGAGATATCCTCCCTTGAGAAATTTTTGAAATTGCACTAGAGATGTTTCTTGCTCTTTGAGCTGAAGAGCCACACTGAAAAGGCAGCAGGCACTTCTGCTCCCCTGGCTCTGACCACCACTAGTACCCTCCCCCCCACCCTTCCCGCCGCCCTGGCAAGGTCGGATCCTGTGAAGGACGCTCACCTGCAAGAGCAGTGCCACCTCAGGCTCAGGGGCCTCAAGGGAGGCACATCTGGCTTCCAGCAGGACTGTCCTCCAAGGCCACATTTCTATGAAAGGGCATGGGAATTTCTCACATTTCTCCTCATTCCAGTCATTTTAAATGAGACATAGGTCTTTTTTCTCAGTTATTGCAGTCATTTTTTTCTGATAATAAAGCTAAACACACTCATTTCAAAACCCTTTAAAAATAGAGGAAAACTTAAAGAACACATGTTAAAATCATCATTGATGCCACCACCCAAATATAAGCAGCACAGATATTTTGTTGTTTAGTATTCCTGGTTTTTTTCTTTTATATTCATAGACATCCAATAGATACACACACATATTTTTGCATTAGTCAAATGGAATAATGCCTTATTTTCACTAAACAATATTTTATGGCCATATTTACATATCAATAATGATATAACATTACCATAATTTTTAGTATTGGTAATATATGGATGTAACATAACATCTTAAATGAATTTTCCATTTTTTACCAAGTTAGGGTTTGGTTCAGCTGCACATAGCAGAGAACTAACTTCAGCTAACACAGAAGTTTATTTTTTACAGAAATCAAACTGGACGTTGGGGGCCTAGGCTTATATAAAATCGTTACTAACCTTAGGTTCCTTTCAGTGGACACTGCCACCCGCAGAGTATGAACCTCATCCTCATGTTCCATTGTGGCAGGAAGAGTTCCAGCCATCAAATCCACATTCCAGGAAGCAATTCAGAAGGATGCAAAAATAAGAAATGGGACAAAAATTATACAAATGTATCTCCAAAAACTTCCACTTAACACTTTCAGAATGTTAAGATTGGTCATGTGGTCACATCTTATTGCAAGGAAGGCTGGGAAAGTATGTGTTCATCACTGAGGAGAGGGGACAGGGGCTGTCAGAGCAGAGGACCAGCATCCCTGACGCGACTCCAAAGGGCATCTTGACTTTAATCCTCCTCCATCCAGTAAAAGTCCTTAGAGATTCATCTTGGCATATACCTGATTATTTCCTTGGGATGTGGCCGAAAGTTATCAACTTTTACTTGGCAGCTGCTCCGTATTGCCAAATTGCCCTCCCCAAAGCTTGTACCAATAAACTCACCCAAAGGTGGGATTTTATTTCATGAAAAGTTTCTCTACCCTACAATTCCTTTTAATCCACCCTTTTGCCTTTATTCGGTTTACAAAGCTCTTCAAAACGCTTATTTCCTAGCTCACAATCTTGCGATCTAATTCGGTTCTTCTTTTGGGGTATGATTAAGGTCGAAGTTACCAGAATCGTGCGCGTCCAGCTACAGCCTTAGAGAGAGAGCTGCTCCTTTCAGCGCTGCAGAGAATAAATCACTCATCACACAGATTCTGAGCCTGAAGTGGGCGGGAGGAGTAGAAGGACGTGGACCCAGCATGATAGGAGCACGGCTGACGTGGCCCAGCGGAGGCCGCTGCTGCAGGTGTGAGTCCATAAGCCGGTTCCTCCAGAAGGAGCGAGCACCAGGGAGCTGGAGAAAGCGCAGCCACAGGTAACAGCGAATGCACAGGTGCCGAGGCGGGAGCGTGTGTTGCAGGTCTGAGGACAGAGAGGAGGCCCCCGTGACTGGACCACGCCTGGGGGACAGAGGCCGCTACTCACCCCTAGTGTCCAATCTCCCCTCAGCCATAGGCATGGACTTTCATCCGGGCACATTTCCCAGCGTCCCTTGCGGTTGAGGGTGGTCATGTGACTAGGCTGTGGCCAATGGGAAGCCCCTATAGGGAAGGTGTGGGCCCCACTCCCGCAGCTGGAGGACCGGAGCGCGCGGGGCAGCCGCGCCGGGAGCCGCGGGCGCTGCAGGCCACCTGGAGAAGAACCATCCCCACACTCGCACTCTTATGAAAAAGAGAAGCAAACCTCTGCCCTATCAGAGCCGCTGTGGTCTGCGATCCATGTGACGCCCAAGGGGGGCGGCGACCCAATTGTTAGAAAGGGGGAGGGAGTGTGGGTGGGCTTGAAGGGGCCTTCGGGGCGGCCCGACGCCTCGTGGTTCCGAGTGATGGAAGAACCAGGGCTCTGGACTCAAAGGACGTGCCTACCCCACGTCCCTACCCACCCACGCCAGTGCAGGAGCCGAGCTTCTATCCGCCTTCGCTTGAGGACTTTGCAAGACTTTGGCCGTACATTAATGGGGTTATCTCTGGAGAAGTCCTCAAATTGTTAGGTCCACCGTTAATTTTATCAATGGGGAACTTGAGGCCCAGAGAGGAAGTGACCTGTTCCAGTCTGCTGGGAAAGTTAAGTTCCCTTTAACATTCATTCCCCTTGGACAAAATGACCATAATTTGTTCTGACGTCTGCTGAGAATCAGACCAGCTATTCACTCACTCATTCATTCACTCGTTCATTCCTTCAGGCACCCACTTATCAGTTAATTTCTGTAGAGGAAGTTGTGCAGATGAGCCTCAGCTCGTGCTCACTGGGGCCTCCCACGCCCAGCGAGACATTCTAAGCCGCAGACAAGGGGAGAAGGCAGTGGTGACGAGCAGCCTCTGCTGCCCTGAGCCCCCCACCATGGTTCCTGCTCGGAGCAGCTGCTGGGGCACAGATGACCCTGTCGGGCTGGGGCTAGGGTCATCCCCTCGGCTCCTGAGCCAGGAACCAAGGATGGCGGGGGCCAGTGCCACGTGCAGTGACCACAAAGAGGAGCAGCCCCGCTCAGCACGGGCAGCCAGCATGGCCAGATGTATGGCTCAGTGTTAGCAGGATGGGCAGTGAGCAGGGTGGGCAGTGAGCGGGGTGGGCAGTGAGCAGGGTGGGCAGTGAGCGAGATGGGCAGTGAGCAGGGTGGGCAGTGAGTAGGATGGGCAGTGAACGGGATGGGCAGTGAGTGAGATAGGCAGTAAGTGTGGGCACAGCAGGATGGGCAGTGAGCAGGGTGGGCAGTGAGTGGGATGGGCAGTGAGCGGGATGGGCAATGGACAGGATGGACAGTGAGCGGGATGGGCAGTGGGTGGGATGGGCAGAGAACATGGGCACAGTGGGGTGGGCAGTGAGCGGGATGGGCAGTGAGCAGGGTGGGCAGTGAGTGCGGACATACTGGGGTGGGCAGTGAGTAGGATGGGCAGTGAATGAGATGGGCAGTAAGTGCAGGCACAGAAGGATGGGCAGTGAGCAGGGTGGGCAGTGAGAGCAGGATGGACAGTGAGTGCAGGCACAGCAGGGTGGGCATTGAGTGGGATGGGCAGTGAGCGGGATGGGCAGTGGGCGGGATGGGCAGTGAGCGGGATGGGCAGTGGGTGGGATGGGCAGTGAACATGGGCACAATAGAGTGAAAAGTGAGCAGGGTGGGCAGTGAGCGGGATGGGCAGTGAGTGTGGGCACAGTGAGATGGGCAGTGAGTAGGGTGGTCAGTGAGTGAGATGGGCAGTGAGTGTGGACACAGTGGCATGGGCAGTGAATCCAGCAGCATCAGGCCCCAGTTCTGGAAGCAGCTTGGTGAAGGGACAGAGAGTTCAATGCAGGTTTACTCCCTGGTCCAGCTATTCTGGCCATTGGAAACCATCTTTTAAAAATAATAATGTATCTAGACCAACCTTATCTGTACCAATGTTCATTACAGCCTTATTTATAACAGCAAAAGTTGGAAACAATAGCACATGTTCAGAAACAGAGGAATTATTAAAGAGATCATGGATTAGCCAGACTGGAAATCTGCTGGGCCATTTAAAAATTACGTTTAAATGGCATTCTGTGATAATATAGAAAATTCCTGTGATCTAATATGAAGTGAGAAACAGCAAGATTTAAAGCTCTGCAGCATCGCACACACCCCCTACCTCTACCCCACTCTCCTTGATGCAGAACCAAGAGAGGATCTGCTCCAAACGTTACCAAGCAGCAGGGAGGAGGGACCTAAGAGCAAGGGGGGAGCAGAGTGAGGCAAGAAGGACACTCGCATTTTGAGCACAAAATCTAAAGGAACACCAAAAGACTCGATAACCAAGTTTTTTTTTTTTTTCTTTTGAGTGCACGGTCTGTAAATCGAACCCGGGTCTCCTGCATGGAAGGCGAGCATTCTACCACTGAACCACCTATGCACCCACCAAGATACTTTAATGTACTTTTTTAAAACAGGAAATATTCCAAAAAAAAATCATGACAAATATCCAGATGTTGAATGAAGACAGACTGTGCCCTGTACTTGTACCCCGGCCCCCCTCCCCTGATTCAAACCCTGCCAGAAAGAAGCCCCCGGAAAGCAGCAGTTGGAGGAAAACGAAGCATCTCCTGCACGTAATCGGTCTGGACCCTCTGTCACCAAGCCACAGGGGACACACAGCAGTGACGCCCGGGGGCCCAGGACCAGAAAATGTGCCCGTGCTGCCAGCTCCCGGCCCTGTCGGACACCGTGATTCCAGGGCCCTGGTCAGAGCCGCTCTTCTCCCTGCTGAGCTGGAGCTCCACAGCACGACACCCCCATTCTCAGGCTCAGCCTTCACCCGGGCGCCATCAGGGATCCTGTGGTCAGCACGCAGCCCTGCAGGAGGCGAGAGGGTCTGCTCGTTTCCATCGGGGTCTCCACCCACTTTCCCTGTGCCTGGTGTCCGGCCACCCTCCCCCTAGCTCTGCAATCAGGGAACAGTGGCCAGGCAGGCCCTGCTGGGGGTGGGCAGGCCACGAAGAGCATGCTCGCTTTCCCTGGCCCAGCCCCAGCTCACTCACGGACAGATCACTGTAAAACCCCATGGTGCAGACTGAGAAAAGTGGAGAGCCCTCCCTCTCCGGGGCCACTGTGCGGGAATACCGCACACTGCATGGCTCGAGCCACGGGACCGTGGTGGCTTGGTTTGGAGGCCAGAAGTCCAGCATCAGGACCCCAGCAGGCCATGCCTCCCCCGAGTCTGCAGCCTTCTGGCAGTGGCATGGCAGCCAGCCTGCCGCTGTCACGTGGCCATCTGTCTCCCCTACTTCCTCCCGTGGCTCATGCTTCCATGTCCCAATTTCCTTTGCTAATTCACACTCCGTCCAGATCAGAACAACGCACATTCTGCTTCAGTTTGAACTCATCTTAGTAGGATCTTCAAAAGATCCCTTGACAAATGGCTCATGCTCAGAGGAATGGGGTTAGGGCTTGAACACAACTCAAAGTGGGGGACATGCAACAGAGCTCTGAAATGAGAAAACATTTATCCCATCACCTGTCATCCACCGAAGAGACAGGTGATGCCCTCAGCTCCTCTCTTGTTCCTCTGGGGACAAAGAATTAAACTGAAATAGTGGTGAATTACCTGGCCTTTGGAAGCAGGCTAGCACAGATTTGAATCCCACTTGTAATACTTATTGTGTGACCTTCAGCAAATTACTTAACTTCTCTGGACTTGAGTTTCCTCATCTGTAAAATGGGAATGATGTTTCCCACGTGGGTTGGCATACCAGGGAAGGAAAAGTTCAGGCAGGACCCTGCCCACCTGCTGGTACATTAGCTGCTTCTTCACCTGCATCCTGCTAGGATGCTGCTGCACACTCGGCACTTAGTAATTCATGTGACGCTGCAATGAGCTCCTAGGGCAGATGGAGGAATTAAAGGCAAAGCTTCTCAGGTAATCTCATTTTAATTCTTTATTCCGAGTGTGGTTGGGAGACAGCATCCGTGGCATCGCTTGTTGGAGGGGCTGAACACTTTACATCTCAGTTTCCTGATCTCTGAAGTAGACATAAGTCCCTCTCGAGGGATGCAGGTGATCAGGTCATGTTGGTGGCAAGTAACATTTGTTGGGCACTGAGCATTGCTTCACGTGTTAATTCACGTTTTAGACTCATTTTACAGATGAAGAAACAGGCTGAGCTTAAGGCCCTTAGCCAGGGTCACAGAGCTGGTAATGCCAGAGCCAGAGCCATGGAGTCTTTGTGTCTGCCTCTCAGTTCTCTGAAAGCCCCACAGCAGCCACACTCCTAAGGGGTGCCCTGGTCCCCGAGCGGGTCTTCCTTCCAGCTATACTGCCGTCACCCCGGCATGGGCCTCCAGGTTCCTGAAGCTTTTTGTTTTTATTTTATTTTTAAATGTCTGGGGCAGAGGCTTATGAGGGCTGGCCTAGGTGCTTTCACTCTTTGGCACATTACACAGAAATCCTCTTCCAGCCATCCCAGAAATGGTCTGGAAAGGGGTTCCAGAGCCATGGGGGTAAAGCGGGGCCCCAATTTTGAGGCACTTAGGGAAGGGACACTCGCAGACTTTCTGGTCAGGAGGCCACCCCGTGGCTCCTTCCGCATTCGGCCAGCCATGGTAGGTGCCCGCTGAGCTCCAGCTGTGCCAGCATAGGCCATCGTGGGTGCCCACAGAGCTCCAGCTGTGCCAGCGCAGGCCATGATGGGCGCGCGCGAAGCTCCGGCTGTGCCAGCATAGGCCATAGTGGGTGCCCACTGAGCGCCGACTGTGCCAGTGTAGGCTGTGGAGGGCACCTGCGGAGCTCCAGCTGTGCCAGGGCCTCGGAGCGTACCGCTCGCCAGCTCCTCACAAAGAAAGGGGTGATACAGACGCAGGCACCACACTTGGCAGTGAGGGGCAGCAGTGTCTGCAGGGAATGCTAAGTGGCAGAAGCCAGGTACAACAGGTCATGTCTTGTATGATCCTGTTTATAGGAAATGTCCAGAATGGGGTCAGAAAGTAAATCGGTGGTTGCAGCAGCTGGGGGGAGGGGGCGGCGGCAGAGGGGGCGATCACTGACATGTTTGTGGTTTCCTTGGGAGTGATGAAAAATGCTCTGGAATTAGATAGTGGAGATGGGCGCACAACCTTGGAATGTACTAAAAACCACTGAATTTTACACTTTAAAAGAGTAAGTATTATAGGATGTAAACATATTGCAATAAAAAGAAGAGGAGTCCTGGCAAGAAAGTCAATGAAGAATCTGCTTTGGAGGAATCAGGCTCACACACACGGTTTCTCTGGGAATATGGAGCCTCTGAAGTCATCCCGTCACACTTCCCACAATCTCTGCCACTCACGGTGCAGGGGCAGATAGAAGAGGGAAGAATACTATATTTAATTAGTGAGACTTGGCCAGGCACGCTACATATGAAAACTCTTGTTCTAAACCACCTATCATTTGATAGGCTTGTGAAAGAGAAATGCTTCTGGGCTTCTTCCCGCCAAAATAAAATTAGTGGCTAAGACAAGTGTGGCAGTTAGGTTCAGGTATCATCTTGGCCAGGTGAAGGCACCTAGTTCTGTTGCTGTGGACATGAGCCAATGGCATGTGAACCTCATCTGTTACTGATTGTATCTGCAGTCAGCTAGGAGGCATGCCTGCTGCAATGAATGATGTTTGATTTCATTGGCTGGTGCTTAAATGAGAGACTCAGTATAGCTCAGACCAAGCAGCTCAGCACACCTCATCTCAGCACTCACAGCTCAGCCCAGGTCTTTGGAGATGCAGAAAGAAATCACCCCGGGCAAAGCTGTTGGAACCCAGAGGCCTGGAGAGAAGGTCAGCAGAGATCGCCCTGTGCCTTCCCACATAAGAAAGAACCTCAGTGGAAAGTTAGCTGCCTTTCCTCCGCAGAACTATACATTTTTAACAAATAAATCCCCTTTTATTAAAAGCTAATCCATTTCTGGTGTGTTGCATTCCAGCAGCTAGCAAACTGGAACAAGTCTTACGGATGAGTCCGTATCCAAATAAAAGCAGACGTTCATTGTAAGAACCAGAGATTACTCCCCCCAGAGCACTTTCCAATGAGGCCACTTATAAAGTGATGCTGTGGGGTAGGCTACCCCCCGAGGTGGGCGCTGACTGGGCGCCTGCCCAGCCCTGAAGTCCTTCTCTGAGAACAGTATCCCCACGCGTGGGACCCCGTGTCCCGCCCACAGCGAATGGGCTCAGGGCAGCACACCAGACGAGATCAGGTACGTCAGAACCTCTTTACAGTGGCTGGACTGGGGACACGTGCCTTTGGGGACCAGGGGCCGCATGCTGGCCATGAGCACCGAGGGGCACGAAGACGAGAGGAATGAAGATGCCCGAAGAGGCCACACGTCCCCTGGGAGTAGGGTGTGGCCACGGTCCCTCCTGCTGGGCCCCGGGTTTGTCCCTCCTGCACCGGAGCCTCGCCCTGTCTCCTCACTTCTGTGGCACCCCTGTGAACTAATGCTGGCTTCCCTTCTTTACATCAGGCTGGTCTGGACGGGTGTCTGCCGTGAACCAAACTTACTTCACCGAGACACCTGGTTTCTCCCTTAAGTCAAGACTCTGGAGTTTCAAAAGAGGAACTGTGCTAAGAATTGACGTGAACCTGCCGTGAGGATGCTGCCGGGGAGCGGGCAGTTCCCCCCGCTCTTCTCCCCTCGCCTTCACTTGCTGGGAAGTGCAGGTCCTAGGAAGGGTGGGGGCTGCGTGGACCATGCTGACGTCAGGTACTGGGGGGGGGGCCTCACCCCAGCTTTCCTGCTGAGCATCCCCAGGAGCCACCCTGCAGCACCCACTGAGGGAGGGGCGGTTCCCAAAGGAAGGGGCAGCTTCCAGGGAGGGAAAGGGGGCAGCGAGTACCCGTGCCCGGACCTCTCACCTGGGGCACCCTCTGCTGTCAGGAGCGACTTTCAGCCGCCCCCCCCCCCGAGACTCAGGGGCCGGGACATGGGGGTGACCTTTGCACTGAAAAGCGTGTCCTCACTGCCACCTCTGCACTCTTAACTCCAGCTGACGATTTTCCAGGCTGTGCTCTCTGGAATAGTTTTTTATTTTTACAATGAATATTGATCACTTGTACATGAAAAGATTATTTTTCACTTAGAAAATTAAAAAGCTAAAAGTTTGACAATAGCAAATAGAATTTGAGGCTAATGGGTAAAAAATGCTTCTAGTCAAGTCATCTACACATTTTTCTGTCCCCACTGCTCCAGCCCTGAGCTCGTGCCCAGGGAAATGTCAAAACAGGGCCGCACAGAAGCAGCTGCTTCCGGTGCCCAGCGGGGCTCCTCTGGCACTGCTCACCAGCCCTGCCCCTGCCCCTACATGAGACATGCTCGAGGCCACTCTACATGCCCGTTCGCCTTTGCGGACACTCCCGGCACACGCACGTCTCACTGCCGCCATTTCTGCGAAGACTGCCATTTCACAGATTCCCGCCCTTGCTGCAGTGGCCACTTGCTGAGCAGTACCCTTTCAGGACATTTCACCTATTCGCTGAAGGGCAGCACCCAAGGCCAGCAAATGTGATTGTGCAGGTTGCACAGCTCTCGGGGGTGCCATTTCCACCAGGTGTGGGGCCCCTGGAGGTGTGCAGTGCCAGCCCACCTGGGCCACCCCCACTCTGGTCCCACAGAGAAACTGGCACAGACCCGGGAGGTCGGCTCTGGAAGGGGCCGTGGGGACACCTCGTCAGGGCCTCTCCATGCTCAAGGCAGTCGGCAGGAGGTGGCGGCTTCAGCTGATGTCCACACCCCCTGCCCGGGGCTCCCGAGACCCTCCACCACCGGGAGAGCGGCCGCCACCAGCGCGGGTCCAGCCGGAGGACTTAGGGAGAAGGGGCTCCCTGCTGCGGGGAGCAGCGTCTGCACCGGAGGGGCCGGGCTGTGGGGCGTTTTTCATCGCAGAGGCCCCTCGGTCCTGCGCTCTCATCCGACCCCGCGACAGTGGCTCACCGGCCACATTTTGTCCCCTCTAAGGCACAGACGATGGAGGCTGTGTCCTTACTGACATGCCACCCAGAGGGAAGCGCCACCAGCTAAGTCACGGCGCCGTGAGAGCCCATCAGCTGGACGATGCCACCGGATTGAGAGATTAACACGTGAAAAAGTGCGTCTAGATTTGGAAACTGAGGTTCCTGGGGGATCTGACTTGTTCACACACAGCTCTGGTCAAGGTCAAGCCTAGGGGGGAGGCCCAGCTTCCTGGATCATGTCCAGTCTGTGCTTTAAGGGGTGCTCTCCTCTCCCTTCTAAAGGACTTGCCGCCCGCCCCGGGAAGTGTGGGGGGCAGACAGCTTCCCGCTTCCCTAACTCTACCCCCAGAGCCCATTAGAGGATGGGAAAATTGCATTCCACAAAGGGAAAAATAAATGAATAAAGCTAAGACAGTGTGGGTTCCCTTCTGCTTTAAAACACCGACCTGTGCGGAAAGAAGGAATGGGGGCGAGCTGAGATGTGGGGCAAAGGCGGCAGACACGGAAGCTCGTCCCTGAGGCACAGTGGGGGGCGGATGGGGGGTCCAGGCAGCTGTCCCCCCACCCTGTCACTGGGGAGGGGAGATATGGGGGGAGGGGTGGGAATCACAGTTCCCTGAGGCCCTGAAGGCTCTGCCTCCCCACTCTGCCTTCTTCAAGGTCGTAATGAGCAACCTTACTGACTGCCTGCGTTCACCACTTTGGCCGCAAATCCTGGTGTCAAGAATTGTGTCTTCGTTCTTTCCCAGCCAACACTGTTTTGTATCTGCACTCGTTTGTCCATTTACTCATCCCACAGGCATTTATTGAAGGCCTACTATGTGCTGAGCCCTCTTGCAGGTACTTGGGAGACAAACAGTAAAGCCATCAGCCCCACCCCCTGCCCTCGTGGAGTTGATTTTCCAGGGGAAGGAAACCGGCAGCCAGCAAAGATGCAGAATGTGAGGGGCGGGAGGCAGACCCGGCCCAGGCCCCTCAGTCCTCAGCCCTGCCTGTCCCCCACTGCAGTGACAGCTCAGTGGGGCCAGGATTCCACTGCCTGAGACCAACACCCAGGTTTCCGACCCACCCACTAATTCTGGGCCCAGGTACGATGCCCCACGAGCTAGCGGGGCTCTGGCTTTGCGGCAGCGGCCGAAGGGGCAGGTGGTGCACCTGGGGGAGATGGGGCGTTGACTCCCACGGAGCGGGCTTTGGCCGCGAGGGGACAGGAGACCAGAGGGACCCAGCGACACAGGCTCTCAGCCCCTTCCCCAGGTGGCCCTTTTTGGGGTGCCGTGTCTGCCACCAGCTTGGGAAGCATCATCAGGCTCCCAATCTGCCTGCCCCCCATACCTTCCCTCCCCCCCACCTCGCTCCTTACCTCCCCCCCGCCTCCTCCCCCCACCTTCCCCTCCCCGCCTCTGGCCCTGGGGCTGCCCTCGGGCTCCAGCCTTTGCTCTCCCAACTGGCCTCAGGCTTGCCGCCCAGGAGACGGTCAAGGCCACCTGGTCCGGGACCCCTGGGAAAGCATGTGCGGGTGACGCGCGTTGGAGGAAATAAAGCAGGAGGCGGGGCTGGGGGTGCCGGCCACACAGGGCTGTGGCCTCATTTCCCACTGTGTTGGACGGGCAGCGAGTCCAGCAGGTACAGGGTGACCCGCAGCCCTGGGCCTCAGGCCGAGACCAACACGCTGGGGATGAGAGGCACCTGGAGGCAGGTTCAGAAGGCCTCAGGGCAGGGGTGCTGGTGAAGTTGTGAGCCCAGGAGCAAGGGCAGGTCTTCCCAGGGTCACACAGAGCCGTGGGGCCTCCTGCCGGCTCCGGCCTCTTGAGGTAGGGGGCCAGGGCAGGGGTGGGACTGTCTGCGGACCAAGGGGCTCCTGAGCCCCCTCCAGGCTCCTGTGGATGGAGGTGTGGAGATGGGGGAGGTTTTCATTCTCAGCGTGAAAATACTTGCAGCTTCAGGGAAGGAAGCGATGCTCACGAGAAGACTTTACCACAGGTAGGTGAGTCCACTGCAGGTCTCCTCGGCAACGTGAGGGCTCCATTGAGGACCCAGGTGCTCCCTGCCTCTGGGCTCCGTGCCCCAGCTTCTCCTGGCTTTCTTCCCAGGCCCTCATAGTCACAGGATGGCTGCTGCGTCTCCTCACAGCACATCCTCTCACCATCACGCTAAAAGTAAGCAAGAAGCAGTTTACAACCTCACTGGCTGCACTTGAGTAGCATGCCCACCTCAAACCAATCACTAGAAAGGGAATCACCATGATTGGCTCAGACCAATTCATATCCAATCCCTGGTGCTAGAGAGCACACATCTGGACAATAACTGAGCAAAATCAGGAAGACGTGTTTCTGAGTGTTGGGATCTGCACCAGCAATTACCAGCTAACAGGTGGACTAACAAAGACCCTGCCAAGTAGTTCATGAATAAATTAGTAAATGTAATTGCAAAAAGACATAGAAAGGCTCACTATATGGTCTGAACCATGCCCATTGACTCTCCATTGGAGACTGGAATTCCCACTCGCTTGTGCGGTCACTTCTTCACTGTCCCTGGGACACGTGTCAGGATGCCCATCAGAGGTCTCTCCTTGGAGCACCAGCCCAACAGCATGTTTTCCACCCCTCAGGCTCCTTTATTTCACACTGGGCAACATCAAGGAATATCCAAGGGAAGTGTGTCGTTTAGAGATGAGGAAACTGGGGGCTGAGAGAGAAGATGATCCGTCCCGGCTCTCACGGGTGGAGGAGGCAGGGCTGAACCCTGAATGTGAGCCTCTCGGCTCAAGGAATTTCACTGGTGCTGGGACATCTGTGATGCATGCGTCTTGAGGTTCAGTCACCAGATGACACAATGAGTAAACTATGCCAGAGTCAACCCGTGGTGCCTGGATGGTTTTGATGCTTCTGATAAAAGCTATTTTAACTCACATTGTTTGGGATACCTTCCCAGTTTTCCCTGTTGAAGTTTATGCTGGTTCTCATGAAAACTTGGGCAGACCCAGGGTGAATTCATATTTCCTTCTTAGCCTGTTTGTTGTCTTCTGCCACTTGAAAAGAGGATAAAGAAGGGGACATTTAATAACCTGTTTCCACTCTTTGGTTCCATGAGATTAATTTGACTACACGGAATTTTAATACTTCTCCATGACAAACAATTTCATACATGAATGACTCAATGTCAAATAGGAAGAGGAGGAGGGAAGCATGCCTTGTTTTCCTGACACTTCTTAAATGCTTTCTCATTGCATATTGGCACAGACTGAAGACCTTGGATTATGCTGACAAGCTCATAAATTATCTGCTGCTCACCAGCAGTATCAAGGCCTTCTTTTCTCGATGGACGGTTGATGTTGGTTGGAGAGGATGCAAGAACTTGAATTCTGTTCTTCACCTACCCAGATCTGTGAGCTCGAGGCTGTCCTACCCGCCCGGCATGGAGATGGCATTGTAGTGTCCCACCAGGGGACACACACCAGAACAATTTGCGTGAGTCACGAGAGAGGGAAGCACACATGATTAATTTGAACATCAATGAAGGGCCTCTGAGAGCCTAAAAGAGACACCGTGAAGCCCCAGAAGTGACAGACAGAATCTGTGGGCACATCAGTGATGGCATCTGGAGCTGTGGGTCACTCACACGGGAAATTTACAGGCTCTGTGTCTCCACGGGGGAGGGAAACGCGCTCTGACGGGCCGCGATGTGCTAACGCGGGCGTCTGTTACCTCTCGGGGCTGTGGTTTCCAGGTGGTGACTTCAGGGATCCTTTAAGGAGGGTAAGTGATCACCGTAAAGAACTTGCAGCGTTTCCTCCTCCCGGGGTGGAAGGAAATAGCAGCAATTCAGCGCTTTTGAACAGAAAAGGAGCATTTTTCAGAGGAAGCACTGAACATTTATAACAATGAAAGCCCTTGGAAACACAAATGCATCTTGCCTCGCTGACAAATAAGATTTAACTAGGAGACCTTCGCGCTGGAACTCACAGTCTCACCTGCGCCAGGCAGGGCAGCGACAGGCTGAGTGACGAGAGCGGCTGAAATGGCTCCCAGTGTCCACGCATGTCCCGGGGACCGGCCGTCACCGCCTCGCCTGTTTTCAGTTAGGACCTTCCTCTGTCCCCCCCGCGCTCCCCGCGCTCCGGAACCGGGTGGTCAGTTCACGGCAGCGACGCCACGGAGCAGTGGGGCACGTGCGACCCGCTCCCTGCCCGGACGATGCTCAGGGGTGGCGGGGAGCTGGCCTGCGTCTCCGGGTCCCCCGCACCCCCGCAAGCCTGTGGGGACCCGGCCCGCGGCCAGGGCTTCCGTCCCGACCCCCTGGGCCGCCCACAGCGGGGTCGCGGCCACGCCCTGGCCTCCCCTCCGGCCCCGCTCAGGCTCCAGGACGAGCTCCATCCCCACCAGGCGCTTGGACCGAGCCGCTGGCCGCAGCTCCCTGATGATGCGTCCTGTCCTGGCAGACTGCCTGCTTTTCTCCCGAGATGTGACCAAGGCCCGGAGCAGGGGTCCCCGCCCATCCCGGTTACTCCCTACACTACGGGCAGTGGGGGGAGGGGCGGGACAGACAGGCCCAGCCCAGGAGACCAGCCCCCCATAACTGGGAACATCCGGGACCGCAGCTGATCCCGCCACGCCCCTGCCCTGATCCTCCAGGGCGCCCACAGCCTCCGGACGGAGCCTAAACTGCCCCACGCCCCGGGCCTCCTGTCCTGCCCCTCACCACCCTGTCCACCCTGTCCAGGCCCCACTGGCCTCTCCTCAGGCCTTGGACCACCAGGCTCTCGAGCACCTCGGGGCCTTTGCACATGCTGCTCCCCCTCCTGAAGGGTCTCCCCATGCCCAGCCCACCCCAGGCCTACCTGCCTCCGGCTCACCTGTCAGGTCCCAGGTGAAATGTCACCTCTTGGGGGGCTCCTCCACCCCCAGCCCAGCCCAGAGCTAGGCAGGGCCCCCAGCCCCTCCCACAGCACCATCCTGCCTCTCCTTCTGGCAGGGGCCACAGGCCCCACAGGAGCTGCTCTGTTCCCTGGGGACCACTCATCCACCTGAAAGGGGCATCTGAGATAAATGCAATTAAATTAGGTACCAAGGCTTTGTGACTCATTTAATACACACTTACGCGGACTCACTTCAGGCAGGCACTGTCCCCAGGGCCTCATGTGACTTAAAGCGTTGACTTCAGGACGCACGTGCAACAGGTCCCTGCCCGTTTTACAGACGGGACACCAAGGCACAGGAAGGTGCCTGGCTAGCAGCTGGCATCGTGGGGATTCGGCTCCAGGTCTTCCTGCCCCAGAGCCCTTTCCCTGCTGTGCCCCAGCCCCCCATCCTCTGTCCAGTTACCCGCTGCTAGGAACTTGCCACCTTTTCTGAACAAAAGGCTTCGTTAGGGTTTTATCTAAGGAAGCAAAACTAAAATTGATGAAGATGAGTTTTCATCTCATATTTAGCATTTAGGTTAGAGCAGTAAGTGTGCTCTTAGAATAATCAGCGTTAATAAAATATTAACGTTTTCCGAGTGTTTTCTGTAAAGCTGTAGCTGGGCCTTTTGCCACCCTTCCCTCCAGCTGGACTTCTGCAGCCTGAGCACAGCAGGGCCGTTTCCCCAACAGCCTCCAGGGCTCTGGAGCCCCCGGGGGCCTTGTCCCCCTCCCCACTTACGGTCCCGGCTCCCCGGGGAGGCTACTGCACCCCCCATCCTGCTGCTGCTCTCGGGGCAGGGAGGCTACCTGGTCAGAATTGGCCAGACACTCAGTGTCAGCGGCTCTGCTCCGTCAGCAGGACGCACACGCCCCACCCAGCCCCTGCCGCCTCCCACCGTCCACTGGGGGACCCCGAAGGCACCGGGTCAGTCAGCCGGGCAGGCAGAGGCCAGCTCAGCCCTGACAGCCTATGTGCAACGTTTGGGAACCATGAGAACTGCTGGTGACGCCTCCGGCGGTGGCTGGCCATCCGCCGTGGGGAGAATTTACACCATGGAAATGGGCAGCTGCCCCCAGCCACCCCTGGGTCCAGCCCCTGCCTCTCCCCCACCCCCTTCCCTCAAAGGCGACCCTGAGCCCAGAGACACCAGGCCGGGTCACTTCTCAGCACCTGCTGGTAGCACCTCTTGGTCCTGTTCTGACATCACTAGGTCAGTCCATGACCCTCACTGATGCTCACCATGTCCCAGGAGCTGTCCCCATGCTGACACCATTTGCCATCAGAACAGCTGGACACCAGCCAGTCCAGGAGCTCAGACATGATGCCAGCCACAGCACTTTTGGGGAAGGAAGGGGGTTCATTTTGTAACAAAACAGCCCCCCTCTCAGGCCCAGCACATGCGAACAGGAGCGTAAACAACCAGCGCTTGACTCAATGCGAGCAGCACTCCCAGCAGGCGCAGGTCCCGTTGGGGGAGGGGGGGCAGGGGCGCTGGAGTGGGCTCTGGCCAGGCCACTTGGCAGCCAAGCTCTGTCCTGGGACGCACCCTCCTCCACAGCTGCACCTAAGCACGCCTCGGTCGGCAGGGACAGCCAACTCCCCTCACCCCCCAGTCCCTCTGCCCACACCTACCCCCACCAGCTCCCTGGATTCTCCACCACAGGAAATGGGAGCAGAAAAGGGACCCGACCTGTTGCATCTCTTTGATTATTTGATTAATATTTTCCTGTCCTTGTGCTCTTCCCACCATCTTACCATCAGGCCCCACAGCCCGCCCGCACACCTTCGGTCCTGAATAAAGCTTTTCTGGAATGAATGATGGAAACTGTGTCTGGGGTAGGATTGTTGACTTTTCAACCTTGGACCGAGAATCATTTCAGACGCTTTAAATAATCAAGAAATCTTTCACTTTAATTCATCAAGGGTATGTTTCACTCCGAGATGTTGATTTAGTTCCTTTTTTAGGTTCCTTGTCCACGTGGGAAGTAAACAGCAAATTGCCTGAATGTGGAATGTGGCTTGCGGAGCTGCCTTAATTGGCTAATTTGCGTCTGTCTCCAGTGGAGTGCAATCAGAAAGCGGCTCCATTGAACACCGTTTAAGTTAGAAAAAGTTTCCTTTCCTTTCAGAGCTGCAAATGTCATGGCAGGGAGGGGGCTGGGGAAGGGTGGAATACGTAACCCACCTGTTCACCCCAAGGAGAATACCCCGATTTTCACATCCTGGCCACAGTCAGTGTGATACAGGATGCGGGTGAAGCCTTCCTGTTTCACCAGGTTCTTCCTTAGGAGCTTTCTCACATTTAAGGAGCCCCTTTGTTCATGCCGCTGGAGCTCTGATCCCTGGGGCTCACTGGCCAGGGCCGGGGGCTGAGTAGATACAACTTCCGCTCACAGGCTCACCCCACTGGCCACGTCCCCCGGGGTCCTTCTGTGTTTGACTGTGAAAGCAGGGGTCCCCGGCGGCAGGGGTCCTCCATGGCAAGGGTCCCTGGTGGCAGGGGTCCCTGGCGGCAGCCCCGAGGCGGGTGTCCCCGGTGGCAGGGGTCCCTGGTGGCAGCCCCGAGGCGGGGGTCTCCAGTGGCAGGGGTCCCTGGCGGCAGCCCCGAGGCGGGTGTCCCCGGTGGCAGGAGTCCACGGTGGTGGGGGTCCCCAGTGGCGGGGCTCCTGCCAGGTCCATGTCCTGGGAAATGTATCCATCGAAGCAGGAGTGTCATCTGCCTTCCAAGACTCACCCTTGGGGCCAAGGTCCAGCCGAGGGAGAGGCCCGCAGCTGTCGACAAAGGTCGTAGCCCTTCCTGCTAAATTAATTTATTAATTTAAAAATTTTTAATCTGATAAACCCTAGTCAGAAAGTTTCAAGTCTCTCTGTGTAGGTAGGTTTTAGTCATTCTTTTCTTACGGTGAACTGGTTTGATCCTATTTCTTTACTGGGTGTCAATACCTGAGATTACCAGTTTTCACCCTGTGGCTGGAGGACAAGTTTGTGACATTTCTAAGCACTAGTTTTCTTGTCCTTTAAAGATTGTCGTTGAAAATAGATGAATAACGTATGAGAAAATATCTGGCTCAGAACTGCTGATCGAAATCCCTGCCGCTCTTCCTTCCCTCTTCCCTCCCTCTTTCCTCATTGTCCTTCTCCTGAAAGACAGAGAGAAGCAACTGCTCTTCAAATCTGCCTGGATTTTACCCCTTCGGAGTTCAAAGGAAAAAGGCTGTGTCCGTCCCTCACTCACAAGGGGCAGCAGGGATGGGAGAAATCTCCACAACAGTCAGCGGGTCAAAGACGGGTCCCTGACTGGAATACCTGCTCCTGTCTGGCTTATTTTAGTTTCGGTTTATTTTATTTTCACCAACTTTTGATTTTGGAAAATGTTATGCCATAACAAAGTTCAGAGTAGTGCCCACACCCTGCCAGCTGGAAACTGCCCACCTTGGCCAGTTTCTATGTGTGTTATTTACTGTGTGCGTGTGTGCGTGTGTGTGTGTGTGTGCGTATGCGTGTGCGTGTGTGTGTGTGTGTGTATGTGTGTACATGTATCTGCCCTTTTCTGGCTAAACCACTTGAAAGTACGGTGCAGACTCGTTTCACCTCTAAAACATCAGCACACGTGGCCTTAAAAAATTACCTTCTCCTTCAAGTTTCCCAAACCATTTTTACCCCCAAGTTATTTAGTGATGAGACAGAAATGTAATCCCATGTACAGTCCAAATTTAGAGCTTTTTTAAATTCTGGAATCCTACCAAGGCCCATGCATTGCTGCCAGCTGTCGTGACGATTCTGTCCCCTAGAACAGCATCCCTCCTTTTTTGTCTTTCATGGTACTGGCATTTTGGAAGATTTCAGCCAGTTGTCTTATACCAGAAAGCTAGGAAGTGAACAAAGAAAAGTAGGGATGAAGGGGCAAGTCAAAAGGAAACAGATGGTGGAATAAGACGCTCCCTGTCTAAATTTAGAAATATTTGAGCATAAAAAATATGGTAATGATGTGGATGCATGGAATAAAGAAATAATTCGTGACTCCACAGCAATACTTTAAAATAAAGGTTGGGAGAAGGGGCCAGTGTTCTTGACAAAAGAATGCTGGCGACTGGGGCTAGGAAATCACCTTTGTCACTGCAGCACGATGATGGACTCAAGTGAGGCTCTTGATGGGCGCCCAACCACCATGGGGAGGGTCTGGGGGGAGCGGGATATCCACAGTGCCCCAAAATATCAGCCGCCGTCTTACTTAGCGATGACAAACAGGGTGGGGGGCCTGGGGAACATCAACACAGCACCCTGGCGGTGGGGTGAAGGCTTGTCATGCACCGCAGCCCCCCCCCCGGGCAACAGCGCCACCCCCCCCCCCCCCCGGGCAACAGCGCCACCCCCCCCCCCGGGCAACAGCGCCCCCTCCCAGGCAATCCTGACCACAAGGTTTGGGGAAACGACCAGATAAATCCAGGCATGGGGGTGGGGGTGGGACGCATCCCTCAGGACAGCCGCCCTGCCTCCCACCCGCCCCTGCCGGGCACAGCACGAAGCCCCCTTTTCTGTGCTCTAGCTTGTGCCAGGCCTGTGCAGGGACAGGAGATGCCAAGACGGGGACCGTTGCCTTTGAAGCGGGAGACGACGCTGTCCGTGGGAGCTTGGGCATTCGGACAATTTCCAAAATGATTTCCAAATGACTAGAGGCAAAAGGAATCCCTGGGTGCGTTGAGGGTCTCTCCTGATCAAACCAGGAGAGTGTGGTTATGTAGGGGGGAGGGCAGTGATTTCACTTGCGGAGCTGGGCTTAGAGTGATTCCATATCTGAGCACACCAGAGCTCCTCCAGAAGTAACTCTCAGGCATCCTATAGGTAGTCCAAGCTTCTCCACCACCTACATAAGCTTCCCAAGAACAAGCTCACAATCAAGGGCTTGGCCTATTGATTTGGGTGTCCCTAAGGTTTGGCACAGTGTCAGGGGTCCTTACTCTTTCATATCTGTACAACTTTGGTGGTAAGCCCTTTCAAATTTCAGTGTAAGTGTGTTTTCTCTCCTCCCCACCCCAGCCCCCAATCAGGCTAGTTAGTGGTTTATCAATCTCATGCATCTCTTTAAAGAACTAACTTTTGGTTTTGTTAATTTTGTCTGTATTCTGTTTCCTATTACACTGATACATGATATTTTCCTTATCATTTTTTCCTTCACCTTATTTGAAGTGTAGTTTCATCTTTTCTCTGGTGTCTTAATGTGGAAACTTAGGTCATCAATTTTTTCCCTTTCACCTCGTGGGGGGTTGAATGTCCACCCCAATGTGGACGTGGCCTTGGACGTGGCCCACCGTCTGCTGGGTGTAGACCCACAGAAAACAGGAGCTCTTAAGACATGACTCCAGCCAAGGGCTGGCCCCACTGAATCGCGCTTTAATTCCCATGGCGCAGTCCTTACACGCAGCGTGAGAGTCAGGCAGAGAGAGAGAGAAGCCCCAAGGAGCGGCCAGAAGCCAAGGTCACCAAGACCCAGAGGAGAAGGGAGAGGACGCCACGATGTGCATGGCCATGTGATGGAAAAGCAAGGGACCCTGATGCTGCTGGGAAGTCTCAGTGCCAGCCCCAGGAGGCAGCCAGCCTCCCCCCCTCCGAAACCGTGAGCCAGTAAATTCCTGTTGTTAAGCCAGCCATCGCATGGCATTTATTTTAGCACTCAGGAAACTAAAACACTTCTTTTCTAATAATATGCATCAAAAGTTAAATATTTCCCTTTTCACATTCTTTAGCTGCATCCCCCACAATTTTGATATGATGTATTTTCATTATCATTCATACAGTTTCCCTTTAAAATAAATTCATTTGGAAAACTGAAAGTTGACTTTGCTTAGAATAAAAAAGAAAGTGATAAGTATTTCAGTTGGTACGCCAATGGACCCAAAATTATGAAGGAGAACAGGAAGTTACTGATGAAACACAATGTGGTGACATCGATTTAGCAAACATTTTTGCTTCAAAACTTTTTGGAAAGATCCAAAACCAAATAACACCCGTTCTTAGGGATTAAAACTGGAAGTTAGTTGAGAATTATTTTGGGGACTTTGGATTTTGTGTCTGTTTCACTCAGAATCTGTCAACTTCCTCTGTGTTTGCAGAGACGAGCTGCCCTTCCACCAGCCCACGCCCTGGGAGAGCAGCGCTGGGGCCGGTGCGTGGCAGCCCCAGATGAGGGCGAGGGTCTCCAGCCGCCCTTGCAGTGGGGCAAGGCCACGTGGGGGCGGCCAGGGGACGCAGCAGGGGTGAGGGCTGCCCTGCTCCTCATCCTTCCCTCTTCTCAATGCAGACGTGATGAACTGAACAGCATGGGCCGGGGGGAGCAGGAAGACAGAGGGACAGTGGGCCCCTGAGAGCCTCCTGGAGAACTGCCACAAAAGCATGCCATTCTAACGTCCGTCTCATCTAAGCCACTGTCTCCATCGGAGCAGCCAAAGCCCAGTCCTAGCTGGTCTGAGGACACGGGTGAGGACCTCCAGACCATCTGACCAGGGCCGTGTAGATGGGGCCTGCTGAATCCTTCCACACAAACCAAGCTCCTTGGGAATATTAACCGAACAAATCTTAACCTGAGCTGAGCCACAGTTGTCCTCTTTGAATTGCACTATGGTCTCCGATTTGCATAGTCTCCAGCACATGTTGTCTCGGGCAAGGAGAATGAAGTCATCACTACTTATCATCTCTCTTAGACTGCTGGATTTTTTTTTTTCATGATTAAAAAAAAACTCCTTACTCATCTATGAAAGGCAGAATTTTGGTCCTCATAATCTCCACCACCTGGAGTTGTTTACTACATTACATGGCAAAAGGGACTTTGCAGATATAATTAAGATTTGACCTTAAAATAAGATTAGCCTAGATTATCCAGGTGGACCCAATGTAATTGCATAAATCTTTAAAAGCAGAAAGGAAGGCAGATAAGCTCAAAACCTGACCCATTACTGCTGCCAACAACCAGCGATCCTGGAAGGGGGCCTGGGGTCTCACAAGGTCCACGGCCCCAGGAGCCCCCCAAGACCTGCGGCCTTGGCCAGAACCTTCATTTCCTCCTGGTGAGCCCCAGGGTGCGGGAACTGCCTCCTGACTTACACTGTGACATCATTAATGGGTGTTGTTTGAAGCCCCTCTGTCTGTGATCATTTGTTACCCAGCAATAGGAAAGTAGTTTGCCATCTCTTTGTTTAAAGCAAAAACCACAAAAATTAAGAGATCCATATTTTTCAAGAAAAACAAGGGTACCTATTTCTTTGTGGAAGTAAAGTATTCACCCACATATATACTCTGCAGACAAATAGGCTCGAGTTGAAGAGACCCAGCCAGCCCCCTGCCCTGACATTCCCTCTTTCCTGGCCCCTTTAGGCATTTGAATTTGTGATTCTGGTTTCCAGAGGTCACGGACAGGGTCTGAGTTCCCCTCTTCAAATCCCCACACAGAGCCAGGATCCCGAGGCCACTTCAGCCCTGGAGACCAGTCCTGCTCACATGCTCCCAGTGACATCACCCCCGCGGGGGCCAAGTCTCTATTTGAAGGTGTTTTCCTCAAGTCTGTTTTTCCTTCTAGATGCAGGGACCCATCCCAGCAAGTTTGCTCCCCCAGCCTGCTGACACAGCCTGCACAGAGGGACCGAGGGGCCCATGCTTCCTTTATTTTGGGGGAGGGGGGATCTCAGTTGCGACTGAGACCCTGGAGCAATAGACAAAACCCTTCACTTGGGAGGAAAATTAATTGCACACAAACAAGAACGCATTTCATCTAGAATTAAATTCTGCAACACTCCCTCGACAGAGGACTCGGGCTGTTTCTCCCTTCTCTTTTCCGCCTTAAGTCTCTTCCTCTGTACCCCCTACCCCCTTTCATGGGAGATTTTCCTCTAAACGAGGCCAGGCTGAGGCCCCACAGGGGTCTCCCCACAGTTTCCCCTTGTTGATGCTTCTGTTTCCTTCACAGAACCCCCTCCCCCCTTGACCCCACCCGCCCGTCCTCCCGTGGACCCCCGATGCCCCCACCCGGCCCCCCGTGCACCCCCCGGACGCCCCCACCCGGCCCCTGCAGAGGGAAGCAGCCCCACACAGCAGTGAGCTGCGTCTCCCCGAGGGCAGCAGGGCTCGCGGTGAGCGGACAACGAAACAGGGGGCGCAAAGGGAACCGGGACAACGTGGGGGGCGACGCAGGGGCCGGCGCAGCGCTGCCGAGACACGAGATGTAATGAAACCGCCCATCTCCCACCGCCCAACAAGGACTCCCCTGCCGCCCGTCTGAAAGGGCGAGAGGAGAAGCCTCCTGGGGCACGGGCTGGGGGCTCAGATCTCGGGGCTCCCCTTGCAGGGCTTCTGGGCCCGGACCCCTGGGGACTGCGCAGAGGGGACGCCTGGTCGGAGAAGGGGGTCCCCATCACCCCGACCCTGAGAAATGTCCTCATTCACTGTGGACCTGGCCCCCAGCCTCGGGGAGGTGGGCTGGGGCTTCCTGACCACAGGGGCTGAGGCTGTCAGGGCACAAATCAACGTTTGTGGCTCAGGGGTGCGCCATGGTGAGCCCAGGGCTGTGGGAGTGCGTTTCAGGACCCCCAGCTGCTCAGACACACCTCCCACTGCCTGAGTCACCCCACCCTTAGCACATCTGTCAGGGTCCCAACAGAAAGCAGGATACTGTCCCACTGGGTGATTTGAGGAGAGTTTAATAAAGGAGCAATTTGCAGAGGTGTGGGCAGGATGCCAGAAAACACAGGGGAGCGTGAAGTCCGGGGAAGACGCTGCTCTGTCCAGCCCCCAGAGCATGTGGGGAGGAGCAGGTGGCAGAAGCTGCAGGCCCAGGAACCCCTTACCATCTGCCCAGGGTCCGAGCCAGCCCGGGGCATTGCCTCGGGGAGGGGCGGGGGGCAGGGCGAACGGGACAGGAAGCCACAAGTTACCACAACGTGGAGACTCAAAGCAACAAGGATTTATTTTCTTACAGTTTTGAAGGTCAGAAGTCTAAAATGGATCTACAGGGCCAGATAAAGATACCAGAGAAAAAGAAAATTATGGACAGATACCCCTTATGAATATAGATACAGAATTCCTCAACAAGACACTAGCAAACGGTACCCAACAGCACAATAAAAGACCTATACTCCATGATCACGTGGGATTTATCCCAGGTAGCCAAGGGTGGTTGAACATAAGAAAATCAATTAATGTAACAGCCCACTTTACTGGGGAAAATCACATGATCATCTCAGTTGACACAGAAGAGGCATTTGGCAAAACCCAGCACCCCTTCCTGATAAACACACTTAGGAAACTAGGAATAGAAGGAAACTTCCTCATTATCATTATATATGAAAAAAAATGCCACTAACTTCAAACTCAACGGGGAAAGACTGAAATTTCTCCCTCTAAGATTGAGAACAGAGACAAAGAAGCCCACAGCCACCACTGTTACTCAACATTGTGCTGGAAGCTCGAGCCCGAGCAGTTAGGCAAGAAAAAAAATAAAAGACATCCAAGGTGGAGCGTGGGTAGTTTGTGGTAGAATTCTCACCTGCACGTGGGAGACCTGGTTCAATTCTCAACCCATTTGCTCAAAAAAAAAAATCAACAATGGTGCTGTGATAATAGATATTCATGTGGAAAAGAATGAATGTGGCCCCCACAGCACAGCATGCAAAAAAAAAAAGGCATCCAAATGGGAAAAGAAGAATTAAAACCTTTTCTGTTTGCAGATGACATAATCCCAACTAGAGAAAATCCTGAAAAATCCAGCTAGTAGAGCTAATAAACCCAGCAAAGTACCAGAGTACAAGATTGAACCAAAAATCATTGTTTTTCTATAACTAGTAATGAACACTGAAGAAGAAATCAAGAAAAATCCATTTACAATAGAAACTAAAGGACTCTAGGAATAAATTTAAACAAGGATTTAATGGGCTTGTACACAGAAGACTAGAGAACATTGCTAAACGAAAGCAAAGAGGCCTAAAGGAATGAAAGGACATTCCATGTTCATGGATTGGAAGACTAAATAGTGTAAAGATGTCAATTCTACCCAAAGCAACTTATCGATCCAACACAATTCCGGTCAAAATTCTAACAGCTTTCTTTGCAGGAATGGAAAAGCCAATCATCAAATGTACATGAAAGGGTAAGCGGGTAGTTCAGTGCTTAGAACGCCTACCTTTCATGTGAGACCTGGGTTTGATTCCAGGACCATGCAACATAAAAAAAAAGAAAGAAAGAAATGGTAAGGAGCCCCAAATAGCCAAAGCCACCATGAAAAAGAAGAGCTAAGTTGGAGGCCTCACACTTGCCAATTTTAAAACTTACCACAAAGCTACAAAAATCAAAACAGCATTATACAGGCACAAGGACAGACACAGATGAATGGAATTGAATTGAAAGTTCAGAAATAAACCTATACACCTTGGCCAATTAAGATTTGACAAAGCTGCTGAGTTCACTTAATGGGGAAAAATAATCTCTTCAATAAAGATGCTGGCAAAACTAGATATCCAAAAGCAAAAGAATGAAGGTGGGTCTACATTACATGAAATTAACTCAAAATGGATCAAGAACTCTAAAGAGAAGAACCAAAATTATAAAACTTCTGGAAGAAAACATAAGGAAGCATCTTCAGGACCTCATATTAGGTGACAGTTTTTATACTTTACATCAAAAACACAAGCAATGGGCGGTCCACGGTGGCTCAGCAGGCAGAGTGCTTGCCTGCCATGCCAGAGGACCTGGGTTTGATTCCTGGTGCCTGTCCATGTTAAAAAAAAAAGAAAAAAAACACAAGCAACAAAATTAAAAAATTGATAAATGGGACATCATCAAAATTTAAAACTTCATCATTAGAGTAAAAGGGCAAACTACACAATGGGAAAAAATATTTGGAAACCATATATCCAATAAGGGTTTAACATCCAGAATATATATTAAAAGTCCTATAATTCAACAACAAAAAGACAAACAACCCAATTTTAAAAGGGGCAAAGGACTTGAAGAGACATTTCTCCAAAGAATATATCCAAATCGCCAAAAAGCATATGAAAAGATGCTCAACATCATTAGCCATTAGGGAAATCAAAACCACAAGGAGATATTATTGCATACTCACTAGAATAGCTACTTAAATTTTTTTTTTAAATCAAATGGAAAATAACAAGTATTGGAGAGGATATAGAGAAATAAGAATACTTCTTTATTGTTAGTGGGAATGTAAAATGGTATAGCCACTATAGAAACTGTTTGGTTGTTTCTCAGAAAATTAGGTATAGAATTACCATATGACCTGGTAATCCCACTTCTAGGTGGGATTTATTGCACCCAAAAGAATTGAAAGCAGAGACTTGAACAGATATTTACACAGCAACTTGAATAGCAGCATTATTCACAATTGCCAGAAGGTGGGAGCAACCCACATGTCCATCAACAGATGAACGGATAAATAAAATATGGTATAGACATACAATGGAATATTATTCAGCCATTAAAAGGACTGAGGTTCTGATATATGCAACAACACATGTGAACCTTGAAAACGTCATGTTGTGTGAAATATGCCAGCCACGAGGGAACTATTGTATAATCTCACTGATATGAAATAATTAGAATAAGCAAAAACATAGACTCAGAAACTAGAATATAGGTTACCAAGGCCACAGCGAAGGTAGGGACGGGCAGTTCATCCTCAGTTGGTACAGAATTTCTGTCTGGGATGATGGGAAGTTTGGGTTATGGATAATGATGATGGTAGCACAACATTGTGAATGAAACTAACACCATTGAATTATATACTTCAATGTCATTTAAAGGAGAAATTTTAGGTTGTATATATGTTTCCAGAGTAAAAATTTTTTAAAAGCCATAGGACTGTACAACATGGTGAACTCTAATGTAAACCATGGAATATAATTAACAGCATAATTATAATAACATTGTTTCAGCAGTTGTTACAAAGTTACCATCAGCCCAAACTTTTCCATCATCCCAAACAGAAACTGTTACCAATTAAGCATTATTAACACTAATGCAGTGTTAATAATATGGAAAACTGTGGGGGGGAGGGGCAGCTGATGGGAACTCTGTTTTTCTGCATGATTTTTCTGTAAACCTGTAACATTTCTAATAAAAAGAAAAATATGTGCGTGCACACACACACACTCCATGCCAGACCCCCACTCATTCTCTCCACTTCCGCAGCCACCATCTGACCTGGTCCAGGCCCCCATCGCCTGCTCTGGACTATTGCAGCAGCCTCCCACAGTCCCCCACTTCTGTTTTTGCACCCCTGAAGTCTATTCTCCACATGGCAGCCAGAGGGATCCTGCTGGAACCTAAGTCAGCTCATATTGTCCCCCCTTATCTAAAACACCCCTGTGGATCTTTTTGATTGTTTCCATGGAGATGTGACCCACCCAACTGTGGGTGGCAACTTTTGGTTAGATGGTTTCCACGGACATATGTCTCTACCCATTCAAGGGGGGGTTGCTTACTGGAGCCGTTTAAGAGGGATCTATTTTGGAAAGAACCAACAGAGCCCACACAGCCAAAGACCATTGGAGATCCAGAAAGAAAACTTCCCAGGGGACCCTTATGAAATGAGGAGATAAAGCTAGCAGACATCGCCATGTGCCTTCCCAATTGAGAGAGAAACCCTGAACTTCATCAGCCTTCTTGAACCAAAGTATCTTTCCCTGGATGCCTTAGTTTGGACATTTTTATAGTCTTGCCTTAATTTGGACATTTTCACGGCCTTAGAACCATAAACTTGCAACTTAATAAATTCCTCTTTTTAAAAGCCAAAAAAAGGGAAAGTAGCTAGTGGAACTGAGATATGCTTTAACTATAAAACACACTGGATCTGGAAGTCTTAATACAAGAAGAAGAATGTACAAGATATTTCTTTTATCTTGACTGTGTATTAAAATGATGTTTTGAAGATACTGGGTTAAATAAAATACATCCCTAAAATTAAAAAAAGTAAAAATGCCTCTGTGGCTCTCACTTCCCTCAGAGGAAAAGCTGACATTCCCACAATGGCCACAAGCCCCTTGCCAGCTGGCCCAGGCCTTGCTGCCCTCTCCCCTCTCACTCCCCACACTCTCCTCTTCCAGCTTCTCGCATTATTTCTTGGCTGTGGCAGACACAATCCCAGTGTACCTGTTCTTCCCTCTGCCTGCACTGCTGGTCCCCCAGATTCCCAAAAAGATCATTTCCTCATCTTCTTTTGATAGCGGCTCAAGCATCCCCAATTGGGGGGACCTTCCTGATCCCCCTATTTACGACTGCAAATACACCCCCTGCTCATCTCACCTCCCGTCCCCTTCACCGGAAATCATTTCCTCTGGGGCACGCAGCACCATCTGACATGTTTACTTTATTTACTTGTTTTCCCTCCTCCCATGATGCCAGAAGCTTTATTTTCTTCACTGCTACATCCCAGTGCCTCAAAAGTGCCCGGTGCATAGTAAGCGCTCAACAAATATTTGATGAATGAATGAATGAATGAACTTACCTTCGTTTCTAATCTTGTGAAGGAGCCTAAACTGACCAAGGAGACCACGACCGACCAGTCTCAGGTGCAGGTTAGATGCAGCTGCAGGCAGCGTGGTGTGCAGACTGCGAGTTCCGGGGCAGCTGGGGGATGCGTGGTGGAGTCACTGCTGTTGACACTAGGGCTTCCTAAACGGAGGGCTCCTGGGGGACCCACCCTTTTCCAGGCCTCCCATCCTGTAGCTAGCCTTTTAACAATGGTACTCCAGCTGCCATCAGCTGGGAATCCCCTCTCTGAGACATGTTTCATTTGGCCCACTTACATTTCTTTTTTTAATGAGCCAATTTTTAAAGCTCAAGGGATTCTACATAAAAGTCCCACTAGGCAGGAGCCGTGTGACGGTGGCTCAGTGACAGAGTTCTCACCTTCCATGCCGGAGATCCGGGCTCGATTCCTGGTGCCTACCCATGAGAAAAAGAAAAAAAAAATTCCCCAAGGCAGGAGTGAGGCAGCCGTCTCCAGCCCACCAGGGACCAGCTCCCCAGCCTGGAGCCTGAACTCTGCAGGAAGGGGGGTTTCGAATAACAAACAGCCACTTCAGCAGAGTGCGGCAGGCAGGAAGTGAAGGCAGGGGTCAGGGGAGCTGGGTGGGTGGCTGCGGGCTGGGCCGTGATGGGCACCCGGGCGCCAGGCAGGACATGGTCTGCTGCCCGGGCCGAGCAGGAAAGCTCAGTAGGCTCCACGGGATGGCGGGGTCCAGGGAGGCGCCACTGTCCCCAGGGGTCAGGAAGCTGCTGCCGAACAGCAGGCCCTGGGACCCGATGCCCGCACACCCTGGGCCCCAACACCCGCATGCCATAGGCGAGGACCTGGGCCCCGGCCCCCGCACCCCCTGGGCCCTGAGGCCCGCACGCCCTGGGCCCCAACACCCGCAGGCCCCGACATCCACAAGCCATAGGCCAGGCCCTGGGCCCCGACTTGGAAAGTCCCCGTCTTCACCCCACACAGGTGGAAGCCGAGCGGAAGCAGCAGGAAGCCAGGCCCCAGCTCACTCCACCTCCCCAAGGAGCCCGGGAGGTGTGGGTGCAGCTTCTCAGCTGCACAGCCCAGGAAGCATGTCAGAGGGGGCCAGGAGCCAGGGGCTGGGGGCCTGGGGCCGTGCGCTACACCCATCCCTCCCTCACCCTCGAGCTGCTGTTTCCCTCGGTCAGAGGCCTACATGCCTCACTCACTGGAATCTTTCTTTTTAGGGTCCCAGGACATGCCTTGGAGCTGCACATGGGAGCTGGAGGCCAGCTGGGCTGGACTCTGTACCCCCAACCCCTCTGGGGTGATCAACCCTCCTGGGTTTCCCAGCACTGAAAGGGGCGTCCCAGGAAAACCCTCAGTCCCAGGCAGAGGCGGGTGTTCCCCTGGGCCCCTCCAAGCAGACTGGCCCCCCTTCTACTGGTTTTGCCCATTAGAGCGCCAAAATGATACTGCTGAACAGCAAGAGTCCTTTGCTGAAAGTGAGTCTGTGAATAATCAGTCTACATCCTCCTCCTGATGGAAAAGTACCTCCACATGGCACAGGGATCCCCAAAACATGGTTCATTGACCACTAGAGGTGATTTGGGGTTCTTCTCAGATAAGCATTGCTTTGTTTAGTAGTAAAAGAGTATTTGGTTAATATTAAACAAAAATAAAACTAGCACATCAAACTGATGGGTAAAAAAGTTTAATAAGTGAATAAATGTAAAAAATTTTTAAATCAAGAGACGGTACATAACAAAAATCAAAAGGCAGCTTGGGAATGCCCGAGGTGTGGGAAACTCCATTATAGTGGGAGACTCAGAAGCTGGGGAGCCCGTGGGTTGGAGACACGCCCTCCCTCCGCCGCGTGAGCCCATGTGACATTGGGCATGTCCGACGATCTCCTTGTGCCCCCAGCCCCTCGTGTGTAGCTCTAGAGGCTGCAGGAACCCTGGGCTCCTTTTCCTTCGAGGACAGAGTGGAGATGTGGGTCACGGATTCCTGATGCAACGTCCGGACCAGCTCCTGCCCTGCACTCTCCAGGCTGGCCCTGGCTCGTGCTGTCCACTCCTGGCCCCCAGCCTGCCCTGTGCCCTGAGAACACCCCCAGAGCTGTCCCTAAGTCCCTGTCGCTCTGAGCTACGTGTCCTGCTGGCAGCCAGAGGACCCTGATGCATACAAACGGCTCTGGCCCCTCACAGCTCCCGGAACACTGACCAAGGTCGAGTCCCCTATCCCCCTGCACCCTGTCTCTCCTCCTGGGACCCTTTCCCCACCCTCCCACTTCCCCGCCCACCCAGCTCACTGGATGGCTGCTCTGGGGAGAGCTCCCTGGCCTCCCTCTCCGGGGCTACCTGGGGGCGCCTCACCTGGCCAGGCTCACCTGGGCAGCTCTGCCCAGTACCGCCCACCGAATGCACCCACCAGAAGAGAAGCCTGGTGCTATCACCGCACCCAGCCGGGGGCTCCTGGGTCACAGGACTCGCCTTCCAGCATTGGGGGTGCTGGGCCATCCGCCTCTGTTCATTCGGCCCAGCGTGGCCGTCTTCCTGCATCCCCTGCCCATGCCAACAGCCCATGTCCCCGCTGACCCTCCCAGTCCTGCAATTGCTCCAACAGTCTGAGGCCACAGCCCCGGGGTGGCTGTCACGGTGCACGCTGGGCCCTGCACACTCCTCATGGGCCCAGGGCGACAGCTGGTGCGGATCATGTTCTGAGCCGTGTTCTCCGCCGTTAGAACATTCTAGATGATGTGTGGAAGCTGGCCGCACCTGCCTAAAGGTTCCCAGTTGTGAGCTCATTGCAGTGAACAGAGCCCAGTGCTCTGAGGACATCTCCAAGGAACTGCGTCAGATGGCCTCGGACCTGCTCTTCACTCCTCTCCCTCTCAGGACGCGCTGAGTTCATCAGCGCGTCCTCCCGGCCCCCCTTCCACATACACCCGAGTCCCTGTCACCCCCCCACCCCCCCACCCCATCTCTGGCCTGGACTCTCCAGCCCCCACACTGCTCTCCGGGCTCCCCTCAACCCCTACAGCAGGGACCCTGCTCAACTCCAGGGGTCCAGTCCCTCCTCTGCTCATGGCCCCCCAGTCCCACCGCACCCAAGTCCAGCCCGAGCCCCTCCCTGTGGCCCACAGGGCTCTGCCCACGGCCGGCAGCTTCCCAATCGCACCTGCTCCCATGACTGTGCCTGTGACCGCGCACCTGTGACTGCACCTGTGCATGCACACGTGTGGTCGTGCACCCGTAACCATGCACCCATGACTCTGCAGCCGTGACCACACACCTGTGACCGTGCCTCTATGAGTGTACACCTGTGACTGTGCACCCGTAACCATGCACCTGTGAGTACGCACCTGCCCCCGCCTCACTCAGCCTGTGACTGCACCTGTGAGTGCACACCTGTGACCACACACCTGTGAATACTCACCTGTGACAGCACATCTGTGACTGCATACCTGTGACTGCACACCTGTGAGTGCACACCCATGACCGCACATCCATGATCATGCACCTGTGACTGCGCCCCTGAGTGCACACCTGTGACTGCGCACCTGTGACCACACACCTGTGAGTGCACACCTGTGACCACACACTTGTGACCACACCCCTGTGAATGCCCATCTGTGACTGCGCCCGAGTGCACACCTGTGACCACACACCTGTGACCACACACCTGTGACCACCAACGCAGCTTCCGCTGCTGCTGTCCCGTATCCTCTTGCTGGCCACTCTGCATTCCCTTCATCTCCATGCCCAGGTGCGGACTCCGTGGGCTGCATCGCCCGGCCCTGCCCAGCTTCCCCTGAGCTCAGCCGTGGGACCGGCTGGCGATGGAAGGACAGCGTTGCGCTAACTGGGAAATGTGTCTCTTCCGCCCTTTGCTGCTGGGGGCACTGGCAGCAGCTGAGCCTCTCAACACCCACAGCTCCCGGCAGGGCCCCTCTCCAGGACAGGTGTCCACCAGGTCCCTGCCCCCTGCCCCGCTCTGTCCCCTTAGATCCTGGGGCTGGGGTGGCAGCTGCACTGTACACGTGCCTGTCTGCCAATGGTCTCTGAAGAAACTCCCTTCAGTTTGTCCTTTTAATGACACATTCGTATCCTGCCCTGCTGAGAAGAAAATTAAAACATCATCAAATAAGTTCCAACATAGCACCAACTTACATATACCAATTTCAGAGACGTCAAAGGTGCAAAAAAATGTACATCTCAGAATCCATTCTACTGCAACTTCACCTGTTTCCTGGCTGCTCCTGCACTAAAGTATAGTCTCCCCAAGGGAGGGCATGCTCTGTTTTGCTTCCTAGTGAATTCCCAGTGTCCAGAGCAGGGCTCAGCTCATGGCAGGGCCTCAGTTGAGGCTTTCTGGATGGCTGCATGGCAGCCAGGCTGTGGCGCAGCCTCAGCGAGCCCCACCTCCCAGGGCTCTGCTCCGTGTGATGCCGCGTTGGCGTGTGTGCCCAGCAGCATGCAGCAAAGAGGTGGGGTCACTTCCAGGGTCAGCGTATAAAGGCTCCAGCTTCCACCTTGGACTCTCTCTCCCTGCCTCCCTCCCCGTGTTTTCTTTCCCCCTCCCTCCCTCCCTCCCTCTCTTCCTTTCTCTCTCTCTCTCTCTCTCTCTCACACACACACACACACACACACTCACACACACACACACACACACACTCACACACACACACACACACACACACACACAGGAAAGCCATGCCAGGGAGCAGCCCATGTGTAAGGACTTCAGGCCTCTTCCAGAGGCAGGTACGTGAGCTTGGAAACAGCTTCTCCAGCCCCTGCAAGTCTTCAGACACCAGCCCGGCTGACAGCTTGTCTGAAACCCCAGAAGATCCGGGGCCCCTAAACACCCAGCGAAGCTGTTCTCAGATTCCTGACCCTCAGAAATGTGTGAGATAATCAGTATTTGCTGTTTTACGCTGCTAAGGTTTTGTTTTGGTTTGGGTTTCTTAGCAGGGTGGATGGTCATTTGTCATACAGCAGTCACAGCCCTGACTTAGCAGTCCATGTCTCAGCCTGTAAGCCCTGTACCAAATACACTACGGCCCCTCTCGAGCACAGGACCCCTTCCCGCAGAGACCTACGAATGCCCCCTCCTAAGGCTGCACCTTCTCTCCCAGCACCCAGCCCCAGGCCTGCCCGGAGGCAGGGGCCTCACAAAGGCTGGTGCCTAGGGGCTCCCGGAGTGCTGCCCTCTCCTGCCCTAGCTCCGTTGTTGGGTCACTTTCCTGCAGACTTGGCTACGTGAGGACTGAAGACTCACGGAAATGAAACACGTAGGTGAGGTGGCGTCTGGGGAGGTTTGAAATGCAACATGATCCATCATCTGGCGTTTTTCCGTATACCACGTTTTCCAGTTTGATGTGAAGGGAGCGCTTTCCTTGCTTGACTCTTTCAGGCTGCTAAGGGGACCAGTGTGGTCCTCGCATCCATCACACGTAGTCGGGTCCCTGCTAAGAAGTTTGAGGTCCCGTTCTTGCATGCGTGTTTCAGTGAGCCACATGGCCGTGTGTTCATCATGCAGACTCAGAGGCCAGGGGGATGGCCACCAGCCCCCCACGCCTCCCAGCCCAGCCCAATAAATGCAAAGCATCAGACAATGGCTTTTGATAAGGGCCATTCCATCATTTCTTCCATTTAAAAGATGCATGGCTGAGCACAGCCAGGCTTTGGTAGGAGTAGAAGACACGGCACTGTCGGGGAACAAGGAGTACGGACTGAGCCAGGAGATAAGGAAAGGGTCACAGAAAGATGAGGAGCCCAGAGCACAGCGAGGCTGGGGACGTGGTGGGATAAGGTTTTGGAGTGTGTAGTAGTGATAAGGAAGCCGAAGGCTGCCAATATAATTAAGTTCACCCAAGCCATGAGACCCACAAGGCATCTTTCAAGGATATAGGGAGCAAGAAGTCATTAAACTAAGTTATCAGGACTTCCGAGAGATAGCGAGAGTAATTTAATGATAGAGGTCTCAACATCGAGAAGAAAATCTAAATTAATTCCTTGCTTGGCTGTCCACAGGGGAGGACAAGGAAACTGTTGCCTTCAGAAGCCGTAATATGTTTTCCTTATTGAAGCAAAATATACAGAGAGACAGGAAGGGATGGGAAAAAGAAGAAACCAGGATGATAGGCTATTGCGCTTATTTATTCCTGATGTCATGACAGGACTTTCTCTGACACAGATAAACTTTAAAACCACCTCAGACTTTATCAGTCAGGGTTCTCCGGAGACACAGAAAGGACAGGAGACGCATATAATGGGAATTGGCTCACAGGACTTTGGGGATTGGCAAGTCCAAGTTCCACAGGGCAGGCCACAAGTTGTGAATCAGTGAAGGTGGTGTTGAATTCCCCAGGAGAAGCTGGCTGGCTGAAAGAGAGAGAGAAATTCTTCTTTCTGACTGCCGAAACCTGTTTAAAGCCTCCAACTGATTGGGTAAGGAGACTTCTCTCCTTGTGAAGGCAATCTCCTCTGTGGACTGTGTATGGAACCAGCCACAGATACAACCGACTGACTGATGATTTAAGTCCATCTGTGAAAATACCGGCATGGTAACAGTCAGGTCAGTGCTTATTGGACCAAACAGCTGGACAGCATAGCCTGGCCAAGCTGACCCACAAAATTAGCCACCACAGGTCTGCCCCTTGAGCCCTCACTGACCCCTCCCCTGTAGATTCCAGCCCATTCCTTGCTTTCAAGGACGCAGTTTCCAATCGCCTGTGGCCTCATCATCCCTGCTGTGGGTGGAGTTTCCCACTAACTCCCTACTCCTTATACATGAGTGCCCACTTTAGTTGGCCAACTCCCTCGGTGAACTTCCTTCTGGTGGTTAAAAGCAATTAATAAAACATCTTATCAGATTTCTGGAATCACATTCTGCGATGTAGACTATTTGTTGGGGTCAAAGTGAAATTAAAACCTAGCAACCCATGCCTGCCCTATCTTCAGAAGTCTGGTACCCAACAACCTGCACAACGAATGCTAAAATGAAATAACTGGAGGAGACTGAAAGCCATCGGGTCCCATGTGCCTTAAAGACGAGGCTGGGAGCCTTGTAGAACGAGTGCCCACATGCCGCCAGCTGCATGCCAATGATGTTGCCTCTTTATCGGGGGACAGCTGTATGCACGTGTGCAGTTGGTGACGTGCCACAAGATGCACACCTTTCTTATGTATGTTATACTCCATACATTATATATCCTTCGAATGGGATTTTCATTGAGGAAAGGAATATTTTAAAGGTGAGCTGCCAACTCCCTCAGGCATTTGCGCCATCCACCCTGGAGCCACTCTTGGGCCATTCCCAGAGAGTTTTGCTCCAACCTCTGCTGCTCCAAGCGCCTGCCTTGGCTTACTTCCTGCCTTCCATCCAGGTCCCATTCCACCTTGACAGTCCTCTGAAGACCCTGGCTGGGCTGCCCCTCTGAACCCAGAGTTTCCTTGGTGGGAACCTGTTGTCGTTTGTGAGCTGCCAGAACGCGACCTACCAGAAACGGAACAGCAAGTTTACTATTCTAAGGCCATGAAAATGTCCCAATTAAAGCAAGGCTATAGAAATGTCCAAATTAAGGCACCAATAAGAGGTTACCTTCACTCAAGAAGGACAATAAAGTTCAGGGTTTCGCTCTCAACTGGAAAGGTACATGGCGAACACGGTGACATCTGCTAGCTTTCTCTCCAGGCTTCTTGTTTCATGAAGCTCCCCCAGGGGTGTTTTCTTTCTTCAGCTCCAAAGGTCTCTGGCTGCATGGGCTCTCGTGACTCTCAAAAAAAGGGACTCTCTCCAAAATGCTTCCTCTTTTAAAGGATTCCAGTAAACTAATCATGACCCACGTGGGAAGGGTGGAGTCACATCTCCCTCTAATTAAAGGATCATACCCACAATTGGGTGGGTCAGAGCTCCATTGAGATAATCTAATCAAAGATTCCAACCTACATTATTGAACAGGAATTAAAAGAGACTGTTGCTCCCACAAAATCGGATTAGGATTAAAACATGGCTTTTCAAGGGCACATAAATCCTTTCAAACCAGCACAGTGTCCTTGCTCAGAGATGCCTCCTTTCTGTCATGGGGAATCCAGACGCCCACGCTGACTCCACCCGGCCTCCCCCAGCCATGTACAGGCCCGTCACAAAGCACACCAGAGCTCAGATCTCTTTGGTAATGATGGGACTTCAGGCAAATTAATCCACTCTCTGAAAATTTCGTTTCTGGTCTGAATAACTGAAAGGGAGGGCCGGCCTCGCCTCCATACCCTCTGTAATGGCTTAGAAAAGAAACAAAACGATGTAGAGCCTAGGAGGAGGGAAAGTCGTACAGGCCCTGACCAGTCTCCTGTTCCTGGTCTCTCCTGCCTCTGCGGCTTTCCGTACCGAGGCCAATCATCCTGCTAAACCCAGCTCCATGCATGTCGCTCTCCTGCACATAAACTTTCCATCTCCTGAAAGGGAACAACGCATCTCCTAAGATGCCATCTGCGCTAGGTTGAACAGTGTCCCCCAGAATTCAGAGCCTCAGAATGTGACCTTATAAGGAAAGAGGAGTGTGATGGCTGTGTTGTGGTGTCAACTTGGCCAGGTGATGTGCCCAGTTGTCTGGTCAGACGAGCACTGGCCTGAGCATTGCTGCAAGGGTATTTCATGCTGGTTGATAACCCGAAAGGCTGGTGTATTAAATCATCAGTCAGTTGATACAGCTGCGGCTGATGAGTCTGTGATCAACAAAGGGAGTGTCTCCCACAATAAGATAATTCAGTTAGTTGAAGGCTTTTAAGGGAGAAGAGAGACTCTCACTGGTCTTCAGGGTGAGCTTCTCCTGTGGAGCTGGAGACCCTTTATCGAAGCCGCCAGCTTCACAGCCTGCCCTACGGATTTTGGACTCTTCCGCTCCCAAGGTTGCATGAGACCCCTTTATAAATCTCATATTTACGGATCTCCTCTGTTGGCGCTATTTCTCCAGAGCACCCTGCCTAACACGCGGGGCCTGGCAGATGTAATGAAGTAAAGAAGACGTCATACTAGTTCAGGACGGGCCCTAAATCTAACATGAACGGTGCTGGTACGACAGAGGGCGATTTGGACGTGGAGGGACAGAGGGCAGACGGCCACGCGGGACGGAGGCAGGCAGTGGAGGGAGGCAGCCCCAAGCTAAGGAACACGGGGGCCACAGGAGCTGGAAGAGGTGTGGAAGGGCCCCCCCCCAGAGCTTCGGAAGGAGCATGGCCCTCGTGACACCCCAATTTCACACTCCAGCCTCCAGAAGGACGTGAGGATACATTTCTGTTGATTTATGCCATTCATAAATTTCTGTTGTAACAAGCTGTGTAATTTGTTACAGCAGCCCTAAAAAGCTAGCCTACTAGCTACCAAAAACAAAACAAAACAAAAACTCATCTTCTACACCCTGAGCATGTCTGTATTCTATTCCGACCTAACTTTATTGGTTCCTTCTCCCCAGTTTATTTTGTTCTTTTTCTGGCATTTTATGGTTGCTCTTTCCTCTGGAATAGTGCAGGCATTTAAGACCACAAATTTTCTTCTGAGTACAGCTTTAGCACTGTCCCCAGGTTTAGGTGTGAACTGTTCTCCCTTTCATTGTTTTCTAGAAACCATGATTTTAGCTTTGATTTCTACCCTGATTTGGGAGTTACTTAGGAGAATATCCTTTCCAATAAAATCCACCCATTTTTAGTGTCCAGTTCAATGAGCCTCGACAAATGTGTACACTTGGGTAAGCACTGCCACAAGCAGGGCACAGACCATTTCTGGCCTGGCTATATTTTACTATTTATGTTAATGTCATTTGATTAGGATCAAAGAGGATAACCTGCAAAAATCTTTGCTTTTTAAATTTTGTTTAAAAGTTTAAGAAACAGGGGTGCAAGGGTAGTTCAGTGGTAGAATTCTCGCCTTCCAATGCTGGAGATCTGGATTTGATTTCTGCTTGTGCACTTCCCCCACCAAAAAAAAAAAAAAAATTCAGCAAATGGTGCCGCAATAAAGGGACAGTCACAGGGAAAAAAAAATGAAATGTGACCCCCACCACAGAGCATACAAAAAAAATTAAGAAACAAAAGCAGTAGTGATTTCTAAAAATTTTTAAACATCAAATATTCCCTCTGGCGTATGTTTCTCGGGTCTTTTCCTGGAAGCCACTTCCTTTTCACCTCTGTGTCCTTGGGGCTAGAATATTCTTTGTGCTAAAGATGTCCCAACCACACCCAGTGAGGAGAGATGAATTCAGTACAGCTCGGCGTGTCCTGTGGCTTACAGAACCAAACCCTCTACCTCGAACATCATCTCCAAGTCGGCTTAATCCATGCGGAGATATTTCACACTGTTCTTTGGCGAGCCTGAATAATTATGAGAAATCATTCTAACATGCATCTATTGACTTGTCTGCCAGGACCTAGCAACTTAAAATAAACCAATCATTTAAACCATCAGCTCCTTCAAGTCAATCATGGCAGCCGCGGGTGGGCGGGGAGCAATCTCTGGCTGGCAACAGTGGGTCCTCTGGGCTGCACTGCCTGTCTCTGAGCCCCCATCCCTGCAGCTGCCCAAGGGGTCCCTACTGCGAGACTGGCACAATGACTCAGCAAATGGAAGAGGCAAAGTGTCCACTTCTTCCCCAAGCTCAGCCTCACAGGGAGTCGGGAGGCACCTGCTGAGACAGGGCATCTGGAGGCAGGAAGGGAGGGGACAGGTGCCAACTGGGGGTGACACAATGGGGTTCTGTCCCGCTGGATGTTCCCATGCCTTCTCCCTGAGACCCCTGGACTTGAACGGCACTCGCCTGAGCCCTCATGGCCTGGCTGTCCTGCCCTGGGCTGGCCTCCCAGGGCCGCTTGCAGGACACCTGACCTTGGCCTCCAGCCCCTGTGGGCTCTGGTTCCACTTGGCCCACTTCCCCAGCCTCCTTGGCGGCTTCCTCTCTGGTCTGCCTGCCCTCCTCTCTGCCCCGGGCTCCCCCCCCCAGCCCCCTTCTAGCTCAGCCCCCCCCCATGGCAGGTGTGCGGGGATTTGTCAGGGAAAAAGGACCCGGCATTGAGTAACACTGAATACTAGAGGATTCTCCTCCCAATTAGTTCACAGAAAACGCCTCAACTGGGTGATGGTGGCGGTTAGCAACTCTCTGGGCCTGGCTAACCGGCCTTTCCAGCAAAGAGAGGGGAGGCCTGGACCGCGGCCCCTCTCTTTAGAGCCACTGTTTTCACTACCCTGGTTAGCATCTTTTCTCACAGGAGATGCTGGTTTTCAATGAATGCTAGTGATACAGTTTTCCTTTCAAATAAAGATTTCTTAGTGAGAACAAAAATGAATTTACTTGAGGAAAACTATTGCAAAATGATGAACTTGTGTGGATTTGGGGGAAATGGAAGCGGAGGCCCAGGCCTGATCAGAATTGGAAAGAAGGTGGCCAGCGACTGGGGCGCGGGCTCTGGGATGAGACCGCGGGGTGCGGGGCTCCAGCGCCCAGCGCCATCAGGGCCCCGCCCCCGAACCGCCCCCAGCTTCCCGGTGCGGGGAAACAGGAAAACCCGCCCCACCTCCCAGGACTCCGCAGAGAACTGAGATAACGCCTGAAAGCGAGTGCCACTTCTAACCTGGACGGCGGAGGCAGATTTTCCTGTCACTTCACAAATGAGAGGATCCTGATTTACAGGAAACCAAGTAGAGGTACAATTCTCCCCCACTTTACAGACGAGGAGACTGAGGCTTGGGCTCCCCATTCTCCCAGACACGCCTCCCCACCCCCACCCTCCCCCAGCCAATGAACGGAGAGGGCGAGTCGGTGCTCCCTCGCCATTGGCCGCACTGGGCGCCTTGCCACGCCCACCCTCACCGCCTGGAAACGCTTTCCCCGTGGGGCAGCGCAGTGCCTGGGTTCTACGCGAGAAGCGGGGGTGGGTACTGGGGGCACCCGTGCAGGACAGACGAGGGAGAGATGAGGGGGAGGGGGGAGGGGGCGGAGGGGGAACCAGGTGGGGAGGAGGGCAGAAAGGGGGATGAGGGATCAGAGGGGGGGACGAGGTGGGCAGAGTGGGGCGGAGGCAGGGTGGCACCACCCAGGCCGGCACTGCCCCTTCCGCCGCCCCCAGGGAGCCCATGGACCCCACACCTGAGACAGAGGCTGAGGGAGGGGCCCAGGGACAGCCCTGCGCTGCCGGGAACCCCACGCTGTCACCCGGCCACCTACCTCCCCGCAGTCCCCATCTGCTACAAGCAGACATCTGGCGCCTCCCGTGCAGCGGCCTTGCATAAACATGGCTGGTTTCAGCCCCGGAGCGGGAGAGGACCCAGCCCGAGACGTGGGCTCCTGTAGTTGGGGCGGGGGGGGGGGGGGGGGGTTGCAGATGGCAGCGGCGAGCAGGAGGTTCTGCCCCTCCCCCAGGGCCAGCAGGGAGAGGCACTGAGGGGGTCACAGCCTGGCGAGTGCAGAGTCGCCCACCCAGTGATTGCCCAGCTCCTACACACGCCCCCTGCCCACCCCTCAACTCCCACCCCTAAACCAGCCGGTACAGCACATCCCTGCCCAGCAGAAAGCGGAGGTCCCGGTGCAGAGGAGACCGTCCCCGGGCGCGGCCTCAGGGGAGACGTTTCCAGACACTCCAGAAACCCAACCTGTCACCTGGCCTGAGTGCCGCATCCCCAGGCCTCCCTGCTCGCCCGGAGCCCCTCCCTGCACCCGGGAAATGCCCAAGACCAAGGACGCAGGAGACCACCCGACGTGCCACCCTGATGGCCAAGGGCCCCCGGGGCCTCTGCACGCTCAGAAGCTCTGAAGGTGTCAGGGGAGGAACTGATGGCACCGTCAGTGCAGGAGGGGGAGCAAGGGGGGATGGCGCAGTTACAAATTCCTCAACTTCGGGGAGGCCCAACTCTCCCAGAAAGCTAAATTGGGGTGCAGGGGCAGGTGTGGTGTGGGGGCACGACGCTGCTGGGCTGTGCGTGGTCTGAGGGTGGCGGTGCCCGGTGAGCAGAGGTGCTGTGCGGCTGCCACCCCAGCGGCCTGCCCTGTCCACGCAGCAGGATTCTGCTCAGCCAAGAGCGACAGGCTGCGCAGCTCACCTGGTGTGAACAGCTAATTACCTGGTGCCTGGACATGACGTTTCCATCTTCATTCCCCTGAACCAGAGGGTTGCTGAGCTCATCAGGTCACCTGGCGCTCGTTCCTGGGAGCAGCTCAGGGATGAGCCTCGGAAAGCCGCCCAGCCCGCGGGGAGTGGATGCGCATCCCCAACCCGGACTGCTCGGCTGGTGACAGGCAGCAGCTGTGCCCTGGGAAGGGCCCCCTTTGCTGCGGCCCGGTTTTACCATTGCACAGGAAAGAGAACCCCTGCCAGCCCGGGGTGGTGGCGCCAAGCACCTCGTTTTCCCAGCTGCAGGGGCTCCCGCGGGGCACTGAGGTGAGCACAGTCCGTTCAGGGCCCTGAAGCTCCAGGCCCTACTCGGTGTCCCCTGGAGCAGGCAGCCCGGGACCCGCTGCCCACCGCAGCCCCGCCTGCAGGCAGGAGGGGGCCCAGCGCGGCCGCCCCATCGGCAGGCGGATTAGAGTCCGCGGGGGAGGGGGACCGCAGAAGTGGAAACACCTGGGCGAGGCTGCTCTGATTCCGCCTTCCAGAGCCAGATCTTGGAATGCCAAGAAATTTTACTTGAGGCCACACTGCGCAGAAACTGCTCACGAGTCGTTCTCCACCGATGTTGGCCAGACCTGACACTTGCAAAAGCTCAGCCTTGGGGGGAGACGCTCCGGGTTCAAGTCCCACCTGCCGCTCAGCCTGCGACCTCGGCGAGTGATTGAATGCTCTTTGCCTCAGCCTCCTCATCTGTGAAACGAGGACGGTCGTCCCTGTGGCCCAGGGTCACGGGGCAGATAGAGCAGAAAACATCAGTGAGGCGCCCAGCACAGCGTGCGTGGGGCACAGGGGCCTACAGATGTCAGCACCGTGATCATCATTGGACTCGATGAGATCCCGATGACGCCGGTATCAAAAGCAGGGGGTTCTCTGCCCAGTGCAGTCACATGACCAATTCCTGAGAATTGGGGTTTCAAAGAGAGAAAGAGTTTATTGAGAAGCATGAAGCAGAGAGCTGATGGCCTATCCATCTAAAAGTCTGCAAACTGCAGTAACTCTGGAGTTTTATGGTCCAGAGATGGGCAGATTTTAGGATAATGAGCTTAATGACTCGAGATGACGAGATCAGAGGGGATCTAAGTATCGAGCGTGCACAGATAACATGCCTAGTCGCAGACATAGGCGAGAAACTGGCAGTCTCAACATGATGATGGGTGTGACTTTTAGTTCTAGAATGAGGAATGAGTCACTTATTGGTGAGGGATGAAGCTGCGGTGCGCATCAGGTGGGCTGATTTTGTTAGGTCCAGCCTTGCCTGGTAAGATAGTTTAGGGATTGGGGTGGGTTGGTCCTGGGCTGACTCCAATTTCTTCATTAACACATTAGGGGTTGTCTTCAGCGATCACAAGATTCAGAGGGTGAAGAACAGGATAAGGGGGTACAAGTGGGGCCAGTCACAGGTTTTTTACAATCACGAGATAAAGGCTATAGAGTTACACAGTCATTATCAATGATCCAGGCAGCTGGGCCTGGGTGGACCGTGCGCTTTTCCCTTTGGTCATCGTACAATATACAAGAAAATAAGAAAAGCGTCTGTATAATGATTCAGTAATAATAATTATTTGTTAATTCTTTTTTTTTTTTTTTTTTTAAGGGAGGAAGGGAAGGAAAGACAGAGAGAAGGAAGGAAGGATGGAAGGAAGGAAGGGAGGAAGAAAGGGAAACATCTTTAAACATTTTCTTGTTTTATTATATTTTGTTTGTTTTTTACATGGGCTGGGGCCGGGAATCGAACCGGGGTCCTCCGGCATAGCAGGCAAGCACTCTTGCCCGCTGAGCCACCGCGGCCCGCCTATTTGTTAATTCTTAATTCTCCGTCACAGCGCTTCCTTCCTGCCTCATCAGTTCCGTATTTTTTTACGCTGGGTCAGTTCTGTCTCCTGGATCAGGCCGAGTGTCCTGAGGTCACCCTCACTGTGACCCTCATTGCATTCAACACCGGAGGTGTCACTGAGCCCTGGCAGGTGAGCGCCACCCTCAGGCTGGGGGAGGGGGCATGCTGCCTTTTCCAGAGCCCCTGGGCTCACAATTCGCCCCCCAGCAGCCCCCGGTCCACCGGTCTCCTGCCCTCACAGAGGCCCTGCCTCCCTCGTGCTCACAGGCAGCCCGTTCCCCACGCGGGAGCAGCTAGAGGGATTTTCTAATGCCTGGATCAGATCCCAGCGCCTCCCTCACGAGACCCCCCAGTGGCCTCCTCACGGGACCTCCAGGGCAGACCCCCAGGCCCCTCCACCAGGCACGGCCTTCCCGTGGCACATCTGCTGGGGCTGGCTCTTTCTCGTCGGATGATGCAGATCCGGCAGCACCTCCTCAAGAGGCCTTCTGCCTCCCAGTTTAAAGTTGCCCCCCCTCCCTTCCATCCTGTCCCTGCTCCTTTCCTTCACAGCTCACACTGATGTTGCCCCATGTATGTTCCATTTTCACATTGCCTCCTCATCTCTCCTGCTCGAATGCAAGTTCCAGGATGATGAGGTGCTGGTAGAGCTGATCACACTTAGTGCTCAGTACTTAGCTCCCAGAATCTAGTACCCAGCACCTAGAAGATGCTCAGTAATATTGCAGGATGAATGAAGAATCACAGACCCAGGATCGAGGGCTTTATGATAATGGACGTTATAGCATCACCTTGGGTTTACAACTGGCTTTACAGTCCACCAGCACTTAAGTATCCACTGTCCCTGAAAGACAAACACAAACACAAATCTAGACATTGAGCCTCAGCCTTGAGCAGGGGCTTATGTTTCTGTTGGTCACAGGATAAAAGGAGACACTCAGAGGCCAAAACCCTTGAAAGATCTGTGCTTTTTCCTAAAGATTAGCCCATAGCAGAGAACCAGAGAGTTTCTCACTAATGGAGGTTTTGGGCTTTAATTTTTAAAAATTGAGGAAGAGGAGAAGCAGCAGCAGGAGGGAACCCAGGTCCTGGGAGTGTCCTCCTGCATTTGGCCATCTGGCCCCAGCTGCCATTGGTGGCGCATCTCAGGGGGCAAGCCCCCCACGCCACCCCAGCCCAGCCCCTTCTGCTCCCAGCTTAGGAGAAATCGGCGTTTTACAGCTGGTCTCTCAGGAGCTTTTGGAAGCAAAGCTGCCAACTGCAGGCCAACCCCAGACCTCTCACTGCCTGATCCTGCAGCCTCCGGGCCGAGGCTGCTGGGAACTGACGTGTCTGTGACCCTGCTTGGCGCCTGGCCAGTGACACCTGTCTGGGCCAGAAGCTCTGGTCTGCATGACCCGCGACTGACTTGTGGCACTCCCCACGCCGGTCTGGGCCCTGTCATGACCACTTCTCGTGACGGCAGAGCAGTGGCGCAGGGCCAGGCGCATGGCTGGGGCGCTGTGAGTGATGGCAAGAGCCTGTGGCCAGCACCAGGCCCTTGAGGAACGCTGCCCACTGTCCCTGTGGGTGGCAGGGGTCAGCCACCACCTCCCGGCCCAAGGCCTCCGCCTCCACCTCCTCCGAGGGGGGACCTCCGGGGCAGGGGACTGTGGAAATAACGGAGGCCTCGGGCCTTGGCGGCAGTCCCAGAGCTGGGGTGGGAGGTGCTAGAGCCCTTCCAGGAGATTCCGCAAGCCTCTTATCGTGCTGGTGCCCAGCACCCACATGCCGGCAGGGGTACCTGCGGAGAGCCGTGGAAGGGGGCTCGCAGGGGGTTCTGGGAGGCTCACCTGCCCAGGCCTAATTGTTGACACCCTTTGGGAATAACTGAACTGGAGGATTTCTGGCATGTGTTCACAGGGAAAGGTGGAGGGCCGCGGGACAGTGGGTCCTGCATGTGCCGGGTCACGGGGGATGGGCGGGGCGTCTGGGCTTCTTCTTCAAGAGAACCCCCTCTGCACGGCTGCCCGCCACCCTTCCCCACGCACAGACGCGCTCGCTCGCAGACTTCCTCTTTCCTCCCTCCTCCATCGGCGCATGGAAGCTTCTGCTGTGATTCTGCCCTCAGGGTTTAGAGGAGAATCTGCCCTCCTCTGGGCCTCCGTGTCCCGACGTGTGGAATATCTAGGAAAGGGTGTGGAATGATAAGAAACTGGCCTCGCTACTTCTGTGGAAGCTGTCAGACCTTGGGACGTCACGATCACGTAACCCCCTACCAGGGTCTTCTTGTACAGTTTCATGGCCTCTGTTGCCTACTTGGTATCGAGTCTCATCAGTAAATGGGAGGGAAATTGGAACTGATGAGATTTCATGTCTTCAACTCTTAAGAAAATGAAGGAAGGTAGGAAACGAAGGAAGGAGGGAGGGAGGAAGAAAGAAAGAGAACAAAGGAAAGGAGACAGGACAGAGAGAGAGAGGTGGGGAAGTAGACAGGAAGAATTATGGGATTCTACACGCTCTGATCGATTGTCCCCTTTCTGCTGGGTTATTCTGGTCTCCTCCAAATGTGGGCAGGGTTGATTAGCCACAGTGGGCTTCCCGAAGCAAGATGGCGCCCACTTCAGATCTGGATGAGCTCCAGAAAATGCTCACCGGCAAGGCCCTTGGGCAAGCCAACCTCCGCTGCCTTTCCTTGAACCTGGCACCTTTCCTGGGGGCTGAACAGACAAGAGGCAATTGGAGAGTATTTGGGCTGAGTAATGAATGGAAAAGTAGCTGTGCATATTGTCATTTGGACATCTGCACTCCATTAACCCCCCAACACTCCAACGACAGTACACCCCACACTAAACTCACCACCTTCCAGGAGGGGCCTGAATGTCCCTGCCCCTCAGGGTCCCCTTCTCTGAGAAGTGCCTCATCCACGCATGGGTGTACCCTGCAGCCATTGTGTATGCCATGGTGCATGGACCAGGGGCGGACACCCGGGCCGGCTGGGGCAATCTGAATCCCTCTCTAATTATCAGGACTTGGGATGGAGAGACACACGGGTCAGTCTGTCAGTAACCTCTGCCTCATGCAGAAAGCAGCTGGTCTGCGGAAAGAGAATAAGGCAAGGGTGCCGGGAAATGAGAAGAAGGGAAAGGAGCTAAGGCATATTATCACCAGCCCAAGTCTTTCCCCTGGAAGGAAAGGAGAGTTAGAAAGGACAGGCTTTCTAAGGTGCAGTGGGGATGTGGGTTCTGTCCAGGGGGCCTGAGCTTTGCAGTGAGCCCACTGTTTGTCACTGCCCCTGCCCAGAGCCCTCGGGCCCTTTGGGGAGCTCAATGTACCGGTAACTGCCAGCACCTAGTCCCTGCTGCCTGAAGATGTGTGTCCCACTGCTCACGCAAGTGACAGGCAGGAAGGGCTTGGGAAGGGCCCGGGAAGGACACTTCCTCCCGCAGCCTCCAGGAAGGATGCTCAGGAGATGTGGTTTAAATGCCCCCCACCCCCCACACCTCATTCTTGGAATAACTCTGCGGCGTGCATTCAGCTCCATCCTCCAGACTTTCTCCATGGGGTGAACCCCAGTTATCCTCTGAAACATGAGGTCAGTAAGCACCCCACGTTGGCCCCCTCCCTCCCCTGCCCACCTCCTGCCTCCCTCCTTGCTCCCCAGGATTGCCTCCCAAATAAGCCACTTGCTCTCAGATTCTGGTTTCAGCAACTTGCACCTGGGATGATGCAACCGAGGCACCGACCATCACGGATACTTGTCCCCAGCCTCGCCCCAACATCAGACCCCAAATCTGAGGACCAGAAGACACCACGGCTCTAACAGCAAATCAACTCAGGAGGGCCCTGCATGGCAACTGACCTGGGAGGGGGCTGAATTCTCCTGTGACCTGCACTCATACGGCATTGATTACTGCACGAGAATGGAATTCATCAGGCTCACAGTTGGAAAAAATCTCTCTGGCAGCTGCTGTGTAGCCTGGATTTGAGGGGTGCCAGGCACCCCTGCCCCCAGTGGGGATGCTGCTGCAGAGTCGGGGTGATAGAGAGGGGCAGCTGCATTTGGCAAGTGCTTAGGAAGTGAAACCAACGGGAATTTGTAGTGACTGGGGGTGGAAGCTTCGGAAGTGGGTGATCTCTGACAGTGGGCAGGCGTGCTGGTCACCAGGAAGACAAGCAGCCTGAGGAGCTGGTTGTGGGGGACGGTGGGGGACACGGGTTCAGACTCAGGTCCGCTGAGCTCGAGCTGCCTCTAGAACCAGCCAGTTGGACGCACAGACCTGGAACTCAAGCAGAGGCAGGAATGCCAAAGATTATCTGCCTCCAGGTGTAAATGAGGGAAGGGATGTGGCTTTTAAGAGGTTTTTAAATTGCAGGTGTCAGAGAAGGTACAGAGCAAGAAAAAGACTTTGCAAAACGCAGCGTTCATTGTTATTGTACTGGCACCGCTGCCGACCTCACAGATTCAGATCTGCTGGGGATGCCCTCGGCGGCAAGTGGCAATGCGAGGACGACACTCGCAGTTCCCTTAAGGATAGACCCCGGGAGGGGCAGCTGAGCCTTTCTGCTGCTCTGCCATCCTCTGCTTTGGTGCCCTCTGGGCCCACGGTGACCGTCCTGTAATGCCCGGCATGTTGGGCATGCACAACATCCAGGGGAGGGGATGGGGGCGCAAGGGGGGGCCTCCTTTTCCCAGACTCGGGCCTTTCTAACGGGAAGACCACTATTTCCCCAGAGCCCCCAGCAGACACCTCTCACAGCTCGTTGGCAAGGACTGGCCACGGGCCCACTCTCCGCCTGGCACCTGGAGGCCGGTGGAGGCACCGACTGCTGCCACCCTTGGAGTTCTGACTCATCGGTGTAGGGTGGGGCCTGAGAATTGGCATTTCTACCTCGTCCCCAGCTGCTGCTGCTGCTGCTGGCTCAGGGAAGGTCCACGCATGGAGGACCATTGGCTTCGAGCGATCTGGAGACTTCCCTGTGAGCTGCTCCATTTGCCACCCAAACGAAATCAAATTCTGTTAGCAAGGAAGAAAGGAACTAGATGCGGGTGAGAACCAAGATTGTCTGCCGCAGACTCTTCATCACAATCTCTTGTATGTTTTTTGCCTCCTAGACTCTAAGCCCTCCAGAGCTGGGATCTTCTGAAATTCAGCATGAGGGCCCCAAGATCTGGTGTACTTGCTGGGACTTAGTAGCCGCTTTATACATACTTGCCAAATGAATGAATGAATGAATGAATGAATGAGCCTCCCACCAGAGCTGTCCAGGGCTGCTGCATGCTCCCACAACCTGATCTGCAGCCCTTGGGCCAGCCCTGCCCATCCCTGGCTCACGGTGGCAGCTCCCCCAGGGCAGCCCCCTGGGAGGCGGGTCAGTGGCTCTGCCAGGACACAGGAGGCCCAGCTGTCACTGTGGGTGCGGGGCCACCGGGGATCTCTGCTGCTGCCCACCTCCAGCCAGGGCAGCCAGCCTGTGGCCGCCGATCCCCAAACAGCCTCTGTTCGTGGCCCACGGACTGCAGTGCCTCTTTAAGGCAATGAAACGTGCCCTCGGTTCATGCCTCTAAAGAAATGTCCCCCACTGAGGACTCCACGCAGCTCCACTCTCAACTCTTTATAAACCGGAGCAGAGGCGGCTGCACACAGGCCATCACTCTCCTTTATCTGCAGGGGACCCTCTTAGAAGGTCCGTGGGGGGGATCCAGTCAGTGAGGAAGGGACTCGTGTGTCCAGCTTATCCTCTTATTGCACACTCACGCGCACATCCGACCTGCTCGACGGTCCTGGTGGGATCAGAGAGGGGGGAGATTATGGTTCCTGTTTCCCCGAGGAGGAAACAGGCTTAGCTGATGAGCCAGGCCTGAGGCCATGCAGCAGGTGGCGGCTACCTGTATCCCCTGCGTGGGCCGCACCAACGAGTTTTGTCCAGTCGCTCACGAATGGATGAGTCGCCGGTGGCTTCCTGCTCCATTAGTGCACTCGGTAGGCACTGAGCCATGCTAGGTGCGCTCACCTGTGGCCGGGGCCCTGGGCCAGTGTGAGGCCCCCCAACGGCCGGGGGCTGGGGAGCGCGTCTTCTCCCCGTCCCGCCTTGGGTGGGCTGGCTCAGGGTCCTGGAGAAGGGCCCGGTTCCGGGTTTCGACCTCCCACCCCTGCCCTGCACCTTGGATGAGTCCCTCCCTCTCTGGGCTCTGGGCCCGAAGGGTGAGGATTAGGAGGAGCCCTGGGCGCACAGCCCACCTGCACGCTGACGGAGTAGCTGCTCGCCCTCTGTGGCCTCTCAGCACCCTCGCTACATTTCCCCAGCTGCCCACATGCTGGGTCTCACCTTCCCAAGCCCAGAACGTCCCGGAAACTCGCATCCCCACGCTCCCCTGCAGCTGGGGCGCAGTCCCAGGAGGCAGGCTCCACCAGCCAGGCAGGAGGCAGTGGCTGTGCCTGGGAGTGGCGGCCTCTGGAAAGTGCCCAGGGCAATGGCTTCTGGCTCTTCCGGGGGCAGGAGAGGCCAGGTGTCCTCAGGACCCATCCGAAGGCAGCTGCGCAGCTTCGGAGCCTGCACCGCCACCTCCCGTGGACTTGGGAACTGCTCATTATCTTTTAACAGGTTCCTTTCCTGCTGCAGAGCCAAGGTGGCATCTGTCATTTGGAGCTGAGGGCCAGGACACGAGCAGAGTGCTCACAGGTAGACAGCTGAAACCCTCGAGTCATGCTGTGCAAGGGAAAGGGGCGTGGCCTAGAGGGTCCTGCTGCAGCCCTGGGGGGCAGCCCAGGCCTTGCGGGCACCAGCGCTGGTAGAGTCACGGATGACCGGGTGCGAGCACAAACGATGAGCAATCACAGGAGGAGACAGCCTGGGTGCCAGGAGGGAGGGATCCCACCACATCACGGCAGGGGATGCACGGTGGAGACACACGAGAGGCAGGAAAGCTCAGGTGGGGGTCCCAGTGGGGGCCGGCTGTGGAGGCTGAGCGGGACCCCGCTAGCTCCGACCTCACCAGAGACCCCCCAGCACTTAGGGAGCTGCCCTGAGCGGGAAGAGGTTCAGAACCCCTGGGTCCTCCTCACTTACAGCTTGCACCTGTCTGAGTGCTTCGCCCCTCTGGGTGCAGCCCTGGGCCACACAGGCAGGCAGGGGTCTGTGCACCATCCCCGTGCCGCCCTCTGACCTCCCACCCAGCCTATCCCAGCATCCAACCTCCCCTTCTAACTCCCAGGGGGGTGAGGATGTGCACCTGGGAGTGGCACAGGGTGTTCCTGTTGGAGGGAAAGGCAGCTTGTACCCTCTGCCCTCCTTCTCTAACACTGTCCACGGCCCAGGTGGAATGTTCCAGATGGCAGCCATGGGTTCCACCCATCCTGTCTCAGCAGCCCAGCTTACTTCCCTCTTTCCACACACTCCCACTCCCCACCCTCCCCACGGCCAAAACTGCTTCTGTGGGTGTCTATTTGCAGTTTTTAAATTACTAGCATGCATCATTTCAGCATCTGTTGGGACCTCTGCATCCTCACAGGAAACCTCATCCCTCTCTCCTTGTTTCCTGGGCCCCTCCCCCGAGCAGGGGTCCCCAGACTCAGCCGCAGGCCAGACTCACCCAGGGAGCGTTAAAAATACCTATGCCTGCGTGGGGTCTTTTTGGGGTGAAGAAATGGTCTAAAACTGGATGATGATGGGGATTGTACCACTTGGGAAATTTAAAAATCACTGAACAAAAGCAGGTGAATTTTATGGTATATAAATGATACCTTGATGAAGTTGTTTTGGTTTTTTTTTAACGCTTACGCCTATGGTTGACCCATTAAATCAGAATCTCTGGGGTAGGTCCTGGGCATCCAAATCTGCCAGGACCAAGGCCCCTGCTCTCTGTCAACAGGAGGTCATGTCTTGCCACCATCATCACTGCCCCCTCCTGTAGGAGGGGAGTGACCCAGGACCACTGAGTCCAGGCCAGCCAACTCCAACAGGCCTCCTGCTCCGCCCTCTGCCACGTCCCTGCAGAAACTGTGTCTCCTTCAGGGCCCGCGGCTGCTGTAGGGTCTCAGCAGGTGAGGAGTGCTGCCTCTGGCAGCAGGGGGCACCCCAAAGTCTACACACTCTGGGAACTGGGGAAAGTCTGCAGGTCAAGGCATGTCAGCTCATCCAGCCGCACAGGAAAAGCACCGCAGTTTTAATCTTCACCTGTCTAGCCCCTAAATCTGCTTTTCAACTGGTTCCAAAACCTGCAGGGTCGGGGGAGAGGCTGATGATTAATCATCACCCCTAAAAACCATCTGGTGGCACTGTGTATGATCATTTAATTCCACAGTCCCCTCCTGGGCTAGTACTCTTTGTAGCCCCATTTTCCAGGTCAGAGAAGTGAGGTGCCAGCCCAGAGTCTCCCAGCTAGAAGGGGCAGGGGGCTGGGCTTTGAGTCCAGCAATCTGGCTCTAGAGCCCGTGCCCTAAACCAGGGTTAAGAAACTGCAGCCCGTGGAGCCAGTCCCACCTGCCCGGCATGCTTCTGTACAGCCCATGAGCTAAGGTGACAAAGACCCTATGTGGCCACAAAGCCTGAACTACAAGGTCTCTGTCCCTTTACAGAAAAGGATTACTGACCCCTGCCCTGCACCAGGACACTGCACAGCCTCTCCCACCCTCAACAGAGGGGCATCGGGAGGAAGAGAGGGTGTAGTCAGGCTATGTCTTGGTTTACCAGGTCTGCTACGACATGCCACATGATGGGTTGGCTTAAACAGCAGAAATGTATTATCTCATGGTTTGGGGGTCTAGAAGTTCAACACCAAGGCGTCAGCACAGCTGGTTCTCCCAGAGGCTGCAGCCCTCCTGCAGTCCTCCCCCACACGGCACTCTCCCTCTCCTCGAGCTGCGCCTCCGGGTCCTACTGACTTCTGGCTTCCCCGGGCTCGCTGCATCTCAGATTTCCTTGGCCAGTCGGGGCTCCAGTTATGGGTTAAGACCCACCCTGATTCAATTTAACCTCATCTAAATAACACCTCTGAAGATTCTATTCATAAATGGTTCATGAGAACATCTTCAAAGGCCCAATCGGAAGGGATGCAGAGGAGGATGGATGTGTCTTTTGCGGGTAGCATGATCGATCCCCCAAGTCTAGACCCTCCGACTCACATGCGTGATGGCAGACCTCACAAGCGCACAGCTTCCAGCTTGGGTACCTAATCCAGACCTGGCCAATCACGGCGCCGTGTGCCCTGTCCCCGGGCTTAGCGACCGGCTCAGAGACAGGCATGTGAAACGAGCAGGTCAAGATGGGATCCTGGGACTTCAGCTGAAACAGGCCTAAGAGGGAAAAAAAGCAGCAGGGCAGGGGGTTTAGTCACTCCCACAATTGAAAATTCCAATGTTATCTGACTTCTGGCTTCAGGTTCAGCTTAATCTAGTGCTTCACACATGTATCAGTTTACTATTGCTACGTAACGCAGTCCCACTAAAAAGCAACTTAAAATAACACAAATGTAAGATCTTGTAGTTCCTATGGATCAGAAGTCCCAGGAGAGGTTTCTGGGCCTCCTGTTCAAGGCCTCACCAGGCCGAAATCACGACATTGGCTGGGGCTGCGATCCCATCTGAAGCTCCGGCTTCTCTTCAAGCTCACTGGCTGTTGGCAGAATTCGGTTTCTTGTGGTTGTTTACGAGCTGGCAGTTCAGTCCTTCAAAGCCAGCAGGGGAATCTCTCGGGCCTGGGATCTCTGACTCCAAGAAGGACCCGACCCCTTTGGAGGGCTTTTGCCTGATTAGGTCCGGCCCACCCAGGATAATCCTCCTTCTGATGAATTCAAAGTCAACTGATCTGGGACCGAAATTATACCTGTGAAAGTCCTTCACCTTAACCAAATCACCAGAGTGAACTGCTTCGTTTCACAGTCCTGTCTACACTCAAGGAGAGGAGATTCTACCAGAACATGAGAACCTCGGTGGCCACCTTAGAATTCTGCCTGCTTCAGCACGCTCCGGCTCCCTACATCACGGCCCTGCTCCTTCCTCCACACCAGGCCCCACCCACCCACCAGCAGCTCCAGATAATCCGCCAATTGAAATCCAGAAGAAAGCAAACTCTGCTTGTGCAACAGCCCAAATGAAAATTCTGGGCCTGCCTCCCATTGGCCCAAAATGGATTAAGGGTCCATGTCAGAACTAATCCCTGAACAGAGAGATGTATTGCACTGATTGGCCAGGCCTGAGTCACATGGCCAAATCTGTAGGCAGGGCCTAGCCCCATACCTGGCTCAGAGATTCAAAGTAGGGTGGGGCAGTCTCAGGAAAGGAAATTGGAGCACCCATTATAAAACTGGACAAATGGATGCTGAAAACACACACAGACCCATCCGGAAAGCAAACATCTATATTACATGCACATCTTCCTGGATGAATGATCTGACATTGCCTCCAATTAAGTGCCATTTTTACTGTCCGGATTTCCAACACTTTTTTCTTGATCTCATTTTTTAATTGAAACTTGAGCTGAAAAATCCATTGCCCCTGCAAATGGATATCCAGCACTGACTGTCCTTTAAAAATGCACAGGGCAGTAATAAATAAAATTTGTAACAGAGTCCACCTACCAGAGGGGAGTGGGGGTGGGACCACGAAGCCCATGACATGGGGTCACTCTCATCTGCCCAGAAGGACGGTCTCCTTTTCTCCCTGCATCCAGGTTCCCCTGCCCCAACTCCTGTGCACGCCTCCCAGCACGGGTCTCAGGTGAGAGCCCAAATATTTAGCCACAGTCCCCAACCGATCCCCCAGATGCCCCTGTAAGCAGCTAGAGCCACTGTCCCTGCAGAATGGCTGAATGCTGACCTTTCCAGGCTCTCCCAGGGCAGTGAGGCCCATCACACTTCCAAGAAGTTCTCCTGGGGGCATTAGGCTCAGAGACGCCTTCTATGTTAGCTGTGGGTGGTTGACGATGCCTAAAATCACAGGCTCTGGCATGCAGATTTTTTTTTAAATGTTTTTATTGAGAAATCTTCACGTACATACAGTCCATACATGGTGTACAATCAGTGGCTCATAATATCACCACACAGTTGTATATTCATCACCATGATCATTTTCAGAACATTTACATCACTCCAGGAAAAGAAGTAAAAAGAAAAAATTAAAAACTCATACATCCCATACCTCTTACCCCTCGCTCTCATTGACCACCAGAATTTCAATCCACCCAATTTTTTGCCTTTTATCACCCCCATTATTTTGTATTTATTTAATTTTTTAGGGGGGTGCATGGTCTGGGACCAGGGTCTCCCACATGGAAGGCAGGCATTCTAACCACTTAACTACCCATGCACCACCACCACCCTTATTTTTTAGCCTTATTTTTTTACTCATCAGTCCATACCCTAGATAAAAGGAGCATCAGACACAAGGTTTTCACAATCACACAGTCACATTGTAAAAGCTATATCGTTATACAATCATCTTCAAGCATCAAGGCTGCTGGATCACAGTTCAACGGTTTCAGGTACTTCCCTCTAGCCACTCCAATACACCATAAAGTAAAAAGGTATAGCTATATAATGCATAAGAATAACTTCCAGGATAACCTCTAAACTCTGTTTGCAATCTCTCAGCCATTAACACTTTATTTTGCCTCATTTCTCTCTTCCCTTTTCTCCAGAAGGCTTTTTCAATCCCATGGTCCCGGGTCCTGGCTCATCCGGGAGTCCTGTCCCATGTTGCCAGTGAGATTTACACCCCTGGGAGTCATGTCCTGTGTAGTGGGGAGAGCAGTGGGTTCACCTGCCAAGTAGGCTTAGAGAGAGATGGCCTGCAGCTTTAACATGAGTTATATTAATAATCAGTGTAACAAAGGTTAGTTGTTATGCTTCAGGCACTGTTCTAGGCACTTTGAATATGAATCCATTAGTAAGGTCGACAACCCTAGGACATGGAGTCTACTGTCATCACCCCTGTTTGGAGGAGCGAATGAGAGATAGAGCTCATGGGAACACACGGTGGTGAGTGGTAGCCCTGGGGCATGGGCCTTGTGTTCTAAATACTGGGATCCTAATCATTAAATATTACAGCCTCTTCTGTTTGAAGACATCAGGTGTGGGGATAGTCACTCGTTCATTCAACAAATACCTATTAAATCCCTCCTGTTTGCTATACCCTGTTCTAGGCACTGGGGCTACGAAAAGAACAAACAGACACAGTCCCTTCTCCCCTACAGCAAGTGTGGGGTGGAAGCAGAGAGGAGGAGATACTCTGTGGTCACAGAAGCAAAATAAAAACAGAACTTCAGACAGTTGCATGTTCTGCAGAGACAATAAAATGAAATGGGAAGATAGAAAGTAAAGGGAGATAAGGGAACACTTTTAGGTAAAACAGGAAGGGAGGGACTCTCTGGGGGCTGACATTCGAGCTGAGACCTGAGTGATGGCAAGGAGCCAGTGGACCAAAATCTGGGGAAGGAGCATTCCAGAGACAGGGCATAGCAAGTGCAAAGTCCCTGAGGCAGGAAGAGGCTTGAGGAACAAGGAGAACGAGCTTTTGTGGCTCTATCAATGTGAAAGACAGGGAGAATGGTGATGGAATTCCTGTCCATTTTCTTAGGTGTGGTGATGTGCAGGGGTCATTCTTATGAGGTGCCACTTGAGTCCTGAGAGATGATGTGCCATGTGATGTGGCATCCCTTCAAATGGCTCAGCAGCATGTAAAGCACACGTGGCAAAATATCAACAACTGGTGATTCTATGTGGAGGATATATCGTGTTCACTGCACGATTCTTTCAACTTTTCTGTCCATTTAAACTTTTTTTGTAATAGAAGTTTCCAGTGAGAGAAGGTAAGCAGGGGCAGGGGCACGGAGACCTTGTGGTGGTACTCAGGAATTTACATTTCATTCCAGGAGGAAGGGATTTTAAGTATGGGAATAGCATGATTTGGTTTGTGTGTTTAAATTACTTTGGCACCATTCTACCAACTGCCCTGGATTTTGGTGGCAACGAAGGAGACTCACTTGGGGCCATTGATCATCCGCGTCTAATTCTGATCCAATGAATTGGGTGAGCCCTTCCAGCAGCCAGATGCCATGCAGGCATCTTCCCTTTGTTAATCTCACTTAATCCACATGACAACCTGCAGTGTCATTGCCATAACCCCCATCCCCAAGACAAAGAAACCAAGGCACAGGGAGGTCAGCTAAGGGGTTGCCAGCTGATGAGAACAAAACCTTGGCTTTGGGGCAGCGCTAGGTCATCACCCTGACTTTACTAAATCACCCCCAAGAGGGTGATGCAATGGTGGCTCAGGGGTAGTGTTCTTGCCTGCCATGCCGGAGACCAGGGTTCAACTCCCAGAGCCTGCCCGTGCCAAAAAAAAAAAAAAATCACCACCGAGATTAATCAGCTTGTGACTGCTCTGTTTACGTGTGATTTTTTTCTGGAAGGTGATTTGAAAGCAAGGTGTGCTGTCACAGAGTCCTAAATCGAATCATAATTTGGTCAAATGGATCATGCTTTCTTAGAAAGCTCCCGTCCACCAAAGATGCACAGATCGGCACCTGGGCTGCAGAGATTGGCACCTGGGCCACACTACCTGTCGTGATTCTCAGTGACACGTGTGTTCATTCGACCTGTGTGCTTGTTTCATCTCCGTGAAATTCCTGTATTTAATCTTCTTTGCCCGCTTATCCAAACGGGGACCGCTGGTGGATTGCCAAGCAGCGAGATGAATTGTCACCTTTATCCTGCGCCTCAGAACAGTGCCTTAGCTGGCAGCAGCCCTCTACCGTCTGTCGCTGGTGAGAATTCATAACAACCGCCATCCTTCTTGAGCTCACTCATGAGCAGGCCCCAGGAGACCGCAGCTACACACATCTATAATTCGTCCATCTCCCACACCAACCCTGGATGCATGAATGTGCACTTTTAGGCGTCAGGCGTTAGAATAAATTAGACTATACAATTATTTGTAATTAACGGAGAAAATGGGTACCATATTGCAAAGACCAGCCCTGTTCTGCTGAAGTGTGGCATGTCCAGGCGGGCGTGCTGGCCGACAGAGGCGGCCTGGGAACCAGGAATATTCTTCTGAGTTAATGGTGGTTTACGTTGCTCTTTTTCATCAGTACAGTAGCTCAAGAAATAAAAACAGTTTTCCTCAAACGTAGTTGCATTTCTATGGACAATACAGATTGGGCCTAAGTGAAAACTCAGGCAGAATTAACTGCAAATTTATATTTGTGTGGTTGATGTGGGAATTCATATTTCAAAACCCGTGCAAACTGCCCAGGAGCTGAGAAAGTTTGAGTGCACACACACACACATACCCGGGTGACCCCACGGCCTCCTCTGCTTTTGGAAAGGCACGTTTTGGCCAAACTTTTGTGCATTATTAAAGCCACTTGCACCCAGCCTTGCTTCTCACATCCTCAAGCCTCTGGTCTGCAGCTGCTGTTCTGACTTTTAACGTTTCTCCTTTACACACCAATTTGTTTGAGACATGTTAAAGCATGATTTTTACAACACCCATAAATGGGATAAAATCCCATCTACTCCAACCCAGATTCAGCCAGAAGTGTTCGGATAATCAGATTGAGTTTCAGCTTCTTAATGGAGAGCACGAAACACGCGCATGAATTTTTTTTTCTTAGTTGTTGCACGTGATTCAAAGAAGTAAAACAGCCGTGCTTGCTTTGCAAGGTCGATAAAACCAGCCGGGCATTCTGTATGAAAGGGCGGCCAAGGACCTGGCAGGAGGATGAAATGAGGGGTCAGGAGGAAGGTCCTCGAGAGGCTAACCCACGAGTGCTGGGAGAGCTGGGGAGGGCTCTGATGAGCTGAGGCCTGATTAGTCAGGAACACCACAGGGAGAGATTTCATCAGGTGGAAGAGAGACAAGAGAGGAGAATGCTCACCCAGGCCGTGTGGTCGGAGCCGGGCAGGGCTGGTGTCTCGGGGGGCCCCGAGAGTCCTGGAAATTCTGCTGCGGCCCCTGCCTGGCCTGGGCTGAGTCACCCACTGGGGGGACATCCCAGCCAGGGGGACACCTGGGCCCCGAGGCCTCTCACACCCCACAGGCGGAAACTGACCTCCCAATGGGGTTGAGTTCCTGCCTGCCCTGATCGAACCTAGAAAACGTCGGCCGTGAACTTGGACCCAGTGCACCAGGGGCTTGCTGTGACCCACAGAAAGCAAACGTGGCCAGAGGGCGCCATGAGGACCCCAGACCCTGCAAATGTCAGGGCTACTGCTTAAAGTCCTGACCTGCAACACACATGGTCCATAGCACCTGCCTACAGGGAAATCACATGCACATACACACACGCATGCACGCACACACACAAGATCTGTGCCCTCCTCCCTAAGAATGAGGGGCAAAATAAAGACGTCACCATGTTTGGTCCACAAATAGCAACTCTAGAGAGAAAACCCCAGTAATCAAGCAGGGTCATCTTGGCCCAGCCCACAGCCCCCAGGTGGGAGGATTTAGTGTATGTTCCAAACTCTGAGCTGCCCCGTTTGGAGGTACGTTTATGAACCTGAGGCCTGAAGGAAGACAGTGTGGTAAAGCAGTGATTTCCAAACTTTATTGCAGTGGAAATTCCCCCAGCTCAGAAATATTTTCCAGAACCCAACATAAAGGGGAGTTAAAGACAGATCCCATTCCTGGAACTCCCTACCCCACCCCAGCCCCTAGGGCACCTCTGTGGACCTCTGAATACCCAGTTCTTGGAGTGTGTGTCCCACAACGTCAGACACAGCCTCAGCTGGGCTGAAGCCCCACTTACCATTTGCCAGCTTTGTGACCTTGGGAAAGTGCCTACTTCTCTGAGCCTCAATCTTCCTGCAAGAATGTTAAAAGTATCACATGAAATATTGCTGGAGAAACAGCTAGCAGTTGGCCAGAGACCCTACTAACTGGTGACATCCAATAAAGTAGCCCTTTTAGCCACACAAGGCTAGTAAGAATTTGAGATGTGCTGTAAGTGTAAAATGCACACTGGACTTCTAGGAGTTAGTAAGTAAAAGGAATGTAGAATATCTCACTAATAATTTTTATATTAATCACATGTTGACGTGATAAAAATATCTTAGATATATTGGGTTGAATAAAAGATGTCATTAAGATTAATTTCACCTGTTTCTTTCTACTTTTAATGTGGCTACTAGAATGCTTAAAATGTCATGCATGGCTCATCATCCTACTTCAGTGCTTAGAGCTGTGTTAGAGGCTCTGCCGTAAATAGCCTTTCCTTCCAAAGAGAGTTGGCAGAAAGAAGAGTCCCATTATTTTTTTGGTACCTGGTGATTAAAAAGAAAGCCTTACATTCTGTTCCCAGGCAGGGGAAGGGCGCGAGATCAGCAGCTTCAGGACTGTCAGAGGTGGGCCGGGGCTCTGATTGGGAAAAAGAAGTTCATGGTTTTCTGATTTATTTAGACTTCAAGTTGACTGGAAAAGGCGTGGGGTGGCTAAGGGGAAGTATTTGGGGCTGGGGAGAGGCTAAGTATAAAGACTCCCCCAACCCCCGACATGGTTACCAGATAAAATACAGGTCACCCAGATAAATTTTAATTTGCTATAAATGATGAATAATTTTCCAGTATGAATACGTCCTCACAGGCATTCTAGAATTTTACTTGTTAAATCTGGCAACCCCTAACTAGCATGAGAGGAAGACTACACCAGAATACAGAGGGGTTTGGTTGGGGTGTAGTACTAGCCTAGCATAGCTCTGGGGACAGGCTTTGGGGTTCAAATTCTGGGTCCCCACTTACAACTGTGTGCCCTTGGGCCAGTTACTTAATCTCTCTATGCCTCGGTTTCGAAGGTCTGTAAAATGGGTATAATAAAAGCACCTACCAGGTAAGGCTCTTACTAGGTGCAGCTAAATTACTACTGCCTGCGAGGCCACGTGTCTGCATCAGGGTCTGTTTCCTGCAGCGGCGGGTGGGTTGACTGCGCTCTGGCCACCACTCGGCACCGCCCCCTCCCGCCTCATCAACCGCGCAGCCGACAGGGCAGCCGCGATAGACAGCACCACCTGGAGTCCAATTCCTCTCCTTTCGGAGGAAGCCAGTTTCCCCCTTCTTTCTTCTCCCGGGCCACCTCTGGGCATCGACTGCTATTTTCACTCGAGCTCAAGTTAATCTCTCCGGGAGCTTCCCGCGCGCACCAGGCAGTTTCCCGCGCGTGGGCAGTCCACCCAGCGCTCCAGCTCCCGGCGGCGAATCTAGTAGCAAATGCATGCAGTTGGAGTCGGGTGTTTGCAGACCCGGACGAGCCCCTGTGAAAGCACATAAAAGAAAACATTTATTACCGTGCCCTTAGAAGCGGGGCGCCCTGCCGGGGCCGCCGCACGCCCCGCGGAATTCTTGGCTCCTTCCAGCTCCGAGGGAGGAGAAAAAGAAAGCGGAAAAGGGACAAGGATTCTCTTCGTTTCCAGCCAAGTGAACCTGATCGATGGCTCTCTTGACTTTATTACAATATTTGATTTATTAGCGATCCCCCCCCGTTTGTGCGTTGCACACACACGCACACGCCCATGCACGCCCGCCCGGCTCTGGCGCGCGTCCCTCCCTCGCTTCCAGCTCCGGGGCGAACACCACATCTGTTTCAACTCCCCGCCGAGGGCGAGCGGGAGCGAGTGTGTGTCGGCTGAGCGTGCGTCTGTGTGTCCCGGCGAGGGTGCGCGCTCGGCGCCGGGAGCGCGGCCACCGGTCCCGAGGCAACGCGGGGCCGACAGCGGCCGGGACGCCCCCTCGCCGCCCGCCGCCCCGTCCGGGGCCGGAGTCCGGGGCCAGGGCCGTACGCCGGGGGCAGCTGGGCGGTCGGTCCGGCCGCGCGTCCTTCGAGCCGGAGGTAAAGCGGGCGCGCGCGAGGGGCACGGGGAGAGCGCGCAGGGTCCTCCCGGCCCCGGGCCGTGGCCGCCCGCGGTTCCCGGCCTCGGCGCCCCCGCCCCGGCGCGCGGGTCACCCCGGCCTCTCCCTCCCGGCTCGGGGGCCGGCGGGCAGGCGGGGGGCCGGGCAGCGGCGTGCCAAGGGGCTGGGCGATTAGAGGGCGGCCCGGGCGGGGCGCGGAGACGGACTTTGGCGAGGGCGGGGGCCGGGGCGGTGGAGGGCGGGGGCGGAGAGATGAGGAGGAGGAGGAGGAGGAGGGCGAGGAGGAGGAGGAGGAGGAACAGCGGCAGCTCTCGCCGGGGGATGCAGCGGCGGCGGCGGCGGTAGCAGCGGCGCGGAGTCCCCTGCGCCCCGCGGCCCGGCCGGGCTGCGGCAGAGGCGACTGCGCCCCGCGCGGGGTGAGGCCGCGGGGGCTGTGCGCGCGGGTGAGTGGGGTGCGGGCAGGTGGGCGGGCCGGGGGCGCCTGGCCGGGGTGAGGGCTCCCCGCGGCCACAACCTCTCGCGCGCCGGCACGGCCCCGAGCGCCTCCCCGGACCGCTGGGGCGGCCGGACCGCGGGTCCCCGGCTCGGGCATAGCGCCCAGAGCCCCAGAGGTGGGGCCGGGCAGGCGGGAGAGAGGCTCCCGCGCCGGCCGGCCGCAGGGGGATCAGCCCCTCGACTCCTTTGGGTGTTGACCCAAGGGGCCGACTAGAAGCCAGCCCACGTGGGGCTTGCCCGGACAGGACACGGGAAAGCAGTGGACCGGATCTCGGAGTGACGAGAAGCTCGCAGATACCGAAAGGGCAAGTAGGATTGGAAAGGCAAACTTCCTCCCGGGCCGGGTCAGAAGCAGCTCTCTTCGCCCTGTGCAGAGATGCTTCCCTCCCCGCACTCCCGGCGGGGGGGGGGGTTCTAAAGTCTGGCAGCGAAGCATGATCTCTAGAAGTGCGCTTTAGAAAAACTGCTTCCACTAGCTGATTAATTAATTCCTTCCACAAACATTTATGGAGTCCCCCTCCTGCAGGGCACCGCGTTCTGTTCCAGGGAAACGCGAATGAACATGGTTTCGCTGCTGCCGGCCACACGCTCTGGCAGGCTGGGAAAGCAGCGGGGTAAAGAGGGGGCGGAGGTTAGACCAGTGGCCTGTCTGCCGTCGCCTCCTGCCAGGCCTTCAAGGCCACGCCCCCTGCACACAGTTGGCGCCCACACAATACAGAGAGCGAAGGCGCGGCTTGGTTCTAACACCCGGTTCTCCTTCCCCTTCTTGAAGGTTCTGATCATTCCCTGCCCCTCTCCTCTCCGGACAGTCTTTCGTGCAACTTGCTTTCATCATTTTTTGAGTTAAAAGCCCATATTTAACTAACCAAGTAATTACATTCAGCTTACTTTGACTCTGGGTGTTTGCACATCTGTGCATGTCGGGGCACCAGCCCGCTGGCCCCTCCATCTGTCCCCGGCCTCATCCCCACGGCGAGGACCTCCCCTCCTTTGGGCCAGGGGAGGCGGGGCTGCTCTGAGCTGGCTGAGGGGAGGGGTTCAGGGGAGGGACAGGGAGCAGGTAGGGTGGACTTTCCCCGCAGGACACTTTTCTCCAGGGGCAGGGAAGTTATGCTCATCTTGCAGTTAATAACATAGGGGATTCCTTCCTGCCACTTTGCTTCCATCACAGAACCACTCAGGGTTTTAATTAAATCAAATCCTCCCTTAAATATGGGAAGGGGGTGGGAGGGCACACTGAAGACCTCTCACCTGTAAGAGAGGCCCTCAGCTCTGCTTGTCCGACATGATAGAGGAGGGAAAACTCTTTCAAAACAGCCTGTCCAGATGTGTAATTTAATGTTCTAATAACATTAAAGCTGGGGGGTGGAGCGATGTGGGGTTGGCTGATGGAATGTGAGACATTTGTACATAAATGTCTTCCTTTCTCGGGCAAAGTTTGTGTACCTAAAGGCAAGCTGTTGGCATACCTGCCGCAGCTGAGGGGCGAGCATGAGGTTTGGGGTTTGAGCTTTGTGTGTATTTCTTGGGTTTTTAAATTTCAATTTATGGTTTTTTCTGAAACCCTAATAACATGCTAAGTTTTCAGACTTAAGGGTTGAGCAGTGAGTTGATTGTGAAAAGCCTGGGCTTGGCGCAGGACAGTGTGTCAGTGTGTGAAAACATGTGTGTGTGTATACACACGTGTGTGTCCCTCCCCCCAGCAGTTCCATTCACCCAGCCTCCCTAGCACCATTGACATGCATTTGCACCCTTCAATGTTTGAAGTCCACCTTTCGATTGGGGATAATGCATCCCTCTTTCTGTATTTCTGGATCTGGCCAATTTATGGATGTGGCCTCGCCTCGAGGGGGCAGCTTCCCTCGGGGTGGGGGGTGCAGCACAGCCGCCTTGGGCAGGTGCTGGCCCATCCGCTTAGACTCAGCCTCTGGGAAGGCTACCGGAGGCCCTGTCCACAGAAAACTGTCAGCATTTCTGTCCAGGCTGCAGCTGAAAGGACCTAGTCTGGATCTGATTTGACAGCTAGCACCTTCACAGCATTTCACAGGCGCTTTGCAAGTCTTTACCCACAGTCACTTCATTCATTCACACACCAGCCTGCAAAGCAGGTGCTGCGGTCGTCCCCGTGTTGAGGGTGAGGAAACTGAGGCACGGAGAGGATCCCCGACTTGCTGGCACTGGTCGGAGGTGGAACTGGGTTCTGGAACAGCACGCCCTGCTGCCTTTATGACCTTGGCCTTTTTCCCAAGGGCAGAAGGAACACATGCTCAGCAGAGGAAAACCCAGACGCTACAACTTGAGAAGGTGGAAGCCCCTCAGTAATTCCACCCCTCTCCAAAAGCATCCAGGGTTTGGGGGAGCCTCGGTTTGCATCGCGGTCTCATTTACAATAAGGGAAACATGCAGTCAATCGCCTGGTGAATTTTCCTCCTCCCCAGAGTACGCACCTTTTCCCTCTAGTCCAATCACAAAGTGAAATATCCACCATGGCTGAAGGGAAAGGCCCCAAGAAAGCACAGCGACAAGAGTGGACATTTTCCTAGAGGTGAGACCCTCTTGCGTGGGGGATGGGGCCCCATGGGCCTCCCTGGAGGGTTGTGTCCCAGGTCCCGGCCCTTTGTCTCAGGCCTGGGCATACTTGGCCTGTGGTTGTGCAGGATGGGACCTCCAGGGCTGACCCACCTGATGAGGGCGGCCTCGCTGGGGCCTGACCCTCAGTAGGCCTCCTTGTGACGGCCCCCGGGGGGAATCTGCAGACACCCCTGCTCCAGCCGGATTCAAGGCGCTATCTAATTGGGAGATCATTAAGATCATTATAATTAATTGGCATCCTGATAAATGGCATGATTGCCTAATTGAGGTGGTTGCTAGGGAACTAGGCTCCCTGGGAGCCCAAAGGGGAAGAGGTGCTTGGCCGGCCACAGTTGGGCATTAGGGTTCCAGGCCCAGGACTTAATGGACAGGAAGGGAGAGCAGTCTCTACTGCATCTGCTGGAGCTTGCTGGGCAGCTGCTGCGTGCAAGTCACAAAAGGATGCGCAGTTGGGGGTGTGTTCCTCGAAGGATAGTAAAGTGATCAGGATACTTTCTCTTCAAGCCACAGAAAGAGAAAACAAAATTTAAAATCTCAACCCACCTTATCCTTAAGAAGGTGACTTACTGGCTCATAATTAGAATGCCCTAAGGCAACTCTAGCTTGAGGCACAGCCAGATTCAGGGTGTCCTGAGAAATCAGCGTCTCTCATCCCCACTCTGCCTTCCGTTGTGTTGCATTCTTCCTCCAGCTCCAGGGGGCACGTGGGCTCCGGCAGCCATGGGCATCTGGGTGGAGAGCCGGGCCGCCTGGCCACCTGCCCAGCAATGGGCTTGAGCTTGTTACTTAACCTTTCTGTGTCTCAATGTTCTCGTCCAACCCACGGCAATGATAATAGCACCATCTCCTTGTGCATGGTAGAGGATGAAATGAGAGCATCAGTGTCAGGTGCTCAGCACAGCCTGTGACACAGGTGAGCCCCACCAAAGTGTTTTTCACGGTCAAGGTGCCAAGATGGCTGCGGAGGAGCTGCCCTCTCACCCTCTCTGGTTTAAACCAGCGGGAAAGAGCGGCCTCTTTTGCCTGATGCCCACCCACTGCAGCACATCACCCTGAACCAGTCACTGGCCAAGGAACTGAGCAGCCCATCGCTGGCTTAGGGCAGGGTCAAAGGCTACTACTGGACCCGGGAGGCAGACCAGCTGAGACCCCCAGCCTGTGAGAGCAGAGAGCGGCACCCCATGAAAGGGAAGCCTGTTGCTGGGGAGACAGCCAGCCAGCGCCTGTGACCAGAGGGGAAAGAGGGAGGAATGTAAAGTGAGAGTGAGGCTCTGAGTTTGGGGGAGGTGGGGACCATGGAAACAGCTGCTGGGCAGGCGCTCTCCCCTCCCCCACCTCTGGGGCAGGGGCGCAGGAGCCCAGCTTCTGTGCCTGGAGGACGCAGCCTGGCTGTGATTTCTGGTAGCCAGGGGCAGCATTTGTCCCCCCCACCCCATGCCACTCATCTGGGGGCATTTGTTAGAAAAGGAAGTCTGCTCTCTAGACCAGATCCTGCGGAATCGGACTCCAGGAGAGAGTCCTGGAAGCTGCAGGGCGAACCTGTGCCTATGTGTGCGCTCTGGGCCTGCAGGGGGGCTGGCGGGGGGCCCTGGGGGGCAGGGAGAATGCTCTGAGTGCACCAGAGCTGGGAAGGTGCCCAGGAGGGCTGGGTGGACAGAGGGCGTGTCTCATTCCCTCAGCACATGTTCACCGAGTGTCTCGGGTGCCCCTGTGAGGCACTGGGCAAACAGGAGAGCAGCCTGCTGACCAGCAGGGGTAGAGACAGACCCCTGCCAGGCTCCTGGAGAAAGTATAAAGTACGGGGGAAACAACGAGTGATGTGACGAAAAGACTGCATCGGTGGGAGGGCAGGGGGCAGCATCAGGCAGGCAGTCAGAGAAGGCATCTCTGAAGACATGCCCTTCACACTACCACCTAAATACTGAGGAGTGGCCTTGGAAGGATCTGAGGGAACTGCATTCCAGGTAGAGGGAACAGCCACTACAAAGGCACAGAGGCTGAGTGGCCTGGCTCAACCTAAATAGAAGCCCAGGGGGCTGGAGGCAGTGAGTAAGAAGAAGAGTGAATGGCGGGAGGTCAGAGAGGAGAAACAGGTCATGGGGAGAGATGCATTGGAGGGTTTTAAGTGAGGAAATAATCTGATTTGTGCTTTGTTTTAAAACCATCTCTGTGGCTACCGTGAGTGCGATACACAGTAAGGGGAGGCTGGGAGACCAGGACTGGGACTGTTAATGGCCTGCTGGGGGGCGAATCAATAGAGATGAGTGAAATCGGTGGACTGGGAATTTAGCTGGAGGATTTCTCTGGTGGATTGGATGTTTGCGATGAGGGAAAGAGCCGTGGTTCTTGACCGCATTGCGTCTGCCCACCAGAGGACACGCAGCAGTTTCCAGAGACATGCATGGTTCCTGCTGAGCATGGTCTTGCCCCTGGCATGCGGTGGGGTGGAGGCCAGGGCCAGCCCACCCCCTCACAAAGGATTCTCTGGCCCCGTGTGGCCATCATGCTGAGGAGTCAAAGGTGACGGGGCATCCCGGTGTGTGGTGGACCCTGGTGGGGGAATGCAAGGAGGGACGTCGGTGGGTGGGTGAGTCGGAGACAATGGGTTTAGTTCTGGAGATGCTGGCTGGCGATGCCTCCCCACATGGGTGTCTGTGAGCTCGATGGGTGGTGGATGTGCAAGTCTGGAGCTGGTTGGGGAGTCTTCTGCACATGGATGTTATTTTAAGCCGTGGGACGGGCCCCCATCATCGAAGGAGAATGCATTCTGTTCTCTGCTGTGGTTTCCTCCCCCGCCCACCCCCCACCCCAGGGCCGGTCATGCATCTATTTGATGAATATTTTTAGTGCATTCCACATGCTCACCCAAGAAGTTCCTGAAGGCTCCGGCCAAGGCTCCCTGCCCACCTCCTCACTGCTGAGTGATCAGCAGGCAGAACTGAATGTTTACCCCCTTGCATCAGATCCCTCCGGGGACTTGTTTAGGCCACAGGCTCTCAGTCCCTGCTGGCCGTGTGACCCGTCCATCGGAGGACAAGGCTCTGGGAGCTTCTCCCCCAGCTCAGACCAGGACTTGCCAGAATCCTCTCCAACCGGAGACCACCCTTGTTTTGAATGAATTCCCCGTGGTCTCTTATTGTGATTGCAAAGCACACGCCACCCAGCTGCCCTGGCCTCTGACGACAGGCCCAGCCCACAGCTGGGCACACCGGGCCCCTCCTGAGAACTCTGTAAACCCTGTCCCACCCCCAGCGGGTGGGCCGGGCCGTCCCCCCAAAACCGCGAGCAGCCCCCGAGATGTGCTGGGCCAGGTGGAAACCAGATGTGTTTGGGGAGGAATGTGTCACCGCAGCCTTTCCTGGTGGCTCCGCACAGGGCCCAGGGGGGCCTTGACCCACCTCAGGAGGCAGAAAAGTGGAGCTTTGGGCAAAAGGTTGAAACAAAGACAGACGCAGAAGTTCAGGAGATGTTCGTATCCTGGTGAAAATCAGACCATCTAAAAGCTGCTTTCTCGCCTGCCCTAGGGACAGACCCCATCCACAGGTCACTTATCCGGATATTTCAGAGAACAGGAGCATCTGCTAGGATTCTTAGCAGTTTCAAATCCTATTCTTTGAGCATTCAGCTGCAAGTAATAGAATGCCTGGCTGAGAGTGCCTTAAATAATGGAAACACTTATTATCTCATATAACAAGAATTCCAAGGGGGAGAAAGGGCTGATTTAGCAGTACAGTAAGGTCATCAAGGATCCGGGAACTTTCTAGCCTCTTTTCCACCATCCATATCATTTTCTTTGGCTTTGCTGCCTCATGTTCTCAAGATGGCTGCTGAAGTTCTATACATCACATCCAAATACAAAATGGGAATAAAGGGCAGGACTACTTGCTGTCTTACTTTCTATCAGAGAGCAAAAACCTTCCAAGAAGTCCCCTCCCCTTCCAAACAGACCTCACCTTATGTCTTATTGGCAGAGGATTGGGTTTTGTACTCACCCCTAAACTAAACACTGGCAAAGGGATACGGGATTTTCATGCTTGACTTAGCTCAGTGGTTCCCAAATTAGCAGATCAAACCCTCTCTTCTGACAGGCAAATAATTTTAAATCCAAGTGAACCTGAGATTAAATACATACATAAACTAATGCTCCTACATACATGATTTTTAATCAATAAAATACCCTAACTGTAATTTAAAGGTAAACTAAATGGAAAGTGATTTATAATTAAAATCATGTATTGCAATCAATAAATGCTTGGGCACAACTACATTAGAAGATATAATGAAGCAGTCAGATGCTCACACTCGTTTTGAATCACATAAATCTTAATCCTACGAATTTAGTTGGAGACAAGTGTGTGGAATGGCCATAAATGAGATGATTTTCCAAAATAGGGGACAATTTGTCAAAATTCCCAAATGAAAAAAACTATCTTCCTTCAATTTACTTGGAAAAAGTAAATTGAAGTTTTTTACATGGGAAAACTCAGTGTAGAGTGGAAAACATGCAAAAAAAAAATCATTTGTGTTTATGTATGGAATGCAGTTCATTTCAGGCTTGGGTCAGGGTAAACAGCTTCTTCACCTATCTGAATGGCTGGTGGGACACTAGAAAGTTGTTGGAAATGGGGCAGTTCTCTTCTGTGTTCATTATATCAAGTTATCCAGCCTTCCTGCCCTAAATGCCAATAGCATCCCCCAGTCATGTGGTAACCAAAGAAGCCCCCCCACCAAATTCCCAAAACGCCCCCGTAGGGGAGGTTCAGCCCTCTGAGAACTGCTGGCTTAGACCAATGCTGTGTATTGCCAGGGCTGGAGAGGGCTCCTCTTGAACCCGGCTGGGGTCCTGCAGACCAAGGAAGGCCCCCCACGGCGTCTGCCCACAAGCTCCTCTCTCACCCCCCTCCTTGCTGACGTGCTTCCTAAAAGCATGTCCATCAGCCTCTCCAGTGAATGGGGAACGGAGTTGCAAGTTCTAAAATTAGCCCAGATATCAGTGGCTCCCACCCGGCCAGGAGATAAGGTATGACGGACTAGACAGAAGACACATCCCGAGACCCAGCGTGTGGTGCTGATTCCAGCTGCAGGCTCTACCCCAGGCTGCCTGGAATCAAACCCCAGCCTGGCCACTCGGTAGCTTGGTGCAGCTGTGCAAGTCACGTCACCTCTTTGAGCCTCCGTCTCCTCTTCTGTAAACTGGGGAAGATCATAGTACCTTCCTCCTAGAGTTACTGTGAAACAGAACAGTGCCTGGCACGTGGAAACTGCTTCAAAAGGGCAGGTGTCCTTATTACTGCTATTGTAATTATTCATTTTTTGTTCTTATTCATAGAGCTTTTGTTTGTTTGTTTTGGCTTTTTGAGGTGTGTTTGCACCTAGTGTCCGGTCTGGCCTTTTCAGCCACGCTGCCCTTGGGGAAGGCAGGAGTAGGTCTCCCTCTCTCAGATGAAAGGAGACCAGCTCGGAAAGTTTGCAGTGCCTTCAAGGCGTCACCGGGCTTAGGGCTGGGTTCTGGCCTCCTGACCTGACGTGCAGCCCACCCCGCAACGACCTGGGACAAGAGCCTCAGGGACGGCACCCTGGGCCTTTTCCAGGGAAGAGCTGGCTTTCAGGAACTGGAAGCCCAAGGTAGAGATGCCTGCAAGTACAGCAGGGGTTCCTAACAGAATCCCCAGGGGAGCAGTTAGAAATCCCAAAACCTACACTGTACCCCAACGGTCTCCCGAGGGTGGGATTTTTTTTTTTTTTTAAACATCCTACAATTTTCACCAGGAGTAGTATTCTGAAAGTGGGATATTTTACAGCTTCCCAGGAGAGTCTAGTATATACCCAAATTTGAGAACCACAGAAAAAAAAGGGGGAAAGTGCTGCATGGGCTGCCCTCTGCTGGGCATTTCTGCACAGTCCTGAAAGGTGCTCACCACCCCCTGTCAAAAGGAAGAGCTGGCGGTGCCTTCCACTTCTGACCAGTCTCGGACCACCTGAGGTGTGAAGGTTAATCCGCAGATGGGCGGCATGACGTCCCAGCGAGGGCTCCCGAGTCAGGTCCCATGTGCCCTGGGAAGGACCATGCCCCTGCCTCTCCTGGCTCTCTGGCCTCCTCTCCCCTGCCATGCTAGAAGCTCACGTTTACTGAGCGCTTTCCACCTGCCAGGCAGTGTTCTGGTGCTTTGCTCATTTGAACGGGACAGTTCTGGGGTGCAGGGATATTCTGGTCCCATTTTACAGATGAGGAAAGTAAGCACACAGAAGTCTCCCCTGGCTCTGCCATCCTGTTGGAACAGGAAGTCACAGGAGGACTTCTCACAGGCTGTCCAGCTCATAGTAATGTTTTGTTTGAACTGTATACTGTTTTTGAGCCTTATAAAAAGTTCATTGTCAAATTTTAATAATTGTGAAATGTTGCATTTTTAAAAATAAGGCTTTTGGCTTCCCCTGAAAGCGAGGAGACGTGGGCCATGTCTGGCCACACTGCCTCCTGTTCCCACGCAGTATATGTTCTCCGTTTGGCCACAGTCCCTCCCACTCGCTGAGGTTGCCAAGTCTCGTTGCCATTCCTCATTGCACTTGCCCTGCTGATTTTCTCCTAGTAGAGAGATACGTCTCCATTCTTACACCTCTGTCAAAAGCAGTAAAATGAGAGCTGGACAGAAAGGGACCCATGGATTTTTCTCATTCTAGGCCCACTTTACTCATTTCTGTTACCCACAAACACATCTATGCTTCTGTCTCCAACTACAGAGACAGAAGGAAATCTTGTCTAAGGAAATGCACTGCAACTCAGTTTATAATAATAAAATCTAATCTGTTAAGTACATGTTGCCAAAGGCATGTAATTATCACAACATTTTAAGCAGAGACTATGTCCGTTTTACAGGTGAGGAAACTGAGGCACCGTGTGTGCTGCCCCCACTAGAACATGAGTTCCTTAAGCTTGTTCATCTTTGTACCATCAGCACTTAGCTTACCACCTGTTGAATGAATGATTGAGAAAATTAATGAATTATGTTCTCCTCTAAGTGTTCATCTGATTAAAGCAATCAACCTCAGGTAGTGAAAAGCCTTGACTCATTTTGGGTCATTTATGACATGCCAGTTGGAGAAGTGGGCTCTCATCTCTATCATGCAGGGTTCTTTGGTTGTGTTTCTGCTGTGTAACAAAATAGTCAGTGGCTTAAAACAACAGCAACTTATTTCTAATGATACGTGGGTAAACCAGATGATTCTGCTGCTTCATGTGAGATCAGCTGGAAGGTCCAAAATGGCTCCAGTCAAATGGCGGCTGGTGCTGGTTGCCAGACAGGAGCTCAGATCAGCCTGTCAGCAGAATGCTTCCGTTCTCCATGGGGCCTCTCCCCCTGGCTGCTTGGGCTTTCGCAAGGCGTGGCAGTCTCAGCCCGACTTCTCAGAGTGCAAAAATGATCTGAAGGCTTAGCCCCAAAACTGGTACAGCATCACTTCTGCCACTTTGGGTTGGTGAAAACAGGTCCCGGAGCCAGCCCGCTTCACAGGGTGGAGACTGCACACAGGTGCGTCTGCGCCCATCAGAGGAGACATTCTCCACTGGTGGCAGGCAACGGAGATCAACCCTCATACTTTAAGCTGAACAGGATATGTTGGGAGGATACTGGAGAACTCAGAGAGGAACTTGGGAAGTTCTGGGGACCAGTGGGACAAATGCACCCCTGCCTTTTGTTTCCTGCCCTTGACACTCCATGTGAGAGTCAGGATCCCCAGAGAAGAGAGTCTTGTTGGCCGAGTTTGGGTCAATGGCCATCCTTGACAGGGGAGGGTGGAGCATCGGGCTGCTTCTGCCAAAAGAAGAGGAAAACATGATGAGCAGACAAAAATTTAGAAATCTCTGCATGGCTTCTTAATAACTGCTCCTGCCCCTAGAGAAACAGCTCACATTGTACGTTTGTACGTGTGAAGGAATGACTGCATGAACGAATGCATGCGTAATGCCTGGTAGGAGTAGAATGCCCTAATCTGTGGCAGCTTTTCCAGGTCAGCGCCCCTGTAGGTCAGACCCTCCAGGGTCCTGGGGGCCCCTCTTCACATTATGGGGCAGAAATAACCCCCAAACCCTCTCGTGCCTCATCAACGGGACAGGGTGCTTGGCCTGAGAGCAGGGCACAGGGAGATGCCGCGGGGGCCAGGTCGGGAGCTGCGGCCACACCAGATGTGCTTTCCCCCTTCTTCAGCCATGGGCCCGGGGCCCCACTGGCCCTGCTCTTGCCCCCTTCCTGCTGCTGGTGACACCGGCCTCTACCGGTTGGGGAAACCAGTCTGGCTCCAGGAGCACCTCTAACAACCACCCCCACCCCCCCACCCCGTGCTCTGTTTCCAGCTGCTAATTAGATTTCACAGCTCACCAGGGTTGGAAGTGGACCTGTCATTTGAAACTCTCTCAACTCACATCTCTAAATTTAGCGGGTTATTTGGTAAAAGCTCCTGCAGACTCCCTCCCCCGCCTCTGAGTACAAGCTTCAGGAATAATTGTGAGCTCCGGCCGTTTCCAAGGAGAGCTAATAAGGAGCTCACCTGCTAATAAGAGGGGTGCAAATGGGCGAGGACCCTGCACACAGCTGTGCTCAGGTGGAAGGGAACGAAATAATTGAATTACAAATACCAGGCCGTCAAAATATCCTTTTATTCCTTCTATGTGCTGCTCAAAGGAAATACAATCTCTGTAAACATAAATACATGTTCTTTGGGGCTAACCAGTGCTGGGAAAGTGGGGTTCAAAAACAGCAGGGTGGGGTGGTCTCTGTGCAGCCCACACTCAGACCCCGCCCGCAGCTATGTGAATCACGCCTCTGCCCGGGTCTGACTTCACTGCCTTGGGCCAAAGGCTTTTTGCAGAAATGACTCGGTAACTGGCTGCCAAGACAGCTTCTGTTCAGAGTTGAGACAAAGAAACAGAGAACAGAGGTGGGAATTTCTGTATCTGATTCTTGTTTCCTCTAAACACCCACTAGGACAGCAGGTGGGGGGGGGCTTGTGAGGAAAGCATGGCTGAGAAGGCGGTGCCACCCTGCTCCCGTGCCACACTCCTTCCTGCACCCTGCCCTGACCATGCCTCAAGCAGACCAAGCTCCTTCCTACCGCAGGGACTTTGCACTTGCTTTTTCCTCTGCTTAGAAAGCATTTCACCCACAGCTGGCTTCTTGCCCACCTTTTGGTCTCAACTAAAAACGTCACCTCCTCCAGGAGATCTGTCCCTAATTCACTCTGTCTCTTCACCCTGAGCCTTTCCCTCAAAGTTCTTAAGATTATTTGAAATTTATTTTTATCCATTAATTATCTGTCTCCCCCACGGGAATGTCTGCCTTGTGTCCACTGCTGTTTCGCGTCCTACACAGCACCTGGCACATGGCAGGTGCTCAGAAAATGTCCGCTAGCTTTGGGGGTTGCAAATAGGCCCCCAGTCAGGCTCCAGAGGGGTTTCGTTTGCCTTCATCAATGTTTCAAATGTACTCCCCCAGTGTGTCCCAGCTCCACCCCTACCAGGTATCCTAAATCCAGGCCACTTCACTCCCTATTTCACCTGCCTGGACCCTGCAAGTTTCGGAGTTTGTGCCCCCACTTTAGACAGCAGTCACTGCAGCACTGGCTCTCTCTGAAGATGACCAAACCACACCCGGGCTTCAAGGCCCAGGTCCTGGGACAGGGTACTGGGCTCCGGCCGGACGGTCCCACTGACTGGAACAGTACGGTTCCTGCCAGGGGGGTGGGGGACACAGCAGTCCTCAAGCTGCGCTCAGGTGGTACATGCACAGGGCACAGGCGATGCTGAGTCACTTCGTGGGCAGATCATTTCCATCCTCTTTCATGCCTTCTGAATCATCAAGTTGGAGCTCCATTAACTCCTCCTTCATGGTCTTCAAGGAAGAGCCTAGAGCCCTTGGCGAGCAAGACTCTGACCAGTGTCACCCGGCTCGCTTTTCAGTGCTGCCACCCGTCTCGGCGGTGGTTCTCCACTGGAGCGATTTTGCCCCCCAGGGGACATTTGCCCCCCAGATTTGACAACATCTGGAGACACTTCTGGCTGTCGAGACAGGATAGAGAAGTGCCCCTGGCATCCAGTGGGTGGGGTCAGGGGTGCGGCTAACCGGCTTACAGGGTGGGCCTGGGACAGCCCCTCCACAAGGAGTCACCCGGCCCCACATGTCAGCACTGCTGAGGCCAAGAAGCCCTGATTTTTGGCAAGTGCTCTTCACTCCCCGTGGAGAGGAGACATTTCACTTCCTAAAAAAATTTACCAAAGTAAGAGAGTCAACCGGAAGATCAGTATAGCACAGGTTCAGCGCAGGTGGGCAGGTAGGGCGTCCACCTCCCTGAGACCCAGGCGGGTCCAGGTAAAGGCTGGTCATGGTTGGTGCCCTTTCGAGGGGAATGGACCCCTCACTTCACAGCAGCACCCCTGCCCTGCAGGCGCCACCTCACCAGACCCTCCTCGGGAACTGCCCGTAAACGGTCCCCGGAGAAGCCGCGTTGTGTCTGAGCGGTGGGGAGCTGTTCTCCAGCCCTCAAGGGGCCCCCCGCATGGTCAGCGGCCTTCCTGCACTTATCTGGGAGGCCGCCCGCCTCCACTCTCATTTTAAGGTACCAAGGCCCTCATCGCTCCTCGTCCTACCGGGGGCCCCCGATGAAAGCCATGCCCTCCCCTGGGGGCACCTGCCCTGACAGTGGCCAGTGCTGCCCGGGGAGCCTCAGCTGTGGCATCAGCAGGAGGGACACCTGGGGGATGCTAGAGCCAGTTCCCTGAAAGCAGATCCTATAGTTCTGTTTGGTTTTCTGTGTTTGTTAAGTAGCTTCCTTTTTACCTAAAAACAAACAGGGAAATAAATTTGAAAAAAAAACCCAAATGGAGAATAACAGTTTTCCATGAAGCTATAACTGGAAACTTTCGCTGAAACGAAGGGAGAAGGTTGCCGTCACTTTCACGGCAGGTCCCAGTGCCCCGACCCCTCCCTCCAGGCTATTACTTCTCTCTCCGCTCAGTTTCTCTCGGGCCACATTGTCTCCTTTAGGTCCCTAGACCCTCCAGCTGAGCCTCGTCAGCTGAGACCCGCGACACGGCTGGAGTAGCTGAGTCAGGACCAGAACTCACGGTGCCCACGCCCACATTCCTACCCCAGGCTGTCTGCACAGGCTGTGCCCGCTCAGGCCTCTGCTCCCCCTGTCTAAAATTACCCCTCCCCCAGCAGCACTGCAGCCCCCCCCCAGGCTAGGCCTCAGCCCCTCATGAGCCAGGTGGCTGATTTGGTGTCTGATCCACAAAGGCCAAGACTTTTGTCTACTTTGTTCACATCCAGATCCCCAGCTCTGAGAGGGCCTGAGGCACAGGAGGTGCTCAGTAAACCGAGTCGGCGGACAGGAGCAATGAGTGCCGAGGCCAGGCCAGGGGCTGGGCTGCCGGGATGAGTGAGAGAGCAAGCCAGCCCTGCCCCGCGGAGCCTACATTCCCAGGGAGGGGAATGACTCCCCACCCCCCAAATAGAAAACTGAACCAAAGGGTCCACGAAGGAAGGGCATGCTGTGATGAGTCCCATGCGGGGAGCAGCCCTGGGCAGAGGCTGAGCACAAGCGAAGGGGGACGTTCCGGCAGGGAGGCCAGGGACGGCCCTCTCCGCCCACCCCACTCTCCAGAGCCACGCCCGGGGCAGCCCATCTTCCTCGTCAGCAGAGACCCACGTCACTGCTGGAGTGGCCGAGTCAGGACCAGAACGCCCAGTGCCCACGCCCATGCTCCTTCTGCTCTGCCGGCCACCTTTCTCTTATCCTGTGACACGTAAGGATGGGGACGTGTGCCCGAGCTCAGGCAGCGGCTGGGACAGGCGCTCTGTGCACCAAGGGAGGAGCCTGGCCGGGTGGCGCCCGGGGCAGCACCACACACACCCCCCCCGCCCCCGCCACCAGCTTGCTCTGCCACTGGGACTCGTTCAGTTGCAAGTGGCAGAAAAAGGCATTTGAACTTGTCTCAAGGAAAAAAGGGAATTGGATTCATGTCCCTACAGAGTCAAAGTGTGACAAAGCTGACCTGAAAAAGAAAACAGCTCAAGCTGGCTGAAAGAAAAAGAATTTATCAGTGCCTGAAACAAAGACTCAGGAGGTAAAATCTTCCTCCTGCCCCCGGGGCGGGATCCGGGTGGTAGCCCTGCCCCTGAGACCCAGCTTGCCCCACGGGGCTGCACGGCTCTCCTCCAGCTGGGGCCACCCTCCACCCACAGGAGGCAAGATAGCACCAGGGTGGCCTGGCCAATTGATAGGAGTCAGTCAGTACCCACAGCTCTGGGAATGCTCACCTCAGGCCTGGTCGAGCCTCAGAGTGGGGCCTAATTCAATCCTTATGGACTGAGGATGGGAGAAGACAGAATCTCCAAAAAAACTGAGAGCCACTATAGAAAGGGTGCGATGTTGGGGAGCTCAAACCTAACAAATAGCACGAAGCAACACTTACTGGGTGCCTACTGCTTATATCCCCGCCCCCCCAGGTCTCCCAGGTAAGGACTCTGTGGTCCCCCTTCTACAGATGAAGACCCTGAGGCTGCAAGGGGTAAAGTTACTTGCCTCACAGCTGGGAGATGTTGGAGTCAGTTCAACCCAGGCAGTGTGGCCCCAGGACCCTCGTCTGCCACACTGCATTCCCCCCTAGGCACTTACCACTTTGTCTTCACTCTTTAGAACGTCAGCTCCCTGAGAGTAGGGATTTTTGTCTGTTTCTTTCACTGATCGTGGAAATCCCTTGCACGTAGGGAGTATTCAGATATTTGGATAAGCAATTGTACAGCCCCTCAAACTGAAAGTGATACTCAGTTTCCCAGGAAGAATATATTGGTTCCAAACTTTCTTTGAACTCCAACCATAACCTGTGCCCTAACAGTTCACCTGTAGCCTGCTGTTATTTCCAGTCTCGTTTTCTGACCATGTTCACCTTTGCTGGAGTCCTTCAACTCTAACTTTTGATCTGTTGATTCCTTAGAACATCAGCTCCTGGAGGGTACGGGCTTCATTTTGTTCACAGCTGCATCCCCAATGTCATAAATGGCGTCTGGCACATCTTAGGTCCCCAATAAAAATCCTGTTGCCTGCATAACTGCTTGGGCTCTGGAGCTCCAAGCTCTTGACCTACTCTTTACCCTTCTCCTTATTCCTGAATTCTCACCCCACAGCTAAGCCCTTATCTTAAAACCTGTCCCTTCCCTCCTCCCTCTAAAGGACGCTTCTTTTGTCCCCTGTCCTTCTCTTGAGAGCAAGCTTGGTTCTCAGACTCCAGCTGGAATTCCAAAAACAGGCACAGAATGCTACCAGATGACTGTGGGATAGAAGGGAAGACAGGGAAGGCTCTGTGAAAGGAGCTCCTGTCCTTTCTTTGACAGCCTGAGGAAGGCTGGAAAAAGCCTACAGCCAGGAAGTGGGGGAGGCACCATGGGAGTGTAAGGTTTAACAGATGTGGTGTCATTCTCTGTCTAGACAACTTCTGAACTTACGAGGTTTGGGACCACATATTCCCATCCCTCCCACTTCACCTCTCTCCTGCCTGAGTTCCCTTGCCTTTTGTTTTCTCAAGTTGTTTGCCCTGCCTGAATCACTCTTGTCGTCCATCCCCTTCTTCAGCGTCTGTCCAGATCCTGTGGTACAGCAGAACCTTGTTCCTATTGGCTTCTCAAACTTTACTGTGTGTACTACTCCAGGAAGACCTCCCGGGTTGCTCCTAGAGCACCACTTTTCCCTTGTTACCATTATGCAACACATTTAACCCGAGCCCCTCGTATTGTTCAGTGGTTTCCAAGGGAGCATAGGAGTTCAGAGAGGGGCTCTGGGGTCAGAGCGTCTGAATGCAAATCTCAGGCACCTTACTTGCTTTATCAGTCCAGGGTGCAGCAGGAAATAAGTGCTACCATCCAACTGGAGGATGAACAGGTTTGAGAAAGAGACTCTTTACAAAAGTGTGAGTAGACCACAAGGGAATCCTTAGGGCTGGCGACGGCAGGGAACAGATGCGGGAACCTGGCAGGGACACCAGTGGGCACTGTGGCGCTCAGTCCAGGGACAGAAGGATGCGGACAGGTCACAGCAACCTGGTGGGAAGGCGCCGGGAACGAATGCCCTGGCCTCTCTCTCCTCCCACCCTTCAGTCCCGTCGGTGCTTCCCTTGGCCAAACCCAACAGGATTCAGAGAAGGGCCTGCTGATGTGTCTTACCCGTGTGGGTCTCGCTGAGCACAGGGCAGGGCAGAGAGAGGCCGAAGGGACGACATTCAGGCCCAAGCTGTGTGACCTTGGGCCAGTTACAGAACTTCTCTGTGCCTCCACTTCCTCTTCCGCAAGCGTGGCACCCTGACTCGGGTCAGGAGCTGAAGGGTGCGGTGAATTAGCTCAGGAAAACTGCCCGGATGGGGGGGGAGGCCTGCGTTTTGGTCATTCACCCTCAACCTTTTAGGGCGTTGACTGCGTCGGTCTGGGTGCTCGCTGTCGCAGATGATAGGCCTAACTCCGGCCGGCACGAGCCACAGTGGGCACTCGTCAGGGCGCACCCCGACTCCCCGCAGCCGACCAGGGCCCTCGCCCGCCACCCACGCTGCAGGATGGCGCGTCTCTTCTGCGGGGCCCTCTCTCTCATTGGCCAGGCTCCGGTCACATGTCTGTGGGTGGGCCAATCACTGGGGCTAGAGGAATGGACGGTACTGATTGGCCTCGCCGGGGTCACGTGCCCCTCCTGTGAGGGGAATTGGGTGGGAGGAAGGACAAACAGGTGGGTGGCGAGGGCACAGGGCCTCGGAGGGCTCTAGAGGGTTTGGGGTTCTCACTCTATTGGAGGGAGCCCTCGGAGCACTTCCGGCGGAAGAAGACGGGTTCTGGCTTTATTTCAGGGAGATGCTCTGCCTGCTGGGTGGAGACCGGAGGAAGGGCCAGGTGGAGGCGGGGACCCCACGGAGCGCGGGGGGGCGGTCCCGGGCGGTACCCGTGGGGTGGATGGAGAAGAGGGGAAGCGGGAGGGTGCCTGGGCCTGCGCCAGGCCTCGGCGCGCCCCCCAGCGCCACTCTCTTCTGCTCGCCTCTCCCGGCCTTTTCCCGGCTGCTGGCCCGCGCTCGGCCTCTCCCACCCCAGCTCCTCTCTGTGGTCCTTGTTGGATTCGGGGATCCTCCCAGGAAAACAGCCCGTTCTGGGTCTTTCTCACCCAGACTGGGAGGTCCTGGGTGCGAGGCAGGGGCTCATCGATCACCCCAGGCCCGCTCCCGCACCTCTTTGCGGATGGACAGATGACTCCAGAAGCAGGAGTGCGTGCATGTCTGGGTGTTCCAGGAACCGGCATTTCCTGAGAAGCCTTCCCGCCCCAGCACCCGTGAGGAGCCGCAGGGCGAAGAGAAGCAGCCGGAGGGTGGAGAAATGAGCTGGTAGCAACGGACAGTTGGTGTCCAGGGCTCAGGCGGAATGCCGGGTCGCCCACGCTACACCAACTTCCAGATTCTTTCTCGTTCATCCGCTTTGAATCTTTTCCCAATAAAGGAAGAGGTGGAAGCATAACCCCTTGTGCCATTCCTAACTGATTTCTTCAGCATCCGGAGGGAGGCTGGTGCAAGGCCAGGAGATGTCAGAGCGGAGGAAATTCATCAAAAAATTGAGCCTCTGGTGACTTGATTTGATGAAATAATTAGCTCCTGTTATTCTCCAGCCTCTGTTTGCAGAGCTTTGACTTCAGTCCAGGGGAAGAGAATCCCACCTGGTTGATGGTGGGCATTCGATGTGGAGGTGCTATCAGACCACTGTGGGTGCCAGCCCCCTGGCACCAGCCCCCACCTGACCCCAGCTCTGATACAGACTGCCCCTCCCCACTCATTCCTGCACTTTTGCGTCTCAGGCCCAGAGCCAAGAAGGCCATCACAGGGCAGCTGGCTGCCTGCTGCTTCATTTGTCAAATTGGGAAACTGAGGCTAGGAGACTCTTAGGAACTTGCCCAGAAATCTGTTGTCAGGGTATACTGACTGAGCAGGCAGACTCAGGCCAGACCTTGGGATTGAACACTGGCCTGCCACTTGTTTAGCCATGTGATCGTGCCTTGGTGTCTTCATCCATAAAATGGGTATAATATCACGAGGTGGCTACACAGATTAAACAAGTGAATACATGTCACATACCCAAGAGCAGAGGCAACAACCCTCCATAAGCACTCAGTAGGCATTGATATTATTTCTGGTTTAAGAATTATTTATTGGCATCCCTTGGAAATGCTCTCCATACTGTTTTATGGTGTCTGTGTGTCTGAAGGAGCACGGATGGGCACTGTAGTGGGCTGGCAGCTGTGTCAGCAACACAGAGCATCCCAGGGTATTGCCCCAGGGAGAGAGTGAACACCCATGATTGGGGCAGTTTGGGACCGATCAGATGCCTAGAACGGTACTCCTTTTCCATTCCCAACTCCTTGGCAGCCTCCCCATTATCTCCAGCAGAAAGTGCTAATGTGCTTTGACTCTTTTTTCACTGCCTGCTAATCTCCCTTAAAAAGCAAGTGAGAGAATTTAGTAACAGTGTGTTAACTTGTTTTGTCTTTATTTTTGTGGTTAGCGCTATTTATAGCAAGGATGCCGATTTTTCCATTTATCTTTGGATAGAAAGTTTTCTTTCTCAAAAACATGTATTTGTGTCTTTGTTTTGAAGCCATTTAAAGAAACGTTAAACAAATAATAGTAGAGGGGCTGTGCAGACAGAGGGAGCAGTGTGCGTGCCCCACTTGAGTGGGGGAAGCTGGAGAACCTGTGTTTGGTGATGCGGGAGCCTGGCAAGCAGCCCGAGAACAGAGTTCCAACACTGTCTCTGCCGGTCTCTCCCTGCGTGATCTCGGGACGGTGACTAAGCCTCAGTTTTCTCAGCTGTGAAATGGGTGGACAGGGAGGTAATAGTAGCTCCTATGCAGTAGGGTTGTGGTGAGGATCACGGGGAAGGCTGCCACGAAAGGGCTCAGCACAGGCCACAACTGCAGTGGCCGTGGTCACATTGAATAATGGTTCACACTATGGGTTGTGTATTCTAGTTAATACCATGTGCCCGGCTCTGTTCTCAGCATTCTCTCTGTTAGTCCCTTTAATCCTTCATGTCTGTTTTATAGAGGAGGAAACTGCAGCACTGAGGAGTTAAGTAACTTGCCCAGGGTCACTCAGCCCGTAACTCTAAAGTTGTGCTTTCAGCCATCACACAACGTGGCACAAAGCAGGTGCCTAATAAGTGCTCTGGCTGTTATGAGATGGAGGCTTTAATAGCCGAGGAGATTGAGAAGGGAGTCTGTGCTAGCCCCCTAGGCCCGTGAAACTCACAGTTCCTGTGTTGGATTCCTCTGCATTGGGTCTGTCCCCAGCTGCACTAATAATGTCACTCCTGGCTCGTCTCTCTGCACAGATGTCCTGTTGGAGGCCCCTGGGGAGGGAAGCGATGCATGGAACCTGCTCCTGGCCTCCCCTAGGGTGGGGGAGATGCCAGAAGAAAGACGCATGCCAAAGGCAAGAACTGTGTTAGGTCCCTGCAGTGAATGGAGCAGTATGTCACGGGTAGCTGGGAGCCAACGAGGACTAATGTGGCACCCAGAAATTAGCAGCTGAGAAGAGCCACCACCCAAGGCTTGAAGTGGCAAAAGGAGGGAGGGAAAACCCCAACCAACATCATTTCTGTTAACCCTAAAGAACACCTGGGGCTCTAGCTGAGATCCTACAAAAGTTTCATGCTCTGAGTTTACTTTTCAGAAACCTAAAACCTTCAGATGGTTTCCAGGCCAGATAAGTCCTGAAACCCAGAGGGACCAGCCTTTCCAAGAACATCACCCAATTATATCCCCGTATCCTTTAGTGTTGACACACCTTCTCAACATGAAAAGGTTAGAATGGGCATTCCCCAAAGATCCCTATAGATTAGGAGAAGGATCAGAGAAGGAGGAGTTATGACAGAGAAGTTAGAAACTAACAAGTGAGTTTGACTGCTGAATCATTATACTGATAAATGTGCTTGGAGCAGCTACAAGGAAAAACCTGAAATTGTGGAAGTGTAACCCATAGCAAACTTGAAATCTGTTCTATAATTAATTGTTAAAATGTACTTTCAAATTTATTGTTTTTTTGTATATATGTTAAAAAAAAAGAAGGGCATGGTGGAGCCTGAGCTAGTGAAGCTTGGAGCTGGGAAGAGGCCTGGAAGGGAGCTGTGGCCACATGTAGAGGGAGCTACTGCATGCTAGAGAGGGATGTGTGGGCCTAACCAAAGGAGTGACATTTGCACCAGACTTAGCAGAGGAGAATGCAGCCATCCTGCAAAATCCAGGAAAGGCTCTTGAGTTATAAAGAACAGCAAGTGCAAAGGTCCTGGGGCAGGAACAAGCTTGAGATGTCCAAGCCACAGAAAGAAGGCAGTGGGGCTGGATTGCAACTGAGAGGAGGGGAGAGGTGGGCAGGGGGCAGGTCATGGCAGGCCAGTAAGCGCTGGGAGGAAGTTTGTACTTTGTGCTTTGACAATGAGAACCCAAGGGGGGGGGGCTTGAGAAGATGAGTGATATGAACTGATTTGTATTTTCAGAAGATCCCTCTGGCTGCCCTGGGGAGAATGGAGGACAGGGGGTGAGAGGGTGGAGACCCCCTAGGTGACCGTGTGCCTGTCTTCAAGGTCACCGAGACGGTGACGATTCAACCCAACTCCAGGGCACTTGGTTTCCTCCCAACACGTCTGCCTGTCTCTCTCTTTCTCTCTCTCATTTTAAATAAATGAGACCGAAAGTCTATTTTAGGACAGAACTTGAAGGCTCATTTCCTCAAGAAGTAGAGAAATGACCGCGGAGAGCCAAGCGAGATCAGAAAGCTGCCGGGGCCCAGGTTTCCTGCACCCCCCACCTTCTGTCACCCACCTTCGCTTGTGGCCTCACTGGCAGGGGCCAGGTGACTGTGACAGTTCTTTTCTCTGTGCCTTCTAGCCCTTCACCCTCTTTTGGTTGTGTTGTATATTCTGCAACTTAAGGATAAAAGGAATGACATTTGTCCAGCTATGTGTTCTGCTGACACGGGGCTTTCATGCACATCCCCATGGGATTAAGTCCTCAAAAGGACCCCATGGGAGGGGCCTTGCTGTCCCATTTCAGTGCTGGGAAATCTGAGGCTCCTCACTGGTTTACTCCCGGGGAAGCTGGGCTGGCGGGTGAGACACAGGGGTGGAGGCTGGGAGAGGTCTCCCAGCACAAAGCAGATGCTGTCGCTGGGACCCCGAGCTTGGGCAAGCCCCCGGAGGGCTACAGGCTGCTCAAGAGCTGGGCATCTCCCTGCTCGCCTGTGGCCCCCACGGTGCCGCGGACAGGGGGGTGCAGAAGTGCTTGTCCCGATTGGGCTGCTGCGTCCCCTTCTCTGGGGAGGTCTGCGTGAGCTGGTGGGGTTTTGGGGGCAGGCTGAGTCTCTGAGCCTGGGCTGCTCCGCCTCATCCAGAGGCTCACGGGAGAGGTTCTGTCCGCAGAAGTGTCTCCAGAGGCTTTTCTGCCAGTCCGTGGCCCGGGAAAATTGCACGTATTTTTCTTCTGACTTCAGCAGTTAGGATTTTGCTCCGCTATTGCGACCCCTGTCCAAAGCAAATCTCACTGCTCCTGCCGGAAGACATTATGCAAATCATCATGCAAGTGCTGGCAGCAGGGCATCCTGTACACGTGTATTGACCTGATGCTTTCCCTTTAGGTCCGTGAGTAAAGAGGGAAGAGGGAAGAGAAACATCCACAAAACGCAACGACACGTTCCTTCATTCTGAAAGACGCAACAGACCACCAAAAACTTATAACGATAAAATGGGCACCCCCGGGCCCCTGCCCTGCCTGCTGGCGGCCGCAGCCGTCTTCTCTCTGCTGGACGGAAGCGGGGCGCTCCTGAAGCAGCCGCGCCTGGACGGCCGGTTCCAGCGGGACCGCAGGAACATCCGGCCCAACATCATCCTGGTGCTGACGGACGACCAGGACGTGGAGCTGGGTGAGGTCCTGGGGGGGCTCTGGGGCCGCGGGGGGAGGCAGGGGGGGTCCCCACACCGGTCTAAGGCTCCTGGGGCAGGGCGGCCGTGTAGATGTGGAGCGTTCCTGTAGAAGTGGATTTAAACCCAGATGCATCAGGGAGGGGTCTCCAGGCTGTCCCTCCTGCAGAGCTGTTCCTGGGCTTCTCCAGAGGCTTAAGGAGAACATGACCAAGTCACTGTTTCCCACAAATTCCTAGCGAGTGCCTGCTCCGTGCAGGGACATTTCCAGCACCTGGGACTGCAGTATTGAATAAGACACCACGCCTGCTTGCAGGGGCGGAGCAGACAGAGAGGCAGCGTGATAGCATGTAAATGTCCACACAGCTTTCAAGGAGGAACAAATACCGGAGCAAATATCAGAGGGTGATGTGCAGTGGTGGTGGTCGGAGCTGCTTGTGATTGGGAATTGGGGAGGGGCCTTCAGAGAGGGTGATGCCTGAGCCGACACCAAACACAAGGGCCAGCCCACGTGTGTGCACGTGCGTGTGTGTGCATGTGTTTTCCTGGGTACATTGTGCACGCAGACTCCTTGCTCCACCGATCTCAGCGGCTTTGGCTGGGCTTGGCCTTCCTTGGTGGCCCAGGTGCAGGGAGGGTTGTCATGGCAGGAAGCATTGCTGCTGCTGGTGCCACACCCCAGTTCACAAAAGTGGTTCCAGCAGGAGGCCAAGCTGAGCTCCCTCACCTCACAGCACTGTGGGCACAGGTGGGGCAGGTGAGGACAGGTCTCTGCCAAGTTTAGTTCATGTCCCCCGGAGTGGTGTGCCAGGGGCTGAGGGCACAGTGCTGAGGGCTTCCCCAGCTCACCGTCTCAGCACCTCCCTGTATTCCCACCAGCCCCCTAGGCCTCTGCCTGTATGAACCATCCGCAGAGCCCCCACCCCACTCCTAAGCAAGACCGTGGGGTTCCCCGCCCTGAGCTGTGGACCTTGTCATTTGCATGAGGCTTTTCTCGCCATCTTGTCATTACTTTGAGGAGACCCCGTCACTGAGCCTCTGGGGTTCCTCTTACCTTATCGGCTCCCCAGGTCACACTGCACATGGGGTTCACACTCACTTTTGGGAACCCCCTTTCTCTTTATATCATCTCTTCTCCCCCCTTGAATTTGTTGATTCCATGATTTCATTTCTCCACGTTAAACCCTACACCAGCACTGTCCTATAGAAATATACTGCAAGCCACAAATGCAGGTGACGTATGCGATCATGTATTTCTAATAGCAACATTAAAAAAAAATTAAAAGTTCAATTAATGTTAATAATAATTTTGTTCTATACCCAATATATCCAAAATATTGTCATTAGGCATACAATCAGTATAAAACATCAGTAATGAGATGTTTTACATTTTTTAGAGTTTGTATATTGAAATCTGGCATATATTTTACACATCTCATTTAGGCAAGTGCCACCCTGGACGGTGCACAGCTTCAGGCTCTGTCCTGCTCCTACAAGTTAGATGGCCCTTCTCATCAGAACTACACTGTTTTGAGCGTTGGGAGAAAGACTCTCCGGGAGAGGAAATAGCATGTGCAAAGGCCCTGAGGCTGGAGTGCAGGGGGTCCTGGGAAGGGACCTATAACATGAGACTGGAGAGAGAGGCAGGAGGGTCTCATCACTGATAAGGAATGCCAGTCGCTGATCAGTGGAGGGAGGGGTGGACCGTTAGTGTCTGTCCCTCTGTCATGGGACAGGGGCATTTAGAATATTGTTGATGGCAACAAATTTAAAGATTTACTGGTAAGTCTTGGCACCAAATGCAAGATTGTGGTACAGATCTGACTGCAAATCTATGCCCTTTTTGGATCTATTATTAAAAACATGATTCAGTCTTTAAGCCGCCAAGGAAAGATGATTTATATAAAACCAAGTCCCTTCTTATAATGATTTGTATTAGTAATCACAAGTATAGATTTTTCTCAGGGTGCTTATCAGTGCAAAAAGAATTTGCAGCTAGGAAGCAATCAGAGCCCAGAGCTTGTATCGACAATTTGACACACACGCTGTGTCTCCCCAGCAGCATTTAGGATGAGCTGCATTTGATAACCGTGGGTGGTTTTTGGACTGTGACCACAGTGGCATGAGTTTTGTCGTCCAGGCAGAATTTTGCAGAGAGGGCTTGCGGGCAGCAACTGGACCTGAGAGCTCCGTGGCCTCCCTCAGTGGCCTCTGCGCTGTCTCGGCCGTAGGCACGCCTGGGAACTTGAGAACCCCCGGGCGTTTGTTCATTCCCTCAGCAACTATGTGAAGCCCACGGTGACAGGAGCGGGAGACATGCGGAGGGCCCGTTCCGGAAGGAGAGAACAGGAAAGGCAGAGATGCCGAGCTGGGACTGAGCTTGGTGGGAATGGAGGCAAAAAGAGTGTCGGTGAGCTGGAGTGGAGGGAGCCAGGGCGTGGGTGGAGGGCCGGGCCAGGTGGTCAGTCCCCTGAGGTCTTGTAGGCCAGGGTGAGGGGTCGAGTTGTATTCTTTCTGAGATGGACATGGCTTGCGGGGAGGCCTACAGCAGGGCAGGGGCGTGACCTGACTTGGGTTCCGACAGGACCCTTCTGGTTGTTACGTTGGAACTGGACTGTAGAGGGCACGGGCAGGAGCAGGGAGACCCTTCGGGAGGCATCATGATCACTGGGCAGGCAGCAGTGGAAGCTCGGTCCACGTGGAAGCAGCTGAGCAGAGGACACATGCTCCCGCTGGTGCGTGTTTGGGAGGTCACCTGATGAGTGCGCTGGATGTGGGGGCTGAAGAAAAGAGGAGAAGCAAGGGTGACGTCTCCGTGTGCGGCCTGACCCACAGGCAGGGGGGTGCACACAGCTCCTAGGAGCAGCTCGGGTGATCCTACCGACCGGAGGCTGGGCTCTAATTATAATTTTGCATCCGTAATGAATGCTTCCATGAAAGCAGGAGAATAAACAAATACAGTGAAAGGAGTGTGGGCCTGATGAGGAGCTATGATGCTGAGTTGTTTCCAGGTTGTTAGTTCTTCACTGCTACAGATGATATGGCCGGGAATGTCTTTAGACACACATCTTTTGCATATGCGAGTGAGTGTTTCTGAAAAATAAATTTCAGGAAATGGATGTGGCGGGTTTAGAGTCTGTGGCATCTGTTAGCTCTCGCCTGGCAGCACTAAATTGCATAAATCAGTGCCTAAAAGTCTTCCCTTCCACAAACAAACCAGAGTTCCTCCAGTGGTTGAACCAGCTTTTGAAAGCAGCTGAGGTCCTTTCAGGAGGTGAGGCATGGGGGTTGGGGTGGGCAGTGATGGGCTTTTTATAAACCACTAGACAGGCCCAGATCAATAATGCATGTTCCAAAAAAGCCCAGCACATTATCTCACAGTCTGCTACAACTGACAGGCGGAGGGTGGTCCTAAAAAATTTATCATCTGCTATTTTCTGCTCATCCATGCAGCGATTCTGACACTTCTCAGGGCTGGAAACTTCTCGACCAAGACAATCCAAGGCTTCCTTGCAGTCCCAGGCTGCAGGAACAGACCCTAATGAGTGCAGGACACAGCAGAGAGGGGCTCATCTTGTTTCCTAACCACAGGGCAGGCTTGGGGAATGCTGTACTGTGTATGACCATTTCTCCTTTCCCTGCGCGCATTTGACATGCCTCCCTGAGCTGTCCTTGGAAGTGTCAATGCCCAGGGAACTGGGTCCAAGAGCTTGGTGGCTCCTGAATGACCCAAATTATCATTAAATTGTCAAAGCAACTGGGGATAGCCCTGTGTTTGGGTGACCCTCAGAGGCCTTCAGCCTTTTGGCAGGCCATCTTGACTGGAAGGGGAGGTTTTTTGGCATGTGTCCTGCAGCCAAGGAGGCCATAGCACGGGTGGGTTCTGCCAGGCTTTCCTCTTTAATCCAGTCCCAGCAAACCTTTGGTGAACTTCCGCTGGGTTCCAGCGCCAGGGCAGGCGCTCACACACCCCGATGAGTAAGGCATGGTCCTTGCCTGAAGCAAGAGAATGTTTGCAATTTCCCAGGCCCATCTGTTCGATCACTTAAGATTTTCTTTAACTGGACTCACTTTTGAAGCTTAAAAAATATTATTTTAAAAGAAAGCTTTAAATTCTGACTCTAAATGGAGAAGCAGTATCTGTAACCTTTGGTAGGTCACTGCAGAAGCAAGTACAATGGAAACTGAGCAGTGTTGGTAAATTTTAGCAAGATGCTGCCTTCTCCGGGGCCTGTGTCTCTTTGCAATAAAGGGTGGTTGGCAGTTCTGAGAGCGGCGGTGAAGATGGAGAAGCCCCCGATGAGGCCTCCTCCTCTAGTCAGGGGAGAGAGACCTGGAAAGGGAGGAACTTTCTCAAGCATGAGTCAAGGATTTTTAATGTAGGGGCCCCACTGATGTGGGGGCTCTGGTGGGTGGAGGTGCAGTGAGACCCCAAAGGCCAGCATCCAGGGTTGCTTCTGCACAGCAGCTTTTCCTGAGCATCCATGCCGGGCAGCAGGCAGGCACCTTTTAGAGAACACTTCGAGGAGTGGCTTTAAGGATATGCCGCAAGAGTGGGTGAACCTGGGAACAAATGTCCACATTTCAGAAGGATCCTTTGCCTTTTATCTTTAAATGAAAACACCCAGAATAAGCATGTGACAGCAAGAGCTCCTTAGCCAGATGGCGGCTGTGTGACCTTGGGACAGTTCCCTGACCTCTCTGTGCCAGGGTATACTCATCCATGAAATGGGATAATGATCTCTCTACCTAAGGTACTCATGAGGGTGAAGGACCTGCCACATATTACATGTATGTAAACCTCAGTCTCATCAATAAGGCCACGCCTCCTTGAGTGCAGCCTTGCTGAAAAAAAAAAAGTTCTTTAATGTAAATGGCTCAAGGCACTGAGTGGCAGGATTAATATAGAAGTTCCTCCAGGGTGCACGGGTGGTTCCATGGTAGAATGCTCACCTTACATGTAGGAGACCTGGGTTTGATTCCTGGACCATGCATATATATATATATATATATATATATATATATATATATATACACAGACACACACACACACACACACACACACACACACACAGTGGAGCAGGCCGGCAGCCCACGCTCACTCAGGGAGAGCTGGGAGTGGCAAGCAGAGACACACACTCTGCCAGGTGTGCAAGTGTGACACACGGACATCTCCCCCAATTAGGAGTGCGTTTGTCAATCAACTCTACCATGGGCTCTTCTTCCACCATTACTGTGTGTCCTGGGGAACAGGGTTCGACCCCCGCACCTGACAAAAGGCCTCCAGCCAAGGGGTGGTGCTGGAGGGCTGCACGGGAACTGTGGGCACAAGTATCCCACTGGGTGTAAAAACACGTCACAACCACTCTGCCAGGATGGGATCTCTGTTACAAGTAAGAGAAACCCAACTCAAAAGGAATAGAGCAAACAAACAAAAAAAGGAATTTTTTTGACTCTTGTAGATTAAAAAGTCCAAATGTAATCCTACCTTCAGGTGTGGTTTGATCCAGAAGCTCAAGAGATGTCAGACATCTGTCCCTCATTTCCCTGAGCTCAGCTTTCCTCTAAGTTAGCTTCAACTCAGGTCAGCTGTCCACGTGGCACCCCTGCAGTGGTAATGCTGCAGTGAGACGTCCCCCTGGAAAGAAAGCTTCTCTTTCCTATGAATGCCAATAAAATCCCCAAATTTAGAATCTCTTGGGTCTGGAACTCTCTGGGATATCTGGTCTACCCTGAACCAGTCATGAGAATGGAATACAATGATTGGCCAGCAGGGATGGGGCCAAGCCACTAGAACATGCGGTTTGAGAGTCGGGAGACAGGTGGGTCCCTAAAGGAAGACTCAAGAACTGGTGTGGAGAGGGCCAAGGGTTTGGTGTGTCAAGTCCAGATGTCCATGGCACTCTCACATGGCTCTCTTTCAAGGATGGCTGCTCACACTCTCCACCAGTCTCATTCATTCATCAAATGTTTATTGAGCTACCTACTGGGTATCAGAGGTGGTCTGTGGCACTGGGGATCCCACAGCAAACAGAATCGACAAAAACCTCTGTTCTTATGGAGCTGACAGACAAAGAACATAATACACAAGACAGTGAAAAGTGCTAAGGAGAGTAATGCAAGGAAGAGAGAGTGAGCAAGGAGAGGGGCTGGGGACAAGGAGGGTTGCGATTTTAACTAAGGTCACCTCACTGAGAAAGGGATATTTGAACAAAGACCTGAAGAAGGTGAGGGAGTCATCCAGGGAACCCTGGGAAAGAGCAGTCCAGGCAGAGGGAACAGTGGGTGCAAAGGTCCTGAGGCAGAAGCTTCTCGGCAGGCTCACAGAGCAGTGAAGAGGCCAGCATGGGAGAGCATGTGGACAAGGACAGGAAGAGGGGACGGCTAAGAGGCAACGGAGAGTTGATAGAGGGGTGGCTCACGCAGGGCTTTTGACCCGGGGGCGGAGGGCGGCTTTGGTTTTATTCTGAGGGAGATGGACACCGGTGGAGAACGTTTTGCACAGGAGGGTGCCATCCGACTGATGTTTAAATACATCCCCTCTCTGGCTGCTGTGTGGAGAACAGAATGCAATCAGGAGTCCACTGCAACCATCCAGGAAGGAGGCGATGGTGTTCAGACCAGGAGGGGAGAAAGTGGTCAGCTGCTGCCGTACTTTGAAGGTGTTGCTGATGAGATTTGCTCACGGATGAGATGAAGAATGGGAGAGAGGAGTCAGGAATGCCTCCAGGGTTTTGGCCTGAGCAACCGTAAGGATGAATTTGCTGTTTACAGCCACGGAGAGAACCATGGCTGCACCCGGTGAGGAGCTTGGCCCTGGAGCTGATGTGCTGGAAATGCTTGTGAGAAGCCAAGTGGAGCTTGTCCAGTAGCAGCCAGACATCCGAGTCAGGAGTCCAGGAGAGGCCCAGGCATGGGTGCGGGGAGGGGAAACTATATGCCAACTCTGTGTAAGCTTTTCGGGGTCCATAACGCTCACCCGCCTCTCAGAGGGTCTGTGAACCTGAGAGTTCAGGCCTCCCGCGTGGCAGCTCAGAGGTCTGCTTTGGGGAGCAGCTGGTTTGGAAAGAAAGGCTCAGGAGTGGTTCTGGCCAGGACACAGTTTTCCACTGTCCATCTGTGAACACAAGGAAACCACACCCTGTGCTACAGACTGATATTCAGGGGTTCGGTCCCAGGCTGCGGGCTTGGGTACTCTGTAGGGCTCGGTGACTGGAAGCCCAACACAATATGCCCAAATTCCGGACACCAGCTTGGTGGTAACTTCCAACTTAGCCTCTGAGAGCCCACCTCCTGCCATTTCTGCACACTGCTTGTAGGGGCTGGAAAGCCACGTGAATACAGGTTATTTGGGGGAAGAATTTCATTTGGACCCACCCTGGTGTTCAACTTCCCAAGTGCATTCCTGCAAGATTTTTTAAAAATTCAGCGACACTTAGGAGATCACTTGAATTCTGGAAGCCAAGTGTATCAGGATTACGTTTGGCTGCATGGAAAAGAAAACATAAAATAACCATGGCTTAAACAAGATAGAATCTTGGTTTTCACTCACGTAAGAAATGTCTGGAGTTACACTGACTCACACTAAAAATATGATGAGTTCTCATAAGAATTACTTCAAAGATATGATTCTTGTATAAAGAATGTTTAAGTCTAGGGTACAGGGGAAAACTGCTGTTGCATGCTGTGAGCTATGTTCAAAAGGAAACCGTCAGCACTACCACAGCTACAGCAGAGGTAAATAATGGGGGGGGACAAGGTTAAGAGGAGGTTTAGATTTTGTATGTGGTGAGGGTGTGTTTATTGGTTTTCTGTCTCTTGGGAACAATGAAATTATCTAAAACTGAGAGTGTTGATGGACTGTGGATTTTGGGCCCTCTACATGATGCCCGATGAATGCAGGTGGCTGAAGGATGCACGGACAGAGAAGTAGAATGGGGAACGATGGTGTATACTTATGAACAAAGGTTGTGCTGCTACAAAAAGGAACAATGTCATGAGGCATGCAACAATCTGAATGAATATGTGGGACATTTGGTGAAACAAAAAAACAACAATGGTCTGGTCACCTTTAGAAAATGCTTATAAGAAAACAGGGGCCTAGATTGTAAACTTTTAGAGCAGGCACACTAAGTCCGGAGTGGTGATTATTATTTCTGGATTTTAAGAGGCTGTTTTATATATATAACCTGATACTTAGATAAAAACGAAGCCAAACAGGTTGGGGTTAAAATAATTCAGAACATAGGGGTAAGGAAGACAGTGTCTATATTTCAGAACCACACATACTCTTTGAGACCAATGGAAGAAAGGTTTATCTGATCTGGAACTGAAATTTTCTGTAGTGCATAATCTAATTCAACCTATCTGCATAGCTCATTTGAACAACTGAAACACAGAGAGCACAGAATAAGAAAGAGGTCCTTTAATCCTGTATAGGTTACTGTAATGCCTGGATACGTCCTAGAGTATATTCAGCAAATAATCAAAAAGTATTGGCAAAGTCCCCTGAGGGAGGGGAGAAAGACTACGGAACTATTAAACCTGAGCATCAGGGAATCCCCTGATACTGTGTCAAACTTTAGGGACACCCTAATCCATAGGCCATGCCCTCGAGCCTGAGGCTTACTCTTGTGAAGCTTATATAGGTAGCAGAGAAGCTTAGACTACCTATAGGCATGCCTAAGAGTTACTTCTGGAGGACCTCTGGTGTTGCTCAGATGTGGCCTCAGTCTCTCTAAGCCCAACTCTGCAAGTGAAATCATTGCTCTCCCCCGTACATGGGACATAACATCCAGGGGTGAAAGTCTCCCTGGTGACGTGGGAGAGGACTCCCAGGGATGAATCCAGACCTGGCACCGTGGGATCAACAATTCCATCCTGACCAAATGGGGGAAAAGAAGTATAATTAATAAAGTATCAGCAGTAGAGAGAGTTCAAACAGAGTCAGAGGCTACTCTGGAGGTTGCTCTTACACACGCTTCAGGCAGACCCTGCTACCTATCATAACCTGCCAACCCCCAACCAGGACCATTCCAGTCAATCCTAAAGAACACCTAGGGCAATATATAAGATTCCACAAGGGTTCCAGCCACTAGAGTAACTTTTCAGAAACCAAACTCCAGATGGGTCCCTGGTCCAGATAAGTCCTGAAACCTAGCCCAGCCTCTCCAGACATCAGATAGTTCCATCTCCCTACCCCATATTAGTGACAGACCCTTCCAATATCAAAAATTTAGAATTTCCATAGCCCAAACAACCCCAAAGAGAGGGATGGAAAGATCAAAGGTGATGGTGGAATTATACATAGAAGATAGGACTTAACAAATGAATATGAATGCTGAATCATTAAATAGATATCTTTTTTTTTAGCCTCCAGTATTTTAGAGCAGTTAGAAGTAAAACCTGAAATTGTTACCATGTCAAAATCTGAAATATGTTCTAGAACCAATTGTGGTGCTGTGCTTTGAAATTTATAGCTTTTTTATATATATGCTATTCACAAAAAAAAAAAAGGAAAAAAATCTATTGTGATGATAAAAAGGTATTTAAGCCCTCTAGCCTCCTAAATTCTGGAGCAGCTAGAAGGAAAAATCTGAGAGGATTGTACAGTAGCCCATGACAAACTGTAGGATCTGTCCTTGTTGAAGAGTGCTTTGAAAACTATTGCTTTTTTCAGCTTTTTGCTTTGTATGTATGTTATACTATACAATAAAAAGTTTAAAAACCTAGGGAACTGCAAAAAAGCATAAGGAAAATGGAAAATATATATATATAGTCCCCTACCCAGGAGTTTAAAAAACAAAAAAATGTCTGGAGGTTAGCAATCTGGGGCTGGTATGGTGGCTCCAGGGTGATCAGGAACCCACGTTCCTTCTCTGCCTTTCTGTTTTCCACGCTTTGTGTGACGCGTCCATGTTCAAAGTCGCCTTATGATTAAGATGGTTGCTGGAGCACCAGTCATCACAGCCACATTCCAGGCAGCAGGAAGGAAGAGGAGAGGGCAAAAAGGATGGACTTTCAAGTTAAGTCAGCCCATGTTAAGACCATTTCTGGCTCATACCAGAGAGTCACATCCAACATGGACAGAATTTAGTCACATAGCTCACCTGGTCTCAGCAAGAAAATGAGGTATGCTCAGACTTGAATTGTTCAAGGAGAGTTTAACTATTTTTTGCTAAGGTGTGATCAGCTGTGAGGAAACCACAGGGATAGTGCAGTACTTCAACGCTCCGAACAGTGGGGTCATTCCCAGCCCAGGGCCCAAGGGGATGAGGGGAGCCAGTGAGTAGTTAGTGAGTCTGGAGGCACGTTGTCCCAACAGGAGCTTCCACTCTCCACTGAGGGACACGGCCAGAGAGAGAGGTGCAATCCGCACCCCAGCCTCACTTTCTTTCTTTCCTTTTGCTGATCTCCTGCTAGCTTCCCCACCCCTACCACCACTCCACTGATCGCAGCCAACCCAAGGACAGAGGGTAAAGGAGCCTATTGACTCAGCCCAGCCAGGCCAGCTCCCCGGGGCAGAGGGCTGGGCACAGCGTGCATGTGGGAGGCCAGAGGGAGGGCGGCTGACACATGTGGCTGGCACTCGTGCTGCTGATACAAGGGGGCCTGGGAAATTAATTTCCCACCTCAGGGCCTGGAAGAATAAAATCGGGGCCTGGGAGAAGGAAGAAGGAAAGGGTAGATTTCGGTGGGCAACCCTGGGTCTCACCATCCCAGGGCTCAGGAGCCAAGGGTTCCAGTGAGTCTGCAATGGGTGGGGTTTTATCTGCGGCCACTGGTGAAAGCTGGCGTGATCAGATGGAAATGGTCATAAGGCCGCCTGGGAAAGGAGTCTTCCAGGAAAAAGGACAGCAAGTGCCAAAGCCGTGTGCCAGGAACATGGGGGAGCAGCAGGAGCTGGGGAGCGAAGGGGGGAGCGATGGCCGATGAGGGTGGAGGGGAGATGGGGGAAGGGCATTTGAGACCTGGTCAGGCCTCCAAGAGGGTTCGGATTTTATTCCAAGGGCAGTAGAAAGTCACTGAAATGTTCTGAGCTGGCCAAGCATGGGTGATTCTTGTTTCCAAAAGGCTGAACCGGGCTGCAGGTGGAGAGGGCGTGGCATGGGGACAGGAATGGAAGTGGGGAGCCCTGTGGGGAGACCCGTCGGCCGTTGCGGTTGTCCAGGTGGGGGGTGATGGGGCTCGGAGCAGGACAGCGTGCTGCAGAGGGACGGAAGTGGACGGCCCAGGTGCTGCAGTGAAGGTCACGCACAGGACCTGCCGGTGGGTGACAGGTGGGAGGGGAGGCGAAGAAACAAGAGGGACCCCGGGGTTCTGGCTGAGCAGTTGAGCCGGCGGTGGTGGCATTTTCAGAGATGGAAGACAAGACGCAGAAAGGAGGGACGGGTTTTCAGGCTTGGGGTGGCCATGTGGGTGCTCTGCCGACAGCGCGTCCCAGCGTCTTCTGGTTTACCGGCTGTGCAGCTCACCCTGAAAAGTTGGAAAAGCACCCCGTAGCCGCCTCGTAGAATAAATATCCTCTGCCAAGGGCAGTGCGTTGGAGAATTACAAGTGGAAGGAAAGGTTTGGGTGGAGCTTCTCGGCAAGGACACCAGCAAGGACTGCTGCGGTCATGGCGGTGGTACTCGGCCCTCTGTGGCCCTGCGCCCCACGGCCCGCCGTCCGGTGAGAACGGGCGTCTGAGTTTTCTCCCAGAAGCTTCTGTAACCAGAGCCAGCAGAAGTCAGAGGGAAAAAAATGACCGCACTGGTTGTCTCTGACAGTCAAAAGTTCACTAATAAAATTCACTGTGGCCTCTTCAGCATCTGCCTAATTGATGTGGGGTTTAGGAACCAGTTTTGCGTCTGGGCTTTTTGTAGCTAACACTGGCAATAACACTTGACTTTAAAAACAATTGCTGCCATCAGGAATGGTTCACCTATGCCATTGCCGTGAGGAAACCTCGTCTGCCAAGCAGGTCTGGAGAATCCAGGGTGGTTCTGGGTTGAGCTCCAGGCACGGCAATGGTTGATGGGCAGGTGTAAGCACATTCCAGCAGGAGGTGGGGAGCAAAGGTAATTGCACTGAGAACAGTGGACCCTCTCCGCCCAGGTGTGGCCTCGGTTGCTACTGGCCTTCCCCAGCCCTTCCCCTGGCCTCCTGCTGAGGACAGCGACCTGTGGGGGCCCTCAGGTCCGATGGGCCGCCAAGCTGCCCCAGCTGCCCCAGCAGCACTGCAGGCATTCAGGGACGCTCAGGGGCAGGCGAGGGTTTGTCCAGCCCCACAGGATGACAGCAGCAGCCTGAGGACGGGGGAGGACACCTGTGACTTGAGCTCATGGGTCCCTGACCTGTCCCCACCTGTACCACGGCCAGCAGCCTCGCTTCCCCTCCAAATGCTGCTCTCTGCGGGTCTCACTTAGAAGTCGTCTCTGTGCCCCATTAGGGTGCTACCTCTGCAGATTCCTGTAACTCGCCCTTCCTGCTGGAATAGAATAAGCTAAGGTTGCAAACCCCATGCCTCCAGAGGTCTGGCAGGCTCTGCGCAGGAGGGAGGTGGGCAGGGGAGGGTCCCCGGTGGGGTCCCACGGGGGGGTCCAGGGAGCACCTGCGAGAGGGCGGCCTTCGGAGGTGGACCTTTGCTAGGGCCATCCAGCTGCCTCCCCCCAAGGCCAGATCTTTGTGTTGTTCAAGCAAAGCCAGGAATCTGAGTTGATGTGAGAGCTCCCAAGTGAAAAAACAGTTAGGTATTCAGTTTTAAAAACACGTTTGAATAGATCTATACCATGCCCCTATGAAGGGAGGATCCAGTCCAGAGGCACTCAGCTTTGAACTCAGTGTTATACTATCTTTAAAAAAAAAAAAAAATTTATTGTGAAATATAATACATGTGAAAGCAAAGCAATAAAAAAACAGTAATTTTCAAAGCACACTTCAACAAGGAGTTACACAGCAAACCCCAGAGTCTGTCATGGGCTACCACCCCACCATCTCAGATGTTTGCTTTTAGCTACTCCAAAACACTAGAGGCTACAAGGAATATTAATTCAGCATTTTCTCACCTCCTTCCCCTTTAATCCTTCTCCTAATCCATAGGGATTGTTAGGCAATGCCCATTCTGACTTTTTCATACTGAGAAGGGGTGTCCACACTAAAGGACAGGGGGGTGTGATTAACTGATGCTATTGGAAAGGCTGGTCCCTCTGGGTTTCAGGATTTATCTGACCTAGGAGCCCTGCTGGAATTATATGTTCCAGGAAGACAAACCTAGTGCATGAAACCTTGGTTCGAGCCCTGGGTGTCCTTAAGAGTCAGCAGGAGGGATGTGGGTTGGGGTTTAGCAAACCACGGCAATCAGCGCTGTCTCACTGAAGCTTGTAAGAGCAGCCTCCAGAGCAGCCTCTCGACTCTGTGTGATCTCTCTTGGCCACTGATGCCTTATTTTACTACACTTCTTTCCCCCTTTTGGTCCAGAAGGTATTGTCAGTCCCACGTTGCCAAGGCCAGCTCATCCCCGGGAGTCATGCCCCACGCAATCAGGGAGACTTTCACCCCTGGATGTCATGTCCGACGTAAAGGGGAGGGCAACGATTTTCCTTGCAGAGTTGGGCTTAGAGAGAGAGAGGCCATGTCTGACCACGTCTGAGCAACAACTATTAGGCCTTGTTTGGGCGCTCTTAGCTTCCCCTTTACAGAAATAAGTTTCATGCGGACAGGCCTCAAAATCCACAGCTCGGCCTATTTTCTTGGGAGTCTCCAATGGTTGAGACGGTTCCTGGGGTTTCCCAGATGGGGAAGTTCAATAGTTATATATATACTATTTTTTCTCTTTGGACCCTCAAGCGACTCTACCGATACTTTTTCTTTTTAAATTCTGATAGTTTTATTAGAAAAGGAAAAAGGCAGCGTTTAGGATAATGAGCACAGTGGCCCCAGATGATATAATTGGAGGTGATGTAATTATTGAACCTGTGCAGATTGATTACATGCTTAGTCATAGAATATATGTAAGAAAATGCTGGCACATTGTGATGAAGTGTAGGTGATCTGTAGGTTAAAGTCTGAGCTACTCTGCGTGCAGGCAGGCCCACTTTGGCTCGAGTCTCTGTTATCAAATAACTTTGGACGTGGGGTGGGTTAGTTCCTGGCTGGCCCAGGACCCTTCATTAACAGCCATTAGGGGCTGTCTTGAGCGATTACAAGACTCTAAAGTTGAAAAACTGGATAACTGAGTACAAATGAAGGTTAGTCACAAGGTTTTTACAATCATAGGGCAGAAAATAAAGGCTGTACAACCACCATCAGAGATCAAGGCACCTGAATTACAGTTTAGAGATTTCAGGAATTTCTGTCTGTCTACCTCAGTATACCAGCAGAACAAAATTGCATTTGTTCAATTTAAAATTTGTCGTAAAACTCCTTTATCAGAGGTTGAAAGAAAATCTGTTTGTTTTCATAATATCTTAAAATTACAAACAAAAGTATACTGCATGTCAAGTTCTGGAAAATATACTGCAATTGTTTCCTTTATCTCAAGCCTAAAACCAGGAAAACGTTTCCATATCTCTCGAAGATCTTTTACTTTACTTAGTGAAACTTGGTAATTAGATTTTATTCAGTTACTTCTATCCCAAGGCTATATATATTTTTATCATGATCTGATTACTACAGTTACCATTGCAGAGGTATTATTGGAAAAAAATAATCTTAATGAACACAGCCTATTCTGTAGCATTTTTTATGCTTTCCATTTCTAATCTCCAGGCCCAGTAAAAAAAGAATTCTAAACCCCATTTTGCCCATCTTTTGGTGCCCAGCCCTCCCTCCACATCTGCTGTACGTTATTAGGCCTTGGCAGAATGAAGCCTGTCTTTTTGAAAGTTTTAGGTTAGGGCTGTGGAATTTTGAGAGTTTTATACTCGTCTTTAACTATTTCAAATTATTAGATTTATTTTACTAAAAGCTGGGCGACGATGGCTCATAGGCAGAGTTCTCACTTGCCATGCCAGAGATCAGGGTTTGATTCCTGGAGACTGCCCGTGCAAAAAAAAAAAATGTAAAAAAATGTGTGTGTGTGTGTGTGTGTGTGTGTGTGTGTGTGTGTGCTAAAAAGGAAAACCGAAGCTTGGGGAGATACAGTGACTTGCCCACATCTTGAAGCTACTTAACGACTGTGCCCAGTCTGGAATGAAATCTCTGGCCTCTAAATTGTATCCTACGTGCTTCAGTCTCCAGATACAGTAGAAGGGATGTGGTTGTTTGGAGCTGTTAAGTATCCCAGAAAAGGGAATATTCTTTTAATCCATCCTTTGGGTGCAAACTTATTGTAGGTGGGACTTTTTTTCCATGAAGATGTGACCCAGCCCATTCAAGGTGGCTCTTAATTCCCTTGCTGGAGCCCTTTATGAGAGGATGAAAGATGAAACTCAGATGAAATTCAGAGGTTGCCCTGGAGAAGCTAAGAAAGGACCCCCAGATGATTAGGGGAAAACATGCCCAAAGAAGCTTGGAGAGAGCCATTGAAACCAGAACCAGGAGAGAAGGATGAGCAGGTGTCCCCATGCGCCTTCCCATGTGACAGAAGCAGCCCAGATGCCAGCAGCCTTTCCTCAGAGAAGGTATCTTCTTCTTGATGCCTTAATTCAGACATCTTAATGGCCCTAGAACTGTGAATTTGTAAACTAATAAGTCCTCTTTGAAAAAGCCAAAAAAAAAAAGCTGTGACCAGGACAATTTGAAAAGGTCTTTCCTTCTTCCAGGGGCAGCCCTTTGGCAGTTTTCTGCTGCCTTAAGATTTATATAAAACTGCCTATTTATTTCTTAAGCAATTCCAACAGAGCTTTTTTAAAGAATTTTTGTTCCTTTGTTAAAACAGCTGGAAGTATGAGAATGTACATTAAACAGGCAGACACAAAAAGAAAGTCAGTTACACAAGAAACAGTAGCACAGAAATACTTTTCAGAGGGGCAAATAAAAGATTGAGTATACATTATCTCATCCCATTTCTGCCTTTTTGCAGAATGAGTTTAACTGTAATTTTTTTAATTATTCATTTTTATTGATATATATTATATATTCACATGCCATGTGATCAGCCAAAGTGTACAATCGATGGCTCACAATATTATTATATAGCTGTGCATTTATCATCACAAGCACCTTTTTTTCTTCTTTGTGAAAAATAACATCTATACAAAAAAGCAATAAATTTCAAAGCATATTGCAACAATTAGTTCTAGAACAGATTTCAGAGTTTGCATGGGTTACAATTCCACAGTTTTAGGTTTTTAACTCTAGCTGCTCTAAGATACTGGAGAAAAGAAATAGCGGCATAATGATTCAGCACTCATACTCATTTATTAAACCCTACATTCTCTGTATAACTCCACGGCCAACTTTGACCTTTCTCCCCCTCTTTAGGGGTGTTTGGGCTATGCCCATTCTAACGTTTTCATGTCGGAAGGGGCTGCCAATAATATGGGGTTGGAGGATGGAACTAGCTGATGTTCTAGTCCCTTTGCATTTCAGGACCCATCTGGACGTTGTAGGTTTCTGGAAAGTTACCTGAGTGCATGGAACCTTTGTAGAATCTTTTATAATGCTCTAGGTGTTCTTTAGGATTGGTTTTGGTTGGGGTTTGACCAGTTATAATAGGTGCCAATGTCTAACTGAAGCACGCATAACAGTGACCTCCAGAGTAGCTTCTCGACACTATTTGAACTCTCTCAGCCACTGATACCTTATTTGTTATACTTCTTTTCCCCCTTTTGGTCAGGATGGCATTGTCGATCTCATGGTACCAGGGCCAGGCTCACCCCTGGGAGTCCTCTCCCACCCTGCCAGGGAGCCTTTACCCCTGGATATCATGTCCCACGGTGGGGGGGGGGGGGGGGCAATCATTTCACTCGCAGAGTTGGGCTTTGAGGGAGAGAGGCCACATCTGAGCAACAACAGAGGTCCTCCAGAAGTAACTCTAAGGCTTACCTATAAGTAGGCTAAGCTTCTCCACAACCTAACCTAAATAAGCTTCACAAGAGTGAGTCTCAGGATCGAGGGTATGGCCTATTGATTTGGGTGTCCCTAAAGTTTGACACAGCATCAGGGGTTTCCCCCGTGGTAAAATTTAATGGTTCCGTATTTTTTCTCCCATCCCTCAAGGGACTTTGCCAATCCTTTCTGATTATCAGCTTAATATACTCTGGGATGTATCCAGGCATTACATTAAGCTATACAGCTACCGATACTTTTTAATTATCAGCTCACCATAGTCCGAGATGTACCCTGGTATTATATTAAGCTATACAGAAATACAAGGCGTTGTTTCCATTCTGGACTCCAGGAGTTGGGTTGTTTAAATGAGCCATGCAGAGAGGTTGATTTAGATTATGTATTACAGAAAATTTAGGTTCTAGACATAATAAATCTCTCTGCCTTTGGTCTTATCTGGCAGGTAAAGGCCAATCATCTTTTACCCTGCATTCTAATTTCCCTTGCACCCAGCCAGACTGGCCTGATCTCTTTCTCAGTTGCTTTAATTGTTGCTGTATATAGCTGTGCTGGCTATCAGGGCTGCAGCCCATCTCTGGGTCCCATGTTTCAGAGAGTTACTCCGAGTCCCAGGGACATACCAGCCGATACACATGTACCTTGGCGTCTCAGCATCCAGAAAGACCCTTCCAGTTTCAGACTAAGTGTGCTGGCATAAAGACTCACAGCCCAGGCTCCCATTTTGTTATATGTATTTTCTGAGTGAGACCTCAGCATATCTGTTCTTTCGTTTTTGGCTTACCGTGCACAACATATTGTCCCCAAGGTTTATTCAGTTGGTCACGTACCTCTCAACGTCCTTCCTTTTTGTAGCCGCACCAGATTCCATCACATAAATGTATCACATTCACTTTCTGCTTCTCAGTCACTGGACCCTTCGGTTCCCTCCATCTTTGGGCATCATGGATAATGTCCAAAATAAACGAACCATGTCTTACAGTGTCCTCACTTGGTGGTACAATCAGCAGCACTCTCAATTTTAGGCAAGTTTCACTGGTCTAATGAAACCAAAGAACCAGCAAGCACCGCGCCACCAACTATCAAATCAAACCTCCCCCTTATCAACTGTCCCCCCCCCCCAGTTAGTTGCCCTGCTGGTGCTGTGGTGCTCATGATGTCTCCCTGTTAACTGCTGGCCATAGCATGCATTTTTAGGTTTCCCCCTACACCCCTCTACTTTTGACTCTTTATCCACTATGCAAACCTTTGAAATAAGTTCACACAAAAACTTATGATAGTAGATTTAATCAGTGGGATACATGGCACCATACATCCCCTTTCAATCCTATTCACCCTCCCTACGGCAGTGTTACCCATAACCCCGCCCATTAGTTACCATCACTTCTGTCCATTCCCTTGCATTTAGGTTCAACTTCTTAGGGCAGCCTTTCCCCCATCTCTACTTTCTGTGCACTCTAGCTCTCCTATGCTCTACAGGGTCAACCTCTGAGATTACCTTACCAGAGTGATAACAGTGAAATGACACAGTATCTATCCTTCTGTGTCTGACTTATTTCACTCAGCATCATGTCCTCAAGGCTCACCCACGTGGTCAGATGCTTTGGGATCTTTTTTCTTACTGCTGCATAATATCCCATCGTATGTATATAGCACCTTTTGTTTATCTACCTGTCTGTTGATGGGCTCTTGGATTGTTTCCATCCTTTGGCGATTGTGAATAGTGCTGCTATGATCATCAGTGTGCAAATGTCTCTTCACGTTACTGCTTTCCACCCTTCCGGGTATATACCAAGTATTGGTATTGTCAGGTCACAGGGCAACTAAATATTAGTTTTCTGAAGAATTGCCAACTGTCTTCCACAGCTGCTGTACCATTATACATTCCCACCAACAGGGAATAAGGGTTCCAATTTCTCCACATCCTCTCCAACATTTGTAGTTTTCTATTTGTTTAATAGCAGCATACTATTCTTGAGGGCTATAATAATTAAAATGTTTTAAAGTTAGTATGTGTTAAATGCTTACTGTACGCCAAGCATCGGACTAAAGGCTTTACATACATTTCTCTGAATTAAAATCCAGAGCAATCGCAACAAGGCATGATAATTTTCTCTACTCTGCAGAAGAAACTGAGGCACAGGTGGTGAGATCATTTGCTTAAGTAAATGAATTCGGAAGTAGCAAAGTCAAGATTCGAACTCAGGCCTTCTGCCTCTAGAGTCCTTGATCTTATCGCTATTATGTTGGGCATGGCAATCCAGAGTATTCTCGAATTATCCAAGAATTGAACAGTCAGAAGGAACCTTAAAACTAGAGTTGTTCATGTGCTGTGACTTTGCAGCTGAGGCACTGCAGCCCAAAGAGGAGGGGACTTACCGCGGCTCTGCCCTCATTCTCCGGTCTCACAATTCCGCGTCCTTTATACCCAGAGTCCACAGATGAGAGGGGGCCTGGTGGTTCAGTCTAAACAGAAGGGGTGTGTGTGAGTGTGTGTGTGTTGCACACCCATGCACATATTTAGCAGCTGAACCCTTTTGACATCAAAAGCAAAACAGGTGAGAGAGGACTCCCCTAGGGGAAGAGCAGGCCAGAGAGCTGGGAAGGGGGCGTGCCCCTTTCATCCCCAGCCTCTTTTACTCACACACAGGTGCCCAGAAGAGCAGGAAAGCAGCGTAAGGGAGGGGACGGGGGATTTCAGTCAATGCCATCTAGGGAAGGCCTTGCTGAAGAGACCATGTTTGCAGAGACCTGCATGCAGTGGGGGTGAGTCAGGCTCAGCTGTGAGTGCAGCCAGTGCAAAGGCCCTGAGGCAGGAGCATGCTTGTCAAGGAGCCAGCAGCAAATCAGCTGGGGTGGCCAGAGCAGCGGGTAAGCCAGGGAGGGAGGCAGGGGCTGTGGTTGAGACGGGGCAGGCGTCCAGGCCGTCCAGAAGTTTGCAGGCCCGTCCAGTGATGCTGGTTTTCATTCTTGTGAGATGGTCAGTGGAAGAGTCTGAACCAAGGAATGTGAGGTCTGACTTAGTGTTTAAAGGAGCATCTGGCTGCTGGGTGGAGGGCATAGAGCAGGGGGCAGCGGTGGAAGTGGGAGACTGCAGGAGGCCCATGGTCCAGGCAGAGGCACAGGGCTTAGACACAGTGTGGGGTCAGGATCCTGAGTTAACTACTCCAGCTTTCTCTCTCTCCCTGTCCCACCTCCCTCTTCCTCTTTCCAAGGAGTCTGACATCACAGCATCTAATTAGTTACCTATAATGCTAAGACAGCAAACATAGTAAGGCATCATCCCACTAATTATTGATCAGAACCAGTAACTCTGTGCCTCCAGCATTGAGGGCCACGGGCGTTTGTGCATCTGTTCCCAGCTGAGCAGGCCTCGAGCACAGAGGGCCCCTGGAGTGGCAGAAATGGGGTCATGTTTTGAATCTTTAAAGTCCCTGGCACATGCCAGGTCCCCAAGGCTGCTCCACCCCACACCTTTAGATGAGTGCACTATTCAGGGCTTCCCAAAGTAGGGGTCATATCACACTAGATTATCTGAAGTGACATGTCAACAAACATTTCTTTTACTATTTATGAACTTATTTTGAGGTGCCTCAAAAACATATAAATAGCATGTCAAATCTATAATTTCACAGACATAGTTACTTGGGTTGAAATGAAAGATTTTTTTTAAGTCACTTTAAAGAAAAGTATTAATAAGTGTGCAGGTAATGCAATGAGGTGGCCAAGAACAGCTCTTGCAAGGGGGTTCAGGAGCGAGCACCGCGAGGGAAGCACTGAGCTCCTGGGCTGCTGGGCGGGCTGGGCAGGCTGGGCCCCAGAATCGGGTCCCGTCGGTGGGCTGGAGCCCCACCAGCCAGCAGTCACGGACAGAGGTGTCAGGGTGACCTCTCCCGAGCGCAGCACCGCGGGAAGGCTTGCTCATGGAAAGAAACCGGGTCTGTTTTTCTCTGCAGGTCCCCGGGTTTATATTGGACAAAGCCAGTTTGGGTTGGCTGGCCTGGCTTCATCTGAAATATTTAAAGCTGGCCTCTTAACTCTGCACAGCCGCGTCTTCCAGGCTCTCACCTCCCATCAGAGCTGTCGGTCTGCATTAGAGCTGGGGCTGGGCGAGGGGATTAGATCATATGTTTTTGTGTCACAGATGTTGATTTATAGAGCTTGTCACCATGGCAGTTTTAATAAAGCAGGTTACTGTCCCCAAGGGGAGGCTTAACATGCAGCGCTACTTAGGCTGCTGTCATTTCAGGACATTGTAAAAATTGCCCTTTAATAGCTGACTGACACCACTCTCCTTCAGCCAGTTCCTGCGGGCAGGGGTGAGGGCGCTGAGCAGACAGGCAAAAGTACACACTGGTCAACAGCGGCCAGTAGCCAGTGTCCTCTGAAATTGGTAGAACGGAGACAGACACGGTTTGAGCCCATTAAAAATAAGCCCTGGTTCCTCGGGCAGCTTGCTTTCTGCCCACGCAGCATTTGGGGCCACTGAGTGTGGTGAATTCTTCGCCGGTGGCAGTGTCCAGGGGAGAAGGCCGGGAGGGCCACTGGGCGGGTAGCTTCTGTCCTTTCTGCAGGCTCCACAGACTGGAGAGGCCATGTTCTGATCTGTGGGCCTCAAGGTGTGGACAGGGCGCAGGGGCTGTTCTCCCTGGACATTCCAGAAATGGGTGTGCAGCCTCTACTTGCCCAGACGTAAGACTCTGGGGCAGGAGCTGTGCGGCAGCCCGCGTGGGAACCTGATATCCCAGCTCCACGGGGGGGGGTGGCAAGTACGATAAATATGCAGGGGGTTATGGAGTGTTAGAAATGGTGACAGCATTGAGGAAGGAACACAAGGAAGGAGATGTGAAATGTCAGGGTGGGGAGGGTACAACCTTGGACGTGGGGCTCAGGGAAGGCCTCACCGAGCAGGAGCCTTTTGAGCAAAGATGAGAAGGGGTGAGGGCATCTGGGGGAGAGGCATGCCATGGGCACAGGCTCTGGGGAGGGAGAGAGCCTGGCAGGGGCCCTGAGGCTGAAGGGGCAGCGTGGAGCTGTGGGCAGGGAGACGAGGAGGCCACGGCAAGGCCTTGTGGGCCACTGTGAACTCTGGGTTTTTCTCGGAGTCAGTGGGAGCCATAGAGGGTTCTGAGCAGACAAGGGAGCCTGGCTGTGTCATGGGGAATAAACAGAGTCTAGTCGGGAGGTGAGTAACCAAATTCAGGGGAGAGAGGATGACTGACTGGCCAGGGCAGAGGTGAGAAGGTCTGGGCTGTGCAGGGGCTTTGAGGGGAGACCAGCCCCAGCCGCTGGCGTCATGATCATTTCCAGGGTCACTGGGGTCCTGAGGTATAGTGGGGGGACTGCACTAAGCTCACTAAAGCTGAGAGCTGACACAGTGCATCGGGACCTCTGAGCCCGCCCTCGGCACCCTGTTGCCGTGTCCCGCAGAGGGGACTGGCCCGTGGGTTTCCTGAATGCGGAAACCTCTGCTGGAGCCTCTCACACCCTTTCCCAGGCCACATGGCCTCAATAGGTCATTTCAACCGCCCGAGCTCAGTTCCTTGCAGTACAAGGCGCAAATGGTTGGTTCAGTCATTAATCATTAGGATGATTATTACTGACATATAATACTGCCCTTTATGCCAGGGATAAGTCGGCACCACCTCAACTACTGAGTTATATTTGCATGGGCAGCACCGGGAATCGAACCCGGGTCTCCAGCATGGCAGGCGAGAAATCTGCCACTGCGCCACCATTACCCGCCACTACCGAGTTGTATCTGAAGTTGCAAAACCAGTTTATTTAGGGGCCTGAAGTAAAATGAGTGGGCCGCGCTGGGGTAAGAGCTTAGGGGGCGCCGGGGAGCATGGCAGCCCAGAGGGCCATCACCTGGGGGAAGCCGAAGTCCTTTGACGATAAAATAAAACAACAAAACACCTCGTCGATGGCAATCAGTTCGGGCTCCTGAGTTGTACGGAAACCCCGGTAGCATGAGAGAATACTGAATTTGTTAATTTAGCAGGTACGTGTGGGGCACCTCCGTGTGCCGGGGACCCCAGCGCCATCCTCGTCGAGGCAGCAGGCAACACCCTGCCCAGCGGGGCACGTCCCAGGGGCTGATGGAATGAAGTGAAGGGGGTGGGGGGCCAGAGGGCGGGGGGCAGCTCCAACAGGGGCAGGGGCAGCTCCAACAGGGGCGGGGGGGCAGCTCCAACAGGGCCGGGGGGCAGCTCCAACAGGGACGGGGGCAGTTCCAACAGGGCCGGGGGGCAGTTCCAACAGGGGCGGGGGGCAGTTCCAACAGGGGTGGGGGCAGTTCCAACAGGGCTGGGGGGCAGCTCCAACAGGGGCGGGGGGCAGCTCCAACAGGGCAGGGGGGCAGTTCCAACAGGGGCGGGGGCAGCTCCAACAGGGCAGGGGGGCAGTTCCAACAGGGGCGGGGGCAGTTCCAACAGGGGCTGGGGCAGTTCCAACAGGGGCTGGGGCAGCTCCAACAGGGGCTGGGGCAGCTCCAACAGGGGTGGGGGGCAGCTCCAACAGGGCAGGGGGGCAGTTCCAACAGGGGCGGGGGCAGTTCCAACAGGGGCTGGGGCAGTTCCAACAGGGGCGGGGGGCAGCTCCTACAGGGGCGGGGGCAGTTCCAACAGGGGCGGGGGGCAGCTCCAACAGGGCAGGGGGGCAGTTCCAACAGGGGCGGGGGCAGCTCCAACAGGGGCGGGGGCAGCTCCAACAGGGGCGGGGGCAGTTCCAACAGGGGCTGGGGCAGCTCCAACAGGGGCGGGGGGCAGCTCCAACAGGGCCGGGGGGCAGCTCCAACAGGGCAGGGGGCAGTTCCAACAGGGGCGGGGGCAGCTCCAACAGGGCCGGGGGGCAGCTCCAACAGGGGCGGGGGCAGCTCCAACAGGGGCGGGGGCAGTTCCAACAGGGGCGGGGGCAGTTCCAACAGGGGCGGGGGGCAGCTCCTACAGGGGCGGGGGCAGTTCCAACAGGGGCGGGGGGCAGCTCCAACAGGGCAGGGGGGCAGTTCCAACAGGGGCGGGGGCAGCTCCAACAGGGGCGGGGGCAGTTCCAACAGGGGCTGGGGCAGCTCCAACAGGGGCGGGGGGCAGCTCCAACAGGGGCGGGGGGCAGCTCCAACAGGGCAGGGGGCAGTTCCAACAGGGGCGGGGGCAGCTCCAACAGGGCCGGGGGGCAGCTCCAACAGGGGCGGGGGGCAGCTCCAACAGGGGCGGGGGGCAGCTCCAACAGGGCAGGGGGGCAGTTCCAACAGGGGCGGGGGCAGTTCCAACAGGGGCGGGGGCAGTTCCAACAGGGCTGGGGGGCAGCTCCAACAGGGCTGGGGGGCAGCTCCAACAGGGGCGGGGGCAGCTCCAACAGGGCAGGGGGGCAGTTCCAACAGGGGCGGGGGCAGTTCCAACAGGGGCGGGGGGCAGCTCCAACAGGGCAGGGGGGCAGTTCCAACAGGGGCGGGGGCAGTTCCAACAGGGGCGGGGGCAGCTCCAACAGGGCCGGGGGGCAGTTCCAACAGGGCCGGGGGGCAGCTCCAACAGGGCTGGGGGGCAGTTCCAACAGGGGCGGGGGCAGTTCCAACAGGGGCTGGGGCAGTTCCAACAGGGGCGGGGGGCAGCTCCTACAGGGGCGGGGGCAGCTCCAACAGGGCCGGGGGCAGTTCCAACAGGGGCGGGGGGCAGCTCCAACAGGGCAGGGGCAGCTCCAACAGGGCCGTGGGCAGCTCCAACAGGGCCGGGGGGCAGCTCCAACAGGGGCGGGGGCAGCTCCAACAGGGCCGGGGGGCAGCTCCAACAGGGCCGGGGGCAGCTCCAACAGGGCCGGGGGGCAGCTCCAACAGGGGCAGGGGCAGCTCCAACAGGGGCGGGGGCAGCTCCAACAGGGCTGGGGGGCAGCTCCAACAGGGGCGGGGGCAGCTCCAACAGGGCCGGGGGGCAGCTCCAACAGGGGCGGGGGCAGCTCCAACAGGGGCGGGGGCAGCTCCAACAGGGCTGGGGGGCAGCTCCAACAGGGGCGGGGGCAGCTCCAACAGGGGCGGGAGCAGTTCCAACAGGGCTGGGGGGCAGCTCCAACAGGGCCGGGGGGCAGCTCCAACAGGGGCGGGGGGCAGCTCCAACAGGGGCCAGTGGCCCCTCTAAGAAGGGGACACTTGAGCAGTGACGCGAAGGAGTTGAGAGGGGCCCTGTGGAGGGGTGGACCCCCCAGGCAGAGCCCCGAGGTGGGAGTGTGCCAGCTTTCAGGCCCAGGACCCCCAGGCAAGACCCTCATCTTCCCATTGGTGGTAAAATTTTAGGGTTGGGGTGCATGGCTGGCCCAGTGGGAGAAGCTCGCCTGCCACGCGGGAGACCTGGCTTCAATGCCCAGCCATGCGCCGCCCTCACCAAAAAAAAAAATGTTATAAACAAAATTCCCTGTTGTACGTTTCACACATGGGCCTGTGTGTGTGCATGTGCAGACATAGAGACATATTTGCAGGGAGACACATTAAAAGCAGCATCAGGTTGAAGGGATGATTGATGGTGAGCAGAGGTCCTGCTGGGACCCCGGGGCCCCCCAGGGTTGTGGACCCTGAGCTGTGCCCCACTCAGCAGCTCCAGGAGGGCCATGTCACTGGAGCTGTGGGAGGCATGGTAAACCAGAGGAATGCTGCTCGCCGGGATGATGCCCTCCAGTTGCTGCCCTGTGACCTCTGGGGTCACTGGCCTTCTCGGGAAAGCCAGGTGGCCGCCGGGGGTGGCCCTGGAGTCCCGGAGCCAGGAGGCCTCAGCCGGGGTCTCAGGAACCCCCCCAACACACAGACCACCTCGGCGCGGGTCGCCAGGCAGGCTCTGTTCCGGTCCCCTCAGTCCCTTCAGTTGGTCAGTGGGTCTCCCCAGAGCACCGAGCACAGATCCCACAGGGGGAAATAGGGAACCAAGGCAGACGGCGCTCAAATCACCTCGATTGCTCAGTCCAGAGGCTGAGGCAGGCCATGAACTAGCAAACCAGTCAATGGGGCCATCTCAGGAGGTGACAAATGCCGGGAAGAAGTGACATAGACTGGAATGATAGGGGTTCCTTCAGATCAGGAGGTGAGCCAGACAGCTCGAGGTGACAGTCCATCTGAGAGCTGGATGGCAGGACAAGTCAGCCAAGAGAGAGAGCCGGGGAAGAGCAAAGGCCCTGTGGCAGGAATGAGCTTGGAGCACTGGAGAAATAGCAAAGAGGTGAGAGGCAACAAAGGAAGTGAGCACAGGGAGGAGGTAGGGCTGGAGAAGCAAGAGGGGCTGGGGTTGCAGGGACCAGACATGAAGAGTCTTTCAGGCCACCTAAGGAATTTGGGTTTTATTCTGAGTGCAATGGGAGCTACTGGATGGTGTCAGGCAGTGAAAAGGTATGATCTGTGTTTGCCTTGGGGAAGCTCTTGCTGTGCTTCCTTCCCAGTTTGCAAAGCCAGCCACATAAATCTCCTTTCATTCCCGGCCCCTGGGACCGAAGGCTGAGGTGGGTCTGATGAGTTGTTTCCAAGCCTCTGGGGCCTGTTAGGTGTTGGGATGGCGACTCCCTGGCATGGACGCCAAAGCCTGTATCAGCTCCCCAGGGCTGAGGACAACGTATCAAAAGTGGGGGCTTAAAACAACAGAACTTTTATCCTCTCTCCTTCTGGAGGCCAGAAGTCTGAAAATTGGCAGCAGCGCTGCACCCTCCAGGGGCTTTGAAGAGAACCTTCCCTTGCATTTTCCTTCTTCCCGTGACCTTCTCCTGTCCATGTCCTCTCCTCTTCCATCTCCTCTAAGGACACTTGTCATTGATTTAGGGTCCACCATAATCCCGTATGACCTCATCTCAAATTCCTTAACATAATTACATCTGAAAAACCCTGTTTCCAAATAAGATCACACACACAGGCTCCAGCAGATGGGACATGGACATGTCTTTTCAGGAGGGGTCACCATTCAACCCTGCAAGCTACACGGGAGAAGTAAACCGGGACTGGCTACAGAGGAGGAAGAAAAAGCCTCACTGGATATTTACATTCAGCCCACTAAGCATTTGCAGATAAACCGTATGGCAGGCACCATTATGTCTCCAGTCTGCACTTATTGAGTACCTACTGCATGTCTTGTGCCGCGGTGGAGCCAAGCATCCGGCACTTGGCAGGACACACAGCTGGGTCCAGGGAATGCAAACTTGCCTGGCACATAGTAGGTCTTCCACATGTGTCAGTCACCTTCCTTCCTTGGTGCCTTACCCCACACACTTCTTCACCCCTCCACTGAGAAACAAGATTGGGCATGAATGAAACCACACTACTTGGGGGTGTATTAAATCCCAATTACACGTGCTATACACCTGACAAGAGCTCCAGGAGATCAGATAGAAGTTAGAGTGATCCCAGCAGGCTCTTGAGAAGAGGTGCTGCTTGCCCAATGGGTGAGGTGTGGGTGGAGGTGGGAAGGGGTTCTAGCTAGGAGAGCACGGCATGAGCACAGGGCATGGCCGAAGCAGACGCTTTCAGCTGAGAGGTGCTCAGGGAGGGACTAGGTGGCCAGGTTTCAATAAAAGTGAACAATTCTTGGGAAAGTTCCAAACAAAACAAAGTCTAATCTTCCGTCAATTTACACAGTGGTTGCTAAAAAAAAAAAAAAATTAGCATAAGCTAATACCCTGCAAAAGGGATGTTCTGTTCCCATGTAACAACAGAGTTAAGTGTCCCGGCTCAGGTCATTCCTAAACAGGTCTGCACCTGCCCAGGGGATGCCCAGTGAGCCTCAGACCCAGGACACTCCTCCGGGCAAGGACTGCCCACCCCCCACCCCCAGTGCACTGCGAGAAGGCTGGCATCTCTGGACCTTGCCCAGATGTCAGCAGTGCCTGCCTCCGCCTCTTCCTGTCGGGTTGGGGGTCCTGCCCTATGGAGACCACGCTGCAAACCGGCCCCAGGCTCAGCTGGGGCACACGGCAGTTAAACACCTGCAGTGTCGAGGGCAGGGGCAGGCCCCCACCTCCCCCCACCTTCCCCCACCTCCCTTCAGCTCCCCCCCACTCCCCACTCCCCCCTCACCTGCCCCCATGTGCTCGCAGGCTCCATGCAGGTGATGAACAAGACGCGGCGCTTCATGGAGCGGGGCGGGGCGCACTTCATCAACGCCTTCGTGACCACGCCCATGTGCTGCCCCTCGCGCTCCTCCATCCTCACCGGGAAGTACGTGCACAACCACAACACCTACACCAACAACGAGAACTGCTCCTCGCCCTCCTGGCAGGCGCAGCACGAGGGCCGCACCTTCGCCGTGTACCTCAACAACACCGGCTACCGGACAGGTGAGCAGTGGGGCGGGGCTCTGCGGGGGCGGGGCTCGTCATGGGCGGGGCTCGGCGGGGGCAAGCGGGGGGCCCAAGGTGGTCTGGGAGGCACCCAGGCGAGCAGCCCGCGCTTCCTTCCAAAGTGGCCATCTGTGTCTGCAGGATGAGAAAAGATTTTTCAAAGGAATTTGAGTTTACCATAAAAAGTGAGTCCATTTTAAATATGAGCAGAGTAGCCGCAAAGTTTGTGATTTTTGTTAGTTGTGTTATCAAGGCCCCTGGGGGGCTGCTTTCTTGACTTCAGGCCATCACGGAAGAAGGTTCCTGAACAACGTTGTGGGCGGTGGGCGGGAATTAAACGGCATGGAGGAGGGAGAGGAGCATATGTGGGGACCCTGGCCACTCTGCACGTGGTGGCAGGCAGGATGGCTCGGAAGCTGGCATGGCAACCTACTCTTTGTCCACATCTTCCCAGGCTGCAGCCTGGGCAGGAGCCAGCCAGGGTCCTGTTTGTCCACCTTGCAGGAGGTGCTCGGTGGGTTCTGAAGACTCACGGGCCAGGCTGCTTGCCTGAGGCAGAGGCACAATTACAGCTCGGTCACTTACTGCCAGGTCTGTTGCAAAATCCTCCAGACTCAATTAATTTAATTTGCTTTAATTAAAAAATATAAATACTCCCCAGCTTGGGTAAGAAGCACAGGCAGTTGTGAAATTAGGTATTGTGGCTGAGATGTTGCAACCCCAGGAAGGGGTGTGCATGTGACAAGGGGCTGCTTGGATGGCATGTGCCAAGGACAGAGGCCTACCTCGGCTCCATTCACGATGCTGACCCAGCCTGCAAGGCCGAACTGCTTTCTCTTGGCGTGGTGTGTTGGGGTGGAAAGCAGGCCAGTGAGGCTGCGTCTTGCAGACTCATCCCACTGCCAGAATCATCTGGAAAGTGGGTCCTGCCGACAGAGCTAGAAAGGCCTCTGTCTGATTCCCAGGGAAGTTCACTTTTTGAGTCTGCTAAAGCTGACTGAATGCACATACCAGAGATGGATCAGATTTTAATAAAGGGATTTATTTAGTTAAATATTTACAGTTCTTCAGAGGCAAGGCAGCTGGCTTTCATCTGAGTTTCTCTATTAATGGGAAGGCACATGGGGACATCTGCTGGCCTTCTCTCCTGGCCTCTGGGTTCCAACAGCTTTCCCCAGGGTGATTCTTTTCTGCATCTCCAAACATCTGGGCTGAGCTACAAGTGCTGAGATGAGGTATACTGAGCTGCTGAACTCTCTCCTGACCTCTCCCTTTTAAGCCTCCAGCTAAATAAATCAAACCCCACTCATTGTGGAAGGCACTCCCCTTAGCTGACTGCAGATGTAATCGTCCATAGATGAATTTCACATGCTGATGATTTAAGTCCACAGCCACAGAACAACGGGGCATCATCATCTGGCCCAGTTGACACCCCAACCAAATACCACCTTCAGTGTCCATCCTGTCTGTGAGGCAGAACCTCACTGGTTCCTGGGTCTCTGCAGAAAGTCAGGCATGCCAGAGGGGACCCCTGGATGATTCCAGAGGCCTGGATGCAGACAGAGGAAGCGCTTGTTAAGGGGGCATCTGCCACCCACTTCCAGACAATTTTAGCTGTGCAGGTCAAGAGTTGCCAACCTTCAGCTCATTTTAAATCTGGATTTTTAGCTGAAATCTTCTAACTTCTTGTACCTGTGTACTGTGGGTCAAACAGAACACGTCTGTGCGCTGGATGCAGCCCACAGGGTGCTGTTGACCACCTCTGGCGAGAGGTCTGTATTGAAGCCCTTAGCTTTTCATGCCAGAGGAACAGTGAAGCTCCAGAAGTGTTCTGCTCGATTTCTCACAGCCAGGGCACTGCTGCCCACAGGAGAGGTCACCTAGAGCCATAAGATGAGGTGTTTATGCTATAATCCACCAGAAACCAAGACCATGGAAATTCAAAGAGTTGTGGAAACCGTGTCAGTCAAATTGAAAGGAAACTCACATATCCTGGGACATACTGGGGATTTGTGTTGGGAGCCAAAGCCTAGCATTTCAAAATCATATAACCTGATGCCCCTAAAAGAACCATCTCAAGAATAAACATTCCTCAAAACTGATTGTCCAAGCCACCAAAAAGCTGTCTCCCCAAAGAATTGCTTTCATCCAACTCAGCCTAATTATTATGCTCTCAGTGATGGCTGGGAGCATAATGTCAAATAGCTATTTTTTGTAAAATTTCCCTTAAGAATTTTATTCATGATATTTAGAATGTCCCTATGTACAAGGAACCCCATTCTAACCTTACCTTCAGAACTCAAACCCGTGAGAACATCTCATGAGCTGGTGTGTTCCTGTGTATTCACTTACAACAACTGTGTACCCTATATGCTTTCCCTCTTTGCCCTGGCAGCTGGGAAGCACAGACCTGAATTTTCCATCAAGTTGCTATTTAAACTGAAAACATTTTCAAGATCCCACTGCATGAGGTTAGTTACACTGATCAGTGTCTATTAATTGAGAAAATGACAAAATAATAATAATTACCATAAAGCGAAATCCCTTTTAGATTAATTTGATTTGTATAACTCCCATTAGTAGATTTTAGTTTTCCCAGTACCAGTTGTCAACTGTTCCTGCTGGGACTTGAGCTGCATTATGATTCTTGTATTTACATGGGTTTAGGGCCATTGGTTGAGTTGAATTTAGGTCTGGCTGTGTGTGAGAGGACGTAAGATGTCAACGGTTAATTGCTCGCTCAATTTAAAGTCTGTGCTGCTTTGTTGGACCTGCTCCGTGAATTGGTTGAGGACTCAAACTGCCCATTGGTGAGAACAGTATCACATACCACTCCTGGCTGCAAGGGAGCCAGGGAAATGGAGTCGGTACACAGAGGGTCATTTAAGTATTTGAGGATTTGATCAGTTTTCCCAAGGGTCTCCTTAGTCCTTTGACATCCGAGTCTTGCCCTGTAAGTGCTTATTGCCTCAGCATCCTTTTCAGTGATCTCATCTTCACTTATCTCATAGGCCAGATTATATTTGTCAGCGGATTTGCATGTGACTTGAGCTGTCTCCCAGCGTCACTTTAATTAATTCCACAAAACCCTGCATCTTCTACAAGATTGGCAATTTCGTTTTACAATCATCTTGCTTTGTGCTATCCCATGTTTGTGATAGAGTTTGGCAAGGATGAAGTAAGAGATGCTAAGTTTAAGCAGGATAAATGTCTGTCAATGAATATTTCTATATTTTGACTTCTTATAACTTTGAGGACTTGGATCTCAAATACGTATACCATTGAAACGATAAAATTTCATCCTCAGCTTTTACAAAATGTGCTTAGCCATCCTTTGGCACCCTTCAGCAGTTGAACTATCTGCTGCCCTAATTCTGCTCACTTATTTGCCCACAAGTCCAGGTTCTTTTCCTGGAAAAGGACGCCCGCCAGCTCTTTGCACAGGCAGGTGAGAGTGTGGGCTCTCCCTGAGTTCAAATCGAAGATCCACCAATTACTAGCTGAGTGAACTTGAACAAAATTTTTAACTTCTGTCTTGGTTACCTCGTCTTACAAATAGGAATAATGATATTACTTAGGTCACGGAGTTTTTGTGAGGATTAAATATGTTAGAACAGTGTCTGGGTGAGCATTTAAGAAGAGTGGGCAATGATGATGGTGGTGGTGATAATTTGCACAATAGTACACCATCGTGCCACCTTCTCAGACCAGAGTCCCCGTGCACCGCAGATGGTGAAAATGAATTGTGCACACAGATCAAAACTTGGCACCACATGCTCAGCCTCTCTGGATATCAGTGAAGTGCAAATTAAGCCGACAGTGGGCTCCCGCATCTCACCCGTTACCACAGCATATATCAAGAGGTCCAGGCCCGCAGATGTTGGCGAGGATGTGGGGGGGGTCGCATAGACTAACCATGGAAATGCAAATTAACACCTCCACTTTGGAGAGCGATTTGGCTGTTTCTGGCAAGGCTGAAACATGCCTCTTCCACTTAGCAGTTCCATCTGGCTTGTCCCCTTCGGAGGAGGTGCTCTTTGAATTCTGCTTGAGTAAGAAGTGTCCGGGAAGGAGAGGCTGCTTCCCGGCAGCTCGGCTGCTCCCTGAGAGGTGTGCGCCTTCTGCCTGGTGCCTTGCCTTCAGATGCAAGTGACAGAAACCCCAACCCCAGTTGATTTCGACAAGATACTGCATTTTGCGCTCCCTCTGCTGAGACGGGGTAGGTGGGCTCTAGGCAGGGCTGTACCCGGTGGCCTGCCAGTACCATAATTTTGTCCTAACACTCAGAGCCCATGATGATGGCTGGGGCAGGCCAGCTGGCTTCTGAGGTCACATCCAGCGGGAGCAAGAGAGTGTCTTTTCCCAGAGTGCCAAAGCTGTGAGGTTCTTTCTAACTGGACCAGCTTTGGGCAGGAAAAAAGACTTTTCCTGGCCCTTTCTGGTGAATTAGACCGAAGTGCCCGTTTTCTTCTCACTAGGCAATGCCTCTCTTCTCCCACTGTGCCATCTGCAGATCTGAGATTGTTTCCCCACCTATCTCCTGCCATCAGGGACGGGGTTTTGTAGAGATGGTGGTGAGCCTTCTAGCAAGTTCTAGAATGCACCAGGACAGGCGTTGGAGCTTGTTTTCAGATTTAGCCCCAAGCATCCCAATTCCTTTCACCCTTCTCCTCACACTCAGCTGGGAGAGACGTCAGCTGAGGACTTGGCCTTCGCCCTCAGCCCTGGGCGGTCACCTTCACTGGGTCCCTCAATGCGAGGACCCCTGCCCCCGCAGGGCACGTGGGGTACTGGTGGGGGGGGTCATTGGGCAATTTGGCATCTCTGACGAAAGATTCAATGCTGGCACGTGAAGGCAGGTGTGTGTGCGTGGCGTGGGGGGGCGGGTTGTGTCCCTAAAGTGTGTTCAGAACGGTGAGGACCTGGGCTGGTGCTCAGGGTGCCTCCCCCTGTTTTTCTAGAAAGTTCCACATCTGCATCTGTCCCTGCTACTCGGTTTTGACCTGCCTCTTCCTTCCCCTGAACCCCTGAGCATGCAGCGGGTCTGCGGGGTGCCCTCGAGCCTCCCACACCCGAGGTACTCACCCCCAACCCAGCCACCTCTCCAGGCCCTCGTGTGTCTTTCCTTCCGCAGCTCCGCCTCCGCGGACGCTCCTCCCAGAACCCCGGGGTCGCCCTGCTGCGTTGGCTGCGTCTGCGTCTCCCCCTCCGCCTCCGCGACCTGCTCGGCCTCACCCTCGGGACATGGTGCTGCTGCCCCATGGCACCTGTGCCCCATGGCACCTGCCGCCCGCCCTGCCTGGTCCACCTTCCTCCCCTGCCCCCGCCCCAGCCTCACCCCCCAGCGGCCAGGGAGGGGGGCGCCTGGCAGAACCCAAGTGGGTCCGTTTCTCCTCTTCCGGGACCTCCGGTTCTCCGCTCGGCCACCTCCCCTCCGCACCCCTGGTCACTCCACAAAACCACAGTGCCTCCTTCCTGCTTCTGGAACAACCCGCAGGGGCCTGGCGCACTCCCACCTCGCGGCCCCTGCCCTTAATTCCCTTTTCTGGAAGCTGCTTCTTCCCCACGCAGCTGTATGGCTACTCCTTCCCTTTCCTCAGACCTTTAGGCAAACGCCACCTCCTAGAAGCCCTCCGTGACTGCCCGTCCAGAAGAGCATCACCTTGCCCTCTTCATCTCCCCTGCCTCCCTTGTCTCCTCCCCAGCCCTGTGGGCACCTAACCGAGGCGTGCGCCTTCGTTTACCGTCCACCCTCCCGTGCGAAACCACGTCTCCCTGCACTGGCCCCGCCCCTGTCTTTCCCCAGCCCGCACCGCTGGCGAGCTGAGGGTTGCACTCGTTTATCTTGGTGGACAATCTCTCGGCTAAAATGTGGGCTTTGGGGGTGCGGGGTCCGTGTCGCGCTCGCCCCTGCGCCCCTGGGTCTGGGAGAGTGCCTGCCCGGGCTGGTGCTCAGCAGACAGCTGACCCTCCCCGCCCCGCTTCTGCCCCCTCCCCGGCCCCCCTTGGCCTTCCCTCCCCCTCTCTGGGCCACCTGCACACCCAGGAAGAGAAGGACTTCAGTAGCCCCTGGGCGGCTCTCTCTGGCCTCTGCTGCAGCTGTCCCCCTAACAATAGCCGCCTTCTCTCTGCTCGGCTCTCCTCCTGCCCTGCCCCCTACGCGCTCTTCCTCTCCCCTGAGTGCACACAAGTGCTCACACACGCATGCACACACACGGCTCCCTTCTTCCCTCCGCCAGCTGTCCGTGCCCCCGCCGGGCCTCCCTAGGCTCGCAGGCTGCCAGCAGCGGCTTCACCCACCCCGTGGTGCCATGGCAGCAGGGCCCGCCCCCCACGGAAGTCACTGCCACATAATGAATTTCTTTAAACGCCATGTAACAGTCACACCCTTTCTCCAAGACCTTCGTGTTTCAGAACAAAAGCAAACCACCGAGGCAGAAGTCCAGAGCATGAGGCTCTGCTGGCTCCCAGTGACGGCTGGGCCTCAGTTTCCCCACCTGCACAGCAGAGCTGAGGCATTTGTGTGTCAGTTACCCTGTGCCTTTGAAATGACTCCGCCCTGGGGTCCTGTGGCCGGGAAGGAGGGGTTCTGTGGCCCAGAGAGGAAGTGGCCTGCCCGTGTCTCAGCTCTTCAGAAGGCAGGTGATGGGCCGGGGTCTGCTCTGTGTCCAGCCCATACCCTGAGCTCTCCCTGTCCCAGCCCGCCGCTGGGTTTGCTCGCACACCGCATCTCGTTTAGTAACTGCAGGACGAGCTCACCTCCACGGGGGCCTTGGTGGGAGACCAGAGCAGACCCCAGGAGCCCCTGGAAAACCACCCCCCCCGAGCAGAGGCTGCTGTCGTGGCAGGAGCGCCGACTGGCTCCCTCTGTGGCCCACGAGGCCGCAGCTGTCCGCCCCATTATTCCTGAGTGATTCCTTCCTGCCGCCCCTGGTACCCTGATCTGGCTCCTTCTCCCTCTTCCCAGTCCCCCCACCCCACCCCACCCCACCCCCACCGTCCTGTGGCTGCAGGATCAGGGGCAGCTGCCCCAGAGGGCCAGCCGGGCCCGGGACCTGGTTCTCGCCCTGCGCCTCCGCTGTCAGCCCACGCCCTGGCCAGCGGTCAGTGCCAGCACCCACAGGGGCCCTCTCAGAAGTCATTGGGGCAAAGGGGGACACTGAGCGTCTGACACTGCCACCCTCCCACGTGAAGAGGGCCCCCGCTGTGCCCACACAAGCCCTTTCTAGGCTCAGAGGCCAAACCCAGTGCCAGGCAGGTGATACCAGACGTGAGGCAGCCGGCCAGGGGGCTCAGCAGGCCGGGGGCGGGGTAGGCACCCCCAGCCCAGCCCAGTGCTTTCGTTGGACATCGGGTGTACCTGCGGTTGCCAGCTCTCCTGCTTTTTATGAGAATCTGCCTGATTTTCAAATGTAGGCCACTGAGTCAACTTTTAAATAAATCAGTAAATAAAAACACTGTGGAGGCCCCAAGCAAGCACACCTGGGGTGAGTGTGGCCCATAGGCCTCACTCAGAGGAGCCCCCCCATCTCCTAGGGGTCAAAACCCACTAAGCCGTTTCTGGGGACCCTGAAGATGGGAGTGCTGTGGCGTTCCTGGGGCGGGGCCAGGGACCTCTGGCGTCCTGCTTTGCACAGGAGGCCCCCCTCAGCCCCCAGATTGCTTCGCCTTCCATGAGGCTCCGGAATGTTCCACCAGCTCATCCATAGGAGTGGAGTTTAGTTTATGCTCTTCTCTGAGCCGTGAACCTCAGCTGAAGTGGGGTTTTCTGCAGTTTTAATATACCCTGAATTATCCAGAAATGCAAGTGATATGTAAATTGAGGGACTATTAGGCTTGAATTCAACATTTTCCTAGGAGTTGTCCCTTATTTCTGAAAATCACCTTGCTAATAGCAGGGCTACCCAGAGGATTTGCATCGCAAACCCCACAGCCCCCCGGCCCCGCATCTGTGACTGTCGCTTCACCTGTCACTTCACAGGTGTTGGGCAGTGACTGCTCTGTCCTGTCTTCCTGGTGGATGTGCTGGCAGCTTCCATAGTGAAATTCTTCTTTATTATAAATTGCTTTCCTTAATTTTTCCTGCATATTGCAGTTAGAGCATTATATTGATTTTTTGGAAATGCTGTGCATAGGTAGGTTCTGTTACCAGGAAAATAAGGGGGTATTGTAAAATATTTGTCCTAGAGATGGAGCCTTCACCTACTTGCTTTGAGGACAATCTTTGAAGCATCAGCATAATGTCAGATCCCACCGAGGTGAGGATTAAATGTCCACTGGCTGTCTGGTGGCCTCCCCCAGGCCACGTCCTAAGGGTCGTAGTAGGTTTTCTCTCCTCCTCCGTCCCAGCCTTCTGGACTAAACCACACGAGGGTGGAGGATTTTAAGAAACAGCTCACCCTGACAGTGACCTACTAGGAAATGAAACCTGTCGCTAGGGCTGGGTAGCCCTCTGTGCCCAGCTAATTGCATTTCCAGGAAATGGAAGGGCCCAGTTCCTCATTTGCAGAAGCTATGAGACCCGCCCCAGGAGTGCTCAGCCAAGGCTGGCATTTAACTAGAGGCCAGGCGGGCAGCCCACCCTCAGGACTCCCCTTGTGAGCAGCTCAGCCGGGCCTGCCACGGCCACTCTGCTGGGTGCCTGTCGTCTGCAGCCGCACTCCATAGCTGTGGCCTCATCTAGAACAGGCCAGCGGGAAGAGGAGCTTACGAAGGGGCACTGAGGGGGGAGGGCAGCACTTAGCCCTCACCTGGTTATCTCTGTCCCTGCCTCTCCCCAGCAATTAGCCCTTCTCCCCCCCAACCCAGCGCCAGAGGGAGCTTTGAGAAATGGAAATCGAATCATCTCACTCCCCAGTTTAAAACCCTGCCCTGGCTGCCCAGTGCTCCTAGAATAAACTCTCAGCCCCTTGCCAGGGCTGACGCCACTCACCCCTCTGACCACATCCCCCAGGCCTCTCCCTTCCTTCTTCCCACCACCTGGACCTCCTGGGACCCCCTGGGGCCCTGCTGTTCTCAGACACACCAAAGTCCTTCCTTCCCCAGGGCCTCGAGCAGCACCCACTGGCTTATTCCTTTTCCTCCCTGAGCTCCATCTCTGTCTCTCCTCTTTTCCCACAAGGACCGGCCCTCCCCACCCCCAGGCTATCCCTACCCCGTGCCCTGCTTTGTTCCTTAGAGCTTATCACACCCTTGAAATGATCTCAGGCTGTTCCTCATTTATTTCTTGCCTGTTATGTTCATGGCCATTTCTCCAGATTCTAGAACAGTGCCTGGCAGGTGTGGGACTCAAGAAACATTTGAATGAATGAGTGACTCTCAGGCCTGAGGCTGGAAGTAGCAGAAAAGGCATATAAAATGGAATTTGAATTATTATCTCACTGGCCAAACACCGAGAAACATAATTGAAATTAGTTCAAGTGAACCCGGCTGGTTGTGGAATGCAGATGCTGTCCTTGGAGCCCCATGTTCCTGCATCTGGGGTTTTCTTCCATCTGGGTGGGCTCTTCCCTGTTCCCTTGTGATGGCAATGCCCCCAGCTCCCAGCTCCCTGTGCACCCCAGGAGGGAGAGTGCCTGGGCCAGGGTGCCAGCTAAAGCCTGGGAGGGGGCGTTCCTTGGCTGGGCTGGGGCCCTGTGTCGCCTGCCTTGCCTGCAGAGCCAGGGACAGTGGGCAGCCCTGAGTGGCCAGGCTCAGATCGTGGGTCTAGCTTGGAGGTGGATCACCCTCACCTGAGCAGGTTGGACAGAGCCTGAAAAAAGGGGCATGCGTGCTGGGAGGGAAGGAGCACATCTCCACGGGCGCCACGGGCACCACAGCCACTTCCCCACAAGTGGCATGTCCCAGGGAGGGGGCTGAATGGGGAGGGGGCTGTACAGGGAGGGGGAGGTCCGGGGAGGGGGAGGTATGGGAGGGTACCTCCCCCACCCCAGCTCGCTTTGCTTCCAGCACCGTCGCCTCAGCCGCAGCGTCACGCCCACCCCTTCCTCTCTGCCTGCCCACATTTCGCACGCAGTCCAGCAGGATCCCATTTCTGGCACCGAGAACTCTGCAGCATTGATTTATCACTCCGTGCAGCAATTTGTGTCTGGTGTCTTTTCAAAAGCTGGAGAAAGAGAGTCATGTTGTAACCTTGCAGGCGGCCCAAAGTGAAAAGGATTGGAGCGGCCGGGCCTGCGGGTTGGGGGACCCTGCTCATTTAATGCCTTCCCCCCGCCCTGCTCCTCGGCCAGCTTGTCTGCCAAAAAACAAAGGCCTCGGTCCCGTGGTATTGTGCATCTACTATTTATAGTGCTCTAGAGTTTGCAAAAAGGACGTCCTTCTCATCTATCACTCATTCCTCGGGGCCCCCATCCCCACCCCTGGGAGTCAGTGGGGTTGTTCTCTGCCACCCAGATAGGGCGCCCAAAGAAGCACAACGGAAGCACAACGGATGGTGGAGGCCACCCAGCTCAGGCCCTCCTGCCGCCGCAGGGGTGCTGTCGGAACTCAGCTCGGCTCCCACTGTGTGCCTTGGGGTCCGGGCTAGGGCTGGCAGAAGCGGCAGCTGACCGTCTGACTCAGCCTCCGACCCCGAATATGTTCTGTCTCTAACTGCTTAACAATTACATTCCCTTTAAACCCACGGTGTTTCTGAAAAAGTCTGAAAAGTTCACCCAAAAATCAAGATTCCAAGGTTGGCTTTAAAATACAAAAATATCCTGATGCTGATTTTCAGCCCGGGTCACTGCAGCTGGGGGCCAAGTTTAGCCCACTGCCTGTTTTGATAAATAAAGTTGTGTGTGTGGGCACACAGCCACGCCCACATCTCCAGGGCCACTTTCCTGGTGCAGTGGCCGGTGGCGTGGTTGTGACTCAGACCTGGGCCCACAAAGCCTGAAATATTTACAGCCTGGCCCTTTGCAGAAAAAGCACGGATCTGCTGTGGCGCTAATCTGTGTCCTGTGTTGCAGCCACCGCCGCCCCCAGCATCTGTCAGAATGTAGCTACTGCAGAGGGCATCGTCGTCGCCAAATCACAGAGGTTCGGGAGTGATGGACGTGCATTTCCCTCCCCCAGCCCTGGCCTCTCTCCATCTTGCCAGAGACACGGCGAGGTGGTGAGCGGACTGGAGACAGGCCATCTGGGCGCAGGTCCCAGTTCTGCCACTGACCAGTTGTGGGTCCTTGGGCAAAAAAGGGACTTCACTGCTCTGTGCCTCAGTTTCTCTCACTGTAAAATGGGGACAAAAATAGTATCTCCCTCACTGAATTGTTATAGATCATCATCATCATTGTCATCTAAACCGGTGGTTCTCAAGGTGTGGCCCTGGGAACCCTGGACCGAAAACTGCTTCCGTGGTAATACCAAGACATTATTTTCCTTTTCACACTCTCTTTTTTTTTTTACTTTTTTATTGTATAGTATAACATATATACAAAGCAAGGAAATAAAAAAGCAATAGTTTTCAAAGCAGTCTTAAGCAAGTAGTTACAGGACACATCCTGGAGTTTGTCATGGGCACAGGTGTACAGTGGAGTTTTCTAGAGAGTCCTAACATACTCACAATTATCTAAAGAGGGTTTTAAAATAGGCCTCCTTTCTCCATCCATCTGGGTGAGGCTGGATTTTTCCTATAACATAGCCTAAACAAGGTATCCTAACAGATTGAATGCAGAAGCCAATATGAAAATCCAGCTGCCTTCTAGTAAACCCAACATGAAAGAGTTTGCAAAATGTGAGTCAGTGTAGATCTTTGAACTAATTTTATTCGGTTTGGAGAAAATGTAGTTATTTTTCACTAAAAAAAGGACCACATGCTAACAGGTAATGAGCATTAGTATTAATTATTATTAAATGAACTCACGTTATCAGTTTCTCAGTTTCAATTTCTAATGCAGTAACTATTGCTAGATATAATCCACATAAAAGCTCAATGGGGTTCTCAATAAGTTTTTTTTTCCCCCATGGGCAGGCACTGGGAATCGAACCCAGATCTCTGGCATGCAGGCGAGAATCCTGCCAGTTGAATCACTGTGGCCCACCCAATAAGTTTTGAGTATAAAAGAGCAATGTTAATTATTATTAAATGAACTAATACGTTTTCAGTTTCTAATGCGGTGACTATTGCTAGATATAATCCACATAAAAGCTCAATGGGGTTCTCAATAAGTTTTAAGAGTATAAAAGGGCTCTGATGTCAAAACATTTGAGTACTACTGCTGTGGATTAACAATGCCCTTGAGTCCCTTTCTGTTTTATGGAGTATTCCCACAAAAAGTGAACACCGCACCAGTATAGATTAAACAGATCTGGATTTAACCGTCCACAGTCCACAAAATCAAATAGAAAGACAACTTAATCTGCTAGCTGTTCAGCTCCCATCACGTGGATGATGGGACCTGAGAATATGTAGTTTCCCCAGTCGGACATGGTCCCCACAGGCCTCTGCAACCTGGGTGTTCATTCATTCATTCACTCACTCATTCATTCATTTCACAGATGTTCACTGCGGCCCGCAGCTTGGTGAGCTCTGTTCTAAAGGCACAGAGGCAGCAGCCAGAGCTGAACACCTGCCCTGTGAGCTGCTGTTCTAGGGGGCAGGCAGGTGGTAAACATGACAGATGCATTTAAGTGATGATAAGTGCCGCCAAGGAGCAAAGTCGAGGGGGGAGGGAGGGCCAGGGCATGGGGAGACGCTGCAGACATGCAAAGCTGTGACCCCGCAGTCCGGGCAGGTGCAGGACGGAGAGGACCCCTTCCGAAGCAGGGCCCCTGGGCAGGAGCGGGGTCTGGGACTTAGAAGAACGGAAAGAGGCCAATTCACTGGAGCAAAACTGGTCTGGGGGAAGTGGGGGGGGGGGGACGAAGTAAAGAGGTGAGGCTATAGCGTCCTCGGGGGCCATGACAAGGTTTTAGTTTAAGTGAGATGTGGAGCCATGGAAGGGTTTGGGGCAGAAAAGTGGCTGTCAGCTTTGTGGCTTCAAAGGCTCTTTGTGCTGCTGTGGAGAGACTGGAGGTTGGAGGGAGTCTCCAGACTGGAGACTGGAGGACCAGGAGAAGGTTGCTGCAGAGGTTTCCAGGCAGGAGGTGTCATGGACTGAATTGTCCCCCAGAAAGAGGCATTCAAGTGCTAACCCAGGACCCGTGACTGTCACCTTATTTGGAAAGAGGGTCTCTGCAGATGTAATTAGAGGAGTGAAGCCATACTAAACTGGGGTGGCCCTGGTCCAATATGACTGGGACCCTTATAAGAAGGGGGAGGTTTTGTGGTTGTTTTGGGGGTATATGGTCCAGGAATGGAGCCTGGGTCTCCCACATGGAAGGTGAGCCCCCCACCACTGAGCCAGCTGTGCACCCAAGAAGGGGGAGGTTTGGACCCAGAGAGAAGAACACCACGGGTGCGCTGGGAAAACACAGCAGGGAGTGGAGGGGTTTACACCACAGCTGCAAACCAAGGAATGCCTGGGGCCTCCAGGAGCTGGGCGAGGCCAGGGAGGGTTTTCCTGTTAAGCCTTCGGAGGGTGCAGCCCTGCCGACACCTTGATTTCAGGCTCCAGCCTCCAGAACTGTGAGAGGACAAACTTCTGTTGTCTTAGCCCAGTTTGTGGCACTCCGTCATGGCAAAGTCCTAGGAAACTAGAGCAGATGGTGACAGAGGAGGGGACGGGAAGCAGGAGGCCCTGGACTGTTTTGAGGTGGAGCTGCGACGATGTGTTGACAGCATGGAGGTGAGGAGAGAGGGCAGCTAAAGGCGACGCCAAGGCTTGCAGCCAGAGCAGCTGGCCTTTGCAGCCTGGCGGAATGCTGAGAGAGAAGCAGGCTCAGAGGGACAAACCTAGGGTCTAGTTTGAAAATGCCCATTTAGCACCAAATGAAGAAGCTGTCCGGCAAGTTGAATTCGCCAGTAAGAGATGCAACTTTCCGCATCTTGTCGATATTTAGAGTGATGGGACTGGACGACAGCACCAAGGCAGCTGTGTAGATGGGAAGACTGGGCCAGGAAGAAAAAGTGGCCGGCTAGAGAGAAGGAAAACCACGGAAGCGTGCAGTCCTGGGCACCCCCCAGGATGTGATTGTCTGAGGACGCGCCGTCAGCTTGCCCAGTACCTCCTGGAAGTCCAAGAAGATGAGCTGGACGTGGGACTGTGATGCATCATCCTCCAGCACTGGAGAGAATTTGGTGTTTAAAGACAAAAAAACAGTCTTTTTCTACACTGTGCCCCTGACACGTGTTAACTGCTTTGTCTCAGGCGCAACTGAAGAAATGGCCAACCTTTCTAATCCTGACCATTTCAGTTTATAAGAAACAACACTTGGGCACACATTCAAAAAAGGCTTGCAAGGATGATTTTGACCAAAGAATTCTTGCCTTCCACTCTGACGTCAGAAGCAAGTCAGAAGATCTCATGCATCCTTCACAAGACGCACGCAGGCCACAATCTTTCCTCTGAATCCTCCCACCCCCGGGAGAAGCAGCGGCAGTTGATGTTATTTATTGTCGATGTACAAATAAGGAAAGTGGGGCTCACAAGGATCACAGGGCTCCACCCAGATCACACGGACAGAAACGCAGAGCTGTGACTCAAAGCTGGGTTCTTCCCACCTGACCTTCATGTGTGAGCCCCTTTCAGGGCAGATCCCAGCTAGTGAGCTGGCACCTGGGTGTTGCTTTCGGATGTGCTGCGGTCCAGGGGATGCATGGCTTCCGGCTCTCCAGGCCTTGTCCACTGGGAGTCTTGGAAACAGTCTGCAAATCCCAAAAGCACAAATCTGACCGTCTCAAGGAGGAAAGAAATGAAATGGCTCACGAATTTTAAATCTAGAGCCAAGCCTAGCTTCAGGTACCTTGATCCAGGTACTTAATTGGTGGCCTCTGGGCTGTGCCTCGCATCTCCCCCACTCTGCTTGGTTCTCGGTCAGATCACTTCCTGTGTGGCTTCACCCAGCTCAGACCCCCAACAGTAGACCCAGGTGCTGAGGCCAACCCCCCTGGCTTAAGCGTGGCGTCTGTTCCCCCCAAGCCTCTGCCAGCAAAAGCGTTGGAATGCTCTGATGAACTCGGCTCAGCCCACTGCCACGGTGGTGGGGCCCCTTCCCGCCGAGCCGCAAGGACTGAGATGGGGGAACCAGGATGTTCTTTCCAGAGTCAAGGGAGTAAGCGGTGGGAAGGCCTGTATCAACGACAGCCACGGGAAGGAGAACCACTTTTCTTAAACCCTCCTGGGCTGAACAGAACTTTGAGGCCTGCCGAGCAGCCCAACTGAGGCCCGTGGGAGACGCGCCCACGTACACCCACTCCCCATTTCACTCCAGGAGAGGAAGCTCCACGGAGGCAGAGTGAGGTGTCCACCCAGCATCGCTGCCCACCCAGAACCCATTTCCTTCCAAGCCGGGGGCACTCTTTTCCCCAGTCCAGTGTGAGCCAGTGGAGAAGCAGTCTCTCCTTCTATAGGCATTAGGAGTAAAATCGCGGTACAAGGGCCACACAGGCCCCCAACTTCTTGACTGTCATTGCTTAGGCCCAGAGGTCAGCAGGTTCTTTGGTTTTGTTTTCATTTTTCTTTTTTAATGAATTAATGCTTGGAAGGTAACTCAGGAGCCTTTCAAAAATATAGTGGATATATTTATAAAAGCAGAACATCATACTGCGGTAAAAATGAAGAAACTATAACCGCACACAACATGGGTGATTCTCAGAAGGAGAACGTGGAGTCAATATACAAGCCGTGGACTAATAACAGTAAGATTCTACGACGTGAAACTGAGAAACAGGCAAAAGCAAACAGTACACTCTGAGGGAGGCGGACGAAAGTGGCAACACCAGAGAGAAAAGCACAGAAACTGTTCAAACAAAATTTAGGTGAATGTGTGAAATAAGGGGGCATGATGCAGGGGGACTCCCATGATCCGCCCCCCAGGACACTCCAAAGTCCTAGGAAGGTTCTGTTTCTTAACTGAAGCAGGAAATACAATATACATGGGTTCACTTTTTTTATTATTTCTGGAATTTGCATAGCTGTTTAATTTGCATAGTCTCTGTACATATATTTCCTGATAACAAGAATTTCAAGTGAATGGACTTGGAGGAATATATTAAGTATCTAATGATCCAGATGAGGCCCACAAATGGCAAAATGGATGAAAGAGATGTGTGGTGACTGGGGTTCAGATACCACTAAAGGGGAAGACCCCTTTTCCATTTTCCCAGAAATGCGTGAAATGGATGGTTTAGTTCAGGGAAGATGGACTTTCCAAAGTGTACTACTTCATTTTTCACTGACCTTTCCCGATTGCTTTGGCAAACACTGTTTGTTTTCATTGGCTCAGCTCAGCACTCCGCTCGTCTTTGCTAATAGATGTGTGTCACACTCAGCTGGTTTCCGTGCAGCGTAAACATCCCGCCCCAAGCGCATCCTGGGAGCCGCAGTGGGACTTGCCCTTCTCCCAATCGGTGTCACAACTGGTTTCCAGCAGTCATTTTTTATTTCTCCAGGGAAATGAAATTTCATCCCCCTAGCCTGAAAAAGGAAAACGGGCTCTTCTTTAGGAGCCCAAAGGTTCTTGGGGTTCTCACTCAATGCCAGATGTGATCTCACTTGCTGTACCCATTTTCTGGATGAGGACTCTGAGGCTGGGAGAGGAGCATTTGCTTGTCCGAGAGGAGCCCCCCCGGGCCCTCTGGTCTGGACACAAAGCCCTGCAAGGTCCACTGCACCCCCTCTGCAGGACCAGTGCACCGGCAAAGCCTTCTCCACCCCGGCACTGCTGACCTTTGGGCTTGGATAAATCTGTTTGGAGGCTGTAGCAGCGTGGGGTTGTGACAACCCAAAGTGTCTCTAGACGATGGCCAGTGTCCACTCCAGGTGGTTAAGAGCCACCGCCTGGTCCCTGCTCGCTCAACTCTGCACAATGAGTTGACATCTCGGCCACCTCTGCTTGCTCCTCCTCTGACTTGCAGCTTGCTGTCCTGCAGACACTCTAAAGAAAGCCCTTTAAATAAAACACTGAGCTGCTGCTTCTGCAGCCCTCCTCCTGTACTTCTAGGAAATCATAGGCTGAAGACACACGGTGGTGCATGGCCTGTGGTCTCAACCAAGTTCTTGACCCGCTTGTCCCCACAGCAGATACTCACAGCCAGGGCTGGCTGGGGTTACCGTGCCCAGGCCAGGCCAGGCCAGGCCTCGTGGGGACAGGCTGACAACCGAGCGCACAGCCCCATCTGTAAGACCGTTTCGGAGAAAACAAAGCGCAGACGGCTCTCAACAGGGCAATCAGGGCACCCTGTCCGAGGAGATGACCGAACAGTGAGCAGGAGCCACCACACAAGAAGGAAGGAGACAAGGGGCCCAGCTGGAGGAGGAGTGGATGCAGGCACCCCGAGATGGCATGTTGAAGGAACAGAAAAGACCGGGGGGGGGGGGGCAAAGGGGCGGCCGGTGGTGGCGGTGCAGAGGCTGCCAGGGTTAGAGGAGGTGGGTGGGGCAGACGTGTGGGTGCAGCACGGAAATGACGAAGGAGCCGCCGTCTCTCTCTGGACTTCATCCTCCCGATGGACTCGCCTCTTCCCTCTGGATTTCTAAATCCTGAGGGCTCAGAAGGGCAGGAGCAGGGGTGGGGGTGGGCTCTGAGGCTCCAGGTTGCAGTTTTTTAACACCTCTTCGCTCAGGGGGACTTAGGAAATGCCAACCCTTTTTGCAGCCTTTATGTCTCCTAGCTCAAGACTCAGAGTCCTTCCCGGTGCCTGCCCATGCAAAAAAAAAAAAAAGAAAAAAAAAAGACTCAGAGTCCCAGGGTGGAGTCTGGTGGGCCAAGCTCTGTCAGCCCCCACCCCATGGCCGAGGAAGGAGGAGGGGCAGGTGGGCAACAGCTGTACTGGGGAGGGGCAGTGGCTGTGGCCTTTTTGGGCTCCAGACATATTTGAGACCTGAAAGAAAAGAGGGGAGAAATATGTACACATCTTTCTATACACACACACACACGCACCTGTTTGTTTATATATTTGTATATTTACGTCTTTATGTACTTACATGCGTGTTTTGTGTATGTGTTGTGTGTGTTGGTTTCAACATATGGGGAAAAACCTGCAACTTGAAATGAGTAAATACATCATGGAATGTGGACCCCATGTGGCATGACTGAGCGCAGACAGCTCCGGGACATTTTGTCTCCTGGGTAGTGAGTTGTCACTTTTCTTTAATGCAGGGGGGCAGGTGAGGGGGTGGGGGGTGAGGAGGCTGAGAGCCACGAGCCCCCATAGCTGAAAGAGCCCTGCCGAGGGCTCCCCAGGCTGGCCCACAATGGGGGCGAGGAGGCCCCCGGGCGTGGCGATGCTCTGACCCTGGCAGCTGCCGCTCGCCCAGTGCTCGTGTGTGCCCATGGCGCCGCTCCTTCTTCAGCGGGTGCCGGCGGCACGTGGAGGCTGATGCGGGTCAGGAGGGAGCGCAGCCGGGGTTGGAGCGAGGCCATCTGGCCACATGTGTTCCCCTCTCTCCCTGTCTCCAGGGCCACCTGCCCGCATGCCGGGAGGTGCCAGCAGCCGTGTCCTGCTAAGTCATGTCCAGCTGCCCGGATGCCCGCCGCCCACTACCCTGATAGCTCACACGCCCCCGGGAGTCCCCCCAGGGCCAGGTTTACCACCCGATTGAATCACAGCTTTAGAGCCCACAAGTGTGATCATCACGAGGCGATTTCGGTGGATTCGGGGCCGGGAGAGAGAACAGGAGGAGCCGCTGCAGCAGCTCTTCCCTGGGCAGCAGAGACAGCAGTGGGGGGGGGGGGGGGCGCGGGGCACGGCACCCACGTGGGGCAGGGATCCCCCAACAGGGGCGCAGCGAGAGGAGGGCTTCCGGCACTTGTCTCTGCAGGGGTCCGTTAGAAAAGGTGTCGCTGGAACTCAATGTTGCTAGAAAAGGAGGAGCCGTTGGTGTCGATGAAAGTTTAGCACCAGCAGGCGCCTGTCCTGCAGCAGACGCAGTTTAAGCTGTATTCACATACTCATTCTCACAGCAACCCCATGAGGGATCCCCATTTTACAGGAGGGGAAACTGAGGAATCAAGAGGTTATGCAACTGGCACAGAGACCCACAGCTTTCCGTGTTTTCAGACACCCAAGGGTTCCCTTAAACGTGCAGGCAGCTTCCGCCAGCCACGCTTCCTCTGCAGCGCCCATGTTCTTCTCTGCGGCCACGGCCCACGGGCGCCCACAAGCTCGCATGCCCTGGCTGGGTCTCGAGCCCCTCAGATGCCAGCGCATCCCGCAGTCAGCCCATTTCTTCTAAAACTCCATTCACGTTCGATTGGAACTTCCCTTCCAGTGTCCTCCCTTTCCCTCTCTTTGCTGCACTCCCAGGTCTGTCAGCCAATTCCCACCCTTGTCACTGGAGAAGGTGGCACAGCGCCGTGGCTCGCCGGGGTCAGTGACCAGCGACCCGCGGGCTCTGAAGGAGTGACGTGATGGTCACTCTCACCATGTGCCCCTGCTGTCCATGCGGCGCTCTGTGGAGGAAGGGCTGGCGGCCAGGTTAACACGCTGTGGTCACTGAATGGGGACCATGTTACCGGGGACCGGGACTATTTAACGAAACCGCGATAACCAAAATCTGTCCCTAGCAGAAGCGGGCAAGGCCGGGGCGCCGTAAACAGCACTGTGCCATTGTGGCGTGGCTGTTGCTGTTGACCATTATTTCTCTGCACTGCGGAGCCCCCTGGCCACGTTGAGTCTCCTCTGCTGAACTGTCATCCTGTCTTCCAGGGTCACCACACTGCCAGTTTAAATCCCCAGGGGTCCCTCACCCCACACTGTGAAATGTGCTCCACATGGAGGTCGGCGAACTTTTTCTGTAAAGGGCCAGGTAGTGTTTCAGGCTTGCAGCTGTACAGTTTCTGTTGCAGCTGCTCCACACCGCCCTTGTAGTGCGAAAGCAGCCATAACCCTTTGCACACAAATGGGTGTGGCTGAGTTCCAGTGAAATTTACTTACAAAAACAGGCGGCAGGCCAGTGGGTGCGCAGTGGCTCCCCAAGCCCAGCTGTGCACTCAGCACCTCACTGTCTTGTCCTTGGAGCTTTCCAGCGCACGTGAACGAGTTCTACTCAAACTGAATTAAGCAAACAAAGCAAAAAGGGGAAGCGATGGGTTGTGATGGTCCACATGACCCCGGGTCTCTCAAGGTCAACACCACTGATACTTGGGGCCAGGTCATTCTCTGTGCTGCGGGACTGTTTGGCTGTCCTGTGCCTTATAGGACATTTGCACCCACCAGATGCCAGTGCCACCCCACCCAGTTGTGTCAGTGAAAAGGCCTCCATTGTCCAGTGTCTGGGGGAAGGTGGCAAAATCACCACCAGTTGAGAACCTTTGATGCAACTGAAATTTCTGGCATTAGAGGTGGCTCCATTGAAGAGTGGACCCAGGGGCTCAAATCAACAGCTTGTGCGCTCTCTCTCTCTGTCTCCTTCTCCCTCTCCCCCTGTGCATCTGTCAATTCTGTTTTCTCCATGTTGCTTTACTTTCAAGCACACTCTCCCTTTTGATGGGCAGCAGCTTCTAACTTCTATCCTGCCAGCTTCCAGCCCCATCAGGGAAGTTTCTTTTTGTCCAGCACATCCCTAAAACTCCCAGGGACAATTCTCCCTGTCCCAGCATGGGCCACGTGCCTACCTCTGGACCAGCCACTGTAGCCAGGGGAATGTACTCTGATTGGCCAGACTCTGGAGTCTGGAGTTAAAGTCAGCCCAGGTGCACTGAAGGAAGAGATGGTGGTTCCCAGAGGACCACAGCCAGGACCAGGCAGACAAAACAAAAATCTCCACTGTCAAGTGCAAAACTCCCACGGGTACCTAGCGCATGTCATGTCCTTTCAGTAGATGCCAACCCTGCCTCTTTGGGGCAGCCACCAGCCAGCACATTGCCAAAGGCCTTTTTTGGCCTGGCATTTAATTTCACTTCATCTTTCTGCCAAGATGTGTCACCCTCAGTTTGGCCCTCCCTTTGCACTGTCCCAGTCCTGAAAGCTCAGCGACTCTGTGCTTCCCGTGCCCTGGCCAGGACATGGCTGGTATTTTTTAACTTGGTTTTAATTCCAGCTCATTCTCCTGGCTGTGTGTCCCAGCCCTGGAGCCCCAGGTCCTGTGCTAATTTGCTTCTCCACCTCAACCCGGTACTGGAAGAGCCATTTTTAAAACTGCCTTGGGGAAATCTAATCAAATGAGAGCAAAATCTAATTTGGGACTAAATGCCTTTGACTGAAGCCCTGTTTTCTAGGGTTTTGTAGAGCCTGAATAATAGACTCTTCCTGGATTTTTTAAGGGTTGGGGGCTGGGTAGGGGAGGGACACGTGAAAGAGGGGATTCTAGCAGAGGAAATAGCTCCAAATACTTTGTAGCCATGGCGCTGAAGCTAATGGAAAGGGGAGTTTTTCCAACAGCACGGCAAGGGCCTGCACCCCGTCCCCAGCACCCAGGCGCCACCCACTGCCAGCTGGGCCAGGGCACTGAGCTCTTTAGCTTTCCCAGCTGCACGTTCACCAGAAAGACCCTGGCCTGAATCTCCATAGACAAACCAGCAGGATCCCGGCCAGGGCCTTTTGAGACCCAGGACCAAATCAGGTTTTCTCAGGTGGAAATTCTGTGAGCCATTTTCTCTGGGCTTTTGTTTCCTCTGAAGGAATGAAGTTCTGTGTTTCTTAAATTACTTGTGGTCCTGTGTTCAGAATATCAAAAGCTGAGGACCTGTGTTCTAGTTTGCTGGCTGCCAGAACACGATCTACCAGAAACAGGATGGCTTTTAAAAGGGGGGATTTAATAAGTTGCTAGTTCACAATTCTCAGGTCGTGAAAATGTCCCAATTAAAGCAAGTCTATAAAAATGTCAAAGTTAAGGCAACAACAAGAGGTCACCTTCACTCAAGAAAGGCCAGTGAAGTTCAGGGTTTCTTTCTCTCAACTTGAAAGGCACATGGCGAACATGGCGGTTTCTGCTAGCTTTCTCTCCAGGCTTCTTGTTTCATGAGGCTCCTCCAGGGAAGTATTCCCTCTTCATCTCCAAAGGTCTCTGGTGAAATGGGCTCTTGCTTCGTAGCTCTCGTCATTCTGTCATCATTCTCTGCTATCTCAGAATCTCAAGCCTTTTCCAAAATGCTTCCTCCTTTAAAGGACTCCAGTAAAGTTATCAAGACCCACCTGGAATGGGTGGAGTCACATCTCCCTTTATTCAAAAGTTCATACCTACATTGGGTGTCACGTCTTTGTGGAGATAGTCTAATCAAATGACCAGCCTACAGCAATGAATAGGAATCCATGTGATAGATCAGGATTAAACCATGGCTTTTCTAGGGGGCATAATCCTTTCAAACCAGCACACCCAGTTTCCAGCAGAAGGCACATAAAATGCAAAACTTAGCCTTTAATATTTCAAGGGATGTGTGAAAACTTTGATGTCACCTCCCCTGCCCCCAGACTCTCCAACCCCACCCCCAGCTCCCAGGATCCTGCGCAATCTGGCACCAATACTGATGCCATATCCTCCCTGTCTCACCCCAGTACACTGACCTCCTCTGAGTCCGCAGTCTTGGTAATGCCCCCCCACACACACACACACACACTAGAATGACAGCTCCTTGAGTGGTCCCTGAGATCACAGACATATTTCCAGTGCCTACAGCAGCTCCTGGCATACCATAGGTGTTTAATAAATATCTGTTTAATGGGTATAAGAATCATGCATGTCCTGGGGCAGTTACCCAAATTCATCAGTTTCTTGTGCCACCTTCATGATTTTTACCACGCCTTGGTACACTGATTCTGTTATTTCCTTAACACTTCTCTAAACTGCTTTACTTTTTACTTCAGCTGTTCCAAAATGAAACTTACATCACCACCAATCTTATTTACCATGAATAGAGAGTGTTGGGCATCTACAAGGGGGGTTAAATGTCACCCTTTTCCTTCTTGAGGTTCTGAACCAATGAGAAGACTAAGGAGTTAGCAGATGGAAGCCAAAATAGTGTCTTGATGAATCTAATAAAGACTGGGTTTGAGAGGCTGGCTTCTTTCTGAGAGTGTTTAGGCTTCCCAAGACTGAACCCCAATTTAGACAGATTTTCCACTGAGCCAGGCCCAAACCTGTCTCCATCGCCCAACCCCCCCCTCTAGGGTCAGGCCCCCCTAAAAGGAGGATTCCCCTGTGGGCAGCTGCCCACCCACAGGCCAGGTGAGCCAGGGGCCTTTCCCAGCCCATCCTATGTGTCGGGCGTCAGCAAACGACCACGTGGCCCCGTCCAGCCTCCACCTGTTTTGGTTAATGAGGTTCCATGGGGACACAGCCACACTCACGTTTACACATCGCTCTGGACCATTTCTACGGTGGCAGGGTGGGAGTGGGTGACAGAGGCCTCTGCTTTGCAAAGCCTAAAATCTTCCCTGGTGGCCAATGCTGTGTGACCGCAGAAGAGGCAGTGCAGGAGTGGAGGGAGGCTGGGACGGCAGGAGGCGTCCAAGGTGGGGACGAGTCCCTAAGGTCTAGTGGAGCTTGTTGTCTGCACTGCACTTCTGGCCACTCCGGCTCGCACCATGTGGCTGGAAAGAACTGAGGGGGTGGGGGTGAGTGCAGGGGTCGGGGGGCACGGCGGGGGGAGCTGGAGGTCCTGGATTATTTAGATCAGGCTTTCTTCATGTCAGCACTATTGGCATTTGGGGGGATCATCCTCTGTTGGGGGGATTGTCTTAGTACTGGGATGCTCAGAGGCAGCCCTGGCCTCTTCCAGCTGGATGCCAATAGAAGTAGTAGCACTCCCCACCCGAGCTGTAATAACCAAAATGTCTGCAGACCTTGTCTCTTGCTCCCGGCGGGGGGGAGGTGGGGTAGTCGCATCACCCCTGGTTGTAAAGCTCTGCTTTAGCCTTTAGTCACAAGGTTAAGCAAGTGACTTGCTGAAACAGAGCTGGAGCCGAGCATCCTGAACATGCCATGTAGAGAAATGCAGCCTCTAGCTTTCCTGGTGCTTTCATCCTGCCTCTTACACCAGCTGCATTTCAATCCATTTCTCCCTGACACCCAGCCAGGGACAATCAGTTGCTGTTTAATTGGGCACCCACCACCTAATCACATTCCATGCTTTAAATGTTGGATGCTACTCCAGATACAGAGATGGTCCAGCCCGTTTCCTCGCCCTCTCCTCTCAGGAACGCCAGAGTTCTTTGCTTTTACTTTCACTCTATCTGCCCGTTGAAGAGCACCTCCACCCTGTCACTGGTCTCTGAGGCTGCACGTGCACACCCCTTCCTGTTTTCATCCGATCATCTCACCCAGATCCTTCCAGGATGTGTCTTATCGCCCCTCCCACTGCCTGGCTCTGCGTGGCAGGGAAGACATTCAAAGGAAATGCTTTCCTTTGCCTGTTCTACCTGGGGGATTCCAGAACCTGGCTGCTTCGGTTCCTAAGGGGTCTTCCCGCCCCTGGGTGGTATCAGCACCTGCAGTTCTCCAGAAGAAGCCCTTCTAGGAAGGTTCCAGGCCCCTTCTTTGGGCGCATGCCAGGGTCCAGGCAGAGAGGCAATATCACCCAGCCCCAGCGGCCTCTGCTCCAGCCTCTGTGCACCTCGGCCTCCCCTGCCTTTCTCCCCTGGGGTTCTGACCCGGAGCCTGCTGAGCACTTAGCACTTGTGCACGTGACTTGCAAGATCTCTTTCAGTCCCCACAGCAACACTGAACTTTCTTATTCTCACACCCTCAGCTATATTCGATGACTGTCTCTGAGCCCTGCTGTCCTCAACTGGAAAGAGAGGGCTGGAATAGGACCTTTGTTTCTGGAAAAACTCTCAAATTTTTTTCCATTTAAAAAATGGCATTATAGGTTTTAATTATTTAAAATCATACCTGCTCTCTTGGCGGGGGAGGGGGGATGAATACCAGAACCCAGAAAATATCACTAAGAAAATCTCCTCTTACCTCCTCATGCACAGAGAGCCTTTAGGGGTACCCCTTCCAATGAATTAGGGTGTTGCTTTTTCACAGTAAGCTTTGTTGTTGAAGTGAAGCCTGAATGCAAGAAAAACACACCAAGGAAGTGTCACCACGGGACCACCAGGGTCCTGGCAAGAAACAGTGTGACCTTTGCCCCCAAAGCACCCCATGCCCCTTCCACCCTCCAGGTCCAGCCATAATCACTCTTTTTACTCCCAATTCCCTGCATTCGCTTTGCCTGTTTTCATACTTCATGTAAATGGGATCATACAGCATGAATTATTTTAAATCTGATTTATTTTTCTTAATATCAGGTTGTTGAAATGCAACCCTGTTATTGAATGTGGAACTGTTATTTGATTCTACTTCCTATAGAGTAGTCCATTCTCTAAATAGGCAACAATTTGTGCGTTCTTTTCTTGATGGACATTTGATTTATTTCTAATTATTTGCTATTGCAAAAGGTGCTTTTATAAACAGTTTTTGTACATGACTTCTGGTGAATATATGAACACATTTCTACTGGGTCAATACCCAGGATGGGAACTGCTGCATCAGAAGGAATGCATGTGTCCCAGTTCAGTAGACACTGCCAAACAGTTCCCCAATGGTTGACCAGTTTATACCCCCACCAGCAGTGTAGGAGAGTTCCAGTTTTCCACATCCCCACCAACTCTCAGTATTGCCAATTTTTTTAACGTTAGCCATTTTGGTGACTGTGGAGTGGATAAAAGTCAAGATCTATAAAAATGGATGGGAAAAACTACACTTCTATTTTCATTAACTTGTGACTGAAATTTAGCATGATCACAGGCCACAAAACACACAACTTTATCCCCCATAAAAATCACCAATATTTCAAAATCCCATTACAGTTGTTGCAGATATCACAAAATAAAATATTTCCGCTCATTTCTCCTTCGAAATTACCAGACTCTTCTTCTAAGTCCTGCTTTTAATATGTCAATTTAAAAGGATACATGACTCTATTCCAAATTCTTTTTAATAGTTTGATAACTGTATTTCCAACTAATTGATTTTCAAAAGAACCGAGCTGCAAACAGGGTAACATGCTGAGTTTTTCTCAGGCACCCCAGCAGACACTTTTGCTCAAGTGTGGTATCTCCTTGCAGCAGAAATGCAGCTCCCTGGCACACCTGCCAGAATTACTTTTCTCTGTGATCCTATGCACCTTAGGTTATGCATTTAAAACATTTTGAGAAGCTGAGTCCATGGCCCTCCCTCGCCTGCCAAAGGGCTCCACAGCACAAGCCTTGTGCCACGTGCCTTGGCCACGTGGGGCTTTGATTGCTGGCGTCAGGTGACACTGGGGGGGGGCTCTGCTGCCTGCCCCTCACCTGCCCTCCTCCCCTCCCTCCAGCTTTCTTCGGGAAGTACCTGAATGAGTATAACGGCTCCTACGTGCCGCCGGGCTGGAAGGAGTGGGTCGGCCTCCTGAAGAACTCCCGCTTCTACAACTACACGCTCTGCCGCAACGGCGTCAAGGAGAAGCATGGCTCCGACTACTCCAAGGTGAGTGCCGCCTCCTCCCGGCTGGCCGCGCCTGGGGGTGACCGCGCACCTGGGTGGTGAGTGTACATCTGGGGGGGTGACCGCTCACACTTAAATGCGTGGCCCGTGGTGCAGAGCTTGCATTCTCTGCTTCTCCAGCCCTGCTTCTCTCATAATAGTCTCGGGTTCTCAGGGTTTCGGTTTTGAGCATTCAGCAGAAGTAGGATATTCCTGAGAAACATGTGCTTATGAAGTATACAGTTCAGTGAATTCTCACAAACTGAGCACAGCCGTGTAGCCCTCCCAGACGCCCCCCTCCTGCCCGGAAAGCCGTGGCTCAGAGTTCTTACTTACAGACTGACTGCCTTGCCTGGCTTTAGATTCCTACGTGTTTCATACAGTACAAGCCTTCTTTATTTTGCATCTGGCTGCTTTTGCTTACTGTTGCTGAGAGCCATCCATGTCATGGATACAGGCCCTTCACCCTTTTTTGCACAGCTCTCCGCTGTTTGATCATGGCACAGTTTACTTTGTTATCTGGCATTTAGGAATTTCCAGTTTGGGGCGGTTACAAAGAATGTGACTGAGAGCAGGCTGGAGCACACACGTGGTGAGCAGAGGCACTCATTTCGCTTAGATTCTTTCCTAAGCCTGGGCCTTGGACCAGGTGTGTGTTCAGCTTTGGTGGCTGCTGGAGGGCTTGTCCCTGGCAGCATGATACTTCTGTCTCTACTTAGGGTTTAACTGGTGTACAGGAAAGTGCATTTGCGCCTGGGTGGCCACACCCAGATTAAGACAGAGAAAAGGTCCAGCCCCCAGAAGGTTCCCTCATTCCTCTCAAAACCCTCAGCCCAGAGGGAACATCTGTTTCATTTCCATCACCATAACTGTTCTGCCTGCTCTTGAACTTTACCAGAACGGAGCCACACGGTGTGTGCACTTCCATGGCTGGCCTCTGTCACCTATCACAGCAGCTGTGAGATTCATCTGGGTTCTTGTGTGTCTCCTCAGCTTGTGTGTTTTTACCGCTGTGTCCTATTCCATTGCATAAACGGACAACAATGTATTTATCCACTTAACAACTGATGGACATTTTGGTCATCTCCAGTTTGGACCTGTTATGAATTAAACTGCTGTGAGCATCCATCTCCAGGGCTCATGGCGGACATGCCCCTTCCTCTTAGTTAGGTACCATGAAGTAGAATCGCTGGGACCTGGGAGAGGCATAAGCTATGGAGCCTGCGCAGCTGTTTCCCAGGGGGTGGGACCGGTTTACAGTCCAGGCCAGAAACGTGTGAGGGTTCCAGCTGCTCCACCTTCCTCAGCGACGCTCGCTGCTGTCTTTTGTTATTATTGTTACTGTTATGGCCCTATTTCTGGGATGGGAGGGTAGTCATAGTTCACTGTGGTTTTCCCTCCGAGGTTTTTGAGGATCAAAGTTAATACATCAGAGCATTAGAAGAGCCCTGTGCAAATAGTAAGCGCTCAACGTGTACCAGCTTAGATCAGGGCTCAGATGACTTTCTATAATGGGCCAGACAGTAGATATTTCAGGCTTTACGAGCCATGTGGTCTGCATCAGAACTATTCAGCTCTCCTGTGACAGCACCAAGGCAGCCAGAGATAATACGTAAAATAACAAGCGTGGCTGTTGTTCCAGTGAAACTATTTACAAAAACAGGCAGCAGGCCAGAACTGGCCCCCAGCTTGCCGTGTGCCTGTCCCTGGCTTGGACAGTGATGATAAGAAAGAGGAAGAGGAGGGGAAACTGGACGTGGTTCATCACATGTTCCTTTACAAAAGAATCTAGAGAAGAACAAATACCTAAATCTAAATTCCCCTCTAAGTCCTCAAAGTCAGCCCTCCCTTCCCCCACAGCAGATTCATGCTTCCATCTGTCTGTCCCATTATCCCTATGTCTGGCCCCATTTCCACTGCCAAAGACCCAGGGCCTGGCTTGCTGTGACTACTCCTTAGACCACCCTCCCCGGGTCACCTCTCTGGACTGCTACCCATGGGCCCTGGGCAGGAGTCACCAGGGGACAGGAAGACACATGAACAAGCCGGGAGTGGTGGTGACTGTGGAGAAAGAGAGCAGCGATCTCTCCCAGCAGGCCTTTTGTTTCCACATAGAAAGGTGGGCCCTGGATGGCCACAGTTTCTGATTTGTTAACAGAAGCCACAAATCTGAAATTTTTTTCTGTGAAATCTCCCGGTTTTTAAATAATAGCAACTAATTAAGACTTTTCTAAGATCCTAAGTGAGCCAAGCATGTCTGAGTCTGGGCTGGCCCACAGGTGTGCATCCCGTTGCCTTGTTTGTCTGCCCATCAGCCTCCAGGAGTGTGAGGTCCACACTTGCAGCCAGCAGCTGGGGTCACAACCCAGCCCTGACCAGCAGCACGTGGTCTGGGTCATGTTGCTTACCTTAAGAGCTTCAGTTCCCAAATCTGGAAAATGGGCACACCATGCATCCTTTTTATTGTTTATTGAGCACCTACTATGTACCAGGTACTCTACCCCGTGCTTATATCTATTTCTGGTCTTCACCACAATTGTAGAAGGTGAGCGGAGTAGTTAAGTATATTAGACTATGTATTCATTCATTCATTCATTCAACAAATATTTTTTGAAAGCCTACTATGTGCCAGGCACTATACCAGGTCCTGGATGTTCAAGGGTGAGCAAAGCCAGAGCCAGGCCCGGTGGCTGTGGAGCGCTCAGTCTGGCACGGGAGGGTGTTTTGCCAACTCAGGATTGATGCGCACGTGCGCCCACGTCAGAGCCCCTCACCGTGTCTCCAGCGGGTCAGCTCCGTCTCCCAGTGCAGCGAGACAAGCCCCGTCAGTTATTACAGCCACCTCACAGCCTTCACTCATGTCATCCTGCTGAATTTATCCAAGTCTTGCGTGTTCTTTTCCATGCAGCCTCCCCGGGTTGCCCAAACCACAGGGGTTACCTGGGCTCCTTCAGTTGCTCGTGAACACATACTCCACTCAGAATGGCTTAGTTGAAGAAACGTATTAGCCCCCTTAACTGAAAATCCAGCAGAAATGGCATCAGGCGTGGCTGGAGCTAGGGGCTCTTGACTCTGTTTACTTCTGTGAGGCCCCCTCCGCAGATCCTCCCTCTGGTTAGCAAAATGCCTGCATCACTTCCTGCCAGGAGGCAGTGTTGGAGTCTCCTTCCCAGCATTCCCAGCCAGCTTCACTCATATCTGATTGGCTCTGGGTCACTCACATGGATATCCCTGAGCCAATCAGAGTGGCTAAAGGAATGCGGCGTTTTGGTTGGCTGTAAGTCACGTGCTTCACGCTCCGCCTGGACTGGAGGAGGGCGACCCTACCCTGGGAGCCTGGGCTGAGGGTCGATTCACAAGTGAAAGTGGGGAGTTTCCTGTGGAAGGAGCGTGAATGGAGGTCCAGCAGCCGGAAACACGCGTTCCCACGCCGCTTGTAGAAATGCCGACAGGTGTGTGCATCCCTCCACCTCTGCCGAGCCGCGGCTTCCTCTGCCTGGGGCGTGGCGGTGCCCGAGCCCCGGGAGGGACGTGAGAGGAAGAGGCTTTGGGCCACGCTCCGTTTCCCTCCCCCGGCCTCGGTGTGCGCGGCCCCAACAGCTGGCACTCCCGCCTTCTACCCTCCCTCCCGGGCCGCGCTCTGTATCAGGCAGGGCCAGCAGCAAGGACTCGGGCCCCTTGGGACCCGGGTGAGAGCACAGACGTCGCCTGTGCGACGGGCGGGTGCCCGGGTGCAGGCGGAACTGGCCGTGGGCGGCAGTGGGGGGTGGGGGCCGGGGCGGCCGCCGAGGCAGAGCCGGGGAGCCCTGGGTGCGGCCCGTTCCTCTGGGTGGCGAGGCGCCTTCACTGGGGGAGCACACGGCCGGCGTCGGGGCCCCAGGGGTGGCCAGGGTGGGCAGGAAGTGGCCGCCCTTCCCAAGCGTCCCCTAAAAAGGCCCTCCGAGGGCTCTGTCCCAGTCATGAATCCCAGAGGTGGCACGTGCACTGCAGGGGTCTTGATGGGCATGGAAAAAGAGGCAGTGAAGACAAGGAAACAGGGCAAAGACAAGCAAGTGCCCATACTGGAGAGGACAGCTCCGTTAGCAGGAAAGGGTACGGATGAGGCAGAGTTTGCAGCTGGGGGTGGGGGGATTTCCAGGAAAGTAATGGGAGTGCAGAGCCCATTCGGGGACAATCTGGCAGCGTCTGTGAACTTAAATGTGCCCGCCTTGGACCCAGTGTCCACATTTCTGTATTTTTTCTGGAGAAAACTTCATTCGTGTGCAGGAGGCAGCATGGCTAAGCGGTTGATTGCAGTTTGGTTTGTTATTGAAAGAAATCATCAACCGGAAAGTCCGCCAATGCGGGAAATGACTAAATGACAATGAAGCGTCACAGCCCAGAGGTCCCTGGGAAAAGAAGAGAGAGCTGGGTACAAAGCCATCAGAGAAAGGCTTAGGACATGAGATTGAGTGGAAAAAGCAAGTTGGCTTTTTGTGAGCAACCTCCTGCTCAGATGTCCCCCCTTGCTGCAGCCTTCCTGACACCCGAAAGACACCCACTCTCCCCTTGCCTTCTTCCCTCCCCCCTTTCACTGTCCAGCATATCACCCCCTGTGTATGTTATTGATTGCTTTATTGTCCACAGCCCTGCGCCCGCATAAGAATGCAGGTACCATGAAGGCAGGAATATTTATTTATTTGGCATACTGCTGTATTTGCTGGATGAATGAATGACTATGCACAATATGATACAATTAATGTAAAAAGATGCAGATATTATCCAAGAAACGGAAGATAAGTGTTAGCGAGGACATGGGAAAATGGGAGCATTTGGCGGCTTCTCAAACGGTTGAACGTAGAATTACCACATGGCCCAGCAGTTCTGCTGCTAGAGAGGTTCACGAAAGAATCAGAAGCTGGGGCTCAGACAGATACCTGCTCACCGATGCTCACGAAACGTTGTTCACGGTGGCCGAAAGTGTCCACCAACAGACGAGTGGAGCAGCACAGCGTGGGGTCTCCATACAAAGGAATATTCTCAGCCCCTACAAGGAATGAAGTTCTAACACCTGCTGCAACACAGTGTGCTGAGTGGAGAACCCAGACACCAAGGACGAACATTGTATGCTCTCACTTATATGAAATTTTGAGAATAAGCAAATCTGTGGAGAAAGAAAGTAGAATTAGAAGTTACCAGGGGCTGGGGAGAGGAGGAAATGGGGAGATGTTGCCACATGGGTATAGTATTTCAATTTGGGGGATTGAGAAAATTCTGGAAATAATAGTCATGGTTACACAACACTGAGTGTACTTAATCCCCCTGAATTGTAAACTTAAAAAAAAATGGTTGAAATGGTAAATTCTAAGATATGTATTTCATACCACGATAAAAAGAGGGCATATGCATAAAGCAATACTGTTGCTTTTTGATGGAAATATATGACAAAGCATCTGGAAAGACAGTTCTCAGGAGAGGAGAAAAGGGCCAGGAGCAGGTGGGAGGGGTAATCAAAGGGATCTTCAGCAGGTTTGTACTGTCGCGGTTTTGCAAGAAACCAGGCCCATGTTTGTTGAGAAATCGTGGCTAATGCTCATGGAGACATTTTCTGCAGTAAATGCTGTCCAGATCACTTTATGTAAGCTAAAACCCATGCGTTCCCCACCACAGTCGTGAGATGTGTGGTGTTTTCATCCCCAACTGGCAGATGAGAAGACTAAGGCACAGGCACGCTAGTTAACTTAACCAGGCCACACAGCAGGGAGTGGTAAAGTCAGGACTCGAATCCAGGCCATCTGGCTTCACAGCCCTAAACTACAGCCTGGAGGCCAAATCCAGCCCACTGTGTGTTTTTCTACAGCCTCAAGCTAAGAATGGTTTATGTGTTTCTAAATGATTGAAAAATATCAGAAGAATATTTCATAACACATGAAAACTATATGAAATTCACAATTTGGTGCCCATAACTAACTAAAGGTTGGCTGGAGCCCAGACATGCTGCTGCTTTCCGTATTGTCTGTCATACTTTCACATGAAAAAAGAGACCACATGGCCCACAGAGCCTGGAAGATTTACCCTCTGGTCCTTTACAGGGAGGAAATGTTGTCAGCCCCTGCTCTAAGCCACCTCGTAAATGCCTCTGCTTAATATTTGTGTTGGTTCATGAAGAAAAGATGGACGAGACAAAAAAATATGATGACCTGTGCTCTAGCTCTGGGTTCTCTGTTGATTAGTCTTGTAACCTCTGTTTCCCCACCTGTAAAATGGGTATAACGTCCATGCCTTAAAGCTGCTGTGGCATTCACCAAGCTGCTGCCTGCTGGCAGGAGCCCGCGTTGCCCCTGGGTTTGGTCAGTGCAGCCTCTTAGCCCAGTGCTGTGCTCTGTAGTGAGTCTGCCTCAAGTCCTCGCAGCAAGATCCCGAAGGAGCTGTTCGTAGACTTCTTCAGTGAAGAGATGGGGATGCAGGAGGTGAGTGTTCGCCCCAGAGCCCGCGGCTAGTAAATGACAGAGCCGAGGCGCCACTGAGTCCTGTCCAACCCCAGGGCCCCCGGCCGTCATGGGGGACCTCTGGTCCTGTGGGCAGGAGCCCCGAGGAGGGGATGGCTGCGCAGTGGCAGGAGAGGCAGGACAAAACCACTGCCCCAAAAGGAAGGACCCCCCTACTCAGCAGGGTCTGTTATCAAGCCAGGAGAAGGTCAGGGGGTGAACTTAGGGCTCCCCTTGGGTGAGGGGCAGAGGAAACCACTGTACCTGCTCCCACCCCCGAAGCCAGGACTAGGGGAGCAAAGCTGTCAGTTTCCAGGCACAGCCTCCAGGTGCACGGTGTTTCCGGGGCTTCCCAAGCAGAAGTCACCCGTCCCAAGAGCCTCCCACTGGGAGACATGCCCTGGGCAGAGGACTGAGTTGGCCTGTCCTGCCCAGGTTCAAACGAGCACTGCCAGGAGGCACCTGGGGTCCAGGTAGGACCCCGAGCTGGCCACTGGTGGCCACCCTCGCTGGGTCCCCCTCATAACCACAGCCTTTTCTTTCCACAGCACTAAAGAGGGCCCTTGAGAGGGACCCCCAGATCTCCTGCCCGCCACCACCTGGACCCTCCCATGAGGCCATGCCATACTCAGGGCCACCTCCGTCTCTGCCCATGTGGCCCTTACCCCACTCTGACCCCAGGCTCCTCATCTGCCCTGCGTGCCCAGAACCTGCACCCCTGCCTACAGGTCTCCCCTGCCCTGCCCATCATTTTCTGAGTGTGTCCTCCACCAGTGCTACTTCCCCTGCTTTGTTCTCGTCTCCCCTAAGGGAACGAGGAGGGCCTGGGGGTCAGGGCCTACCTGGCTGCTCGCCGCCCCAAGCCCAGTTGTGCATCATGCAGGCGTTGCAGGGCCTCTTGGCTTCCTGTTAAAATCGGGTCATGGAGTTGGGGATGGTCCTGGGGGGCCACAGGGAGGTGGGGACGCGCCCTCTTCGGCACCAGGGATTGCGTCATGCAGGGCTCCCCACCCCCCGGAGATGGCGGCTCAACCCGTGGCCAGGTGTTTGCCAGGGAGGCACGGCCGACCCTGACTTCAGGGCACAGGGGAGAGCGTGGACCTGGCCTAGAACTGGCACGGGTGGAGATGACTTCCTGAGGGCTGTCAGCTGTCTTCCCAGTTTCTAGAAAATTCTTCCTGCAGACTATATGGTCTTCTCATCTGCCCTGCCCTCAGGCTGGCCACTCGAATCTCACTGCTCCCCGTAGCTGGCCTCACACTCAATTGTCCAGAACCAACTCGGCAGTTCCCCTCACCCAGATATTGTCTCCCTGCACAGGCCCTTCTCTGGCCCCTTCGCCCAGCTGCCCAAACCAGGAGCCCACGGGGGGACCCGGCAGCCCCTCTCAGCCAACCCCACACACCCAGCCAGTGGCCGAGTGTGTGGATCTGCTCATGGCCCCCACTGGACATGCCCCTGCCCCGATGTCCCCTGCCCCCAGCCCTCCCCACCCCCAGCCCCTGAGGTCATTTGAGAAGATGGATAACGTTGACAAACCATTAAGACAGAGGAACAAAAGAGGGAGGATGCAAATAACAGAAATCAGATGAAAAGGGACATTACTACCAACCTTACAGAAATGAAAAGGATTCTACAAGAATATTATAGATAATTGTGTGCCAACAAATTAGACAGCCTAGATGAAATGGACCCCTTCTTAGAAATGCAAAAAAATTAAAGGAAAATTATTTAAACTTTAAACTAACAAGTGACTTTCTTGTCCTTGGTCCCCCAAAACGTAAGAGGTTAGGGGTCTGCCTTCTCACTGCCACTCAGTGTGTCCCACCCCCACACATGCGCTTGCACGCACACGAAAGGAAAGCCAGGTCCTCCCGGCCCTCTGACCTGCTTCTTCCCTTGACACTGTCTTAGGCAGCTTTCTGCTGTGTCCACTGAACCAGCAACAGGACTCACCCAGAAACTTCTGCCCCAAGCACCCCAACAGGCCAGTCCTGATGCTGAACAAAGAGGCACCAAACGCCAGGGTGGTCCCTCCGGAAGTGTTTACTGGGGAGCTTACAGTGAGGTGTCCACCCTGGAGCGGCTGCCCTGCAGGTTAGAGATGGCTGGAAGAAAGGTGGCGAAAGGCCAGGGCTTGTGTGCAGGTTCTGGGAAACACCCTGGTATGCACTCCTTCTCACAACAGGTGCACCCAGGTGGGCCACGTGCAGGGTGGCAGCCACCAAAGCTCGGGTGCTTCCAGGCGTGGTGGAGAGGGGCAGGGAAGGATGCCCATGTCGGGCAGGACCCGCTCTCTGTACCCTCGGCCCACCCCACCCCACCTTTGTGGTCTCACACCCCATTTTCTGAGGAGTCCGTGGACCATGGGCGGGTGGGGTTAGTTCATTGGACTGTGCCCCCCGATTTTAAGGAGCACTGGGACCGAGCCCACACCTGCGGTACCTCAGGGTGCCCAGAGCATGCCACGCAACCACGGTACCTAGGCTCAGAGCAGTCCTGCCTGTGCCCCACCCGCAAAGTGGCCTCACTGGAGTGCTGGCCCACCTGATGCGTGAGCTGCAGTTCTCTCTGCAGGTGAGTTAAAGGCTTATTTACTGCAGCTTATACCTGGGATGTCGACCAGCACTGTGTCCCCGCTACCCTGTGCTGAGGTGCAGCCCCTGCGGTCGGGCAGCACCGCCCTGCCCCGCATGCCTGCCCTCAGCTCAGTGGGGGGCGGGGGGGCTGGGCTGGGCGTCCCTGGGCGCTGCTCCTGAACCTTCAGAAGGTTTCCGCCTTGAGCGTGAAGTCAGTGTCACCTCCTTACAGACAGGAACAGGCCACCGAGCCCCACTGAGAGACTGTGGGCTGCTCTTCCTTTCTCCCCAAATAGGCTCGTCTGAGGGCACTGGGTGTCCTGCAGGGGAGGGCGAGCCTGGCCGCGTGGTGGGACAGATCTAATCGGTCCTGGGGCCGTGGCCCCCGACAGCGGTGCGTTAGTCTCTGCCTGTCGGGACGATGGTGCAGGAGCACTTTTTAGCCCATGTTCCCTGCGTTAATGGTTTTTGGCCTTTCGGGCGGTTTCTTTGTTCCTGGCATGGGAGGGGGCGGGTGCCCCTGTGGTAGGAGTTGGCTGGATGGAGCCATCCCGTGGCGGGGCACAGGGCCCCGGGTGGTGTCCTCTGGGGCCTCGTGTGCCTCCCCATGCATTGCTGAAAGAGGCCAGGCTGTGCCCCAGGTGCTGAGCCCCCCACCCTGCCCCCGGGATTTGACGGTGTCGCCCGGGAAGCGGCTCGCGTCTAAGGGGTGCGTTTCCTTCTGTTTTGGGGTCCAGCATTGGGCCACCTCCCAGCGGCCTCCCTGGCCATCGGGGGGCCTGAGGCTGCACACCCAGCCGTCGGGTCCCGTGCGTGTGTGCCGGGTGCTCGAAGCGTCGGCATGAGCAGTTAGCTGCAAAAGACCAAAAAGATGAGAACTCGCCGGGTGCAGAGACTGGGCTGTTTCGCCCTCTAATACGGGACCAGGGTTGGAGCCTCTTCCAGCGGCAGCAGGGACCCGCCCGGCGGGCTGCAGCACAGCTTCCCTCCTGCCACAGACGGGCCTCTGTGCCGACGGTGCGCACAGTACTCGGCACCTGGGGCCGCAGCAGAGCCCTTGGGACGGGACGCTCGCCCGCCCCATGCACCGGGTCTCTCTAGCTCTTCCCGCTCCCAGGAGTGTCGGGGTTAGCTCCCCAGGGTAGGGCGTCTCCTGCCTTACCAGCAAGAGGGTCTCTGTCCTCCGTGGGCACCATCCACCCCAGACTCCAAGGTATTTTTTTGTACCCGGGGTGCTGGGGAGACGGGTTTGTCGTCATCCCCTCTCAACTGGTGCTTAGCCCTGTTTGGGTACTCGGCGTGTGCAGGGGCTCGCGCTGCCAGGTTCAGGACAGCCGCCTCCCCTTGTGGGTGCTTTATTTAAGGTTCCCGAGGGCCAGGCAGTCCCCCACCCATCCTTTCAGAGAGGTCCTTCGTCTTTTCTAGAGGTGCTGCTGGAGCATCTCCATTTTCTGTAGAAGCCTTGAGTCTACAGAGGTCAGCAAGACCTTATCTGCATCGTGTCTACGTATATTCCTGGAGGTGGACCCAGCAGTCAGGTCCCTGGGCGCGGACCCTATCGCGGGCCCTGTGGCTATCTGCAGGGAGGGGCCTGAGGGTGCGTGCTGCCCCTCCTGCGTGAAGGCACGCGTGGCCCGGCTGTGACTGCTGTGCTGGATGGAGCGCTGGCCCGTCCGTAGCAGCAAGACGCTGCCTGGGCAGCTTGTCTACTAGGCCAGCCCTGGAGGGCCATGAGACAGATGAGGCTGCCTTCTGTCCCTTCCTACGCCCGCCCTCCTGCAGGGTGTCAGCGAAGAGCCAACGCTGGGCATGCCATGCGTTGTTTGCAGACACTGCAGTCCTTTAGTGTGGGTGTGTGGCTGGCACGTCTGCAGGGGGGCATGGGTCTGAGACCATGCAGGTGAGTGCACAGCAGTACCCCAGCGCCTCGCAGCAGGGCCTGTAAACCCACCTGCCAGCCACCTAAAGCTTTAGTTTTTTTTTTTTTACATGGGCAGGCACCGGGAATCAAACCTGGGTCCTCGGGCATGGCAGGCAAGCACTCTTACCTGCTAAGCCACCGTGGCCCACCCCTAAAGCTTTAGTTTTGTGCGTTATATGGCCACACGCCCCAGGCAGAGATTTGGGTGGCTCTTGAAATGAAAGGGCTGGCAGCATCGCCGGTTTTAGTACGTGCTGGAGTGACGCAGCAGCCCGTCCCGCTCCTCAGGTGACAGAGCACCTGGGCGCCAAGCCCCTCCACTGCTGAGACCCCGCATCCGGGCATTCACCCCCCTCCACCACGGAGACCCCACATCCAGGTGCCCACCCCCCAAGACCCTGCATCCAGGTGCTCCCCGCTGTCCCACCAAGCCGTGCCCCCTTCCCCCGCCAAGGACTCGCACCTGGTGCCCTTTACCCCACACCCCGGGGCATGTCTTGGTTGCCTTCCCCTGTGCACTGCCGGTCAAAGGCCCTGCAGCCTGAGCGAGTCTGGAGAAGGGAGGGAAGAGCTGAGGAGACCCTCTCCCCCTGTACCTTGTCTGCTGTACCTTATTTTGTATAAGGGGAGGAGCACAGAGATGCTCCCCCTCTCCCACCCCCCCAGCTGATCACTTTAGTGGGCTCTTGTACTGGTTAAAGGACTCCAGAGGTCTTCGCATCCCAATGAGGAGGCTGGCTGCCTCCTGTACCTTCTTTAGGTAGCTTTTCCCCATGCTGTCCTGCACGCTGGCTGGCCAAGGTACCCACCTGGCCTTCCCCACCATATCAGTTACCACACGGGACCCCCCACCCGACCTGACCCAGCCACAGCCACTTCACCCCTGCCAGCTGAGAGCAGATTGAGCCCTTCTGGGGAGGCCAGGCCTGTGGGGTTTGGGGAGCATCGGCATAACGGGGAGATCTGCAGCAGAGCCCCTTGCGGCCAACTGAGGTTCCTGCAGCTGATTCCTTTTCCCCAGCTCATTTCTCCAGAACCCTGACAGCTATGCCGAGTGTTGTCCTGAACCAGCAACAGGACTTGCCCCAAAAGGAGAAGTAGTGAAAGGCCCAGCTGGGACTTTGCTAAACCTCCGTCCGACCGGCTCAGTTGTGATTCTGAAGAAAGAGGCATTAAGCCGGGGTGATCAGTCCAAAATAAAGGGAACCTGCAACGGTCAGTGAGTCAGCAGAGAGTTCACAAGCATATGTTGTCTCTGGCAACCACTCTACAGATAATATGCAGTAGGAAGTAAAGTGGCTAGAAGCCAGGGGCTTGTGTGCAAGTTCTGGGAAAACATCTTGGTATGTGCTTGTTTTCATTTGCCAAAGCTGCCGGAATGCAGTATACCAGAAATGGGTTTGCTTTTAACAATGGAGATTTATTAAGCTGTGAGTGACAATTCAAAGACCTTGAAAATGTTCACATTAAGGCATCCACAAGAGGATTCCTTCTGTCAGAAAAGGCAGCTCCTGTCACATGGAAAGGCACATGGCGACATCTGCTCGTCCTTCTGTCATGGGTCCTGGTTTCAGTGTTTCTCTCTGAGCCTCTGTGGGTCCTTTCCTAGCATCTCCAGGAAGTTTTCTCTCTCTTAGCCTCAAAAAGGACCCCAGTAAAGGGATTAAGACCCACCCTAAGTGGGCTGAGTCACATCTCTGTTGAACCAAAGGGTCCCACCCACATTAGTTCTGCCTCCACAGGGATGTATTAAAGGAACGTGTCCTTTTGTAACATACGTAGCAGCTCCAAACCAGCACACTCCTCCCTCTGGACCCCAGAAAAACATGTTCTTTGCATATACAAAATATATTCATTCTATCACAGTATCACAAATGCCTTAAATCATTTCAGTAGCAATATTAAGTACAAAGTCTTATCAAAATCAGTTACAGGAGTGATTTGTCCTAAGGCCTGTCCCCTCCAGCTGTGGACCAGTGAAACTTAGAACGTCTGTTTCCCATATACAGAGGAGGGACTGTCACATGATAAACATTCCCACTGCCCTGGGGAGAAGTTGAAAGGAGAACGAGGGTCACCAGACCGAAACAATTCCGAAATCCTGCAGGGAGCATTTCATTAGATTTCAAGATCTGAGAGTCATTTGCAGAATGACGTTTTATCCTTGGGGGTTGAGGAAGTGGCAGTTCCACCCTCTCTAAGGGCTTGCACAGTGGCCCTGCTCTCTCCAAACACTGGGGTGACAGCTCCAACATCTCCAAGCATTGGGGAGATCACCTTGTTCTCGGCCCCACCCTCCGCAGGCATCTCGGTGGCAGCCAGACTCTCTGCCATCTTCCGGGCACATTTTCAACCCCCTTAGAACAGTGGGGTGGTGGCCAGGCTCTCCCCAACCCCTGGGGAATGTGCTCCACCGTCTTTGCGGCTGGGGCTGCAGGATTCTTCCTGAACAACAGGGTGGCCGTGTTCCCCTCCATTCCCCAGGGATTGCAGAGCCCTGTGGCAGTAAAACTCTTCCTAAACAGTGGGACAAAAGGCCCACCCTCTGCAAACTCCGGGGCACACTCACACTTTTCCTGTGCATGGGTGGGTCCAGTCTCCTGGCCCAGGGTTTCTTGATTCTAGACCTTGGCTTCCATGGTTCTGCCTTTGAAGTCCTTTTTCTTTCAATCTGTCTCTTTCTGTCCTCTTTAGTCCAGGCTGGCAGTGGTTCCGTTTATGGAGATCTCACACACAAAAAAATTTGTTGGTTTCCCATGCAGCACACATCAGACAATAAGACTTCCCACAAACCCTTTCCAGGTAACTCCATTTCCAAGCCTGTCATGCACTGACACAGCTGATTGGTTAAATCCTCACATGGGGCTCTATTCTCTGGAGACTTGCTTGCTGGAAGTGCAGACTTTTCCAAACCATCAATTCCTGGTTTCTTTGCAACCAAGAGTTCAGTTCTCAGCTTATCCCTTTTCTCATATTTTGCTCTATGGTGCAAGGAAAAGCTGAGCAGCATTTTACACATTTAATTTGGACATTTCCTCAGCTAGATATTTAATCTCATTGCTTTCAAATTCTACCTTCTATCTAACAAACCACTACTCAATTTTGCAAAATTCTCTACCACTTTAAAAACAGGGGTCTCCTTTCTTCCATTTAGCAATGACACATGCATCATTTCTCTCAAAACCCTCATCAAAAGTACCGTTAGCATCCATATTTATACCAGCACTCTCTTCAAAGCAATCTAGGCCTTTTCTATCAAGAATCTCACAGTCCTTCCAGAATCTTCCCCTTATCCATTTATAAAGCATTTTTGGTATTTTCAAATCACAGCATCCCACTCCCGGTACCGAAATCTGCTTCATTTTGCTAAAGCTCCAGGAATGCAATATACCAGAAGTGGGTTGGCTTTTAACAACGGGGATTTATTAAGTTAAAAGTTACAATTCTAAAGCCATGAAAATGTCCAAATTAAGGCATCAACAAGAGGATTCCTTCTCTGATGAAAGGCAGCTTGCATCCAGGGCTCCTGTCACATAGAAGGCACGTGGTGATGTCTGCTGGGCCTTCTCTCCTGGGTCCTGGTTTCAGCGTCTCTCTCTGAGCTTCTCTGGGTCCTTTCTTAGCATCTGTGGGGCATTTTCTCTCTCTTATCCTCAAAAAGGGCCCCACAAGGGATTAAGATCCACCCACAATAGTCTGCCCTCACAAAGATGGATTAAAGAAACATGTTCTTTTGTGAGGTACATAACAGCTCCAAACCAGCACACTCCTCCCTCTGGACCCCAGAAAGATGTGTTCTTTCCAGTGCTCTTTTCTCCAAATAAAGGCATGAAGGTGGACCACATTCAAGGTTACAGCAGCCAAAGCTTAGTATGCTTCCAGGGAGTTATGAAAGAAGAAGGTGGAGGCATGGGTGACGTCAGTCCTTGGTCAGGTAGGAGATACTACATGTGTCACTCTTTACATGTCAGTCACTACAAATACGCTTCCTTTTTAATGTCTGTGGAGCACAGCAGACTGTGAAAGCAAAATAAGTTAATTAATCATCCTTCTATGGCTAGATACTGCAAGAGTTTTTACTTTATAGATACCACAGTAACCATCTGTGCTGGTTTGTACCCCAGGAAGTCCACATTCTTTTAATCCAGTCATGTTGGGGCAGAACTACTGTTGGGTGGACACTTTGATTAGGTTGTTTCCATGGAGATGTGAGTCACCCATTCAAGGTGAGTCTTAATCCACTTACTGGTGTCCTTTGAGAGAGCTCACAGAGAGAGAGCTTAGACAGAAACTCCCCGGGAAACGCTAAGCAAGGACCCACAGAAACTGAAAGAACCAGAACCTGGAGAGAGACGAGAAGCTAAGAGATGAAATCCAGAGTTTGCCTCAGAGAAATCAAGAGAGAACGCGCAGCTGCTTAGAGAGAGAAACGCCCCGAAGATGCTAAGAGAAGACCCCAGGACAAATAGAGAAAGCTACCGGAATCAGAAGCTGAAAACAACGGAACAAGAAGCAAGTACCAGCAGATGCCAGCCATGTGTCTTCTCAGCTGGCAAGAGCTGTCCCAGATGCCATTGGCCTTTCGTCAGAGTCCAGGTATCATCCTGTTGATTCCTTAAAACTGTACATTTGTAACAGTAAATCCCCTTAAAAAGTATATTGCATTCCAGCAGCTTTAGGAAACCAAAACACCTCCCTGTGCCTATGATGTCACAGGATTGTGTCTGTAGATGTGTGGGTGCATTGGTAGCATGTAAATATATTGCAGTTTACTTAGAAGCAGAAACTTTTTCACCTTTTATTTTCTTTAAAGTAATAGTATCTTTTTTTTTGAAAGTGGTAGTTTTGGATGAGCTGTTTTCTAGGAAGTGGTAAATTTCAAGACGTCATTATCTTCAAGACATATTAACAGCTAAATATTTACTAAGTTCAAGAACAATTTAAGCAAGTTTCAGCTCCTTGGCTGAGCTTTTAAAGCCCTCAATTTCTGGCCGTTCTTCTCTCCTGCCCAATATCAAAGCCAGCTTCTCTCTTTTCTGGAAACAACACTGCGTGCCTTTGTTTAAACTGTTCCTTCTGTCATCTCCACATTTCAACATTTAACCCTCTTTCCGAAGAACCAGTTACCACCCTGTCCTCTTTCTGTTCCTTGACTGCATGTCAAGCTCATTTCTGCCTTGGAGCCCTTGTGTTTGCTGTTCTCTCTACCTGGAACTCTGTTCTTCTAGACCAGTAGTTTTCTCTTTTATTTCAGAGAAGTTGTAGGTTTACAGAAAAATCATGCATCAAATAGTGTTCCTGGGCCGTGCATTGGTGGCTCAGTGGCAGAATTCTTGCTTGCCATGTTGGAGACGCGGGTTCAATTGCTGGAGCCTGCCCATGCAAAAAAGTAATAATAATATAGTTCCATGTGCCCCTATTAATAATTTGTTACAATTCATTAAAGAACATTTTTATAATTGTACTATTACTATAGCCCATGTTTACAGTGGGTTCACTCTGTATAATCTTATGGGTTTTTTTTTTATTATATTTCTTCTAGTAACATGTACCACCTGAAATGTTCCCTTTCAGCACATTCATTATCCAATCCAGTGGTGTTAATTACATTCACAGTACTGTGCTCCCATCACCACAGCCGTTTTATGTAGGTCATTGATTCTTAGTCTTGCCTGCACATTGGGACCACCTGGGGGCTTAAAAAGTCTGATGCCCAGGCTGAACTTCAGACCATCCAGGTCAGACTCTCCCAGGTTGTAAAGCTCCCCCAGGGGATTTTAACAGGTGGCTGAGGTTGAAAGCCAGCGATCTGGGTCACTTTCTTGTTTGAGCTCAGCTCAAATACCACCTCCTCAGAGCAGCCTTCCTTAACTGTCCTGCTAGGGTGTAACCCCCCACCCCTGCTCCCAGGTATTCTTTATTACAGCTCCCTGTTGTATTTCCTGCACCCCTCACACCCTGTAGCCATCTTGTTTCCTGGTTTATATGCTTGTCCGCACACCCCTGCCCCAGGGTAGATGCTCCAGGAAAGCAGGGATGAGCCCACCATGCTCCAAAAGATCTTGGGCAAAGCAACCAAAACTCAGATGTCCTGCCACTGATGTTTATCACCTATGGCCATCGGGCAATTCACTGAACCTCTCTGGGCCTTATTTTCTGATTCTGGCATGGATTATCAGAGCACCTACCTGATAGGGTTACATGCAAAGTAAACAGGCCAACCCTGTGGGCACAGGGCAGCTCCAGGCACACCACCAGCCCCCAACAGCATTCACCACTCTTCTTTTCAGTATTTGTGTCGAAGGGCTGACAAGCTGCAAATCCTTCCCTGCCTCCCGGAGACCCCTCCCTGCTCTCTTTTCTCCTCTGCACTTAGCACCTTTGACACAGGTATATTTTACCTGCTTCTAAGTGGACTGTCCGTCCTCACCCAGACCATCGGCTCCCCAGGCGCGCTGCACCCAGCGCCGCATCCCTGGTGCAGCAGGCTGCATGGCCACTCACGCGCTCTCCCGTCTCTCCCGCCCCCAGGACTACCTTACCGACCTCATCACCAACGACAGTGTGAGCTTCTTCCGCGCGTCCAAGAAGATGTACCCGCACCGGCCGGTCCTGATGGTCATCAGCCACGCTGCCCCCCACGGCCCCGAGGACTCGGCCCCGCAGTACTCGCGCCTCTTCCCCAACGCGTCCCAGCACATGTAAGCCGTGGGCCGGGGCAGCCGGGCACACAGAGGTGGGAGGGGGTCTCTCATAACTCCCTGACCTTCCTGGGAACACAAAGCCGGTCCCTGGCGAGTCCAGCCAGCCTGGACCCCAGACCAGAGCAGGAAGCGAGAGGTTTCAACCTCAGATCACACGCCCCCACCAAGAGCTTGGAATAGAAACCAGGTCAATGTAAGAGATTTCCTTGGTGATCCTGTATCCTGCTCTTTGTTTCCATACTTTAAAACATTCTCCCAAGAAGGGGTCCAAAGCTTCACAGACTCCTGACCTATCCGCCAGCACTTAATGAGTACTGACCACGTGGCAGGCTCTAAGCTAAGCCCTTTACATGGTTTCAAATCCCTGGATACTCACAACGCACCCTTGGTGTATTAGTTAGCTATTGCCACGTAACAAGTCACCCCACAGCTTGTCAGCTTAAAATCACAAGCGTTTATTATCTCAGGGTTTCTGTGAGTGGTTTGCATGGGAGTTCTGGCTCAGAATCTCCTAAGGTTATAAATAAGGTGTCCGCCTGGCCGCTGCCCCTTGAGGCCTGGGAGGGGGTCCCTGGTGGCTAGCTCTCGCCACACAGACCTTTCCAGTCACTGGCTTCCCCCAGAGCAAATAATCTGAGCAGGAGAGACCAGGATGGAAGCTACGGTCTGTAATAGCCTAATCTCAGAGGAGATAGCCATTGCTTCTGCCATGTTCTGGGCCTCCCAGGATTCCCCCTGGGAAGGGATGGCTCAGGCCATGAGTCCAGGCTGCCTGCCTACGTGGTTTTCCCGTTTCACTAACAAGAAGACAAGGCCCAGCAAATAAAGGTAACTTACAGAAGGTCGCCCGCTGCTAAATGGCAGGACCAGCTTCAAACCCAGCCCCCACGTCTCTAGGCCTCCACGATCCAGCTGGCTAGTAAATCTTTCTGGAAAGTTCTCCTGCAGTTGCCTACCTCCTGCCACCTCCCGCCCCTCCCCACTCAGCAGTGAGAGACCCAAATATTCAGCAGCCCTTGCCATGACATTCCAGGGCAACAAGGACACAGGCAGTTTGGAGTCCACCTGAATTTTCAGGGTGTTTAATTTTCATTGCGATCAGAATGCATTGCCCTCACCAGCCCCCTTGCTGTAATTGCTCTTCGATGGCACCTGAAGTGGCTCAGCGTGACCGCGCGGCATTAACCTTACAATCCCTGGTCTTTGGGGACCAGGATTCAACAGACGGGCGAGGCGCGTTCGGGGCCGCATCTCCCCTGCCAGCTTCCCCCTCCAGGCCGCCCCGCCCGGGGTGCAGCTCCCCAAGCCCACAGGAGGGGCCGATGCCGCCCTAAGGGAGAAGCCCCCATGTCACCTGGTGGCCGCTCCCCCATGCAGAACATACCGCGTCCCCGGCAGCCCGGGCACCTCCCGGAGAGCGCGTTTGTGTTGCCTGCTCGCCCCTGTTCTCTCCGGAATGACGATGCCAGGAACTGAAACGGAGCTGCCTGCTGTACGACCCCGCGCGTCCACCTTCCCCTCCCAGGGGAGTGTCCGGAAGGCCCCTGTGCGCGGTGCAGTCACTCCCAAAAAGCAGAGCTGTGCAGCTGGGACCGTCCTCCTGATCCCAAGGAGGTGGGGACCGGCCCGCGCGGAGTTCGTCGGGGTGAGCCCGGCTCTCGCCTGCCCCTGCCCCCCTTGCGGCCAAGTGACTGGGATAAATGCCACTTGATGCTGGCACCGTGCCCTCCCCCCGCCAGAGCCCCTCATTCACCAGTTAGCCACGCACAGACACACACACAGATACAGGCATGCACACAAACATGACCACAGAGACATGCAAATACACAAACGCACACAAATGCAGGCACATATGCACGTATGCACACACACAGATGCATACAGGCATGCTCATACAGACACACAGACACGCAAATACATAGACACAGAGAGACACCTACACAGAGACACACACAGAGGTCCACATGCAGACACATCCTCACACACACCTGAACATACTCAGAGACACAGACACATATGCAAAGACCTACAACCACACACACAGACGTACAGACACAAAGACCTGCGAACACACGTGGAAACAGAGAGGCAGACAGACACTCTCAGCGCTGTCAGCCACTGGTGCGTCCCTCAGAAGTTCTTCCAGCCTCTCCTTTTATAACCCATGGGAGGAAGCTGCAGGGAGGTGAAGGGGTGGCGGCCTGGGGGGCAGCCTGGGGGAGCAGGGCCTGGGGGGGCAGCCTGGGGGAGCAGGGCCTGGGGGAGCAGGGCCTGGGGGGCAGCCTGGGGGAGCAGGGCCTGGGGGGCAGCCTGGGGGGGCGGCCTGGGGGGCATGGCCTGGGGGGGCAGCCTGGGGGAGCAGGGCCTGGGGGGACATGGCCTGGGGGGGCAGCCTGGGGGAGCAGGGCTGGGGAGACAGGGCCTGGGGGGGCAGCCTGGGGGAGCAGGGCCTGGGGGGGCAGCCGGGGAGAGCATAGCCTGGGGGGACAGCCTGGGGGAGCAGGGCCTGGGGGCAACCTGGGGGGCGGCCTGGGGGAGCATGGCCTGGGGGGGCAGCCTGGGGGAGCAGGGCCTGTGGGGGCAGCCTGGGGGGGGCAGCCTGGGGGAGCAGGGCCTGAGGGGCAGCCTGGGGGGCAGCCTGGGGGAGCAGGGACTGGGGGGCAGCCTGGGGGAGCATAGCCTGGGGGGACAGCATGGGGGAGCAGGGCCTGGGGGCAGCCTGGGGGGCGGCCTGGGGGGCAGGGCCTGGGGGAGCAGGGCCTGGGGGCAGCCTGGGGGAGCAGGGCCTGGGGGGACATGGCCTGGGGGGGCAGCCTGGGGGAGCAGGGCCTGGGGGCAGCCTGGGGGAGCAGGGCCTGGGGGGCAGCCTGGGGGAGCAGGGCCTGGGGGAGCAGGGCCTGGGGGGCAGCCTGGGGGAGCAGGGCCTGGGGGCAGCCTGGGGGAGCAGGGCCTGGGGGGCAGCCTGGGGGAGCAGGGCCTGGGGGGCAGCCTGGGGGAGCATAGCCTGGGGGAGAAGCCTGGGGGAGCATGGCCTGGGGGGGAAGCCTGGGGGGCAGCCTGTGGGAGCATAGCCTGGGGGGACAGCATGGGGGAGCAGGGCCTGGGGGCAGCCTGGGGGGCAGGGCCTGGGGGAGCAGGGCCTGGGGGGACATGGCCTGGGGGGGCAGCCTGGGGGAGCAGGGCCTGGGGGCAGCCTGGGGGAGCAGGGCCTGGGGGGCAGCCTGGGGGAGCAGGGCCTGGGGGGCAGCCTGGGGGAGCAGGGCCTGGGGGGCAGCCTGGGGGGCAGGGCCTGGGGGAGCAGGACCTGGGGGGCAGCCTGGGGGGGGCAGGGCCTAGGAGGCAACCTGGGGGAGCAGGGCCTGGGGGAGCAGGGCCTAGGGGGCAGCCTGGAGGAGCAGGGCCTGGGGGAGCAGGGCCTGGGGGAGCAGGTCCTAGAGGGCAGCCTGGGGGGGCAGGGCCTAGGGGGCAGCCTGGGGGAGCAGGGCCTGGGGGGCAGCCTGGGGGGGCGGCCTGGGGGGGCAGCCTGGGGGAGCAGGGTCTGGGGGGCAGCCTGGGGGGACAGGGCCTGGGGGCGGCCTGGGGGCATGGCCTGGGGGGGGGTCTGGGGGATGGCAGCCTGGAGGACTGTGGCCCGGGGGTAGTGGCCTGGGGAGTGGTGGCCGGGGGGGGGGGGGGGTGCAGGCTCCTGCTGGCCTCCCGGCACCGTGCAGGGGGCTCAGCTTGGGCTGAGAGGGCAAAGTCCACCCCACCACCCTCCCTGCCCACGGGAAGGGGCTGCCATCCCTCAGGCCCTCCCATGGACACAGCAGTGTCCACGGGCCGTGAAGAAGCGAGGGCCTCCACACTGTGGCACAGGCAGCAGGTTCAGGTGATGGCGCCGACACCCCCGGGGGTGGGCCTGGCGCAGGGGGTGGTCCTTAGGGCAGCCCCTGCCCCTGCCCTGCGTAGGACCCCGGCCCCGTCTGGGTGTCAGCAGAAGTCACGGACCCCAGTGCTTCTACCACTCATGAAGGGAGGTCATGGGCAGGTGGGTCCACGAACCTCCCTGAACCTCTGTCTCCTCTTCGGAAAGTAGAAGATTAAGCCGGAACTGGAAGGGTCATTGTGATAATCAAAGGATGCAGCGGGTCTCATCTATGCTCACTCAAAATGTCGTCACAATTTGGCGGTTTATGTATAACTATTTACTGAATTTTAAAATCATTTTTCTTTTCAAAACCACATGTATTTATAAAGGAAACTGTGTAGCCCCACCTTGACCACAGAAGCAGGTAACTGGACAAATAAGTAGGATGGGCCGACGCAAAGCTTCCATCACAGCCTCCTCCCTCCTTTGAAAGGGAGGCGAGCCGCTTCCGAGGCGGTCCGGGGACGGCAGCGTCGAGGGCGCGGGAGGCTGGGCCCTCTCGCTCCGGCCTCTCGGCCTCCGCCGCCCGGAGAAAGGCTGCAACAGCCGCGGAGCGCGGCGCGGGCCGGGGTGTGGCCGTCGCTGAGCGCCCCGCCGTGTCCCCGCAGCACGCCGAGCTACAACTACGCGCCCAGCCCCGACAAGCACTGGATCATGCGCTACACGGGGCCCATGAAGCCCATCCACATGGAGTTCACCAACATGCTGCAGCGCAGGCGCCTGCAGACCCTCGTGTCGGTGGACGACTCCATGGACGCCGTGAGTGCCGCGGCTCGGCCGCGCGGGGGAGCAGCGGGAAGGGGACAGCGAAAAGGCTCTGCCCCCCAGAAACGCCCCTCCCAGATCTGGGCTGCCCCAGGAGGCAGCCACGTGGGCCTCTTTAGTCTCCTTTAAACAGCTTTGTCCAGGCACAGTTCGGACACCATTTACCCCACGGCGGGGCTTACCCAGGGCTGTGCAGACATCGCTGCAGCAGGGTCACAATTCCATCGCCCAGAGAAGCCCCCCGACCCTGCGCCCCCACCCTCCGCCCAGACAACCGCTCGTCTCCGCCCTCCCTGCCCCTCCTGGCAGCACCGCGCCCCTTTGTGATTCACTGTCCACCGACCCCAGTGTTTTCAAGGTCCCTCCACGCTGTTGAAGTACCAGCACTTCGCTTTTTATATTGTCCAGTCCTATAACGCTATAAGGATACACCACATTTTATTCATCCATGGCAATATAAATGGATTAAAATAGAATAAAACTTAAAATTCGGTGTCTCGGCTGCACCCGCCACGTTTCAAGTGCCGGTCGCCCCACGTGGCCAGCTTCGAGACCCTCCCTGTCATCGCAGGAGGTGGCGGGCGGCACTTCCTCCATCGCAGCTGCCCACCGCAGGCCGGCTGCCGTCCCTTCTTCATCCGCCCATTCAGTCATTCATGCATTCATTCATTCCCTGGGCATTTGAACAGATGAGTCAATGCCTGAGTGCTGTGAGGGAAAGCGGGGGGCGGGGGGCAGGTGAGGGGTGCGGTTACGAATCGGAGAAGGTGAGGTTGGAGCAGAGATCCTGGCGCGGGGCGGGGTGGGGGGGCTCAGCAGGAGACTCAGGCGCCCCCACCCCACCCCCCGCCCCCCGCAGATCCACAACATGCTGGTGGAGACGGGCGAGCTGGACAACACGTACGTCGTGTACACGGCCGACCACGGCTACCACATCGGCCAGTTCGGCCTGGTGAAAGGGAAGTCCATGCCGTACGAGTTCGACATCAGGGTCCCCTTCTACGTGAGGGGCCCCAACGTGGAGGCCGGCTCGCTGTGAGTGCGACCCCCGGCCCCAGGGCCCCCGGGCTCCCGGCAGGAGGCGGCCGGTGGTCGGGCGTGTGGCCGGAACCGGGGCCCTGCCCTGTGCCCACGGCCTGGCCCGGGGCCCTCGCATCAGGTGCTCGGGTGGGTTCTGGAGCATTCCACCGTGAGCCACGAGCGCCGGTGAAGACGGGCTGTTTGGGTGGGGGTGGAGGGAGGCCGGAGCCCTGTCCTGGACAGGAGCCGCGAGCTCTGGCTGGCACGGTGGGTGCTCGTTCCCCGTGGGCTCATCCCGTCGCGCCTGGCCTTTGGCGCTGTCCCCCAGGCCCCCCAGCCCTGACGTGGCCGCAGCACAGGCTGTGGTGGGCTCTCCCTCAGGCCCTGGCCGTGCACTTTGCACCCACGTAACCCTTTAAGCATCACGGCCTCCCTGGGAGCCGGTGCTGTTGTTACAACCTGTCTGCCACCTAAGGGGAGAGGCACAGAGAGGGCGAGCCACTCGAGGACACACAGCAAGCAAGGGAAGGAGCTGGGATTGGGGCCCACGGGCGCTGCCCCTCGGGGGCAGGGACCCAGCCCATGAGCACACCAGGGGCTCGGCCAGCACTGACGGGGTGGGCCTGGTCAGCCTTGGAGCCTGTGCCTGGTTCTTGGGGCCCCAGGCCCCACCTGCACGGACAGGAGAGAGGTGGGGGTCAGGACCCTCAGATGAGGCGGAGAAAATGAGATGGAGGAGGCGCCAGCCGGCATGACGGGGATGGCCGGGGGGCTGGGGGAGACCCAGGAGAAGTCGGGTTCAGGGAGACTCTTAAAGGTGGACGCCCTGGCCAGGTGGCCGCACCCGAACCAGCCAAGCGAGGCCAGGAGGGAAGAGGGGCAGGGGCCGCACTCAGCTGCGGCTTGAGGGCAGCGAAGGTCAGGGGGGCCGGCCTCCTGTTGTGGGAGGGGGACACGATCACAGCCCCCGTGCCTCCAGCGACCCCTCTCCCGAGCCAGGCTGGGGCGGCTCTGTCTGGGTGCTAAGCCCCTGCCACCTCTGTCCCCCAGGAATCCCCACGTTGTCCTCAACATCGACCTGGCCCCCACCATCCTGGACATCGCGGGTCTGGCTGTCCCCGCGGACATGGACGGCAAATCCATCCTCAAGCTGCTGGACACGGAGCAGCCCGTGAACCGGTGAGGGGGGGACGCCCGGTGCCGACCTGCGGGGACTCGGGGCTAAGGCGGGGGTCTGAGCGCAGAGAGGGTCTGGCCTCCCCATTGTCCCCTAACCCACCATGGGGAGGGGACAGAAGGCCACTGCCTTCAGCTTCCCATCTGGGATGTGGCCGCAGTGGCCACCGGGGACCTGCCGGAACTAATCTCGAAATACCAACCACGTACCCAGAAAGGACCCGGGGGCAGCTCCCTCTGCGCAGCTGCCAGGCTTCGCTTCACCTTTAGCTTCACAACAACCCAGCGGAGTAGGCGTTGATACTTTCCCCATTTTGCCAATTTGGAAATTGGATCCCAGAGTGGCAGAGTGAGGCGGGGGGGCAGGGGTCATACAACAGGTCTGGGCCTGGTCCGGGCCTCAGGGCACCGGGTGGGGGTGGGGCCTGCATCGCATGTCCAGGGTGCTGGGCAGCCCCCACCCCTCTCCCTGGTGCCCGGGCAGCAGGAGGGGCGGCAAAGGGAGCAGCAGACAGGCAGGTGAGAGGGGCGCTGAGGAGGGCCTGGCCTGGGAGGGGCGGACGTGGTTGCTGCTGTGGCCGCAGCAGCTCCTGGTGGCCAGCCTGGCACTGCCTGGCTCCTGCCCCATCCACGTGTCTGTCCACGTCCAGCTGTCCTGCAGGGCACCACCTCGCACAGCTCCGTCCCCCGGCAGTGAGGCTCAGTGAGCTGTCAGAGGGTGTCATGGATGTGTTGGGGCACAGGGCACTGGTGTGGGGGTCAGGGCACCTGGAAGTCGGGGTGCAGGAGGAGGCATCCCCTCTCAGCCTCAGGGTCAGGAGTCGGGGTGCAGGAGGAGGCATCCCCTCTCAGCCTTAGGGTCAGGAGTCGGGGTGCAGGAGGAGGCGCCCCCTCTCAGCCTCAGGGTCAGGAGTTGGGGTGCAGGAGGAGGTGTCCCCTTTCAGCCTCAGGCCCCACCCCGGGACACAGGTGGCGCTAGTGACAAGCACCTTGAAGTTACCCACCCAGAAGGGGTCAAAGCGGGAAGAGCCCCAAACCCGGTGTCCCTAAGGTGACGTCGCCGTCAGCTTCCCATGGTGCTGGATGGAGAGAAAGTGATTGCTGCCAGCGCTGGGGGGCTGGGGGGGGGGGGCCGCAGGACTTCCCAGGAGACCCTGAGATGGACGCCCAACAGTATGTGCAGCTTAGCGAGGGGATCTGGGCGGCTTCAGCCCCCAGACCTTCAGCCCAGACCTCCCGCCGCCCCCCCCGCTCCCCACACCGGCCCGGGGGTGAGCGGGGCTCCACATGGATGAGAAACTGGACGTGGCTTTTTTCCAGGTTCCACTTGAAAAAGAAGATGAGGATCTGGCGGGACTCCTTCCTAGTGGAGCGAGGGTAAGTGCGGGTCCCAGGGCCCTCGCAAAGCCCCTCAGCCCATGCGTGGGAGCTGAGCACCACCCGGCACCCCCACCGCCCCGACGGCACCCCCACCGCCCCGACGGCACCCCCACCGCCCCGACGGCACCCCCACCGCCCCGACGGCACCCCAGCTCCCAATGCCAAGGGCAGGGGTGCAGACACGGCTCTTAGGGGAGCTCCACAGTGACCAGGGGCTCCAGGGCTCCCAGGCAGGGCAGCCCCCTAGCTGTCCCAAAGACGCTAGAGGCCACGTCCACTCTTTGGACTTGTTTGGTCCAGTCTGGGCAACATCATGAATGTGTTTTTATTGTCAGCTCATACGATGTGGGAAATTCCATGTAAAGTGTCCATTTCTAAGTCTCTTTAAGCCAGAAGCAGTGGTCAGCTGGACGCCCTCCCCTGTGGACGGGCCCCGAGCAGGCAGGGCCGCCCCCGCAGTGCCCCCACACCCCCAGCTGCCCACTCGGCTGGCAGGCCCCACACCTCGGGCTTGGAAGACGGAAACAAAAGAGCCGGATCCTTTGAGCGGGCAGGGGACAGGGCGGTCGTCAGGCCCGGGGGCCCTAGCCCAGCCCTGCAAGTCGGCGCCCAGGCAGGGGCCGGGGTTTGAGAGCGGGAGGGGGGCCCGGGAAGCTTCAGTTCCCTGCCGTCGTTCTTTCGTGCACACATGCGTGCTTTCCCGCTGCGGGTGACACTGAGCGCCGGGAGCCAGCAGTGTCCCAGGGCCTGGAATGCAAAGGCACTGCCCTTGGGCAGCCTAAGAGCTGAGTGATGAGAGCGGACGATCAGCGCTGTCACTGTGTAAGATGTAGCGTGTCCCGAGTCACAGGAGCCATGAGAGAGACAAAGCAAGAGAGTGGGGCGAAGGGTGGGGGGATTCCAGTTCTAAAGCGGTGACCACAAGGGGCCTCACTGAGAAAGAGGCATTTGTGCAAGGACCTGGGAGAGGTGAGAAAAGTGCTGCCGGGAGATGCGGCCAGCGCCGGGCCCCGGGGTGGGGGCGGGGGGGTGGGTTGGGGGAGCTGGCGGAGCCCCTGGAGAGCAGCAAGCAGGGGTGACAGGTGGGCGCCCACCACGGGCCCCTGGCAGCGGGTGGGGAGCGGGGGTGGAGGCGGTGGGGGCGGACGGGGCCAGGGGCGGCCGGGAAGGAGAAGAGCGCGGTCGGCCCCGGGACGTATTTTGAGGAAGGGTTTGGTGGCGAGGCTTTTGCCGCACTCTGGGGAGGAAGCTTCGGGCTGGGAGGCAGGAGAGGGGAGTGGTGGACGCCGTACCTTTTGAGTGCTCAGCCTGGGCGCCGGGGACCCTGAGCTGGGCGGCCGGGAGGACCCGCCGCGGTCCCCGTGCAGGGCTGGGGTGTGGCGGTCCTCTGAGCGCCCTGGGGCGGCTGCGGAGGGAGGCAGGGCTGGCCGGACCCTCGGCAACGGGGCAGGAGCGCGTGCACAGCAGCCCATGTTGCCGCTCATGCCCCCAGCAAACTGCTCCACAAGAGGGGCAGCGACCAGGGGGACGCCCAGGAGGAGAACTTCCTGCCCAAGCACCAGCGCGTGAAAGATCTGTGCCAGCGGGCCGAGTACCAGACCGCGTGTGAGCAGCTGGGCCAGGTGAGGACACCTGAGGGCGGGGGGGCGGTGCTCTGGGGGCAGGGGCCGCTCCCCCCACCCCAGGTTCTGCGTGACCAGTGGCTCCCCAAGGTGGAATGTGGCCTGTTGACCGTGGGTGACCAGACACCAAGGAGATGCTAGGTGCCCAGGTGACGCAGGGTGAGACGAGGGCTCCTTTGCCAGCCCCCTCTGCACCCCGATGCAGTCAGGCCAGGCTCCGTGGGCCCTTAGCTCCTCTGAACCCTGCTTACCCCTGTTTAGGGAAGACACAGCAGGTCTCTTTGTCAAAGAAAAGACCACGCCGTTTTCATGTATTTATTTATTTATATTTATTTTTGCATGGGCAGGCACCGGGAATCGAACCCGGGTCTCCGGCCTGGCAGGCAGGAACTCGGCCTGAGCCACTGTGGCCCCCCCATAGTACTTGCTTTTACGGTTGCCTCTCCCTGACTCGTTTTCCATTTATGGAAGTAACAGGGAATTGTCTTTTTAAATAAACATGTTTGTTTTTAAGAAATTAATCGATTTCTCTCGAAATCAGGAAACAACAACCCAGGCAGGACCAATAGATGCCAGAAATCGGGACGCTGTTCGGGAGGGGCTGGCCGCTTGGGGAGGGGGCAGGGAGGGGACGGGGCGGCGGCGCGCTGAGGCTGACACCCCTTCCCGGTCCTGCCCTGCCCTGGCCTGGCCTGGCCTTGAGCCCAAGGAGCTGAGGCTCAAGCTCAGCCCCCAGCGTGGCCCCATGGCAGCAGTGAGCTAAAAGGACCGAGGGGTGGGATGAGGGGCTCGTCCTGCAGGGGCCTCGCTGGTGCGTCTCAGCACCGCGCCCTCGTCGGGGGGACGGACGGCGGTGTTCCCACAGCAGGTCCTCAAGCCCAAAGCTGCAGCTGCAGGCGCCGGCCCTGCGGGAGGCATCAAGCCTGACCCCGCTCACGGCCCCTGGCACCCTCTGCCCACTCGCCCCTCCTTGTGGACGAGCGTTCTCGTGGCCCCCCAACCTCCATCTGAGAGCGCCGGGCCCTGCGGGCGGGACCCCTGTGGCTGGGGCCCACATGGACTTTGGTCGCCTTGTCCCCAAAGCCCAGCACGGAGCGGGGGGGAGGGGCTGCTGGCTTGGCTCTTGGCGCTTTACGAAGACTCACTCTTTGTCTTCTGGAAACCCTCCACGGGGGAGCTGTTGCTAACCCCCCCCCATACCCTTTACCCGCCGAGAAACGGGTGCAGAGGCTGAGCGACCCCAGGCACTGGCTGGAGGCGCTGGCTCTGAACCGCCTGGGTGGGCGCTGTGCCGAGGGCTGGGGGGACCCCCAGGGCCCCTGACAGGTGCTTCCCAGCCAAGGGTCCCCTCCAAAGCCCACCTTCAGCACTGGGCACAGGCGGGGCCCAGGAAGGGTGTCTGGTGTCAATGGAGACCCTCTGCAAGCGGTGCGGGGCTCGGCAGCCTTTGTGTGAAGGGGCAGAAGAAAAGCATTTCGTCTTGGTGGGCCCCGTCCGGCTTAACAACTGGATGCCTGCTCTAGCCCCTCAGAGCTATGTGACCTGGCGCCAATCCCTTTACCTCTCTGTGCCTCGGCTTCTAAGCGGGACTAACATAGCATAGAGGACGGCTATAAGAAGTGAGTTAGCGGCCCCACCCTGAGCTTGGCACACGATGTGCTCCATGCACAGCGGGAGGAGCCGTTCACTCTCACGTGACCCCAGGCTCGCAGCCGGCGCTCAATGCTCACTGGGCCCGTGGACCGCAGCAGGTTATGGCAGGAGGCAGGAGCCCCACGAGGAGGGATGCAGGAGGCTCGAACGGGAAAAGAGAGGGATGGATAGAGACTCAGAGGGTGATAGTGTCTGTTTATTCCCCGCCCGCTGTGTGTCGAGCGGCGAGCACAGGATGGTGGAGGAAGCAGAGGGGTGGGACTTGGAGACTTGGAGCCTCCAGCTATGGGGAGGGTCTCCTTGGGCAGCGGGGCATGGAGCACTGGCCAGAGAAGGTGCCAGGAGGTGGGCCGCGGCCCCAAGACTGGAGGCCCTGGCCGTCCGTGTCTTGCAGAAGTGGCAGTGCGTGGAGGACGCCTCGGGCAAGCTGAAGCTGCACAAGTGCAAGGGCCCCGTGCAGCTCGGGGGTGGCCGCGGCCTCTCCAACCTGGTGCCCAGGTACGACGGGCAGCGCGGTGGGACCTGCACCTGCGACAGTGACGACCACAAGCTCAGCCTGGCTGGACGCCGGAAGAAGCTCTTCAAGAACAGTGAGTGTTGCAGCTGGAGCAGGCGCCCCCCCATTCCCCCCAGCTACCCCCTAGATGCTTACCCCCCCATCCCAGGAGTGACCCCTCCCCCTCCGCCTCCCCTCCATCTGATGCTGGCGGTGGGGGGGCAGCGTGGCGAGGAGCAGCAGGGAACATTGGCAAGGCAGGAGGAGCAGCTTCAAGTCAGGTGGGGGAGGATCTCTCGGAGGCAGGAGAGACCCCAGGCGGAGACAGAGGCGAGGCGAGGAGGGGAGGGGACAGGACGCAGCACACTGGCATCGTGGTGGGCAGAGGAAAGCATCCGGGCTGCAGTCTCGACGGTCAATGGGAAACTGTTACTTAATTTGATTCATGCTTTAAAACACAGAAGTCACCGCGGTTGTGATGTGGGCGTGGCCTGGGTGGGATCAGTGCTGGAGAGGGGAGGACGGTGTGCGGCAGAGGTAGCAGAGCTGGGACACACTTCGGGAAAGGGACAGACCGGTGGGGGGGCCCGGCTGCCCTGCCTCCTGGTGCCCACGCCCCAGCCACTGGAGCCCACGCCCTCGCCCAGCAGTGTGGACACAGCAGGGCCTCGAGCGCAGGCAGTGCCAGCACCCCACGGCCTGCAGAGCTCCCCAGGGTTTGGCTGGCCTGGGAGGGAGGGTCAGAAGCCACGAGGGCAGCCTCCGCCCTGGGCCGTCAGTGCTCGCCAGGAGGCTGAATTACAGCCCCTTGTCAGAACAAGCCCCTGTTCATTTGTTCCTTTGTCCACTCATTCATTCAACACTCACCAAGCACTGACTGTGCTGGAGCAGAGTGCCTGCCTTGTGGAGTGTCCCGGAGACGGAGAGGGTTTGCTTGGTTGGTTTTTTACACCAGAGCAGGTGGTGATAAGTAGCAAAGTGAGCTCGCGGACAGGACGTGCCTGGTGCCCCCAGCCCGAGTGGGGATGTCCTGGGGTGTCCAGGAGGGGCGGTTGCGTGGCTCACCGTGTGCGGGGACTTCCTGCTCGCCTCACACCGTCCTTGGGGCGTGGGCGCGGGGTGAGACACTGCTGGCAGCGGGCGGCCTGCCGGGGCCACACGTACGGTTGAGGTCTGAGCCCAAGAGGGTTGCTTCCAGATCCTAAGCTCTTGGCGACAAGCTCACGAAGCGCCCCGAGTGCATGGAGCAGGAAGGGCACCTCTGGGACCTTGGACATGGGCAGAGAGGGTGGCAGCTTCAGGTCAGGAAGGGGTGGTGCGGGGCAGGCAGCGAGATGCTGTCCCTTAGGCCTTGTGGCCCCCCTGGCCTCCTTCTCGGTGACTCGGCTGGAAGGCAGGGTGACAGCCCACAGGGGCGTGACTGGGTGCCAGCAGGCAGGCCAGGGCCCGAGCTTGCGCCTGGCGCCACAGGGTGGTTACCAGGGAGAGCGGCGAGCTCCTGAGCGGGCCAAAGGAGCAGAAAGAACAAGGCCCCAGAAAAGGCAGCCCCCTCCCGGGCCGGGGTGGCCCCCAGCCCCGTGGCCCCAGGGAAGGCGGGGATGTGCGGCACGGAGACTAACTCGCGGGGCAGAGGAGAGAGCCCTCAGGGCCAGGAAAGGCCCAGGCCTCCGCCTGGAAGGTCCGGGGGCTCCTGGGGCCAGACAAGGAGTCCGAGAACCCCGAGGACAAAAAGCCTTCCACGAGGGCGGGACCCTTTCCCGTCTTGCTCCTGGGGGTCCCTGGGACCCACTCCAGAGCAGGGCTACAGACCGGAGGCCCGGGGGCCAGACAAGGAGAGGCGGGAGCTGTGACCAAGCGGAGGGCGCGCTGCCCTGGGCAAGGGGGCAGCTCCCTCGGCCGCAGCCCGCCCTCGCCTCAGGAACCGCGACCCCCCGGGGCCTGCCCCCACTCAGTCTTCACGTCGGACTAGGCTGAACACAAAGCAGCTCTCAGCCCCGCCCACTGCCAACCCCAGGGCGCACATCCAGCTCATGGCTGGGGAAACTGAGGCTCGGAGAAGCTAAGTGACCTCCCCAAGCCTCCCCATTTTATCCTGAGGAATTTGCTGCATGACTCTTCCTCTTCTTTTCGTATTTTATTGAGGCAAAACTCGCATGTGATAAAATTACCCGTTTTAAAAAATGAACAATTCAGTGGCATTTAGTACATTCACGATGTTGTGTGGCCACCACCTCTTTGGAGTTGTAAAACATTTGCATCACCCCCCAAGGAACCCCGCACACGTTAAGCAGTCCCCCTCCCCCCTCCCCCCAGCCACCCCCAGTCTGCTTTCTGTCTCTCTGGATTCACCGACTCTGGACATTTCCTAGCAGTGGAATGAACCACAGTGTCTGGCTCCGGTCGCTGAGCGCAGTGGTGTCGAGGTTCTGCCACGTCGTGGCGTTCACGCTACCTCGTTCCTCGCTAAGGCCCAGCAGTGTCCCGCTGCGGGGCGATGCCGCGTGTCCGCTCTTAGCTCTTCCTTGAAACTCTCCCGAGCCGGTTCTTTCCTGGCTCTGGGACTTACGTTTCCCAACTGAAGCACCGTGAGGTCGCCCCACTGGCTTCCCAGGAACTGCTTCCCCACTGGGCGGATTTCACGGCCCCCAAGTGCGAGGCGGGGCGGAGTGTGCTGCCCGGCGCTCGGGATTGGGCCATCTCCGGGGAAGGACCGCGGCCCAGCCCACCACCCTGACCCCCCACCCTCGGTGTCCCCAGAGTACAAGGCCGGTCTCCCCCGCGATCGCGCCACCCGCTCGGTGGCTGTGGAGCTGGACGGCGAGGTGTACCACGTGGGCCTGGACGACGGGGGCCAGCCCCACAACCTCACCAAGCGGCACTGGCCAGGGGCCCCCGAGGACCAGGACAAGGACGGGGGGGACTTCAGCGGCACTGGAGGCCTTCCAGACCACTCGGCCCCCAACCCCATTAAAGTGACCCACCGGTGAGAGTCCAGGCGGAGGCGGCGGCAGGGGCTGCCACACCTCGGGCCCCCTGGCCCGGGCCCCCCATCCCCCACAGCCTCGGCCACTCGCGGCCCCTTCTCTCGAGCAGGTGCTACATCCTCGAGAATGACACGGTCCAGTGTGACCTAGACCTGTACAAGTCCCTGCAGGCCTGGAAAGACCACAAGCTGCACATCGACCACGAGGTGGCCGGAGCCTGGGCAGGGAGCATGTCCCCAGCACCGGGGGACCCACCATTCACACTGGGGGCGGCGAGGTCAGACGCAGGGAAGGGGACCCAGCTGCAGCCAGAGGAAGGAGCTTAGACAAGGAGGCCAGAGACTGGGAAAGCCCCCAGCACCCCCCACCCCAGTGCAGGCTGAGGGGCAGCAGAGCCACGCCGCCACCCTTTCTCATGGGTCTCGAGAGGCCTGGGGGTAGACACATAGCCTCAGTGGCCCAGCAGGTTCTTGGGACAGCCTGACGGACGTAGAATGACCCAGCTCTTCCCACCGGGGCCTACCTGGAGGGGTAGGGGGCGGTGGGGGGAGCCAGGAGCCCTCTCTGCCCGTGGCCTGGGGGAGCCGGCGGCCACCGCACACAGGCAGCTGGGGGTCCAGGAGGCCCACCGTCACCCGCCCCGCTGGAGGGCCAAGCCTCTCCCGCTCCCTCACTCAGATCGAAACACTGCAGAACAAAATTAAGAACCTGCGGGAAGTCCGAGGGCACCTGAAGAAAAAGCGGCCAGAAGAGTGCGACTGCCACAAGGTCAGGTGAGGTGGCCCCAGCCCTGCAGGGCTCCGTCCCAGAGGAAACCGTGGCCCCTCGGTGACCCCTTTCCTTTTATCCTATTCCCGCTCCCTCGGCAACCGCGTCTGCACTGGTAGCCACCAAGGCACCAGTCACTCTGCAGCCGCCAAGCAGGCGCTGCCCACAAGCAGCAGCAGAGTGGGTGCCCAGGTGGGCAGCGGTGCCCCTGCGGAGCACCCTTTTGACCCCCCTCCCTCCGTTGTGGCCCAAGGGCCACACTCCCAGCTCCGGAAACCCCTGGCCCAAGTGGCTGCACTTGAAGCAGCACCAACTAATGGAACGTCCTCCAGTGACAAAGACAGTCTGTACCTGCGCCGTCCATCACAGTGGGCAGTACTGGCGAGTGGCTGTCGAGCACTTGAGATGTGACTAGTACGAGTGAAAAAGTGAACTTTTCATTGTAATTCATTTACATCTAAATAGCCACACTGGCTGACAGCAGCTGTTCTGGACAACGCAGCTGTCCAACTCTGCTACTTCCCAGAAAGCAGGGACCCCCAGCCCTGGGCCCCGACTGAGCGTGCGGAGGGTGGACGGGGGGCAGCCAGCCTGGAGGTCCAGGGCCAAGGCTGCCTGAGGCCAGGCAGGCCCAGCTCCCTAGTGCTGGCCACGTGCCTTCACCTGCCCAGGGCCCCCCATCCGTGTACTGGGGCCCCCAGCAGAACTGAGACCCTGGGCGGATCTGTTGCAGTTTCCACACCCAGCACAGAGGCCGCCTCCGGCACAGAGGCTCCAGCCCGCACCCCTTCAGGTAAGAGGCAGCGGAACCCCGGCCGAAGGCCCAGGGCGGAGAGGCAAAACGCTCCCGGGAAGCCCGCGCCTCCTCGCTGCCACACAGGGAGAGGGACGACATCCGGCCCTTCCCAGGCGTCTGCGGTGGCTCTTGGAGGGCCTGCAGGGGCTTCCCGCACGTCCCCAAGCAGGGCAGGGGCAGGAAGGCAGGGGGTGGCACGGGCGGGAGCCTGGGTCCTGGCCGCTCTGCCACGCACTGGCAGTGAGATTTGGGGGCTCTCTGTGGGAGCAGTCTCGGCCTTACCGGTGGGGGTCATGGCACCCTCAGAGTGAAAGCCCAAGGGAGGCGTGAGGCGTGCAGCCCTCTGTGCCCACAGGAAGGGGCTCCAGGAGAAGGACAGGATGTGGCTGCTGCGGGAGCAGAAGCGCAAGAAGAAACTCCGCAAGCTGCTCAGGCGGCTGCAGAACAACGACACGTGCAGCATGCCCGGCCTCACGTGCTTCACGCACGACAACCAGCACTGGCAGACGGCGCCGCTCTGGACGCGTGAGGCAGCGGGCGGCCCGGGAGGGTGGGCTTCAGGTCTCAGTGTCCCAGCAGCCCAGATGCCTGCCTCCACCTTACCCCATGACCTGGAGCTGGTGGTGCTTCGTGCCTGGCCCCCCGGGTCTTTCAGGGACAGGTTCCCCGACATCAGGGGCCAGCAAGGGCCAGCTACCTGGCCTCCAGGCATCAGGCTTGGAGGGGCTGACCCTGACAGGAACTGCTGTCGGAAGACAGTATCTTCCTGCGGGTACACTGAAGACCTGCCCCCTCTTCCCTGGCAGTGGGGCCCTTCTGTGCCTGCACCAGCGCCAACAATAACACGTACTGGTGCATGAGGACAATCAACGAGACCCACAATTTCCTCTTCTGTGAATTTGCAACCGGCTTCCTAGAGTACTTTGATCTCAACACAGACCCCTACCAGGTACAGACCACAGAAGCTGGAGAAATGGGGTGTCAGGCACACAGTGCTGCCATTTAGGCCCCTGGGGAAGTGACACACATTTCCAAGTTCCATGGCGTCCCTAACACAGTGAGTTATGAAGCCACTGGAGATTTGAGGACTCTGTTCAATCAGCCCTGCTCCACCCCGTTACAACTGTTACAACACTTCCTGTTGTATAGATATTGTGCAGCTTCTTTCTTTCCTCTTAGGGACATGTCACCATTAAGCCAGGCTTTGCAGGAACTTCTGAAGACTCCTTACTGTAAAGCTGCAGGGTTCCTTGGGGTCAGGCCAAATACTGAACACTCCAGTGGCTCCAGGGCCAGGCAGGGAATGAGAATCAGCACTCAGATGGCACTGCCTACATACCGAGCACGTGTTGTGGAGTGCCTCTATGTATTAAATCGCCTGGACAGCTCTGTCAAATTGTTCATCATGCTTTGTTTTAAATACCAAATAGACACCAGTCTACCTCCTCAGATGTGTTCATCCCCGCATTTCACAAAATGAGGTGCCAGAAGTTGTAGGTTCACTGGTCACCAGGCTAAGCAAGGACCCAGGTCACTTACTCCAACCTCTTCACCAAAAGGCCACTTTTCAAGCAGGGAGGAATGGGGAACTGTGACTGAGGGCTGCTTAAAATATACAGCTTGGAAAGTGTTCTTCCCAAGTTTTGTAAATCACCGGGGCAGGGGCTCCAAGAGTTCAATGCTAAATACACGGAGGTGTTTTCATGCTCGTGGGAGCCAAAAGATACTCCTAACTATTCCAAACTCGGGCTCCTGCAGAAGAGGAAGTCGGGGTGAACAGGGTACCATCCCATAGCACGTCCACTCCCAACCTACCTGAACTGGGTTTGGAGAAGATGGGGTCTGTGCGCTCACCCTGCTGACAACCTCCCATTTCCCCAACTAGCTGATGAACGCAGTGAACACACTGGACAGGGAACTCCTCAACCAGCTCCACGTGCAGCTCATGGAGCTGAGGAGTTGCAAGGGCTATAAGCAGTGCAATCCCCGGACCCGAAACATGGACCTGGGTGAGTAGTCGCTCCCAGAGAGCAGGGCTTAGAGGAAGGAACTTAGGGTACCAGGGTCCATCCTAAAGACTGAATGAGGAGTTGGGGGGGTGATAACAATGAGAGAAACCATCTGGAAGAGACTGGATGCCCCCTGCCCAGGCTTTCAATGTGCTACGCTTCCTGAGAGGGGAGCACCTGGGCCATATGTGCAGGAAACACACATCATTCGCTCTCATTTAACTCTCCTCTTTCATTCATTCATTCATCAAACATTGAGAAAGGCCTGGAACAATGCCAGTTACTGGGAAATAAAAAGATATAACGCACTACTCCCTGACCTCACTCTATGCGGACAGCAGTCCAGATGACGAGAGCCTCTTGCTTGCACAAAGAGAGGAAAACAAGATCTCAAAATACAGTGTGACAGGAGCAAGGCTAGATAAAGTGGGGTCAGGAATGTCCCTCCAGGAAGTGACAAACTGTTAACTAAGTCCTAAAGGAAAGCTGTGGACGGCTGGCATTTCAGGAGCCCTGGGGTGGAAACAAGCTCTGAGGAGTGTTTGAGCAGAAAGAGACCCAGTGTGGGAGGCCCCAGGAGGGATGCAGAGGGGCAGGAAGTTCCCTCCTGTAAGGGCTTTGTGGGACATGGTGCAGGGGGAAGCCAAGGGAGAGTTCTGCCCTGGGGAGGGGGGTGAGCTGTGCTTACAAAGAGCACGCCAGCCGCTTGGTGGAGAACGGATTGTCTGGGGCGAACAGTGAGGGGCACATTTATCCTTGGAGAGGCATTAGGGACTCAGACTAAAGTGGAAGCAGTGAAGATGGAGAGCAGAAGATGGATTTAAGGCAGGGGGAGAAGTCCTTAGTACACTGTGATAGGGGATGAGGAAGTTAAAAAGTAGGAGTCACAAATGGCTCCTGGGTTTAAGCAGGACAGAGCAATAGCAGGAGTTTCAGCTTTAAGTTTAGGATGCCAACTAAATCAAGATGAAAAAAGCTCCTAGGAGGAATCTGTTCATTTGTCGCCGAGGGAGTGGCCTAAAAACCTCTGGTCCTTGCAGGCTCCTGGGGAGCATTAACCTGTGTCTAGCAAGACTTCTAGAGTTCCCATCAAGAGGACAGCTGAACAGCTGCGGCGGGAGGCTCTAGACCCTCTAGTCCCCGCATGGGTTACAGGGAGGGGAAAGAGCAGTTGCATGTACAGAATCTGTGGCGATCCTACCACCTGCTGAGAAGGAGCTGTAGTAGCACAATTCTCACAGATGACTGAAACATTGTCTTCCCACCATCCACCAAATTGAGTGTAACTCTTATCATCTTACATGTAATCACTTATTAATTATGCGCTGTCCCAGCACTGTACTAAGTGGTTTACATACACCCACACTTCACCGAGACAGCCCTCTGAAGTGAATCTTCTCATCCTTATCGTATGAAGTGAACCAGAAAAGCTAACTGAAGCCCCCGCATCTTGATCACACTGCTGTGTCCTCCAGGAAACAGTCCTAGGGGCTCAGACAAGGCCCTGCCCACCACCTCACCTTCCTGATGGGTCTGGGCTCCCCGTCCACCGCAGCAGAGGTGTCTGTGCCCAGGCCTAGCTCCCCAACCGAGTCTAGGGTCAACGCTGAATGAAAGCTTCAGGGTCCTCAAACCGATGTGGTGACACTAGCTTGTAGGTAATAAACAAGGCTTCCTTCGGAGGATAGGGACAGTTCACCTCATAAATCAGCCTACTTTTTCTGAGTAGAAAACACTTACCCATGTCATGGGGTTGGGACCAGAAGCCTAAGGGGGGGTTTTGGTTCTGTTTTTGTTGTTGTTTTAAAAAAAAAAAACAGTTATGAATGCTTGAGTGCTTGTGCTATTTTTCAAGCTTTCGTGTTCCGTGTTTTGTTCATGTCTCCCTCGTTTAGGACTGAAAGATGGAGGAAGCTACGAGCAATACAGGTATTCCATTTTGTTTTCAAAGCCAGTGGAAAAGTCCCATCTACTGGTCCATTCTTGTCTTCTCTCTGTGAGGCTGCCCTTTCCCTGGTCTATCTGGGGCCCAGACCATCCACTGGTGATAGATGTCATCTAAGGAGGCCTTTTATACTTCTTGGGGGATGTCTTCTTTCTTGGTGATGGTTAACACTCACTCTCCTTTTGACACTTGAAAACGTAGGCAGTTTCAACGTCGAAAGTGGCCAGAAATGAAGAGACCTTCTTCCAAATCACTGTGAGTTGAGAAACCAGTTTACAAATAGAGACCTGGCTCTGACTTGCTCATTTTGCCAGGGCTGTTCTGTATACTGCCATTTCTCCTTCTCCACCCTCTGTGTTCCCATAATGAAGGGAAGCAGAAACGTGGAGTCTCTCTTGTACTGCAGTACATTTCGTGTTTTAGATTAATACCTTGTCTAATATACTATTGTTCTGTATATAATAACGTGCTCAGTAAACTCAGCCTATTACTTAGAGGTTGAGAAGTATTTAAATATTTTATTGTCAGATATCTTGAAGGCTATGGCTGCAAATAAAAAGTGCAGACTGCTCCATAATGTCAGCAGCAGAGTGACCTCATTAAGTGGTTTCAAAAAATCCATGCAGTACAAGTTTCACCCCAATGTAAATAGAGGCTGGCAGGAGGCTGAGTGGAGACTGTGGCAACTTGGAAAGTTCATATCTAGTCTAAAGCGAATACTAATTTGTTCCATGCAGGAATGGGGCATAGTTTGCCAGATTTTCTATTATATTAAATATATATATGCAGAAAGGTGTGAAAACTTTTTCAATATTTTCAATTAATTTGACATTAAGATACGAATGCAGGCAAAAAGCCCTTGGTGAGCTAACATTTGCAACCTCTGGCCCTTTCTATTCATGTGTATAAACCTATGTGGCTTTAACAGGACAGTAATAATGGGCCAGGCTAAACATTTCTTTGGTGCTCCCAAGATTGGGGCACAAGCTTTACATCTCACATTCTCCTTGGCCACTTTTCTATCCAGATCCTTAGAAACCATGTTTGCCAGCCACTAGGAAAGATCAGCATCTGAAAATTTAGAAGATTAGGTGGGAACAAGCCCTGAGAGACCTAGAAATATTCAGCAGACACACCCTTGAAGCAAAGCTTACTCAGCTGTAGGACTGATTAGGAAGTCCTTATGCAGCATGGTAACCAAATACTAAGGTGAGTTTCTTTGTTCTACAGGGGGCAACTCTGGGAAGGCTGGGAAGGCTAAAAAGCACCAGGGATCAGCCCAGAAACAGAAAGTCAACATCTGACTAGAAAGTGAGGCTCGCCATACAGATCATGAAAAGCATGTATGATTTCAAGCAGATGTAACACCGTTAGTCAGGAGGACTGAGACTGACAGAACTTGCTTTCAGTCAACATGGCAGATTCCAGAGAATAACCATCAGAGGTAGAGACATTTCAAGAAGCCCATGTTTGTACTTCCTGCTTTTGCTTTGGAAGCTGCCTCACCAGCTGCACAAAATGCATTTTCATATCCAGATGTCACCACTAACCCTCCCTAAGAGGCTGACAAGAAAAGAACAGAGAATTATTTTCTTGAAAATTTCCCTCAAAGGTGATAATCACTGGAATTTTTTTTAAATCATAGGGGAAAAACGATCCGGTTTAAACCCTTTTATTCTTCTAGCTCATCACAGAGAAAGAACTTAGAAACAACACAGAAGCTACTTGCAGATGCTGAAAACAGTGCAAAGATCCTAACAAGGCATCAATAGCACAAAAAAAGTGACCATTCACCCAGCACTATTACCCTGGTTGCCTCTGAAGAAAATGACTTCACTGTATATATGTGACCATTTACATGTAACTAGTGTGGGAACTTTTAGGGGGATCTAAGAAACCGCGATTTTCAAGAGTGGTGGTATTAATAAACGCTCTGTGGCCAGTGTAAAAAGAAAATCCTTTGCAGCTGTGGACATTTCTGTTCCTGCCCCAGGTATCATTTTTCTCAGTATACTTTTGTTATCTGTCCCAGAACTGATGTATTGTTTTTTTAAGGTACTGAAAAGAAATGAACTTAATGTATGTTTAAGTTTTAATGAAATTGTATTTGTAAAGAAATTTTATAGTATAAGTATTGTGATACAATGTTCAAACCCCCCAGCCAATGAACAGCAGTTGGTATGAAGTTTGCTTTGCCATTTTGTAAAAAGCCATTCGTGGAGTTTTCTTTTGGTGTGTTTGATTCAAAAAAAAAAAAAATCAAGATACTAGCAGTCAACACCTTTTTGGTAGGAGATGCTTTGGTTTTAGAGAACTTCTTAAAGAGGGAATCAATGATTATAAATTAGTGTCTAAAATTTACCATACTTCAGGGACCTGAGAGGTAAATTTCGTATTATACCAGGTTTAGGACTTCGGTATTAACCAAGTGGAAAACAATTCACCTTATCTTATCCCCTCACTGTGTACCAGATAGTCCTGGGGCTCAGAATTCTACAATAGAGGTGGGGGGAGACTCAGCCATCACCCACTCCAACCCATTTCTCATTTAATAGATGGAGACACCCTGAGGCACTCACATTTTATAAAAACATCCCAAAAAAGCCAAGGATCCCCAGGAAAAATAGCCTTTTAATTTTGTAGAAACTGCTACCATTATTTGAAATAGGCTTCTTTAAACCTTGTCTTTTACATTTCATCCAAAAGGGATTTTAAATTAAAGGGGGGTGGGGGGGAAAAGCAACCTCTTAGGCTCCAATTTTAAATAGAAACCTTTATTTACACAATATCCAAAGTGAGAAGCAAAGCAGTCATAGCTTATCACCCAATAATCTCATAAATTATCCCATGTGGTTTTGAGTCTTTGCAGTATAAAGGATGATTTAGATTTTTTAAGCAACATTTAAACTTGACTGAAACTGAATCCAATCTCAATACTATGAGTCAAATCCTGAGAATTTAAATATTGCTCTCGGAATGACATTTCTATCTTCTTCAAAATCCCATATACTGGTAAAAGAGAAGAAGGAAAAAGAACATACCCTGCTCATTATTAGTGTGCCTAGGAGACGGAAAACAGCCTTTATTCCCTTGCAGCAGGGGGAAAATTGCATCTTTCCTAAAGGTTTTCCTTCTATGAATTTCTCATTTGTGAACAAAACTCATGGCTTCTGCAAATAAAAAGGGAATTGGTAAGGCATATATATGGGTAACTGGAAATCCATTCTGTGTACTTTCCAGCTGTACCTACTTCTGGACCTAAGAAATTCTAGGATACCAAGCCAATTATTTTCTGTAAAGCCCCACCCCATATACCCCAACTCACCTTCGATACTAAATACGAATAAGCTAAATAGTACTATTTATTGATATTTAAACCGTTCAATCCAGATCCACAATTTTAAAAGTGGCACCACAATATGAACATTAACAATGCAATTGCTACTTGTTTTTTGAAGACACATGTATCTTCTTTATATCATTTTGATCTTTATAAAATATATATTTATATTTATATATCTTTGGATTCAGCATAAAAGTAGATACTGGAAATACCCCACATTCTAAAAGCAGATGAAAAGAAAGAATACTTATACTGTTCATCCAATAGTTACCAAGGTTTATAAAAGGGGGCAGGGGCTGGGTGAGAAGGAAAGTAGGCAGCAAGTATTCAAAAAGAAGTATTCAAAAAAAGATAAAAGGACAATAAAAGTAAAATCAAATTATCTTAAGGACTGCACCTATTAAAATAAAAGTTTTATTTCTGCCCCAATAAAATGAACAAGTAGAAAATATAAAAACTTATAAGAAACTTTTTTCCCATATAAAAATGGGGTGCTGCCTTCCAGTTAGTCCTAACTCCAGGTTGAGGGAAAAAAAAATGACAAAACTTTTTTTGTCTTGTTTTGTTTTTAATAATGTTTAAAAGTCAGAGCGTAAGAGCACCATTCTACTTCTTCCCACATACACGACTTAAAACAAGGAAGGTTTCAGATACACCTGACAAAACAGTGCCTAAAAAGACGGAGATTTTAGCTATGCCTCTGTCTCCAAGCAAACGCAGACTTATGTTATCTAAAGAGCACAGATCAGATCACTATGTTGGAAGTTAATGGATTTACAATCTTAAATTTATTTTTTAACCTTTGGGATAGGGGGGTAGGAAGGTCAAACTCATAATTACCTATACATTTCGGGGGAAAACCCACTCTATTGGTGGTTCTAGAAATACCAGGTTTCACTTATTCATAAGAAAATCAAAGAAATGAAATGATCTTACCTTCAGAGACTTCTAGAAATATTGGCTAAACATGTTTGAAATTTGAAAGAAAAAAAAAACTGGCTCTCAATTCTTTGCTAGAAAGTAACACAAAGGCTAACAAACTTTTCAAAATCATATTCGAAAAACCCAACAGCACTCTCATTCAATTGCTTGAATTTAATAAGTAACCCCTACTCCCAAATGACTTGAAAAGGTGCCAAGAAGAGGTAAAAACAAAAAAGTGGCAGGTGGGGGAGAGAGAGGGAGTACAAAGGGACTCAGACAGTGGCTCTGAATCACAGCAAAACTGGGCTGATTTGGGTACTGAGCTCCTTAGGAAATAACCAGGACATTATTCTTTTTTTTTTTTAACATGGGCAGGCACTGGGAATCGAACCCGGGTCCTCTGGCATAGCAGGCAACCATTCTTGCCTGCTGAGCCACCGTGGCCCACCCCAGGATATTATCCTAATTCACAGGGACTTAGTGAATATCAAACTAGCAGAATGATAAGACAGAGAGCTGAATGGATAGCAGAAACCACGCACAGGATTCTACTCTTCAGATCTCAATGTGGGATTTGGGTCAGAGCAACAAAAACTTTAAAGTACTCCTAAAATGGATGAAAAGGCAACATAATTAAAAAATGAAAAATGAGGGCGGGCAATGATGGCACAGTGGCAGAGTTCTCACCTGCCAAGCCAGAGACCCGGGTTCGTTTCCCAGTGCCTGCCCATGCAAAAAAAAATGAATTGCCATTGTTTAATTTTAGGGACCACTAAAAATCCAAAACACTTTTTTGCAATCAAATTACTTGATTTTTTTTTTTTTTTAAATTTCTGATGTCTTTTTTACCTCCTTGTCTCTCTATCCTTTCCCCCTGAAATTAACAAAGTGCTTAGTTCTGGTAGAGAAATTTGAAAAATAAAAATTAAACTGCCTATATCCAAACGAATGATCTCTTTTAAAAACTTGGGAGGTGGGGGAGGGTTAGAGTAACAGATTGAAAAAAGCAAGACATGTAAGACTAGGGGGAAAGGAAAAGCTGTGGACCACTGTTCCCTCCCCTAAACAGCTAAATTCAGGGGGTGCCTCTTCTGTTTGCAATCCTACCTAAATTCTGAGCTTACTAAAGTTAACATTGTTAAATATTTAGCTTCACAAACTCTGCAAAAATGAGTTGTTGTGACCTACAAAAAAAGGTATATACATATTTTACATAATACAATATCTTAAAGGTCATATTTACAAAAAAAAAATCTATTCACAGAAACACTGCAAAATTCTGATTCAGAATGCAGTACCTGGCCTTGGATTTTTTTGAATTTTATTTTCAAAAAGCATTATTGCTCTACCATATAGGCAAAGGGTGACACCATTACTTTTTTTTTTAATTAGTTCTTGTCAAAAAATTAATTTAGACAAAAACCAGGAATGTAGTTCACCATTCCTCAAGACCTCAAGAATATTGCATTTATCCATTACTTTTAAAATAAAGTGCACTCGGCTGCACATTAGCATGTGAAAGATTTGCTACTGCTGCAATTCAATACTGTCATCTCATTTTCCCTTATGCAAAGCCATGTGACATTAATGACAATTCTTGGAGGTGAGGTATTACAGAACATTAGAAGCAAATGATTCCTATTTGGGACAAACTCTGGGACAACTAAGAATAGGAACTTAGCAATTCAACACTATAAAGAACAAGAACTCAGGGTGCACAGGTAGTTCAGTTGTTAGAATGCCCGCCTTTCATGTGAGAGACCTGGGTTCGACTCCCGGACCATGCACCCAAAAAAAGAAAAAGAACTCAGAAATGCAAATTCCACTTGGACAAAAAGTTCAACCTAGGACTGAAGTTCTGGTTGAAGGCTGGTTGAAGGCTGAGATTGCTCTTTGTTCAACACTGCAATTAGAAAAACTGAAAGTTCTACTTAGATCTCTCTTGATTTCTCCAGTGTTCTCTGGCCTAACTACATTAGACAGACTTTGGGTAACAAGGCAAAAAGAAGTGACAGAGGAAATCTCACAGTAATCTCCAGAATCACATCCCTAAAAGGCAGAACACCAAAAGGATTTGTCTGTTTTGAACACCATGATACACAAAAGAAGAAAGCAATACAGACAGATACTGCACTTCAGCTTAAAATCCAGTCCTGCTCAAATGGCATCAGATGCAAAGCTCGTCCTTTCTTCAGAGATGGAGGACTGGACAATGATTCTTCACCTCCCAATAATCCTAGTGCAATGTCATTTGTACAGTGATTTCCTTGGAGGTCCTGGTATGGAGACATCAGCAGTACTTCTGTTGGCAACCACAAGAAACATGAGTGTACCTAATGTGCTTTGCACAACAGAAAAAAAAAAAAAAACGTAGCCACACAGCTTGGACTGATTGACATCCCTCACTCCCATGTTACCAAAAGTTTCTAATGGCCCAATCCCCTCAAATCAAAATGTTTTAAGTGAGTATATTTTTAAGTTAAACATCCAAGTTAAAAATCTATCTAGGATCTTTAGATCATGGTTGAGGATCTGGTTCTCTCCAGATAAAGGACAAACCTTTGTACAGGTAAGGAACGGGACCCTGTACCTGGTCAGGACCCATAGGCATGCCAGCCATGGGCATGGAGCTCATACTCATCTGCCCCATGTGGCCACTGCTGCCGTTTGCATGCACCATGCTGTACGCCGCAGGGCTCCCCTGGTGGGCAAACTGCTGCTGGGAAAAGGAGCTGCAAAGAAAGAGGGAAATTACATCCTGGGACATTTAACAACACAGCAATGCACACAGAGACCATCTTGATTTTGTGGCATGCAGCTTTACTAAAAATCCCAGACAGCCTCAGTTCCTTATTCCACAGCCCTGATGGGCATGTGCATGGTCTGAAAGATGCTCAAAATGGACAAGCCAAATAATACAGCCTTTAATATGAATCAGGCCTTTCGATCTCTCCCAACACAGAGGCTTGACTGAAAAATGCAGAGATTAACTCCCCAAACTTTGGGCACAAGGATGTGACTGACTTCTGGAGCCACTGCTCTTCACCTGTTCCTGGCCAAGTTTCCCGATGGCCAGCCCTTCATTTCCGAGGACTGATACACTGGTGTGGTCTGAGGGTGCTGCAGCATAGGATTCTGGGAAGGACCCATTCTTGATGACATCATTGCGTTGGGAGGACTGGACACTCGACCAAAGGCTGGATCTGGTTGTTGGCCCATTCCTTAAAAAAGGGGGGGGGGGAGCAGGACAAAAATAATAAAAAGAAATTACAACACTTTTAAAATACTACCTTCTCAGAATATCAGCTTTCTGTCATAATTTCTGTAATGTAAACCATGGACTATAGTTGAAAGTACAATTATAATATTCTTTCATCAACTGTAACAAATGTACCACACTAATGCAAGGTATTAATGACGGGGGGGGTAGGAAAACTCTGTATTTTCTGCATGATTTTTCTATAAACATACAATTTCTCTAATTAAAAAAAAAAAAGGTGATAGGGGAGGTGGTAAACATAAGAATAAAATGCTACCTGATGCTGCCTCCCAAGTACTGTTTGTTCCCAAGGTGCCAACTACAGCAATGGGCTGACTACAAAAGGCACACTGCACAAATTCTTCAAAAGGGACACCACATCACATCCCCTTTTAGAGAGCAGAGGAGTTACTGCCCTTCTGGCAGGAGGGCTGCATCCTAAATGTAACCTCCCCAATAAACCCCCACCCCACCATGTTCCTGGAAGCTCTCAAAGGCAGAGCTGCAGAGGTACATGCATTACTGCATTGGTAATAATTCCAAGTCACCAGGAAGAGGACCATAAAAGCCCACAACTCACTCTTCTCACTGACTTGACAAAGTCATCAGAGATTTTAAGAGTTCCATTACACTGGGGATATATAAGAAAGGAAAAAGCACTGGAGCGGGGTTCTTCTGGGGCGGGGGTGTTTGCTGTAAAACACAAGGTCTGTAAAAATAGTCAACTATGATGGGCCACATAAACCTCAACTACCTGCATTACAGATTTTTTTTCCCTCCATTATTTATAATTCACTTCATTTACCTTGTGGAATCAGAAGAGGGAGTTAATTGTTTTTAAGGTACAACAGATACAGTGAACTTAGGTCCTGAATAATGTTACTTTGGGAAAGGCATTTTTCAGTCAAATTTACCATAATTTGGTGGATATGGAAATTGTTGAGGTGGAGCCTGTGGCATTGTAGGTCCGGCCAAAACCGCATCCATGCTGGGGGAGGCGGTCACGTTAGGGGGTGGGCTGAAGGCCTGCGTCTGCTGCTGCTGCTGCTGCTGCTGCTGCTGCATCATCATGGCCACCCTCTGCTGCCGGAAGTGGTGACTCAGCAGCTCCCTGCTGCGCTGGGCAACCACGTGGGCAGTGAGGAAACCCTGCTGACACCCCAAAAGAACACAGTCACACACAGCAAGAGCCAGCCAAGCTCGTCCCATAACAACCCACAGCACGTTAGGGGCCACACAGAGGGAAACAAGCACGGTGCCATTCTGTAAATAAGGAAAAGAGAAAACACAAAATTTCCTTTTGATAAAGGCTTTTGGCAATTTGGGGGAGGGTGGTAGAAGAAGAGAGACCTGGAAATTACTTGAGATTAGGAGATAAATTTAATAAAAGCAGACAAGCTGTCAAGCTTTAACGTATTTAGAAAACCTTCCTCAAAACAAAAGAACATCCAGGGAAGAGACAGGACAAACTATTCAGGGGCTATGAAATGAAACTACAAGGAAAAGGGTAGGGCTGAGAGTGGGGGAACGTGGACCACAACACGAAGGCATACACAGAAAGGGCGGAGTTAGACTCAGATGAGCAGGTCAATCCTCTGAAAGGAGAGGGGAAGGGCCCTGAGAAGCTGTGTGCCAATTAAGGAAGTGGCACAATTAAAGCAGCTGCACAAGGAAGATGATGTGAGCTGTACCAGCCGGGAAGACATCATCTCTGAGAAGCAAACTTACATCATCTTTCTAGAGGACACCTAGCTCAGCTTACACAGAAAATGTAGATATCAGCCCTTCCAAGTAAACAGAAGATAGTAAAAACTGGGCACTTCTCAGTTGTTTTGCAAACAATTACTATAAACAACATTTCCAGCCACAGTGGAGAATGTACCTGTAGCCATCTGCCTCATATACTTTAAGAAAACATCCTGTCACTGAAGACCTTTAGTATCTTCCCGCCCACCATGAGAAACAGGTTACTTCAGAGATTGTCTTTGAGAGTGGAATTACATATTATTTATTTTCTTCTTTATACTTCATATAATTTCAAAATTTTACCCACTGACCATTTGTTTTCATAATCCAAAGACAGGAAAGTTTATGGGTTTATTATTTTTACATGCTTAAAAAGTAGTGAGAGCTTTTCTCAAACATAGCAATTGATTACAAAGGGAATTAACTAAAAAGCCACTCATCAGCGGCTGTGGTGAAGGCACTCCCCCTCCTCTGTTTCCTCCTCATCATCAGCCAGAGAAAAGAGCTGCAGAGGAAAAGTGTGACAGGACTGAGGTACTATTTCTTACCCCTAAAACCAGGAATGACTTTATTTATTAAGCACACCTCTACTAGGAGGGTGCTGGGAGTCCTGGCAGGCCCAGGAGGGCCGGTGTTTCTTACCTGCGAGTTCATCTGGGGTTGCATCATGGGCCTCATCACCGTGGCAGCACCGGCAGGGGGGCTTTCCATTTTCATCTCAAGGGCCTGTCGGCTCTGATTCAAAAACTGAAGGGAAAAGTCTGGTCACAGTGCAAGCAGAGCATGCCGGTGTGCCCAAAACAGCGTTCCCAGTTCTCAGCATCACCCAGGGCATGCTGATATCTCCAGACCCACTGACCTGACTAAGTCACCTGTTATAAACATCTAAATTAAACCGGTACAGGTTTACAGTTCAAAAAGGTTAATGCTGAAAAGCCCTTGGCTAGCATATGTAGTCTTATTGTTTGGCACTGGGAGGAAAAGTAAAACTGCAATTTTGCAATCTATATATGGAGTATCTTCAACAGGAAGTCAACGGATTTATAAAGTCAGATCTTTCCTCAAAATATTTAAGCACAGAATAATTGCCTTAACTTGATCAGAGTAACACTGAATAAAGTACCTCTTAAATAGATTTTCCTCAGTAACTTTCAGTGGGAAGAAATGGTAAAGAGCAAAATGACACTATGAATGCATTAACACGGCTGTCCTGAGTCCCTAAACTGACTTTCAGGGATATTCGCGTGCGGGAAAAGCCTCTGGTTCATACAGTTATAAACACACACTCTCGTCTGGTTATACGGTTCAGTTCTGCCACATTTAGTAACTCAGAACAAAATACAAACAATATAAATAATTAAATTAAAAAAATACATCGGAGATTATGGAAACAAGTAAAAAAAGCTGTATCATGGAATATTAAGAGAGGTCAAGTTTTATAAAACATCTAGAAAGCAGAGGTTCCCAAAAAATGCTGACATCAACGTTTAAATATTTGGCTATCAATATCAAAGACTTTAAAAAAAACAGAACTTATCTACCTTTAAGACTACAGAGCTTTTTCATTTTGTTTTGTTTTTTCTCTTTCCCCCCAAGAACAATTCTCACTACCATTTTTACTTTTTAGCCTGTATAATGGAATATTTTTATAGAAAAGTACTTGTTTTACCATGACTATCCCCTAACAAGAAGCCACCTGTACAAATAAAATTTTACACAGAAGTGAAAATAAAAGGAACTGCTTTACTTGAGGAGCAATTAAGAGGAGTGGGAGCTGGGCCCACCTTAACCCTTCGAGTTCCCACAAGAGCTCTGAGGAGCACAGACCAAAAGCAAACCAAAGAACGGGAAGCCAAAGGGAAAGCCACTATCGGCCAAAGCAGAGCCATGTAACTGGATTACCTGCTGGCCCTGTAGCCTCTGCTGAAGCTGCATTCTAAGTTGTTTGGGTGTGTTTGTCCGGGGTCTCATGATGTTGGCCCTGGGGTGCATTCCTTGGAGAGAAAAATTGCCTTGCTGATTCATGTGATTCATCATAGAGTTAAAAGACGGTGATTGTCCCTGAAGATTAAAGCCTCCTTGCACTGGAGGTCCCTGTGCTGGGTACGTCTGCCCATATAATGCCGCTTTCTGATCCATCATTACTGCTGCTTCTTGGCCTTGGAAAGTTTCCTGTTTGGGCTCCAAAGTCTGTCCCTTCAACATCAAACACATAGAAGAACAGTAAAGTACATCTGAGAAAGCAAAATAAATCAGGTGCTCTAAAGAAGGCGAAAAATAAAATTTATACATGTGAACAATGATGCTGCAGGACTGCACAAAGCAACGTCACATTCAGTTTGTGAGAGCGTGGTCCACAACCCCATCCATTCACAGCTGTGCTCTCGTGGCGGGCAGAGGGAGTCATACAGATTAACACTCAAAAATATTTTGAGTCAAATATCTAAAATGTATTAAGTACCTAGAGAAATACTATTTGTTCCTGTACCAACGTAAACTTCCCAAGCACATTATAAAATATGAACTCAATTAAAAACATTCATGATCAATGAAGTCTCATGTAATTTGTACAAGAATGTTTTTAAAGGTGGTTAAGGGGTGACTTTGGTAGAGACAGAAAAATCAACAAAAGTGCACGTCCCCTGGAATGTATTTTAACAGTTGTTCAAAATCTAAAAGTGACCATCCATCACTAGTGGAATATTTGTGGGGTGGGAATGGGGGAGATGCATGCATTCAACAAGTATTTATTAAGTTCCTGTTATGTGACAGGCATCACTTCTCTACCTGCTAAGGATGTGTGCAAACTAATGATCAGCAGATGGAGGAAAAAGAAGCAAAAATAAATAGACTTGTGCTGATTTGAAAGGATGTATATACCCTAGAAAAGCCATGTTTTAATCAAAATTCCATTTCATAAAGGTAGAATAATCCCTATTCAATACTGTATGTTTGAAACTGTAATCAGAACAACTCCCTGGAGATGTAACCAAGTCAAGAGTGGTTGTTGAACTGGATTAGGTGACGACATGTCTCCACCCATTTGGATGGGTCTTGATATGTTTCTGGAGTCCTATAAAAGAAGAAGCACTTTGGAGAATGAAGGAGATTCAGAGAGAGTTGAGAATGCTGCAGCACCACAAAGCAGAGAGTCAATCAGCCAGCGCTTTGGAGATGAAGAAGGAAAATGCCTCCTGGGGAGCTTCATGAAATAGGAAGCCAGGAGAGAAAGCTAGCAGATGACACGGTGCTGGTCATGTGCTCTTCCAGCCGAGAGAGAGAAACCATGACTGTGTTCTTTATGTGCCTTCTCACTTGAGAGAGAAACCCTGAACTTCTTGAACCAAGGAATCTTTCCTCTTTCCCTGGATGTCTTTGATTGGATATTTCTATAGACTTGTTTTAACTGGGATATTTCCTCAGCCTTAGAACTGTAAACTAGCAACTTATTAAATTCCCCTTTTAAAAAACCATTCTGCTTCTGGTATATTGCATTCCAGCAGCTAGCAAACTAGAACAAGTCAAAACAGAAGGCAGAAGAGTCTGAATGAAGCATCAGAATAAAACAGAAGAGATAAAATTATTAAAGAAATGATACAAGAAAATGTCCCAGAACCAAAGAGACTATTTGTTCATCTACCATACAGCAGAATGAGTGAAGAAAGACCCATAAGCATGATACTGCATCAAGAAATTTCCAGGGGTAAAAGTTCCTAAAGTATTCCAAAAAGAATAAATGGGTTACTAGCAAAAGAACAGGGATCAAAATGGGAAAAGACTCAATGACAAACCAGGGAAAAATTCTTCAAATTTCTAAGAGAAATGATTTTCAACCTAGAATTTAACATGCAGGAAGATAGAATAAAGACATTTTCAGGCATACAAAAAACATATCTTATTCAGAAAGGACTGCAAAGCTAACAGAAATTGTGGTTCAACAAAATAAAGAAGTAAATCAAGAAAAAAATTACTTGGAATTCTATCTCACAAGATCAGAGCAAATGAGAGAGAAGAAGAACTGCAGGAAAGGAACTAACTGATTGTCTAACATGTCTAAGTGTGTGAAGAAAAATTCAAGAGAAATTTTATAGTTCTGGTGGAGTATCTGAGAAGAATTAGCAATAAGTATATAGAAAACCTAGCAAATAAAAAAGAAGGTAATACATTAACTCAAAAAATCAAAGCTATGCTTGGCTCAGTAATAAGCCAAAATGATGTAAAAATTGCCTACCTACTTAACAACGAAAGACATAATTATATAGGGGGTACAAAAAAAGATGTCCCTTGGAGGGGGTTGCAGAGAGAGAGAGAGAGAATACGAATATAACTGGGGGACAAAGCCACAATTTCTCATCTGAAACTCCAAAGAAAAGCTCTTAAAAATGAAAGATTGTTCATTAACATCACATTCATTTAACAGTAAAACCTAGCTGAATTTATATGAGGCAATATATAATCTCTACATATCACACTTAGTGAGTTTAAAATATATATTTTGCTGTAGAAGTATTAGCATGTTTGATCATAGGTTACTAGGCTACTGCCCAAAACTCTGCCAGGGGAACTATATGGTATAAATGCACGATTCCATCTTTTTAAAAATCCTAAAATCCCTGAATTCCAAAACACATGTGGTCAGGAGGGTCTCAGATAAGGGACTATGGGCATGCAGTCATTGTTCACCTTATCAGGAAGTCAACAGATATAGACAGAAGTTGACAAAGAAATAGTAGCATAAGCATATTACTAAGAAATATTACCAAATAAATAGCTGAAGGTTGAGTTTCACTACCTGTGAGTGGAACAAGTAACTGAGGTTCTTCAATAAAAGCATTCTGTTTCAGTTTATTTTTAAGTAACATATGTGGATTACTTTGCTAAAAATAAAAATTAATTAAAACAAAAAGTAAAGTAAGTCTCATCACTATCCTACTCATTCTTTTGTTAAAGAAATAATTTTTATAATCCTTCCCCTCCCCATACACATATAGAAGACAAAAACAGGCTCCTTTATAGTAGTCTAATACAATCATATCCTTTCTTTTCATAGCCTCTGTTACACCACATCTACTTCCATCTGTGCCTGATATTTGCCTTGCCCAGATGTGGTCTCTGAGAGCTATTGGTTCTTGGCTTCTAAAAGACTACCTGGCAAATAGAAGACACTCAATATTTGTTGAATGAAGGAATCAGCAAATAATCAATGACTAAATATACTTAAAGAAACTTTGCAAATCAACAAAATAAAATCCCCATCAGAAAACCACAAAGACATATAAACAGCCAATAAATACACGACATTCAATTTTGCAAATTAAAGAAGTACAATTTAGAACAATAAAATTTTTAGCCTATCTGACTGGAAAGATTTAAAAGATAATCATGCTCAGTATTTGTTTTCTCATTTACTCATTCACTCATCCCTTCGTCTACTGGGACCTCTGTGTAAGTTACTCCATCTATCTGAGCCACTTTAGCACACCACTGACGGTGTGAGGAGCTCACACTATTGTGCTCTGCTGGCGGGAAAGTAGCTGGTAATTAGTAACAACATATGAGTTAGTCAAAGAATCGTTTATGACAGAAAATAGGTAGTAACAATATAAATTTTCATTAGTAGAGGATAGGTTAAATGTATCTAACAGGTACATTACGTATCTAACAGGTACATTACGTATCTAACAGAACATAGTATTTGGCCTTTTGTATTAAAGATGTATATATTAAACATGAAAAGGTGACTAAAATGGTATATTCCATAAAGTAAAACAAGTTACAAGTGTTTTTAAGTCTCCTCCCATTTTTTTAAAAATATACATTCGCGTATTTTTGCATACGTACTCTGCATAAATCGAGAAGCAATATAGTACAAAAACTTAGTAATGATTCAATGTGTGCCACTACACAGGAATTAGACTTACAAAAAAAAACTTTTTGTTACTATTACAATGATCAGGACAAAAAAAGCTATTTTCAGCTTAAATTAAAATTTTAAGAGGCAAATCAAGCTTTTCAGTTTCTGTGTCACATTCACATAAATCCTCAGACAGTGCCGGGTCATGTGATTGGTGCCATATACCAAGAGAGCACTGCTCTGTGTTTAACAGGTTCTGTGACTACTCTCACCCCTCAACCACGTGGGACACAACTCCCAGGGGTGTAAGTCTGGCAACATGGGACAGGACTCCGAGAGATGAGCCTAGCCCAAGCACAGTAGGATTGAGAACACCTTCTTGATCAAAATGGGGAAAAGAAATGAAACAATATAAAGTTTCAGTGACTAAGAGATTTCAAATAAAGTTGGGAGGTTATTCTGGAGGTTACTATCATGCAAGTTTCAGTCAGATACTGCAAATTGCCACAGTATGCCAAGCCCCAACAAACAGTATTACTGAAAACCCTAAAGAATATCCTGGGCTCCATCAAAGAAAATAATTTATTTTTTTTTAGAAATGAGCCTCCAGAATATTCTTATGTCAGATAAGCCCTGAAATCCAGAGGTGCCAATCTCTCCAAGATACCAATCAGTTTTATTCCTCTACCACAAGGTTAAGATCCCTTTACAGTACAAAGAAGTTAAAATGGTCATTGCACAGATAACCCTGCAAATTGAAAGAATGATCAAATGAGAGGGAGGAGGTGTAACTGAGAAATTAGGATTAACAAATGATTATGACTACGATTCATTATAAAGATAATTCTTTTTAGTGTTTAGTGTATTAAAAAAGCTAGAAGGGAGCATGGGGGAACCACCGGTCAATGAGGGAGACCCAGTTTTAACTCCTGGCTCATGTACCCCCCCCCAAAAAAGTAAAAAAAAAAGTCAGAAAGAAATGCTTGAAATTGTTTAACTTAATCCAGTAGCTTGATCTTTGATAATGACTATATATAGCTTATAACACATGACTGTGTGATTGTAAAAACCTTGTGACTGACACTCCCTTTATTCATTCTATGGGTAGATGAGTAATAAAGACAAAAAAAAAAAGTTCTGTGACAGTATTTGCCACATCGTATTTCTTCACTGTATGTTTCTCTCCCTAACAAAGACTAAGAACTCCTGAGGATTCTTATTTCTCTTTGAATGTAACGACCTAGAGCACACACCCACCCACACACCCTTTAAATAAAAAACAGCCACTCCGGGCGGTGGGACAGTAGCTCAATGGCAGAATTCTCGCCTGCCACACCAGAGACTCCGGTTCAATTCCAGGTGCCTGCCCATGCGAAAAAAAAACAACCACTCCAAAAGGTATCTGTTTCATAAATACAGATTTGTGAATGGCATATTTTCAAAATTACATATTCTCAATTCATATGTAATTGAGAATGGCAAATGTGGAAATTACAGATTTACCAGTATAAATGAGTTTTATTTCAACTAGCATAAAAGCTTGTCTCTTCAGGATACGGCTAGGCAGTAGAGAAAGGCAACTACAAAAATGAGAAGTCTTAACTACCATAAGTAAAAATGGCATTTTAAAAAGCCTGTATATTAGTTTCATTGGATCATTTCTAAGTGCCTAAAATTTGACATCTTCCAAAACAGTAAGCTGCTTGAAGTGCTATCAAAAGTATATTTTCTAATTTCAATGCTGGCACCCAGGAATGTAGTGATGTAACACAAGAGGATAGGGGCACACACATACATTTCTACTTCCATATTAAAGCTACCTACTTGGTTGACAAGTTCAGGGATGCCCAAAGCTCTGTCAATTTCTTCCAGGCCTGTGGCATCTGTGTTGCTCAGGAGAGTGTGCAGCTGATCCAACAAGGCTCTTTCATCACTCTGGCCTTCCATGGTAGAGGGTGGCCCAAGGAGGTCATCCAGTGAATTTCTGAGAAGTGGCCTAAAAAGAGATTCGTGATCAATTTCAATGGTTTCTCTTTATAAAAATAAGTAAATAAAACAGTAACCATAAAGAATATGTTTGCTATGCAAGGGTAACTCAATACTCCAAGTACAAATATTAATACAAATAATAAAGCAACTAAGTCTTAGAGACTCATAATTTTAAAACTTTACCAGGTCAGCTTTGACCACCAAAATGTATTCACCAAAACCAAGGAATTTAAGGAATACTGGTGTGCATGTGTGTGTATGTCTGTGAGAGAGGGAGAGAGAGATAGAGAGAGAGAAAGCACTGCTTCTAAGACCCTACAAGAAAAGAAGTGGTAATAGTAACATTATTCAAAATTTGGGGAAATCAACAAAAGAACAAATGAAAAGACAGAAACGCTGAACTATCAATGACCTGGGGAGCTGCCAAAATAACTTTTTGTCATTTTTGGCCCACAGAGCTCCTCTGTCAACAAGCACAAGACTCCACACCCCACATCACCCACCCTCACTGAAGTGCCTCAGGCTCCCCAGCATATAAAAAGGAAAGGAGCTAGCAGTGTGTCCCAGCTCACAAGCACTCTGTGCACTGGAAACCACTAGTTCTCTCCTGAGTAAGAGCCACCAAGTTTAAGACACTCATGTAATCACACTGGTGGCTACTCACAGACCAACTGAGTCTTTCTTTGCCTACTGTGTATAGAATTCGGGTTAGATTTGACATTGACAAGTGGCCTCTTTCACACAAGTTGCTGACCAAGCTAAATAAAATGAAATACAGACTCATCTTAATCCAAATAAAAAAAACAAAAGAGGACTCCCTTATTTCATGTTCATCATGGCCCCCGAAATGTTTTAAATAACTATGGAAAAGGAATTATCCAATCATAGAAATGAATTTTCGAGAAAACTGAGGCTTACCTTCTAAATATCATTAACAAAACCACTGGGAACATGTTCCTATCTTTTAAAACTAAGGCTAATATATCCCTTTCCTTCTGGTATTATCATTATGAGACACAATCATCTCAAGGAGAGGCTCTCAGGTTTGACTGCATGGTCCTAACAGCTATAGTTTTGTCTCCTCTCTCTCGTCTTGCTGCCTCTGCCTTCTTTTAACACAGAATCATCAAAAAAATGCCCAGATAGCAACTGAGTACCTCAGTTACAGAAAGTATTTCTCATTTCCTTTCAGCTTTGTTCCTGTGCTCTGAAACTCTACTAGTCTGATAGTAACATTTTCCAAAGACACATAACAAAGCCCCACCTATTTTGCGTCCCATGAGGGCTTTGTTCCATGGATAACATGCCATCTGGCCAGGAACCTGGGGGGTTAGACGGTGCTGCTTGGCCATAAGGATTGACCCCCATGCCCATGGGGATTTCACTAGGCCCTGGGGGTAAAAAGAAAACAGAAAATTTTAAATTTGCCCATGACAAAAACTACACCAAAACACCTACTTTTCTTTTTTTAAAAAGGGAAGCTTACTCATATGAAGCATCTGTTGCTGCTGTTGCAACACTGGTCGTGCACCTGGGATGCTACTGGACCGGACAGGCAAGGTGGGCACAGAGTTGCCCATCACAGGTCTGGGTAAAGAAGCACTGTAATCTGTTCCTGGTCTTCCCATGGGGTTTGCACTCACAGGTTCTATTCTGCCAGCCTTCGTGTTTGGTAAGCCCCAGTCTCCAGAGGAAGGAGTCTGATGCACAGTTACATTTCTGCTCGGCCCACCTAAAACAGGTAGAAATTATTAGGTCTTTCCATATCACACTGGAATCCTTCTTATATCATATAGGTACAGCTATTAAACATAACATCAGCACTGACTAAAAAAGTGTTCTGTCATTCTTAGGCTGTCCAAGATAAGGGCTGTCCAACTTCGAAGACACTTATGACAGGCTCCATTTTCATATACTCATTACAGGTTAGAAAACATCTTAGAACAAAAGCCTCCTTAAGGGTTTAAATAAGCAAGATACAAACTACATGAAGGATACTCATGAAAGAAACATTATGCTAATGTTATTCAAAAACCTTTTACTTAATTTCAATCATTTAAATGACTTTGTTTTTTACATTTGCATTTCCCAAAAGAAAATTTTACTTATAAATACTAATTAGAAATAACATACCCATATTTGAGCCATAATTTTCCTGACTATCCATCATCCTTGGATTCCCACCCAACATGGGTTGCTTTGGTAACATGGGGAAAGCACTGCTGCTCTTTCCTGGAGGGCTGGAGGCAACAGGGACAGGACTATCCAGAGACACTGCTCGGTTACATGGAGGACGAATGGGCTGCACAGACTGTGGACTTCTCAAACCTGTTGAAAACATACAATTACAATAAATAAATATCCCGATTCGATACATAAATAATTAAGTACAAGACATAAATACCACCATCAATCACCCACCCAAGAATGTCTTTCTTACTTAAACATGGTCTTCCTTTACAAAATAAACACTCAACGGAAAGGGAGGCAGGGGACATGCCTCATACTACAAATAAAGAAACAAAACTCTCAGTGTTGGCTGAAGTACTGAGCACTGTTCTGTAGCCCCCCCAATATAATAATTCAAATTCTGCTTCACTCTATATTGAAAAGTCCATTAATGTTTCAAACTGCTGAGGTTCTTCCACATGGTACATATTAATGACTTCTCTATTTAAACTTTTAAAATGAAATGTAACCATATAAGTCATCTTCTTACCAAACAAGGAATGAAATGTACAACTTCCTCCTAACATTATTTTTTCCTTTTTCCTTATTCAGTCTATTTAATTGATCTGACTGTGCCTTTCGGTTTAGGAAATTTTGTTAGTAAAAATGAACAGCCATCATTTTGGATAATTATGAATCATTCTTTTTTTCAATTAATTACATACAGTATAACCTTGTTAAACTGACAAATAAATAAACATATACAGCAATAGAAGAGAGGTTGTGTAAGGACCAGCAAACATCGAAGAGGAGAACTCTAATGGTTAAATGGTAAGATTTTGTAAGTATATATGGACATGATTTAATATAGGGATTTAGTTGTCCTTTCTTTCTCTGAACCCAATTCTCTGTTGCTAGGCAGAAAATACGCCCTAGCACCTAATACTCATCTGGAATAAGCAAAGATGAACATTTTCGTATAAGGGCTACAATTACTGGCATCATGTAAGTTAGAATTAGGAAATGGAAAGGGGATGGGGGGACAGGACGCTACTCAAGAAGTTTTTAAAAATACACACATTATAGAATAGTAAGCTATATATGCTAGTTGTATGCTGGTATTAGTTTAAGAGTGATACAAGTGTGCAGAAAAATATAATAGCCAACAAGAATAAAACCTAATTCTTTCTTACCCAGAGAATTAGTTCCTTGGAACATTTGTTGCTTCGTACCCAGATTACTGCCATTTGTGGATACAGAATTATTGTAAAAGTCAGAACTAGTCAGATCACCAAGAATAGCATCTAGATTATCCAAGTCTCCAGATCCCTGAAAATAAATTTTTAAAAATTAACCTGTAGACATTACTAGACATATACATATAAGCATATTCATCAAAAGAAAATACATGAAATGGGAACAAGTAAAATACAACAGCCGCCTGAAATATGAGGTGGCTACCTGGAATAAAGGCTGGCTTAGTATGACCCTTCTCCTACTATTCTGCCCTGATGGTAAGAACAGCTTAAACAACTAAGATCACTGGATTTGGAGGTACTTTCAAAGAGAATTTTTTATGTATACTAGACATTAAACTAATTTTCAAGTTGCAAGATAATTTCCAGCTAGCATTATTCTCTAGCTGAGAGAGATGTCTGCATCTACAACATACCTTCTAAAATCAAGCATGATTAATAATAAAAACAACAAGCTGAATATTCAACAGGGTATTATAGGTTTGTTCTAAAAGGGGATTTTGGTCAATAAATTTGGCAAACACAGGGTTTAACAGAAGTCCTAAATATAAGGCTTCTCCAAGTCTTTAATATATTCAAGTGCATATTAACATCTCTTGGAACAGAGCTCCTCAAGCAGAGTTTGGGAAATGCTTATACAGAATGTGAATGAGTACTTGTTTTTGTTTTTAATTTTAAGGTAAAAATCAAAATTTGTTGCTAAATTAAAATTTTACTGTCCCGTGTACTTCTACCATACCCTTAACACAACATTTTGTTCATTCTAACAAAAACACCTCACATGAAAATTTTCAAATTGGCTACTAAAAAGCCACAGCCACATCTTAATATGCAACACACTTGATTTTTTCATTGCATTATAATATACTTTACTGGTGTACAAGAGAACTACAAAGAAATGAACACTGAAGATTAACATCGATTAAGTAATTCTAAAATAGAAAATAAGATTTTGTATATATTATCTAACACAAATGCAATAATCAAACACAATGACTAAGCTGGAATACAAAGAAAACAAATTACCTCTTCATTTGTTTCTGTCTTAATTTTAGAATCTTTTTCTTGACATGAGCTAGGAATGTTAGAGCTGCTGCACTGGCTCATTTTAGTATCCACTCCTTCTACTTTGGGCTGTAGCTCTTTAGAGAGTGCATCACTAGGATCATCCCTATCCAACAGATATCTAAGAAGGGCATTATTTTCTTTCTTCTTAGGACTGAGCTGCTCCTGCTTGACATTTCCTTCTCCACAAGATGGTGCACTAGTGGTGTCTTTCCCAGTGGCTTCTGCTGTAATTTTGGCTACTTCAGCTGGTGAATTCCCATTCTGCAGCAATTTGTGCAAAATCCGGTGCTTCTCTTGCAACAGTGAGCCATGTATATTGGATGTGGAGGACACTCCTCCAGATGTAGAAGAGGAAACACCAGAGGGGCTGGTGACACTACTGGAAGAGTCTTTACAACTTGAATCCAGGGGCGAGTTGGTCAAGGAGGAATGACCCCGGTCATCAGAAGAACAGGTAAGTAACTGCAGTAGTTTTTTATGACCTTTACTTTCCAGAGGACCCCTCTGATTCTCTGACCCTTCTGCATTGCTTTCTTTACTGTCTTTGTCACTGAGGTGATCCCTGCTATTTGACTGACACACTGAACTTTCTACTGGATTCTGGTCACAATACAAGCCAAGGGGACTCTTGGAATCCTGACTGCTCACTTTAATTGGCTGTGTTACATTCATATTGGGAGAGTTATCCAATTTGGGGCCTGGTGAAGAGAGAGTAGATAGAAGAGAAGTGCCCACACCCTCACTGATAGCCTGAAGGGCACTGAGAGAGCTACTGGAAAAGCTGTGACTCCCAGTATTGCCAGAAGATCCCATGGGCGAGTGCACACCTGGATGTGGAAAAAAGTTAGGAAAAAGTTAGACTAGCATATGCTATAACAAATCACCACTTAATTCCTCATAGCTTCTATTATAAAATAGACAGGTGCTATAAGAATTACAGTGGAATGGAGAAGAAAAAATAATTACTTAAAAAGAAAAGAAAATGCTAACATGAATACCTGTAACAGGGGAAAACTGATGAGAAGCCATCTTTGGACTCCCACGATTACGTGGAGAAATCATGATGTTCTGCTGGTTGGAACCAAGACCAGGACTCCCCTGTGGAGGGCTGCTCATGTTGAGACCATAGCTGCTGCTCTGGTAGGAAGATGGTGACTGCATGCCTGGCCCAGGGTTCACTGAAGTTAAGTTACTAGAACCCCCATACCTAGCCCCACTCATCTGCCCTGGGGTGCCTGGGTCTGCCAAGCCATAGGTCCTGCTGCTCAGCATCTGTAAGCCTTGGTTTGGCGAGATGCTCATGCCACCTACTGAACTATTGCATCCAGCAGCAGGAGGTCTAATGCCTTGTCCGACAGGATTTGGGTTTGGTCTGTACCCATTCTGTTCTCTACAAAGAAACAGAACACCAAGCTTAACTTTAAAAATTCATACATGTTAAAGTCCTGAATCAGATAAGCAAGAAATGAAGTAAGTGCCAGGAACACTGAGGAACTAGGCATCATTCCAATACCCAGTGACAATTCCAACTAGATCTTAATGTATTATTAAGCTAGTAACATAGTTTTTAAGCAAGCTGCAGAATCTAAGTGAGTGACAGCACAATAAAGAGCCAACAGCTATGCTAACTGGAATCTTTGCAGTACTTAACTAGAGCTGTCAGATATCTCATATATCTGAGGGCTACACTGGAGGCACCTACATTTAGTCAAGATAATTAATGGGTAGGTATCCTCATTTACCATTATCAACACCAATAATAATAACTAGCCTTTAAAATACAGATTCGAATTTTAAAATTCAGTCCTTAAAAAGCAATGTAACGTATCACTAGAAATGAAAGGCAACAGAGACAGTCAGATTTTATATACTTTCATCCACTACCTTCCCATCCATCAGCTTTCACAGAAAATAATTATATTTAATGAAAAAATAACCACTTTCACATGAAAATATAACCTTAAAGAAAATACATCACAATCCAAGAACCTAAACTCACTTCAGCAAATCCAACCAACATTCATGCTTTTCTTTCATTACATTTTCTCTCATTTGACATTAATAAAAAAGCACCTTGAGAACACAAGTGCATTTAATATGGCAATACACAGTAATCTATCATTACCTCTGAAGAAAGTGGGTTGAGACAAAGCCATGACGATCATTTGTTACAGGATTTCGGAAGAGTTTGCTTTTTGTTTGTGCAGTTACTATAGTTCCATCAGCTAAAGAAAATCGATACACTGGGGTTTCTGCATGGCCATGAATGTAAGCTGTCGGGAAAATTATTCCAGTACTAGTAATTACGATCAGCAAAATTAATCCATGTAGGAGAGCAGAGGAAGGAAATCTATCTCAAGTTCAGTATTTTAAAGATCCAGTGAAGTACTGGGTTCATACCAAAATTATTCATAGAAGCTAATGTAAAAATACTCAAGAATCATTTTTCTACTCCCCCACCCCAAAACAACAACTACATTTGAGTGAATAGTTAGCACTTTATAGCATACCAAACACAATGACAAACATGATCAAGAGTCAACCCCAAAATTTTTACCTTCTTGATAATGACGTTTCTGGGACCATGACTGCCCATCATTAAAACTAAAAAATCTCTGGATGCACCTTCGGATTATATCTTCAAATCCAGGCCTCATGGAGGATCTCAGAGAATTTGTATCTATATTGACAACTTTGCCTATTGAACAGAAAATAAAGATTTAAATCTAACCCATAAGTATTTACTGGTTGTCTATTTATAATGATTTAGTACTGAAGAATAAAACAAAAAACACTCAATCTTTGCTCCATCTACACTGATCAAAATTTCTGGTACATTCAGAGCTTTTCTCTTTAAGACCACAGTCCTACAAGATGTTCTCACATGGGGACAGCCAAATCAATAGGTCAACCCCTCAACCTTGGGGTTTGTTCATAGGAAACTTATCCCCACAAAGGACAGGCTAAGCCTACTTAAAATTAGGCCTAAGAATCACCCCAAGAGAACCTCTTTTGTTGCTCAGATGTGGCTTCTCCCTCTCTCAGCCAACATAACAAGTAAACTCACCACCCTCCCCTTCTCTACGTGGGACATGACTCCTAGGGGTATGGACCTTCCTGGCAACGTGGGACGGAAATCCTAGAATGAGCTGGGACTCAGCATCAAAGGACTGAGAAAACCTCCTCGACCAAAAGGAGAAGAGAGAAATGAGACAAAATAAGTGTCATGGGCTGAGAGATTCTAAACAGAGTCGAGAGGTTATCCTGGAGGTTATTCATATGCATTATACAGATGTCCCCTTTTTAGTTTAAGGTGTAAGAGTGGCTAGAGGGAATAGCCTGAAACTGTAGAGCTGTGTTCCAGCAGCTATGTTTCTTGAAGATGATTGTATATAGCTTTCACAATGTGATGACTGCCTGATTGTGAAAACCTTGTGTCTGGTGCTTCTTTTTCTCTATTGGTATGGACAGATGAGTAAAAAAACATGGATAAAAAAATAAACAAATAACAGGAGGAACAAAAGGTTAAAATAAATTAAGCAGATTGAAATACTTGTGATCAATGAAAGGGAGTGGTAAGGGGTATAGGAAAAAAGTAGGAGGAACAAAGGTTAAAATATATTGGGTAGATGGAAATACTCGTGGTCAATGAGAGGGAGGGGTAAGGGGTATGGTATGCACGAGATTTTTCTTTTTTTTAATTTCTTTTTCTAGAGTGATGCAAATGTTCTAAGAAATGACCATGATGATGAATATACAACTATGAGATGATACTGTGAGCCATTGATTGTACACCAAGAATGAAATGTTCATAATGTTAAGAATATTTGTATTTGCATGGTTTTGTCAATAAAATATTTTTAAAAAAAGATGTTCTTACATCTAAATATTCTGCTATATACAGTGAGTCCACTGTATTTTCCTGAATACACTTTGTCCAGATAAGCTAAGGCTTCACTTTCATTTTAAAGAAACAAATAACACCTGCTAGTAAAATTGTTTGTCTGAAGTTATTCTGTCACAGCAATTATGAAGCAAGAGAAAATATCCACCTCAACAGTTAGCACAATTCTTTCCATCTGAAAGTCAAATGCATTTCTGTACACTTAAAATCTAAAACCTGGGAGGGTTAACTGAATATTCATTTCCATGTTTCTGCCAACTTTTGCCTAACATTAAATTCAGTGGAGAGACCCAACATACATACTCAAAAATGCTATGAACTTGAAGAAGGGTTTATAAGAAAGATAAGCCTTTTAAAATGCTAAGCATTTTTGCTATCTGAGCAGCATCATAGCAACTGACAAGAGCAAGCACCTAATAAAAAGTGGCAAAAAGTAAATCAATAAGTGTTTAATCCACTTCCTGAGAAAGACTGGTGTGATATATGAAAGCATGAACTATGTTAAATGTAGGAAATACTGGAAAAACACTAGTCACAAGGGCCCAAGGAACCAAAACTGTATCTGATGGCTTTAAGGGTCATGTTTCTAAAGAACAAATGACATTGTATTTAAAAAATTTAAACTAATTCCTGTGGATGCTCAGAGCGAAAACTGACTGATAAACACTGCTATGGCATGCACCTTACCTATGACAAAACATGTTCCCTGGTCAAAATATGTCAAACCTTGACTGAAGCTCATATTGATGTCAAAACCACCAAGGGTTAATTGTTTCATCTGTTCTCAAGTTTTACTAAAAAAATACAGCCTTCAGATTGGAGGACCTCTTACACTCAGCACCAACAGGCCCACCAAATCTAGAAGATGATGGGTATCATGACCCGAGAGATGCAGATAACTAACTTAAAAGTGGTTAATAAATTGATTCCATTTGATAAATAAAAATGCTGAAGAACAAGCTGGGATTGGGGAAATTCATGGAGCTTCATGGTGAAGGTAGCTCTGGAAAAGTTACTAGGGATGAGACAGGCACTACCATTGAATGAGCTGATGGGTATTAGCCACTGTCCAAGAATCTGTTCCAAATTCACACTTTTAATGATGACAAATAAAAAGTGGGGGTAGGGCAGGGATGGGGACTGGCTAAGGAGAAGGGACAAATGCATTCCAGGAAAAAGGAAACACATCTTTACCATGTACAGAATAGAGATCTGTTCTCTAAAGACTGCTGAGCTCAGCAGAGCTGTGCCATATGGCAAAAACAAAATAAGATACTCAGAAAAAATTTACTCAATCAATAGGTAGACACTCCAGAGGTAAAAACAGCATTGCATTGACTAAATAAACCTCCTATGAAACAATGGATAGCAACTGGAAGGTACAAATTATAATTATGGTAAAACTACTCTCAGTTTTAAATGATATTACCCAGACAAAAACATTTTGTTGTTCTTGCTTAGTAATTTCTAATTTTTATAATAAATAGTATTGCTTTCTAATAAGGAAAAATACTGATAAGATAATGTTTAAAGATGATACCTTGTCAAACTTTTTGTTCAGGTAGGTAATGCTTCTTAGTCAGTAATTTCAGTAATAAAATGTAAAGTACTATTATTTAAGGAGAAAATGAGGATTGTCAAATTATAAAAGGGCCCAGAGGAAGGCCTACTCTGAAAAGATAAAATGATACATAAAAATTCCTGCCACCATCTTTTATTTTCTCAAGGTAAATAAAGAAAAGAAAATCCAGTATAAAGTTGTATTTCTCAGTGTGAACAATTAAAACTACAAAGAAGTTTTTTGGTATTTTTTTATAAGTGATCTCAAACAGCCTCAAAACAAATAATTAAGCCTAAAATAAAAAGGCTGAATGACTATAAAAATAATTATTTTTATAATAAATAGTGCATAAACATGAAATTATGTATAAACATGTATAATATAATAACTGCAATGTTTGTTGTTTATTTAAACCTATTCATTTTATCACATCATGTACTGAATAGCCACAAAGGTGTGTAAAACTATAATATCATATAGAGCAAAAGGGTACAACCTTTCCAGTCAGGCATACCCAGATGCAAACTCTCTTTTTGTATAAGTAGGCATGATCTTGTACAAATAACCTAATATCTCTCACTAAGCCTCTGTTTCTTCATCTAGGATTTAGAGCATGTATGGTAAGCCCTTGGCATCACCATCTAGAGTTTCAGATAATCACCAAAACGATCCTGAAGCAGAATATTTAGACAACATTTCCACAGTCATTAACTTCATCAATGTGCCTTCTCAACTGCCCACTGGCTTTAATTCTTAATACCCATGGTCAAAAAATGGCAGACCAAGATTAAGGTTCATGCTGACATCACGCATTAGTTCCAGTAATTCTCAATAAACTACCTAATTTTTAAAAACATTTCTTCGTGACACGTATTTTTTTAATAGAAAAGAAATACTAAATTCTGATCCAAAATGATGTTTGGAAAGAGAACCAGATGCCTCATTTATTTTTTAATTCATGTATTTGTCAAATAAATGACATCAATTCAAATACCAGGTTTACTGACTCTTCCTTAGAGCTATGTAAGAAAAAAAGAACATAATGCACGCCAAGCATTTGATAAAGTAGGTGCCAGCACTTAAATGATAATGCAGGCTGTAGAATTTTATTAAAATTTTACAAAAACTTACACACACACACACACACACACACACACACAGTCCTTACCTGAAAGATCATGTCTAGTTATGAAGCTCTCAGGGTTTGACGGAAATGCTCTTTCTCCTGTAGTAATGCGTCGTGCCACACAGATCATACAGGATTGCAAATCTTCAATAAAAAATTTAACCAGGTAAGGATTATATTTAACTTTTGGATATGTCCATTTAATGGGCTCATGAAGACATGGAATTTAGAAAGAAAAATTAAAACAATGGAAAATACAAAACTGTTAAGTTTAGCTGTCATTTGTTTCATAAACATCACACACATATGATGTGTTCTTACCTTCTCCTTCCTCCATCATAGCTCGTGGCTGAGACAAGGCAAAGCACTGCATTGTTTCATATCTCTGGCGCATTTCAGGACTGATACTTATATCTTCAAGAATATCATGTGGTGTTTTCATCAACATACGGCAATTAAATGTATGACTTTTTTGTCTCTGTGTCTCATTTGTCCAGGCAACTCCATTAACTTTGGCAAACAAATGGAATGGAGCTTTTTAAAAGCTAGCAATTCTGTCTTATGATTGTCATCAAGGATTCAAGCTATATTTTCTCATTACATGTATCTACCATAGTAATATCTACACTTATATTTCAGAGTGGCAATATACAAAACATTGAAATAATTCCAACTTCAACAAAACTCTCATCACTCACTGATATATTTTAGTTTTATGAAACGTATATCAAACTCTAAATTGATACGGTCATACTTGAAAATTTTACTAATAAACAACCTACCTTTCCATATAAGTGATCACTTTTTTTTTACAGAAAAAAAAGGCTATATTCACTTTTCTAAGAAACAATCAAGGAAAGTTAAAAACATATTTAAATAATGCACTCTAAGAGCCTACCTGTAGATTTTGGTAAGTTTTTAAGAAAATCCTTTCTGTCTTCTTCATGTAAAATATTGTAGACACTTGTGTTAACCAAGTCCTCCTGCTTATAATACAGGTATTGTGTGACATTTTCAGACACAAATACAATGTTTCCATCTCGATTCACTACAAAGAGGAAACCATCCAATGCCTAAAATGAAATATGATAATACCTGCCTTAGTACTAAGCAGAAGTTAAAATATAATATATAATTTAACAATTACTGCAATCAACTATAAATCACCATTTCTATTAACATTAGACAAACTGGAAAAAAGGCAAATAAAGCCAACACTGAACATGCACCAGTGTCTAGGTTAGCTTGTTTAGAATTACATCTTCTAAGAAACTTTAAAAAATTAAAAAACATCCTTAGGTCATCTCATTTTTCCATGTGATGCCAAGTCAAGCTATCGGAACACACACTATTCCTAAATGAGAATTAACAGACGATTTTTTCAAATTATACACTAAAAAGTAGCTGGAACAAACTAACTAAAGCAAATAAAAAAATTAATGACAAAGGAACTTTATGAAGGGCTTCAGCCCCTGCCTTGAAGTAAGAGAAATATTTTCTAAGTACTATAGATTAATAAGATCAGATCTATTTAAGGCAACTACTTACAAAACAATGCACATTTTTAAGTCTCAAAAATTCCTCAAGGATACAAAACTGTAGTATGCCATATGATCACCATGACAAAAATGCACAAGAAAGTCTGAGCTACAAAGTGCCCAAATGTTATCTCTAACAAGGGAAAGTATAGGTTAACTGTTCCCCCCACCCCCGCATTTTCGTTTCTACTAAACAAACACTACCCTGTCTCCACTTATATATGTATAAAATGAGAAGTCTCCTCTCTCTCTATATATATATATATATTTATATTTATATATATACAGAGAGAGAGAGAGAGAGAGAGAGAGGAAACTTCTCATTTTGCAACTGTGGGGGTGGGGATGTCCCTGAGTCATGTATCTTGTAAGAGCATTTTACCATCACATATGGAACACTTAATTCTCTAACATGGCCCTAGATGGCAAAGCACTGAGCCACAGAGATTACTTGGAGGTCTTGAACCCTTAAGGGTACAACTTGCTTGGGACAAGTGACCCCCTTTATTCCTTCCATTTTCTCCCTTTTGGAATGTCTGTGCTATTCCTGTCCAACCACTGTATTTTGGAAGCAGATAACCAGGTTTCTAGTTTCACAGGTCCAGAGAATGATGAAGCATTTTATCCCAGGATGGATCATACCCAGAGTCTCACCCACAGTTGATTCAGATGACGAGAATTTGGGACTTTTTGAATTGATGATATTTAGATAATACTTTAGACTTAAAAGTTTTGGCTGGAAATATGAAACATATCCTACATGTTGCTACTACTAAAAATTTAAAGAGCTTTACAACAGTAACCTGTAAAAATACACTTATAATATGGATCAAGGGTGCTTATCCCTTGTGTCGAACAGAGAACATATCTCTCCCTAAAATTCAGGGAAATACCTGAATTTGATACCATTAAGTTAAAGGATGCTATTGAATTTTTAAATTACAAGTTTTCATTTGTGTTTTATTCCCTGCACATCATACAAGTTTTTATTCACATCTTTTAGTTCAATAAAAATGGGTTTTACTCTGTTTAAAAATAAAAAGAGTGGAATTGGTTAAGATTTGGGGGATGATAGGACAGGGGTGAATGTATTTTACATATGGGAAGGACATGAATTTGGGGGCACCAAACAGCAGACAGTAGTGGGTTGAATTGTGTCCCCCTCCCCAAAATATGTTCAAATACCTATAAACGTGATCATTTTTGGAAATAGGCTATTGGCAGATGTAATGAAGCTAAGATGTGGTCATACCAGATTAGAGTGGGCCCCAGACCCCATGACTAGTATCTTCTCTTTCTAAACCCTACCGATACCTGGATTTTGGATTTCTGGCCTCCTAAACGATGAGAACATAAACTTTCATTGTTTAGGCCACCTAGTTCACAGTAATTTGTAATGGCAGTCCTACTAATACTTTCATAGAAAGAAAGCTTTTCTTTTTGCTCTCATTTCCAAACCAAAATTTCATCAATTTTTTTTCCCATCATTTTATAACATACCCAACGTGCAACAAAGTTTACTGGGCTTTACCTAAAACCTTCATACTTGCCTGAAGTAAAAGTGGCCCTAAGGAGTCTTTATCAATAACTCCCTGTCCTGTAGAAGACACATCAGCTTTCTGAACATCATCATCATTGGAAATAGCTTTTCCTGAAAAGACAGAAGGCAGTACTACAAACAGGAATTCTATCAGTCAGAGATTAAAGCTGCCATCAAATCACCCCAAGGACACACAAATTTACAGGCACTTACATGCATATGGTAAGAGAATAATGCTATAACTTAAAAATTTTTAAATTAAACTTCAGAGTTACACAGGACAGCAGAAGATTCACCAATTTCTCTGTCACTTCTAAATGTCCTCTGGTAGTGCTTCCTAAAAGGAAACTACTAGCTTGCAAATGGGTGCACAACACTGGCCTTCTTCCAATTCTTTGTTAATTCTTTCCTAAAGAGTAAAGCTGGTCAATCATTCATCCATTCCCGTATACACACGCTTCAATTAGTAAAAGACCCACAAAACAACATGGCAGCAAAACGGTAAACATGAACATGGTTAACAAGTCCCTTCCAAGAAAAGACTTCAGTGTTTTTCTTACTTTGTATTACCTTGCTCTTTTATTTGACGTATCTGTCTTACTGTTTCCTTTAAAATTGCACATTTATCCGGTTTGACATTGAAATTGTCAATATCACTAAGATTAGCAGATATTAGTTCAGCCAATTCCTCAATATATTTACTCTCCTGTTCCCGTCTCCACTTTTCGCCACTGCAGTTAAGACTAAAAAGGTGGGGGGCACAAATATAGAAATCAGAAAAGAGCTATGAGCAAGAATTAGCTCCTACACAACACCATTAACTTTATATGTCAACAAAATAAACTGAGCCAGTAGAAACTATCAAAACATTATCTTGGAGAAATAAACAGAGTGGAAATTCATACAATTATAAACTCAACTCCACCTTCTTGTTATAACCTGGTGGTCTTGGTTAAAAGTTAGCCCCAGTTTCCTCATCTGGAAAATGGGGATAAATAATCTTTACCTTGCAGAGATAGTAACTTACTAATGATGACATTCTATAATAGATGTTTTTTAATATTAGATTTTGTTTTTTATTCTTCAACTACCAGCTAAAAGTTCAAATGACATTGAGCATGTAACACTATACAGATTCGAGTATTTCAAATTTACTTCTAATTTATTTCAGAAACAATGAAGAAACCTTACAAATACCAAAATATTAACTTATTATTATTACTTATTGCCAACTTGTATTCTTAAAAGACATGAAAAATTCTTACTTGAATTCAACCTTAGTCATCTATTCATAACTCCTATATTTTCCATTCAGAAATGTTTCTTACAGTATTACAGAATCTTAACATTCGAGCTTCTATCTGAATCAGTAATAGAGCTTCTAATATATCAGATTTCTCATCACTGTACTTACTACAAAGTAAAATCACATTATTTAATAAGCAAAAACAAACAAATCTAGCCTGAGAATATAAACAACCGGAAGTTGAAATTTTATCTTTAAACAACAGAAACAAAAAAAGTTAGGAGGGTGGAACATGTTTCAGCAACAGGAAATACATCACCTACCCTTGTCCTGGAGTATCACAGGGCAATTTGCGTTTTCGTGAATCAGTGGCCAGCGGATCCAAGGAGTTTTCTCCTAATCCACTCATCATGAATATACGTCAGCAACTAATGACTAACAAGATAAAAACATTGCAAAATATCAATGACTCTATAAAGTTATTCTATAATTGAATGACTGCAACTTTTAATTTAGAACTATTTTCCCTAAATAGTTCAATAATTCTCTATATTCTATTCTTTATCATAAATATTCTGAAGACAACTCCAGAATTCATATTCCAGTTTAATAATACAAAATGTCCAACCACAAGACAGAAATATTTCTCAAGTCCTACTAAAACTGAGAACATTTAATATCACGCTAACAATAAGGCATCTTCTTCAGATTTAGTAACCAGAAAAAGAGATCACCAAATCTCCAATATTGACAAAATTCTAAATTGTATTTATACCCAGGTAAACCCAAATAAGAAGTTATTTTATAATCTGGCAAAAAAAAAAAAAAAAAGACTTCAAACAATAAAAGTTTAAATTAAATATATTTCTAAAGTAGCATATTTTTTCATTTGACCATTAATACTCATCTAATGTATTTTTCTTCTGTTACTTCAAAATAAACTTAGATTGTGTAAACAATACTGTAAACTCTACTACAATCTGCTTAGAAAATAGATATAAAACAATAACAGTCCTGGGGAAAAAATATTTGGACAAGATCCACACAGCAACTATCTTTTAATATTAACTGACAGAAAAATAATATTTTGTTATATGTAGGCTATTTTTGTTGAGAAAGAAAACCAGTTTTTAATACTTAGTAGTTCATAGTTTTAAGAAACCTACTAAGCCGCCTTTGCCTAAGAATCCTATTCATCCTGAACTCTTGTTTAGGAGAAGACAATTCACTGCTATAAAGAATTCTAAGTCAACCAACAAAGTTTAGACACTCTACACTAATTTTTTTTCTTAACATGTTAATATGTATCTAACATTCCATCTAGACTAGACAGGAAAGGCATACATTGAAGGACTTCAATTTCCACTAGGTGGCACAATTCTACCAGGGAGGGAGACAAATTAATCAAATAATGCAAAAATTCACATAGGATGCTAATCAAACTTAAAATATGCAGCTTTTAAAAAATTAATCAAAATCATACCACCATTAATCAAGACTTCTAGATTACAACAGCATCTTTTTACAAATGGCCTAGGTATGTATGAATTAAATCTCAACAAAATTTGATTTTATCTCTAATCTTGGCTATAAAATATAAAGACTGCAAGACTGAGATGTTTTTCATTTCAAGATTTCTTTCTTCCCCATAACATAAGTTAAAATGAAGGGAAAGTTAACTTTAATAGTGGCTCATTATAATGATTTTAAAGCATTCTCATATCACGCAATCCCGACAATACATTATTCTTCAAAAATATCAATGCCATAAAAGACAAAATCTGTGTAAATATTCCAGATTAAAGGAAGCAAGTGAAATGACAAGTAAAACTCAATCCTAGTCTAGATTTTGCTGACATTATTCAATGAACTGAGAACAATGAAATATGGACAACAGATAAAAAGCATTTTATCATTAAATTTACTGAAGCTGATGGCTAGGATGTGGTTATTGAAGACACTAACCCTATGGTTAAAGGGCCATAGTATATGCAGATGACCTTCTATGGTTTGCGGGGGCAGGGGGTATGTAAAAATATATGTAACCACAGAGAGGGTAGGGTGCAAGAGAGAAAGCAGAGTGGGGAGAAGGAAGGGAAGTGGGAAGGGAGGGAGAAATGTGGAGGGGAGGACACAAATGAGGAAGGGAGTAGGATACAATGTTAGCAGCAGATGAGCCTTTGGGGCAAGAAATACAAATGTTCTTTGTACTGTTATTTTTCTTGCAACTGCTGTAAGTTTAAAAATTCTAAATAAAAAAACATTTTTGAAATATGTTGTTTCGATTTCTCAATTTTCATATTTAAAGAAGAGCAACTCCCCTAAGTTCACAAGTAGAATAATTCTAGCTAGCTTTCAACACGTCTGGCTTCATATTTGTTTCATTCAAAGGTTATTTCTAAAATGAGTGGCAAACTATCCAGTGAGTAATAACTTTCGTTAATACTCTACATAATTTACTCTACATTCTAGACATTATATCCTCACTTTGCTTTAAATATAAGCTGAATTTCCCTAATACAATTTAAGTACCTAGCGAATAATAGAGGATCAATAAATATTTAACACAAGCACATGAAGCCTGGTTTTTAAAAAGCAGACACTCAAATATTTGCTAAACACAATTTAGTATTATCCCTGCAATATCTATCAAAAGTTTTTTTAAGCACAGCAAGTATTAATAGAACAACCTATTAATTATAAGGAGAAGAGTCAATCTATTAAGACATATTTCAGAATTTCCTTCATTCTACTCTAAAATACTTTAATGCGATCCCATCTCACTTTTAACTTTTTGAATTTTTACTTCAATAATGAATTTGGGGGGCATAAATTACACCAATATAGAGCCTAAGCATTGAGACTCTCTCAACACAGAGAAATCAATAATCACAATTAGTCAAATCCAGAAATGCATACATGTCATCTGTGTTGAATAGTTACGTGCACATACAGATAGCTACATATGTCCGTAAACACATGCGGGTCTCTCTCAATCTGGCAGAAAAACAAGCTATAATGTGCATTTATATATATACGATTGTGAGCCTACATGCTACTGAAGGGCCCTCTACTACAAGACCTCCAACTTGACTCTTTTTTTTACAGAGTCCAAATAATTACCTTAAGAGAGGTGATTATCCAGAAATCTGCTAACAAAACTCCCGATTTAAATTAAATTTAAAACCATGGTAATGGTATTTATCCAGACATGACCATATAATTATTTAAGATAGAAAAAACGTTCCTATTTTGTTTTATTTAGAAACAGCATTCTACAGGGTTTTTCTCTAATTCTTACTTAGATATGGACAAACCTTGGAATCACATCTACTATACAATGCCTAAAATGCTACACGGTATTGACGGAGTAAATTACAAGCTACTGTATGATTAAAATCAAAGTACAACAAATACAGTTTCCTAAATTAAGCTAAAGAAAATGTTCAAATTTGAAATAAAAAATGAGTATTTCTGCCCCCAAAAAATAACAGTTTCAGTATATGCAATAACAAATATACTAATTCCTAAGCACAAATAACTTTGACAAATATTTTATGTACAGCATTCTATTGGGTATTTATCATAATTTTAAGTGAATATAATAAACATTAAAAATGCCAATAGCATTTATTTTACCGGCAAGGCCCGGTGTCTCTGTCTCTTACTGACAGAGCCAGATCCAATCTACATACAGAGAGGATATATTATCTAGTTTGGTAAACTGCTCCTTTTAAAGTAAATGCCTACTATATAAACACTCAATCTAGACTATTTTCAGTCAGCAGTAAAGAATTAGAATGGGAGAGGGGAACATGGCATTTACCAGGTCTACAAATAGACTTTTTCCACCCATTCTAAAGATTAAGAAACATGTATCAGTAACTACAGAGTTTACATTTTTAATTAATTAAAATTGTTTAATTAAATACCCAACTAGAATGGAGGGTACATGGAGTTGGTAAAATCCACATTCACAGGGGAAAGAGTCTATTAATAGTGCACTCCTTCTAAATTCTGACTCCCTATGATTGAAGATTATCACCATAATTGAGTAAAGAATTAGGACCACAATATATACCTGCCCCCAAAGTAATCTGCATTCTTGAAATCATACTAGAAATATAATAGATGCATATCTGGCTCTTCAAATTTCTAGTTAAGAGATAGACGCTAATTTATTGATAAACTGGAGATACACCTTGCACTGATTTGAAAGGATTATGTACCCTTGGGGGAAAAAAAAACATGTTTTAATCCTGATCTACCTCACGGGGGTAGCTGTTTCTTTTAATCCCTAATCAGTACTGTAGGTTGGAAACCCAATTAGATTATCTTTGCTGAGATGTGGCGCACCCAACTGTGGGTATTAACCTTTGATTAGAGGGAGATGTGACTCTACCCATTCCAAATGGGTCTTGATTAGTTTACTGGAATCCTTTAAAAGAGGAAACATTTTAGAGAAAGCGGGAAAGTAACGAGAACCACGACAGCCCACGCAGTCAGAGACCTTCAGAGACCTTCGGAGATAAAGAAGGAATACTTCCCTGGGGGAGCTTCATGAAACAAGAAGCCTAGAGAGAAAGTTAACAGAAGTTGCCACGTTTGCCATGTACCTTTCTAGTTGAGAGAAAAAACATGAACTTCATCGGCCTTTCTTGAGTGAAGGTAACCTCTCGTGAGCCTTAATTTGAACATTTTTATAGACTTCTTTTAACTGGGACATTTCATGGCCTCAGAACTGTAAATGTGCAACTTAATAAATTCCCCCTTTTGAAAGCCATCCTGTTTCTGGGTATACTGCATTCCGGCAGCTAGCAGACTAGAACACAACTCTACTGCACTTGTAAGTAGAACACAATCCTACCACAAAAGCCTTTTCAAGACATACCACTGCATAAAAAGTACTAGAGGTGGAGAACTCATCACTGAATCAAGAATTCAAAGACCCAAAGGTATTCAATCTTTCAATGTGCATGGACTCTAACACCCATATCTCTGAGTCATTTTAACAATTATTTTCCTTTTCTGAAACATTTCTACTGAAAAGAGTTCTATGGTATATTACATAAATGTATTAAAATGAAAATATATTCTTTAAGCTAAGATTATATTTAAGCAAGATATTCTATTACTTCAAATACAGAGTAGTAGTAACAATTACTTCAAATACAGAGTAATTACTTCAAATACAGAGTAGTAGTAACAATTGAGAATTCCTTTCACTGCTCTCAAAATCTAATCTTACCTATCTCTATTTTACTTCAAAATTCAGAAGTCGATCATGAAAGATTTAAAATGAGCAAAAATCTTAAGGCAGTTGGAGAGAATTTCTCATATAAATACTATAGGCTCTCCTATACACAATAATTGAGTAATGATACATGTTTAAGTTTAGCTATCCATAGAATATAATAAATTGCTGCAAAATGAACATTTCTGAACTCAGGCTAAGAAGTAACAAAGGACTGCCAGCTAAAGGTCATGTAATAATGTGCATATATATATATGCATATTATGATGTGCATATATATAATATAAATTTTGGTATATGACTTAGAGGCATTAACCAGCTTTTCTTTCCAGTTATTTACAGTCCAGAGAGGCGGAAAATGTTTGTGTACAGCAAGCTTAGCCACATGGACAAGGATACAGAAAGTCCTCCCTGTCCAAAAGGAAAGGATATCAATCAACAATGCCAGTGTCCATTAGACAAGCAAGAAGTTATCTGAGGGACCTAAGAAAACCTATACCTTGTCAAAATGTGGAGAAGATGGGTTACCCAGTAAATTTAAATTGGCACTGTGACCAATTAAAATACTTCACTTTTCTTAAATAAGGGAGGGGAATAACTTCTGTGAGAGTACAGTGCTGGACAGTTCACATATACTGTTTAGCTCCCCCCACCCCATACGTTGCAGGTAAAAAAAAATTTACAGTGTTGAATCATACTGTTTCCAACTAGTTAACGAAAAAACTTCTTAGTGTATCACGTCATCAATAAGAACACTAAGAAGCTGAACATTCAGGGTTTGGGAGCATGCAGTATAGTATTAGGGGCAAAGGCTGTTATTCCCCTCAAGCCCCCTAAAAAGTAACTGTTACTCTACAAATCATTGGGTAAACTGCTCCCCCTATGGTGGTCTAAAAGTACCCATGTCCCTTACTTCCACTTGAGATGAACAGTCAATGGCTCAGTAGCTCACATAGCAAGAAGAAAATGTGAGATCAGAAAAATATGAACCACACCCTAAAACTGTCAAGTATTTTTATTCTTGGGTTTCCAAGGATTAAATGCTAGGGCCAAGAACTTTTGACTATCCCACCAGTTTAGTTTATGTGTCAGGCTTATTTATCTGCCTTATATAAGGTATGATTAAACACATTAATTATAAAGTGTCTGCATGTCTCTTAAGAATCATAGTAAGTTAAGGGAATTTTCAAACAACAGCTATAGATTTGAAATATTTACTGAAAAGTGATTCAAGCACTATTAGAAGCAGAGACTTCTGAAGAAAATTAGAAAAAAAAAGTTGCTCTTGGAAAAAATCATGAAACAATGATACATAAAGGCACATACTGTAGGATCTACCCAAAAATCAAGCTCCAAAACTGACACTCCCACTCAGTCAATTTAGTAGTTAGTCACCAACAGTTAATTTAAGGGCTTCAGCCTACAAAATTATATTCTAAAATATCAAATTAAAGGGTTTTTGGTTGTTGTTGTTTCATCTGTTGCTCAGATGCACTTTTACTGAGTGCAGCTCACAGAGAACTAGACAGAAATATAGCCTGTATGTGTTTGGTGGGGAGGGGAAGGGGGTCGGGGGTGAGGGGGGTTGAAGGGAGGTAAGGGAGGAAACAAGGCTACAAACAACAGAAACACTATGAAAGTCTCCGGATGACTCTTCCAGTAAATGTCTCCTATCTTTATGTTTCAATGCAACCCTGGTAAGGAGGATAAGAGCCCAGAGGAGAACGAAGGAAGAAGAGGGAGGAGACAAGAAGGGAAATCAAAAGAAGGAAAGTTTTAAATAAAAAAACCACAGCAATGTCCTTCCGTTGTTTTTTTTTTCAAATTATTCCTGATAATTTGTTATGTTTACTGGGATTGCACCTGATGCAATTCCTTTTTCAATTTAATCCCATTTCAGCTCACGCACTTACGCATCCAGGCCATTTTAGGCCCAGTAACTAGGGACAAATGGCACTTCAAACTGCTGGAACTCTCAGGCTAGCCAAAGAAGAAAACATATAAACAAGTCCATCAATATAATTTGGTAAATGTTAAAATAAAGGCACTGTTATAAAGTACCATGGGAAAACAGCTGAAAAAAATATCCTCAGTTTTATTTATTTATTTTTTTAATGAAAATAATCATACAAATAGTATAACTACTCTGAAGCACACATACACCAGAAAATGGTATCATCTCAGGTCCTGGTAAATTTTTCTTCTTCTATCTTTAGTTTACAATGCCAGCAAATTTGGAAAGGGGTTAGCAGAGAGTAGTAAAGAAAAACATCTTATTTTTAATATATAAATTGAACCTAAAAGCATCTGAATATAAATTATTTTATCTACAGGGTTTCATTCTCTCTTCTCCCTTTGCATGCCTTGCCTTTTCGCTCTCGAACAGGCGGATCCCAACGCTCCTTCACATTTATGCTGCAGTTTAAACCTATGTACTAGAATTCAAACACAAAGTCCCCAGAGGTTCTAGTACCTAAACTGGCCATGCCAATTAGCCAAAGCAGGTGTTAGGTCCAACTGGAACCACATTGCCAAGAGACTACTCAATCTCTGCATGAGGAGAAGACCTGATGTTCATAGATATATACCAACCAATTCCTGCCAAATTAAATTACCTTCTCCTGACAGCAGACTAACTACCTGGGTTAATTCTTCAAGTATTGAAGAATTTGAATCTATCTCGCATACAAGAACAGAACTAAATCTGAATTCAGCTTTATTCTAATTGACATATTATCAGCCATAATTTTTCCTCATTACCACCACCACTAATCAGCAACACCACCAAAATGACCTATACTAAAAGAATTTTTGACAAAGGATGATAACCGAAACACTTCCTACTTTGTTTTTAATCTTACATCACAAATTTCTTTGTAAATCTCCCCTACATCTCTCTGCCATTTGGAAAAGCCTTACTTATTCTTCAAGATCAAGATCAACTGTCTTTTCAAGTGAAAGTTTTCCCAACAATCCCAGTCACAAAGTTTTCCCTTCTTTACTTTAATACATTTTTTTATAACTTCACTACAACATTTAATAGACTTCACTGTACTCGTTCATTTTTCTGTCTCTATCTTCTACACCATAAGCTATAAACCACTTTAATCAGTAAAAAGACAGTGGGCCTTTTGTTGGGATCAAACTGGAGAGGTGAATCTGAATTTTATCACTTTAATAAAAGGTAAGTTGCTATCATCTGTAAAAAGCTTATCACTTGTAAAAACTTGGCATACAACATGGCAAGCAAACTCACTGCCCTCCCCCCCTCTCTACACAGGACATGATTCCCAGAGGTGTAAACCACCCTGGCAATCTGGAACAGAAATCCTAGAATGAGCTGGGACTCAGAATTGAGAAAGTCTTCTCGATCAAAAGGGAGAAAAGAGAAATAAGATAAAATAAAGTGTCAGTGGCTGAGAGAGTTCAAACAGAGTCAAGAAGTTATTCTGGAGGCTATTCTTATGCATTATACAAATATCCCCTTTTTAATTTAAGGTATATTAGCGAGGCTAGAGGGAAGTGTCTGAAACTGTAAAGCTGTGTTCCAGTAGCCATCTTTCTTGAAGATGATTGTATAATGATATAGCTTTTGCAATGTGACTGTGTGATTGTGAAAACCTTGTGTGTCTGTTGCTCCTTTTATCTACGGTATTGACAGATGGGTAAAACATACAGATTAAAAATAAGTAAATAATAGGGGAAACAAATATTAAAATAAATTGAGTAGATTGAAATACTAGTGATCAATGAAAGGGAGTGGTAAGGGGTATAGGAAAAAAAAATAGGGGGAACAAAGGTTAAAATGTATTGGGTAGATGGAAATACTCCTGGTCAATGAGAGGGAGTGGTAAGGGGTATGGTATGTATGAGTTTTTTCTTTTTCTTTTTCTGGAGTGATGCAAATGTTCTAAGAAATGATCATGGTGATGAATATACAACTATGTGATGATACTAGGAGTCATTCACTATATACGATGAATGGAATGTTCATATAAGAATGTTCATGTTTTCATGTAGCTTTTTTGTCAATTAAAAAAATAGAGTAAACAATAGGATGATGTAAAAAATAAACCTGAGATTTCTAGCTTGAAAAAAACCTGGGCATAATCATATCTCAGGGTGCTGGTCTGACTCTGTAGTGGACCCCAGAAAAACCATGCCCTTTGATCCTCCTTCAATTTTGCTAGGTGGGAGCATTTTGATTGTTTACATGAAGATAAGATGTGACCCACCCAAGTGTGGGTGGTAACTTTTGATTAGAGGATTCCCATGGAGGTGTGTCTCTACCCACTGAAAGTGGAGTTGCTTGCTGGAATCCTTTAAAAGAGGAAACATTTTGGAGAGAGTCCCTTTTTGGTAGAGCCACGAGAAAGCCAGCAGACGCCGCCATTTGTTCGCCATGTGCCCTTCCAGCTGAGAGAGAAACGTTGAATGTCGTTGGCCTTCTCGAACCAAGGTATCTTTCCCCGGATGCCTTAAATTGGACATTTCTATAGACTTGTTTTAATTGGGACATTTTCTTGGCCTTAGAACTGTAAACTAGCAACTCATTAAATTCCCCTTATAAAAGCCGTTCCGTTTCTGGTATATTGCATTCTGGCAGCTAGCAAACTAGAACACTCAGGTATCCATACGTTTGCTAGAAGAAAGCCAATATACAGCAAGCAAACAGGGTAGAGAATAATGGTGATCCCTCCAAGGTACACAATACCAAGAACAAAGGTGCATGTTCAGCAACACTAATTGTGCTCTCATTTGAAAAACAAATAGCTACAAATATCCCATATGGCACCCATCGAGAATTATTCATGCTATCTTCAACTAATAGCCAGCCAACTGGAATTCAAAACATTTTACACTATAATAGTACAATGAGTAGTTTAGTAGATAAAATGTGGCCATGAAAGTGAGTGAAACGATATTCTCTTAAATGTTTGTGTTCATAAAATAAATAGGCTTAATTAATGAATAAGTAGGTACTTTTTAGAAGATCCTGAAGAGGACACAAGTACCTTCAAGTAGGTACTCATATGGTATAGTGTGCTGATTCTTTTTTATATCTCTTTAATTCTGGACTTGTGGTTTAATTTTTACAAATATTTCTACATCAAAACTGCTATTTATACCGAAGGGTTTCCCTTGGCCCACAATGAAAATAAAAGAGGCAGCGATAAAGAAGAAGAAGAGAGAAACAAAAATCAAAGTTTCTGACTCCTCTATGTAACTGGTAAAGAGCTAGATGAGAAATAAGCAGTCGGAAGATTGAGGATATGCACATAATAGAAAGGAAATCTGATACAAATTTAATAATAAAAAGTAAAGGGTATATGTATGCATGTGTCCCATTCTCTATTAATCAACCCTTTCTACCTGCCCTCAAAAGAAGAAAGAAAGATATCAAGGAAGACATGTTAAAACTTGAGAGTTGACAACATCAGCCACCTGGTAACCAAATGGCTCAAAGCTGCCAGGTTGCTATATGAAGTGGCAATAGGTGAGCAAAGGAGAGGGAATAGTAACCATAGATCAACTGCAAGACAGATATTCTTACACTCCAGTGCCTGCAGAGCAACAAAGTAGCAACACACTTTACTTCCTGATATTGAAGCTAGCTGTGTTCCAGTATTGAAACCATAAAAAAATCTACGATGCATGTACCTATGACACTGGACATTACAAAAATTAACCATATGAAAATATAAAACTGATAAAGCACTCTGAATTAATTTTTTAAAGAAAAGGCAGCAAAAGTATAATATGTATCAAGGGAAAAACACTTCTTAACTAGATTTCCTTCTCTGTAAGAGAAGGGGTTTGAGTCAAATAATCCATAACTCTAGAAACACAATGTGGCAAATCTGGCTCCTAATACTTCCTGAGGGGCTCATCTTCCTTACTACAAATTATTAATCTGTGGCTCAGGTCCTTCGGGTTTCCTTCTTCTTTTTTTTTTTCCTTACCTCATAGCCTACCTAATACTAATCAAGGATTATCATTCCATCAATAGTTTAAATAACTTTAAATTAAAAAGAATCATTTATTAATAGTGTCTTCACATTCCTAGAATTTACATGCCTGACAACAGAATTCATCTCTTCAAATAAATCTCAGTCATTCTTCATCTCAGGATAACAGTAATACAAATAAGGAATGAATGCATATATATCAAAAAGTCCAAAAAGAAAAGTCAAAACAGTCTTAACATCACTTACTTTTTAGAGGGTAGGTTAGCACCAGCAAAAAGATTAAAAGGTATCAGACCTGACATTAAGCAATAACTTTACCTGCCTCTTCCTCTCTGACTCCCACCCCCACCCCAAACAGCTACTATATGTAGCTAAAAATCTGTACCTAGGCCGCAAATATTCAGACCTAACAAGAAGTCCCTCCTGTTTTGTTTGAGTCAAAGAAAGAAATCTGCAGCAAACAAGATAAAATACTGAGGAGCAGTAGAAAAGAACATCACTCAAATAATTTAAAATAAATCATAGCTTAGTTTTTGTTGCAATTATTCAAAGGTCAATTTCATGATTCATTATTTTTTAAACTTTTTTATCGTATAGTATGACATATATACAAAGCAAAGAGATAAAAAAGCAATAGTTTTCAAAGCACTCTTCAAGAAGCAGTTACAGAACAGATCCCAGAGTTTGTCATGGGCTACCATACGATCCTCTCAGATTTTTCCTTTTAGCTGCCCCAGAATATAGGAGGCTAGAGGGGGTTGAAATATTTTTTCATCATCACAATCGACTTTTTTTTCCTTCTTTTTTTGTGAAAAATAACATAGCTACAAAAGAGCTATAAATTTCAAAGCACAGCACCACAATTAGTTGTAAAACATATTTCAGAATTTGACATGTGTTATAATTCCACAATTTCAGGTTTCTACTTCTGGCTGCTCTAAGATACTGGAGACTAAAAGAGATAACAATTTAATGATTCAGCATTCATATTCATTTGTTAAATCCTATATTGTAAAACTCCACCATCACCTTTGATCTTTCCATCCCTCTCTTTAGGAGTGTCTGGGCTATAGCCATTCTAACTCTTTCATATTGGAAGGGTCTGTCACTAATATGGGGTAGGGAGATGGACCTATCTGATGTTCTGGAGCGGCTGGGCCCTCCAGGTCTCAGGACTTATTCGGGCCAGGGACCCATCTGGAGGTTGTAGATTTCTGGAAAGCTACTCTAGTGCATGAAACCCTTGTGGGATCTTATATATTGCCCTACGTGTTCTTTAGGATTGGCTGGAATGGTCCTGGTTGGTGTTTGGCAGGTTATGATATAGGTAGCAAGGTCTAATTGAAGATTGTGTAAAAGCAAGCTCCACGGTAGCCTCTCGACTCTATTTGAACTCTCTCTGCCACTGATACTTTATTAGTTACACTTCTCTTCCCCTTTTTGGTCAGGATGGAATTGTTGATTCCATGGTACCAGGGCCGCATTCATCCCTGGGACATGATTCATTATTTAAAGAGCTTCTTTCTGTACTTCACAGAAACCTGACTATGCATGTCTAGAAAATGAAGCTGGGGAACATAAATTGGTGACCCCAGAAATAGAACAAACACATAGCAATGAATGGATGACTCCGTGAACCTGCTGGGCTCCAGGAACAGAAACAAGCAAAGGCAGTCTGGAAATAAAATCTTGCAGAAGATAAAAGTACCAAAAGCGAGGCTCATTAGTTGAAATCAGACCCAAAAAATTCCTTAAAGGAAGGTGAAAAAAAGCTATAATCAATACCTAACTTACTAATTGTATCAAACTGGCACCTGCAGTGTATAAGAAAACATTCTATCAGACAAAACTTGGGTCATGACAGAGAGTTATTATGTCTGTAATATTTCAATAATATTGCAGAATAGAAGGTTGGACCTGGACTAAAGATATGGTAGAAAAGGGTGAAGGAAAATAACATAGAACTGGGGGTACCAGAGAGATAGAGGGGATGGAGAAGAACATCAAAAAAGAAAGAAAGAAAATAGATTTTCTACTCAAGATGTAAACTGTAAACTAAATTTCCAAAGTGCATTTGAAAACAAAACTGAGATCGCTAAGAAATTCATCAATATCATATGAATTCATACACCCAATAAAATGAAACCTTGAAATGAGTTTAAAAGAAATGTTTATGATCCTTAAAGTAAAGAACTGAGAGCCATGAAAAAAGAAAATAAGATACAAAAAACAGAATTAAGAATAAATGGCCCTTGTACATGGGAGCTGGGTTCAGAAAATTGGATAGATGGGTGGGTGGGTAGGTAGGTAGGTAGGTAGGTAGGAAGGAAGATAGCTAGATAGACGGATGAGATAGCAAATGTGGCAAAATACTAAAATTTGTGGATCTGAGTATCTCAGGGTATAGGGCTATGCTGGAGTTCTCTGTAAGCGGTTTATATTATTTTTGCAACTGTTCTGTAAGTTTCAACGTATTTCAAAATAAAAAGTTAAAAATAAAGAAGAAATGACCTATCACCATCCAAAACCATTATCTTGCAAAATCACAAACAGTGGCTCTCAGGAAAGAAGAGAACCACACACTATATGTTCTCTAGGTCTTTTAGAAAACATGGAGCTGTTTCTTTGGCCACACAAATGTAAATCTACAAGACAGGCGGTATTGTCATTACCAAGGGAATGGGCAAGTTTCAAAAAGGAAGGCCTCACAAAATGTGACTAACAGCAAAAGTCGAAGAGCCTATAATGTTTCCCAGAACGCTGCTGGCGTTGCTATAAACAATTTAGGGTAATAAGACATTTGCCAAGAGAATTAATGTGCCTTTAGAGCACATTTAAGCACTTTTTTTTTTTTTAACATGGGTAGGCACCGGGAATCGAACCCGGGTCCTCAGGCATGGCAGGCAAGCACTCTTCCCTGCTGAGCCACCGTGGCCCACATTTAAGCACTTCAAGGGTTAAGACTGCTTCCTGAAACGCATGAGGGAAAATGATTAGAAAAATAAGAAAGTCAAAGAAAAAACTGGATGAGTTCAACTGAAGCATCAGCCTGCTCGACCCAAAGTATACTTTGTAAGAACCAATGGAAAGGAGCCTGAGATGCTAGAATCTATGTCCTAGGAATTCATGATATAAAAGGAGGAAAAATAAAATTTCAAAACTCCTGGATTGCAAATATATTCTCTTTAATTTTCTCTTCATTCAGAAGTGTTCTATCTCCTCTTCCAAAGAAAAAGTAATTAAAGCAAACTTTGTGTATTGATTCATCGGGTGCTGTTAATATTAAAATTAAGTATTTTACTTGCTAGAAAAAAATTGGACATAAAAAAAGAATCAATCATAAATCTTTATAAATTATATTTTTAAAAAAACAGTGGTATCACTCATTATCAAAGCACCCAATATCCAAACTTTGGATTGACTGGTCAGCAAGGGATATTAGTCTAAAACAAAACAGTGTTAATTCCAAGACTGGACATAATAGAAACACAAACGTCTATTATACATGCACTAATTGGGTATGTAATGAACTGATTAATTCAACCAGAATGCAGAGGTGTGAAATAAGGAGGGCAAAAGAATATAGACTTCAGAGTATATTCTTATGTATTTTCTTGAAATCTCTTTTAAGTAACAAAGTGACACCATATATTTCTCAAGCAAAAGTATTTGTGGAAACAGTGCATCTTATTAGAAAGGGCACTTGGGTCGCAAATGACTACGGACACTTTCTTTGAAAATCACGTTCAAGTTCACTATTGACTACTCTCCAAATTTACTTTTTTAAATGTAAAGACACTGGCAATTCAGCCAAAATTTAAAATTCCATTTGCTTCTTATCATTCTTAATGAAATTGTTTCCTTTTCAACTGCCACAAGGAAACAGAAAGGAACTCAGTGAGCTTCTTATACTTCATATAGAATTGGGAAAGGGCTATTTATGTAACAAAATGGCAACCACTTCTATGTTACCTTCACATAATAAAACAGGCTTATCAAAAGCCTACATGGGGTGCAAGAGAATTCTCACCTGCCATGCAGGAGACCCAGGTTCGATTTCTGGTCCATGCACTTACCGAAAAAAAAAAAAAATCCACTAAATGGTGCTGCAATAACTGGATAGCCACATGGAAAAAGAATGAAATGAACCCCCCACCATACAGCATACAAAAAAATAAATAAATAAAAACATTTTTTAAGCCTATATAAAGATTCTCACTGGCAAAAAATTAATAATAAATTTTAACTTCCTTTCCAGGCCTAGGAATCAAAGGCTTGTATTAACGAATCATGTCTGGAAATGAAAAAATAATGGTATTACAGTTTTGAATGGCCAACTATCTTCTGAAGCCAACCCCTGTCTCTGTCACCTGGCAGCAAATCAATGTGACCTGCAAATCAATGTATCAAATGGTTGTAGTATCTAAAACCCATATCAACAATAAACAGTGTTACTTTAACAAGTCTGCAAAGTTTAATTCCAGAATTCTTTATATAAATTATCAAACTCAAATTTTAAATAGGATTTTAAAAGACAAAGAAACTAAGCCTAACAATCATGCAATTTCAATTCTATTTAGATCGCCCTCCAATAAAATAAAATAACTAGCTCTATAAGTATCTTTTGACGTAGAATGGTAATATACTAGTAATTAATTTAGAAAAAAAATCATTGCTATTACTCAGTTTTCTACATTAGGACCACATTTGTGCAACAGGTAAGGGAAAGAAAGAAATGCCAACTCAGACATTACCGTGTAACAAGAGTTCCATCTGAAATCTGTTAAATTTTCACTTGTTAAAATAGCTTAAAAAAAATCTCTGAAAGATAAGAGTCCATGGAAATGAATTAAATATCCTACACTGTTGATCTCTGAATGTCTGTGTATTCATGTAAGACAAGTTTAATATATGAAGCTCATTAAAGATTTATGCTTAGTTTCTTGTGCTAATAATAGCTAATACATGATGGAAAACATACTTAAAGTTTAGAAACATATGTTGAGCACATGTGCACATGTAAAGTTTTCAAAGATGCTTTAAAATGTGAAAATGCATAAGTCTCCCATTTTCCTTGCTAAATGTTAATTGTCATGTACTCACGTCCAACACATACCATTGTGACAAAGCAGAGACTCCAAAAAAGGCAATTTTGAAGCCATGAGCTGAATGTAATGCTTATACAAAGCAAAACTTATTCAAGGTCAGAAGTTTAGAGGTTTTCCAATATCAACTTCTAAATGTATTGGCTTTCTATAATAAATATTACACAGATTCAAAAACATTCTTATTAAAACAGTTTTTGAAAACAACCATAAGTAATATACATGATATATGACCACTCTGTGGTTTAAACAGTATTTGTACAGCAGTTCACATTTTAGATGGTTCAAGCAAATTATATTTAATTAAGTTACAAAACTAAGTACCACAAAGTGCTGTATAATTTACTGGTCTAATAATGTTTTTTTAATGTCTATATTTTTGCCAGTCCAATAAAACTCTTTTTTCTGAACCCTGGATATGAGAAATTATTAAAGCTTTATCTCCATCCATTTCCACCAAAACCAGAAAAACAGTGATAGGATTAACGTGGGTGTTTAGTTTTTGTTCATATCAAAGAAGGATCTTAAAATTCCCACATTTTCCCCTACATATTATGAATATGAGTTTCATCATAAAACATTGTAACCTTTACTTTAATAATAAAACACAGCTATCAATAGGAATCTTCTTTTAAAAGTGTTCCTATATATTAAGCAAACTGGTTTTAAGAATTACATTTTAATGTAAACTGCAATATGATCAACAATGCATTGAAACTGGGTTTTAAAAATTATAAATGCCTTCATTTTCTCTGTACATCATAGACGTCACTTACCACACATTTTAAATACCGGGAAAACACTAATCAACAGTCTTCCTTCCATTAAAGAGGCACTTAAAAAGTTTAAAACTAAAAAGAAAAAAGGGGCCTGAAAAGTTATTGTGATTCCATTTCTATGAAATAAATATCCAGAATAAACAAATTCATCAATACAGGAAGTAAATGAATAAGCAAATTTATAGATAAAGGAACGGGAAAGGGAGGGAATGGGGAGTTGCTGCTTAAAAATATAAAGGGTTTCTATATTTGGATGATGAAAATTTTTTAAAATAGAAGGTAATAATGGTAGCACACTAATAATAGCATAAAACAACTCAAGTGTCCATCAACAGATGAATGGGTAAATAAAATGTGGTCGTGTGTGTATATATCTATCTATATGCACACACGTAAGAAGGAATGAAGTCCTGAAGTATGCAACAATATGAATGAACCTTGAGGACATTATATTAAGTGAAATAAGTCAGACTCAAAAGGACAAATATTGCATGATCTCACTGCTATGAACTAATTATAATGTGTAAACTCACAGACATAAAATAGAGAATACAGATTACCAAAATATCGAATGAGGCTAAAGAATGGAGAGTGGTTGCTTAATATGTGCAAAATGTTTAAGTAGGTTGAACTTAATTGTTTGGAAACAGAGGTTACGGTAATACATTATTGTGAGAATGATTAACAGTACCGAATGGTATATCAATGTGGTGGAAAGGGAAAGTTTAGACTCATGTATGTCACCAAGAGGAAAGTTGGAGGCTACAACATAGGAATGTATAACACAGTAAATCTTCTGGCGGACAATGTCTGTGACTAACTGCATAAATACAAAAACGCTCTCTCATGAACTAGAACAAATGTACAACACTATTACAAGGAGCTCATTAAAAAGGGGTATAAGGGGGTTCCAAGATGGCGGCTTAGTAAGGTACCTGCGTCTTAGTTCCTCCAACTCCAAATCAACTAATAGGTGAACAGAAACAGTGCAGAACAGCTCCCGGGGCTACGGCAGGGAATGGACACACAGCGTAACCCAGTCTGGACTGGCTAGTCTGACTGCGAGACTCGGCTGCGGTGAGATCCCCGAGTGGTGCACGATTTCCCGAGCAGCGGCAGCTGCGGCGGTCGGAGCTACTCTCTCCCTCCTTCCCGGGCCGGCTGAGAGTCTCGGAGAGGCAAGTTTCCCAAACCGAGGCGGCCGGCGCCCCTCTTTTGCGGGCGGCTTCGAGTCTCGGCTTCGAGTCCGCGCCTAGGAGTCTCGGATCAGAGGGCTATCCAAGCCGCGGTGCCCCCCCCGCCGCGGGAGGCTTCCTGGTCCGCTGGGGAATTCCCCAGGCCTGCTGCGGCCGGCGGCCAGCCACAGGGTCCCCTCAAGCCGCGGCAGCTGACGCCCCCACCACGCGCAGCCCCTGAACCAACGGAGAGAATTGGATCGGAAATCCCCAGGCCGCGGAGATTGATGACCGGGGGGGACCCATTCCAAACACTTGAGACAAACGTGTGCCACGTGCGCCACTTACTGGGCAAGATAAGAAAAACAGATCCCAGAGATTTCAGAGAAAAATCTTACAACCTTGCTGGGTCCGACACCCAGAGAAATCTGAATAAATGCCCAGACGCCAGCAGCAGAAGGTAACTGTCCACGCTCAAAAGATTGAGAATATGGCCCAGTCAAAGGAACAAACCAATAGCTCAAATGAGATACAAGAGCTGAGACAACTAATGCTGAATATACGAACAGAAATGGAAAACCTCTTCAAAAATGAAATCAATAAATTGAGGGAGGACTTGAAGAGGACATGGGCTGAACATGAAGAAGAAATAGAAAAACTGAAAAAACAAATCACAGAACTTATGGAAGTGAAGGATAAAGTAGCAAAGATGGAAAAAATAATGGATACCTACAATGATAGATTTAAAGAGACAGAAGATAGAATTAGTGATTTGGAGGATGGAACATCTGAAATCCAAAAAGAAACAGAAACTATTGGGAAAAGAATGGAAAAATTTGAACAGGGTATCAGGGAACTCAAGGACAATATGAACCGCACAAATATACGTGTTGTGGGTGTCCCAGAAGGAGAAGAGAAGGGAAAAGGAGGAGAAAAACTAATGGAAGAAATTATCACTGAAAATTTCCCAACTCTTATGAAAGACCTAAAATTACAGATCCAAGAAGTGTAGCGCACCCCAAAGAGATTAGACCCAAATAGGCGTTCTCCAAGACACTTACAAGTTAGAATGTCAGAGGTCAAAGAGAAAGAGACAATCTTGAAAGCAGCAAGAGAAAAACAATCCATCACATACAAGGGAAACCCAATAAGACTATGTGTAGATTTTTCAGCAGAAACCATGGAAGCTAGAAGACAGTGGGATGATATATTTAAATTACTAAAAGAGAAAAACTGCCAACCAAGACTCCTATATCCAGCAAAATTATCCTTCAAAAATGAGGGAGAAATTAAAACATTCTCAGACAAAAAGTCACTGAGAGAATTTGTGACCAAGAGACCAGCTCTGCAAGAATACTTAAGGGAGCACTAGAGTCAGATACGAAAAGACAGAAGAGAGAGGTATGGAGAAGAGTGCAGAAAGAAGGAAACTCAGATATGATATATATAATACAAAAGGCAAAATGTTAGAGGAAAATATTATCCAAACAGTAATGACACTAAATGTCAATGGACTGAATTCCCCAATCAAAAGACATAGATTGGCAGAATGGATTAAAAAACAGGATCCTTCTATATGCTGTCTACAGGAAACACATCTTAGACCCAAAGATAAACATAGGTTGAAAGTGAAAGGTTGGGAAAAGATATTTCATGCAAATAACAACCAGAAAAGAGCAGGAGTGGCTATACTAATATCCAACAAATTAAACTTCAAATGTAAAACAGTTAAAAGAAACAAAGAAGGACACTATATACTAATAAAAGGAACAATTAAACAAGAAGACATAACAATCATAAATATTTATGCACCGAACCAGAATGCCCCAAAATACGTGAGGAATACACTGCAAACACTGAAAAGGGAAATAGACACATATACCATAATAGTTGGAGACTTCAATTCACCACTCTCATCAATGGACAGAACATCTAGACAGAGGATCAATAAAGAAATAGAGAATCTGTATATTACTATAAATGAGCTAGACTTAACAGACATTTATAGGACATTACATCCCACAACAGCAGGATATACCTTTTTCTCAAGTGCTCATGGATCATTCTCAAAGATAGACCATATGCTGGGTCACAAAGCAAGTCTTAACAAATTTAAAAAGACTGAAATCATACACAACACTTTCTCGGATCATAAAGGAATGAAGTTGGAAATCAATAATAGGCGGGGTGCCAGAAAATTCACAAATAAGTGGAGGCTCAACAACACACTCCTAAACAACGAGTGGGTCAAAGAAGAAATTGCTAGAGAAATTAGCAAATACCTCGAGGTGAATGAAAATGAAAACACAACATTTCAAAACTTATGGGACGCAGCAAAGGCAGTGCTAAGAGGGAAATTTATTGCTCTAAATGCCTATATGAGAAAAGAAGAAAAGGCAAAAATTCAGGAATTAACTATCCATTTGGAAGAATTGAGAAAGAACAGCAAGCTAATCCCAAAGTAAGCAAAAGGAAAGAAATAACAAAGATTAGAACACAAATAAATGAAATTGAAAACATGAAAACAATAGAGAAAATCAATAAGGTCAGAAGTTGGTTCTATGAGAAAATCAATAAGATTGATGGGCCCTTAGCAAGACTGACAAAAAGAAGAAGAGAGAGGATGCAAATAAATAAGATCAGAAATGGAAGAGGAGACATAACTACTGACCTCACAGAAATAAAGGAGGTAATAACAGGATACTATGAACAACTTTACGCTAATAAATACAACAATTTAGAGGAAATGGACGGGTTCCTGGAAAGACATGAACAACCAACTTTGACTCAAGAAGACATAGATGACCTCAACAAACCAATCACAAGTAAAGAAATTGAATCAGTCATTCAAAAGCTTCCTAAAAAGAAAAGTCCATGACCTGACGGCTTCACATGTGAATTCTATCAAACATTCCAGAAAGAATTAGTACCAACTCTCCTCAAACTCCTCAAAAAAATCGAAGCGGAGGGAAAACTACCTAATTCATTCTATGAAGCCAACATCACCCTCATACCAAAACCAGGCAAAGATATTACAAGAAAAGAAAACTACAGGCCGATCTCTCTAATGAATATAGATGCAAAAATCCTCAATAAAATTCTAGCAAATCGTATCCAACAACACATTAAAAGAATTATACATCATGACCAAGTAGGATTCATCCCAGGTATGCAAGGATGGTTCAACATAAGAAAATCAATTCATGTAATACACCATATCAACAAATCAAAGCAGAAAAATCACATGATCATCTCAATTGATGCAGAGAAGGCATTTGACAAGATTCAACATCCTTTCCTGTTGAAAACACTTCAAAGGATAGGAATACAAGGGAACTTCCTTAAAATGATAGAGGGAATATATGAAAAACCCACAGCTAATATCATCCTCAATGGGGAAAAATTGAAAACTTTCCCCCTAAATCAGGAACAAGACAAGGATGTCCACTATCACCACTGTTATTCAACATTGTGTTGGAAGTTCTAGCCAGAGCAATTAGACAAGAAAAAGAAATACAAGGCATCAAAATTGGAAAGGAAGAAGTAAAACTATCACTGTTTGCAGATGATATGATACTATACATCGAAAACCCAGAAAAATTCACAACAAAACTACTAGAGCTAATAAATGAGTATAGCAAAGTAGCAGGTTACAAGATCAACATTCAAAAATCTGTAGCATTTCTATACACTAGCAATGAACAAGCTGAGGGGGAAATCAAGAAACGAATCCCATTTACAATCGCAACTAAAATTATAAAATACCTAGGAATAAATTTAACTAAAGAGACAAAAAACCTATATAAAGAAAACTACAAAAAACTGCTAAAAGAAATCACAGAAGACCTACATAGATGGAAGGGCATACCATGTTCATGGATTGGAAGACTAAATATAGTTAAGATGTCAATTCTACCTAAATTGATTTACAGATTCAATGCAATACCAATCAAAATCCCAACAACTTATTTTTCAGAAATAGAAAAACCAATAAGCAAATTTATCTGGAAGGGCAAGGTGCCCCGAATTGCTAAAAACATCTTGAGAAAAAAAAACGAAGCTGGAGGTCTTGACTTTAAGGCATATTATGAAGCCACAGTGGTCAAAACAGCATGGTATTGGCATAAAGATAGATATATCGACCAATGGAATCAAATAGAGTGCTCAGATATAGACCCTCTCATCTATGGGCATTTGATCTTTGATAAGGCAGTCAAGCCAACTCCCCTGGGACAGAACAGTCTCTTCAATAAATGGTGCCTAGAGAACTGGATATCCATATGCAAAAGAATGAAAGAAGACCCATATCTCACACCCTACACAAAAGTTAACTCAAAATGTATCAAAGATCTAAACATTAGGTCTAAGACCATAAAACAGTTAGAGGAAAATGTAGGGAGATATCTTATGAATCTTACAATTGGAGGCGGTTTTATGGACCTTAAACCTAAAGCAAGAGCACTGAAGAAGGAAATAAATAAATGGGAACTCCTCAAAATTAAACACTTTTGTGCATCAAAGGACTTCATCAAGAAAGTAGAAAGACAGCCTACACAATGGGAATCAATATTTGGAAACGACATATCAGATAAAGGTCTAGTATCCAGAATTTATAAAGAGATTGTTCAACTCAACAACAAAAAGACAGCCAACCCAATTACAAAATGGGAAAAAGACTTGAATAGACACCTCTCAGAGGAGGAAATACAAATGGCCAAAAGGCACATGAAGAGATGCTCAATGTCCCTGGCCATTAGAGAAATGCAAATCAAAACCACAATGAGATATCATCTCACACCCACCAGAATGGCCATTATCAACAAAACAGAAAATGACAAGTGCTGGAGAGGATGCGGTGAAAGAGGCACACTTATCCACTGTTGGTGGGAATGTCAGAAGGTGCAACCACTGTGGAAGGCAGTTTGGCGGTTCCTCAAAAAGCTGAATATAGAATTGCCATACGACCCAGCAATACCATTGCTGGGAATCTACTCAAAGGAATTAAGGGCAAAAACTCAAACGGACATTTGCACACCAATGTTTATAGCAGCGTTATTTACAATTGCAAAGAGATGGAAACAGCCAAAATGTCCATCAACAGACGAGTGGCTAAACAAACTGTGGTATATACATACGATGGAATATTATGCAGCTTTAAGGCAGGATAAACTTATGAAGCATGTAATAACATGGATGGACCTAGAGAACATTATGCTGAGTGAGTCTAGCCAAAAACTAAAAGACAAATACTGTATGGTCCCAATGATGTGAATCGACACTCGAGAATAAACTTGGAATATGTCATTGGTAACAGAGTTCAGGAGGAGTTAGAAATAGGGTAAGATAATTGGTAATTGGAGCTGATGGGATACAGACTGTGCAATAGGACTAGATACAAAAACTCAAAAATGGACAGCACAATAATACCTAATTGTAAAGTAATCATGTTAAAACACTGAATGAAGCTGCATCCGAGCTAAAAAATAAAAAAAAAAGGGGGGGGGGGGGGAGGTATAAGGAAAATAGTACCTATTACAAACTACAGACTGTAGTTAACAGTGATATTTTAATATTCTTTCATCAACATTACAAATATACCACATTAATACTACTGGTCAATAAATGGGGGGAGTGGAATAAAGGGAGACAAGGAATATGGCAGATTTGGGTTTTCTTTTTTACGTTTATTTACTTTCTGAAATAATGAAAATATTCTTTAAATTGATCATGGGGATGTATTCACAACTATATGATAATACTGTGAGCCAGTGACTGTATACTTTGGGATGATTTGTATGGTATATGAAAATTATCTCAATAAAACCGCATTTCTAAGAAACTGCCTACAGAAATTAAAGATCTCATGGATTAGAAGACTCAGTATTGTTAACCTGTCAATTTTACCCAAGTTGATTAACAGATTCAATGTAATCCACATTCCCAACAGGTTTTTATGCTTTTATACAATCTTTATTATGAAGGACCAATGTTAAAAAAAGTGAAATGTATGGAAGCCGTTGCTTGTGAAGTCTTTTATATACTCTAGTGGCAGAGATGCAACATCTAGTTCACTGCTATATATGAGCACAGATTTTTTTCCTGGGCCATATGATTTAGAGTTTGATTTCTTACCAGAGTCACAATCTTACTACACCTATTCTTTTATGTCTGGCTTATTTCACTCACAGCACTACACCCTCTAGGGTCATCTATGTTGTCATATGCTTCAGGACCTTCTTTTGTCTTACTGCTGCATAATATTCCAATGTAAGGACTATACCACATTTGTTTACCCACTCACTGGTTAATGGGCACTTGGATTGTTTCTATCTTTTAACAACTATGAATAGTGCTGCTATGAACATCAGTGTACAAATGCCCATTCATGGGCAGGACTCAGTGGCTCAGCAGCCAGAGTTCTCACCTGCTATGCCAGAGACCCTGGTTCGATTCCCGGCACCTGCCCATGCAAAAAAAAAACAAATGCCCATTCAGGTCACTGCTTTCAGCTCTTCAGCACTTCTTTCAGCTGGATCATAGGGCAATTCAATATTTAATTTTCTAAGGAAAGCGCCAACTGTCTTCCATAGTAACTTAACATTATACATTTCTACCAGCAGTGAGTAACTGTTTCAATTTATCCACATCCTCTCCAACATTTGTAGTTTACTGTCTGTTCAACAGTAGCCATTATTATAGGTGTGAGATGATATCTCATTGTAGTCCTGATTTGCATTTCCCTTATAGCTAATGAAGATGAGCATTTCTTCATGTGCTTTTAAGCCATTTGTATTTGCTCTTCGGAAAAATGTCTAGTCATATCTTTTGCCCATTTTATAATTGGGTTGTTTGTTTCTCTGTTGTTAAGTTGCATATTTTCTTTAATACATAGGACATCAAGCTTTTATGCAATATATGGATACCAAATATTTTCTCCAACTGAGTTGGCTGCCTTTTCACCTTTTTGACAAACCTCTTTGACGCACAGAAGCTTCTAATTCTGAAGATTTCCCATTTTTTCTTTCACAGCTTCGTGCTTTGGGTGTAAAGATGAAGAAGCTACCTCCTATCACTAGGTCTAGAAGATGTTTCCCTATATTTTCTCCTACGAATTTTATGGTACTAGCTTTTACATTTAGGTCTTTGGTCCATCTTGAGTTAATTTTTGTACAGGATGTAAGATAGCAGTCCTCTTCCATTATTTTTGCTATTGATACCCAGGTTCCCCCAAGCTTATTGAAAAGACTATTCTGTCCCAATGTGGATTTGGGGGCCTTGGTGAAGATTAATTGACCATAGATTGGATGGTCAATCTCCATGCTCTCAATTCAGTTCCACTGACCAATACTTCTTTCTAGCTTTGTGCCAGTTCTCTGCTGTTTTGATGACTGTGCCTTTATATTAAGCTTTGAAGTATAGGGAAATATTAATCCTCCCACTTAATTCTTCTGTTTTAGGATATCTTTAGCTATTCGAGGTTTCTTTCCTTCCAAATAAATTTTATAACTAGCTTTTCCAAGTCTTCAAAATAGGTTGTTGGATTTTTATTGATAAAACCAAAATTGGTTGTTGGAATTTTAATAGGTATTGCATTGAATCTGTAGATCTGTAGATCTGTAGATCAATTTGGATAGAAGTGGCATCTTAACAACATTCAACCTTCCTATCCATGAGCACAGAACATATCTCTATCTATTAAGAGCTTCTTTGATTTTTTTAGCAATGTTATAGTCTTTGGTGTACAGGTCCTTTACATCCCTCGTTAAGTTTATTCCTAAATAGTTAATTTTTTTAATGCTATTTTGAATGGATTTTTTTTCCTTAATTGTCTCCTCAGGGAGCTCATTATTTGTTGTTCTAGTTTGCTAGCTGTCGGAATGCAATACACCAGGAATGAAATGGCTTTTATAAAAGAGGAATTTAATAAGTTGCAAGTTTACATTTCTAAGGCCAAGAAAACATCCCAATTAAAACAAGTCTAGAGAAATGTCCAATCTAAGGCATCCAGGGAAAAATGCCTTAGTTCAAGAAGGCCAATGAAGTACAGGGTTTCTCTCTCAAGTGGAAGGGCACATGGTGAACACAGAGTTTCTCTCTCATCTGGAAACGCACATGGTGACACAGTCAGGGTTCCTCTCTCATCTGGAAGGGCACATGGCGAACACGGCATCATCTGCTAGCTTCTTCTCTTGGCTTCCTGTTTCATGAAGTTCCCCAGGAGGCATTTTTGTTCTTCATCTTCAAAGGTCACTGGCTGGTGGACTCTGCTTCTTGTGGCTATGTCACTCTGCTCTGCTCTCCCTGAATCTCTCTCATTCTCCAAAATGTTTCCTCTTTTATAGGATTCCAGTAAACTAATCAAGACCCACCCAAATGGGCGGAGACACGCCGCCACCTAATCCAGCCCAATAACACTCTTGATTAAATCACATCTCCAGGGAGATGATCTAATTACAGTTTCGGGCATGCAGCACTGAATAGGGATTAGAAGAAACAGCTGCCTTTACAAAATGGGATTAGGATTAAAATATGGCTTTTCTAGGGTACATACATCATTTCAAACCAGCACACCTGATCACTTATAGCTCTGGTACCAGGAGTGGTTCTTGAGAAAAAGAATCTTAAAAATGGATTTTTTTGCATTTGAGTCTCTACTCTGATTGGCTCAAAGGCAATATTTCCAATAATCAAGGTAGCACTGACAGTCAATGGCTCAAGGTGACAACAGATATGCAAAATATTACCATTTGATTCTGCTAATTGTATGCTTATACAAGGTAAGGCTGTAAGGGACTGTATTGGACACTTTAACAGATTTTGTGGAGTTAAAAAGTATAATGATGTTGGCTGGTTCTTCCTAGATATGCTGGATGCAGTAATAAAAGAAAGGGATAAGCTGAAGGTTTCTAATTTGCAGCTTAAGTGCCAGATAAAAGTTTCTATGTATGCCCTTAAAGAAAATCTTCAGTGCCTGATAGACCTGTAACCATCTCCCTTGGGGAAACAGCCCTCATTCCTCTGTCTGGAGAGATTAATCCTGTTTCATGACATGAAACCACAAATGAATACACTGAGGTAACTGGCTTGAAAGATGCTTCTCTTTTTCATGACCCACCCCCATTACCCTCTTTTTTTCCAGGCTTAAAACTAAAGTCCCAACAGGCCCTAAAAATGTGGGGCACAAAGTGTGACCCATAAAGAGGTACACTATACTTCAAAAGAGCTGCGTGAACTTTCCAATTTATATAGGCAGAAATCTGGGTAATACACATGGGTCTGGATATAAAGGTGTGGGATAATGATGGAATATAAAGCTGCTTCAAGCTGAATTTATCAATATGGGCCCACTCACTAAGCAAAGATTATAGATTCAATGTTGTAATTCAAGATATTAGAAAGGGCATGAACAGTGTGTATGGGTGGTTGGCTGAAACATGGATCAAACAGTAGCCAACATGACCTGAGGTTGAAATGCCAGAACTGCCCCGGTATAATGGAGATGAAGGGATTGAAAGGCTTAGAAAGAATGGAATGTTAGAGAGTGGACTTATCATGGAAGACGTGCTCACATCACCCAGGAATACCCAGAGGATACACCTCTTACCAGGACTGTGAGAAATAAATTTGTAAGACTAGCTCCATCATCCCTGAAGAGCTATGTAGTTGTCCTTCCCTGTAGGTCAGATGTTACTGTGGGGAACTACAGTCACTGAGCTGAAATCCTTAAACACAATGGGGATGACCAGATCCCAAGTTGGGAGAAGCCATGCGGTGGCACTTAACAGACAAAGACAAAGTAGGCGTAATTATCATAATAGCAGACTCAAAACAGAAGTCAAAATACTATGACTCAGAAAGAATTATGGTATTGGCTAATACATCACGGGGTACCTAGAAGTACAACAGATGGGCAGTCTACTAAATTCTTGTTTGATCTGTATAAGCAGAAGAGTTCTAGGTCAAATAAACAAAAGTCTCACTTAAATTATAAAAATATAATCACAGCCCCTTAATTCCCAGACTTGAGAGAGTTCACAGACCCAGAGCCCCTTGAATGAGGAGAACACCAGGCCCCCTTGGGGAAGGACCCTGTTACACTGCCAAAAATTTATACTGTCAATCTTCTCCCAGCATTCCCCAAGACCTATGGTCATTTACCAGGGAAACTGTGCACCAGGAAAAGTAAATGACCAGATATTTGGGGGATTATTAGATACTGGCGCAGCAGTGACAATTCCAAGAGACCAAAATGTCACTCTGCTCCAAGAGAGTGGGGGCTTACGTAGGTCAGCTGATCAACGGAGTCTTAGTTCAAGTCCATCTCACAGTGGGTCCCCAGACCCATTCTGTGGTCATTTCCCCAGTTCTAGAATGCATAACTGGAACTGACAGACTCAGTAACTGGCAAAATTTCCACACTGGTTCCCTGATTTGAGGAGTAACGGCTATTATGGTAGGAAAAGCCAAATGGAGGCCACTAGAACTGCCCATATCTAGCAAAGCAGTAAATCAGAAGCAATACCAGACTCCTGGAGGGATGAGAGAGATTAGTGCCACTCTTGAGGTTTTAAAGGAAACAGGAGTGATGATTCCCACCACATTCCATTCAACTCTATTTAGCCTATGCAGAAAACAGAAGGGTCTTGGAGGATGACAGTGGATTATCATAAACTTAACAGGCGGTGACTCCAATTGTAGCTGCTGTTTCAAATGTGATATTATTGCTTGAGCAAAAAAACATCACCTGGTACCTGGTATGCAGCTATTGACCTGGCAAATGCTTTTTTTTCAACAGCTGCTAGTAAGGACCACCAGAAACGGTTTGCTTTCAGCTGGCAAGATCAGCAGTATACTTTCACTGTCCTACCTCAGGGGTATATCCACTCTTCAACCCTTTGTCACAGGGACTTTAATCATTCCTCCCTCCCACAAGACATCACACTGGTCCACTATATTTAATGATATTATGTTGACTGGACCTAGTGAGCAAAAAGTAGCAACTACTCTAGACTTATTGGTAAGGTATTTGCATGTCATGGGATGAGAGATAAATCCAACAAAAATACAGGGGCCTTCCATTTCAATGAAATTTCTAGGTATCTAGTGGTTGTATAGGACATATTCCCTCTAAGGTGAAGAATAAGCTGTTGCATCTGGTACCTCCTACAACCAAAAAAGAGGCACAATGCCTAGTCGGCCTCTTTGGATTTTGAAGACAACATATTCCTCATTTGGATGTGCTACCCCAGCCCATTTACCAAGTGATCAGAAAAGCTGCTGCTTTTGAATGGGGACTGGAACAACAGGAAGGTCTCTGACAGGTCCAGACTGCTGTGAAAGCTGCTCTGCCACTTGGCCCAATGATCCAGCAGATCCAATGGTGCTGGTAGTATCAGAGGCAAATAGAAATGCTGTCTGGAGCCTTTGGCAGGACCCTATAGAAGAACCACAACAGGGTCTTAGGATTTTCAAGTTCAAGCCTTACCATCCTCTGCAGATACCTACTCTTCTTTTGATAAACAGCTTTTGGCCAGTTATTGGGCCTCAGTATAGAGACTGAATGCTTAACCATGGGCCACCAAGATGCCATGAGACCTAAGTTGCCTATCATGCTGTCTGATCCATAAAGTTGTGCTGTCTGACCCATGAAGTTGGGCATGCACAGTGGGACTCCATGAAAAAATGGAAATGGTATATACTAGATAGGGCCCGAACAGGTCCTAAAGGCACAATTAAGTTATATGAAGAAATGGCCCAATGGCCATGGCCCATGCTCCTGCCACATTACTTTCTGTCATGGTCAGGTTCATGTGTCAACTTGGCCAGGTGGTGGTACCTGTTTGGTTGGGCAAGTGCTGACCTGTCTGTTGCGATGAGGAGATTTCATAGAATTAAATCATGATCATGTCAGCTGCATCCACAGCTGATTCCATTTGTAATCAGCCAAGGGGAGAGTCTTCTGCAATGAGTGATGCTTAATCTAATCACTGGAAGCCTTTTAAGGACGATTCAGAAGAGACAGGCTCTCTTCCTGCTTCAGCCGGCGAGCCTCTCCTGTGGAGTTTGTCCAGACCCTCCAATGGAATCATCAGCTTCACGGTCTGCCCTACAGATTTTGGACTCTACATTCCCACAGTTATGTGAGACAATTTTATAAATTTTATATTTACAAATATTTCCTGTTGATTCTGTTTCTCTAGAGAACCCTAACTCATATGCCTTCTCTTTCCCAGCCCAGAACTATGACCTACTGGGAAGTTAGCTCATTACAGTCAGTTGACTAAGGAAGAGAAAACTTGGTCCTCATTTACAGATGGTTCTGGACAATATGCAGGTACCCCCTAAAAGTAGACAGCTGCAGCACTGCAGCCGCTTTCTGGGATATCCCTGAAGGACACATGAGTGGAAATTCTCCCAACAGGGAGAACTTTTAAGCAGTGTACCTGGCTGTTTATTTTACTTGGAAGGCAATCTGGCAGGAGATGTGTTTGCACACTGATTCATGGACTATTGCTAACAGTTTACTGAATGGTCAAGGACTTGAAAGGGGCATGATTGGAAAATGGGTGACAGAAATATGACCACACACCTCTGAACATGGGGAAGAGGTATGTGGATAAACATCTCTGAGTGGGAAAAAAAACATGAAGATATTTGTGTTCCATGTGAATGAGCAAGAGAGGGTAACTTCAGCAGAGGAAGGTTTAAATAATCAAGTGGCTAAGATGATCCATTCTGTGGGGACAAGTCAGCCTCTTTCCCCCGCTACTCGTGTCATTGCCCAATGGGCTCATGAACAAAGTGGTCATGATGGTAGGGACAGAGGTTATGCATGGGCTCAGCAATATGGATCCACTCACCAAGGCCAACCTTGCCTCTGCCAGTGCTAAGAGCCCAATCTGCCAGCAGCTGATACCCACACTCAGTGTCCGATATGGCACCATTCCCTGAGGTGATCAGCCTGCCACCTGGTGGGAAGCTGATTACACTGGACCACTTCTATCATGGAAAGAACAGCAATTTGTTCTAACTGGAATAGACACATACTCTAGATATGGGTTTGCTTTCCCTGCACGTAATACTTCTGCCAAAACTACCATCTGTGGATTTACAGTATGCCTCACCCACCATAACGGTATTCCACATGGCATTGCTTCTGATCAGAGAACCCACTTCATGACACATGAAGTGCAGAAATGGGGACATGCTCGTGGAATTCTCTGGTCTTACCATATTCCCCATAATCCTGAAGTAGCTGAATGGACAGGACAATAGAATGGCCTTTTGAAGACTCAATTACAGTGACAAGTAGGTGGCAATACCTTATAGGGCTGGAGCAATGTTCTCCAGGAGGCTGTGTAAGCTCTGAATCAGCACCCACTCTATGGTGCTGTTTCTGCCATTGCCAGGAATCACAGGTCGAGGAATCAAGGGGTGGAAACGGGAGCCACACAACTCACTATGATTCCTAGTGATCCACTAGGAAAATTTCTGCTTCCTGTCCCTGCAACCTCGAGGTCTGCTGGTCTACAACTTTTAGTTTCAGAAGGAAGAGTATTTCTACCAGGAAACATAATAATGATTCCATTGAACTAGAAATTAAGACCATCACTTGGCCACTTTGGGCTTCTCATGCCTCTGAATCAACAGGAAAAGAAGAGAATTACTGAACTGGCTGGGGTGACTGATCCTGACTATCACAAGGAAATAGTACTACAACTACCCAATGGAAGCAGTTTTCCTAGAATGCAAGAGATCCCTAGGTGTCTCTTAATACTTCCAGGCCCTACAATTAAAGTTAGTGGAAAACTGCAACAACCCAATCCAGGAAGGACTACCAATGGCCCAGAAACTTCAGGAATGAAGGTTTAGGTACTCTCCAGGCAAACAATCACGGCCAGCTGAAGTGCTTGCTGAGGGTAAAGGAAATATGAAATGAGGAGTGGTAGGTAGTGATAAATATGAGCAAAGACCAAATGGCCAGACAGAAACTAGGACTGTAATTGTATGAATATTTCTTCCTTATTTTGTTATGAGTATGTTTGCATTTGTATACAAAGCAAATATCTTTGTTTTCCTCTCTATCTTATCACCTTTATTATATGACATAAGTTGTATTGTTCATGTTATATAGTATTTAAGTTATACAGCATCAAGTTTAAAAGTAAATATTACCCAAGGATTTGCACTCTATTCTGGAAAGATGTAGTGTTTTGTATGCAGGACAGATGAGCAACATTAGTTGAAAAATATGTCTGCTATTGTTTTCTATTTAGAGATTAAGTATGGTTTAAGGAGATGTGTATAGTTGTCAACTTGACAAAGGGTGGACATGTGATAGTTAGGTTCAGTTGTCAACTTGGCCAAGTGATGGTGCCCAGTTGTTCTGTTGCTGTAGACTTAAATCATCAGCACATGGATTTCATCTATGGCTGATTACATCTGCAGTTAACTGAGGGGAATGCCCTCTGCAATGAGTGTCGTTTTAATCTAATCAGCCAGAGGTTTAAAAAGAGTAATCAGAAGTGAATTTCCTAATTTAACTTGTATGGTCAGTTTAATTGAACACCATAAGTACATGGAACCTTGAATAGGACATGAGATTTTGCTGGTTTGTCCAGGTTAGTGTGATGCCCCGATAAATTCCAGAGTGATTTGAATAGTGAATAAAGAAGTACTTGTATAGTCCCCTTGGGAGAATGGGGAAAAATTCAACTTCCCTATTTGGAGAATTCTTGATATTCTTGCAAGCAGTGGGGACAACCAAATCAATAGGGCAAGCTCTCAATCTTGCGGTTTGACCCTACAAAACTTATTCCTGCAAAGGATAAGCTAAGCCTACTTAAAATTGTAGCCAAGAGTCACCTCCAGAGAACTTTTTATTGCTCAGATGTGGCCTCTCTCTCTAAGCCGACAGAGCAAGCGAATTCACTGCCCTCCCTCCCTCGACGTGGGACATGACTCCCAGGGCTGTAAACCTCCCTAACAACATGGGACAGAAATCCTAGGATGAGCTGGGACTCAGCACGAAGGGATTGAGAAAACTGTCTCGATCAAAAGGGGGAAGAGGAAATGAGACAAAATAAAGTGTCAGTGGCTGAAAGATTTGAAACAGAGTCGAGAGGTTATTCTTACGCATTTTATAGATATCCTTTTTAGTTTATGGTGTATTAGAGTGGCTAGAGGGAATACCTGAAACTGTAGGAGCTATGTTCCAGTAGCCATATTTCTTGAAGATGATTGTATAATGATAGAGCTTTTGCAATTTGACTATGTAATTGTGAAAACCTTGTGTCTAATCCTCCTTTTATATACAGTATGGACAGATAAGTAAAAAATAAAGATAAAAATAAATAATAGGGGGAACAAAGGTTAAAATAAATTGAGTAGACTGAAATACTAGTGGTCAATGAGAGGGAGAAGTAAGGAGTATGCATGTATGAATTTTTTTCTTTTTTATTTTTTTTGCTGGAGAGATCCAAATGTTCAAAAAAAATTATCATTGTGATGAATATACAACTATGGGATGAAATCATGAGCCACTGATTACATACCATGTATAGAATGTTTGCATGTCAAGAATGTTTGTGTGTTTGCTTGTTATGTACAATAAAAATATTTTTTAAAAAGGAGGCATCAGCTGAGAGAATCTCTCTGCACTTCAGCCAGTCAGCCTCTCTAGGAAGAATTCACTAGAGACCATCATCAGAGCTAGAGTTACCAGCTTGCGGCCTGCCATGTGGAGTTTGGATTCATGCATCCCTATGGTTGTGAGGCACTTTTATAGATATCTCCTACTGATTCTGTTTCCCTAGAGAACCCTGGCTACTATAGTGAAACGTCTATGGAGGGGAATTTGACAATTTCTAACAAAAATTATATATGCATTTACCCTGTAACCTAACAATCCACTTCTACGAATTTATCCTGGAGGTACACCGTGACAATATGAGAATACCTATTTACAAAGTTATTCATTGTAGCATTACTTATAATTGGAAACACCTTAGATAGTACCCATAACAAAGGAAACTGCTTGAATATATGATAATACACATGCACAATGGAGTACCATGCATCTGTATTAAAAAAAGAGAGAAAAAGATTTCTTTGGCATGCTGTGGCATTATTTCCAGGAGATATTAGTAAATTTTTTTTAAAATTACTAATTTAAAAATTTACTTTTTTCACTAACTTTTTGCCAAAAGTTACATATAGTATACCAGCTTTTATATAACCAAGAAGGAAAAACAAAAGCATACACATATCTGTTTATCACTACAAAACAAACACAGGGAAGATAAACCAGAAACCAGTGAAGTTGGCTAGCTGCTAGGGATGGAGGAATGGGGTGAAAGGGATACAAGAGAGAACATATACCTTTTATATAGTTTTGACTTTTGAAAGCATATTAATTGCTCTACATAGTCAAAAACTATAATCAATTAGAATGCAAAGTGGCACAAAAAATATAAACACAAAGATGTCTAAAATAATAATTTAAAAACAACCTTGAAACTCAAAGAAACTAACACACCTAATTTCATTTCAAATGAATACCTTAACTACAGCTATGCACATAAGAAGAATGGAAGTAAAACTGGGAATACAAAAGGAGGAGAAGAGTGAAGAGGAGGAGAAAGAGAGAGGAGAAAGGAAGGGTAGGAGAGGGCTAATCCAAGAAACTTAAGGAAAACTATTTATGGATAATGTTAGTCAATATGATGTTGGGAAGGGGGGCAGGGGTTGGTAATTACAAACAAATTTTTCCACTCATTTTAACAAAGTTTGCTTATTGTAGTAAACGGATAAAGCAACTCTGAAACTATTTTAGATGTATTCTAGGATTGAGCAAATGAATACATTTATTAATGATGATGGGGAGCTAGGGTTCTCATGGCATACAGAGGAGCATTATGAATATGGAGCAGAAAAAACATCCTTGTGGACATGAACTGAAACTGGATATATTGCTCTATCAACTCATGATTTTTTATATGAATATACATATGTATATAGCTATTTTCACAGACGTGTGTGTACATACACACATATGTATAGGTATGAATGCATACGTGTGTGTATGTATAAATACACATTTATTTCCTAGCTCCATCTCCTGAAAGGGCTAAAAAGGAGAAAACAAACCAGAAGTAATGAGGACACCTACCACTACCACCCAAAGATCTTGGTATCTATTACTATTCCCCACGACAGGGGAACCAGATTGAAGGAGCTCCACTAGGAAAACATGCATGCCAAAATAATTAAGCAGAATAATGAATTATAAAGCATTTACAAAATAAGCATTCATGAGTCCATATGGACAGATACGGCTCTTGATTACAGAAGAATGCCAAGGGCTGATTGGTAAATGGGTAGGGACTACTGGAATGAGAAAACTACCATTTTGCAACCATCAGAGTAAAAAACTGGAACAAACAAGAATTATCAGTGAATGCTAAACCTATAGGGAACTATGATCAGAATCTTTGCAGTCTTTCCACAGACTGCTTATTGCTTCCAGGAGGGGAAAAAGAAATTATATAGTGGAGAAATCTGGAAACACCTTGGCAAAGTGATCAAAATTAACATTCCAATGAGGGGCAGCCAGGCATGGTATGCCTCCAGATGTTGTGTATCTTTTTCTCAGTGTGTCACATCTCCCTGTGCATGTTCCCACCAAGAATGCATAACCTCAATCTAATCACAAGGAAACTTCAGACAAACATAAAATGAAGAACATTCTATTAAAGGGGAGAAGAAGAGCAGGTGAAGATTGGATTTTTCAAAACTGTCAATGTCATAAAAGACCAAGGAAGGTGGTGGAAGTACACCAGGAAAAAAAAAGTGGTTAAAAAGAAATGATAATTAATGCATGGACTTGGAGAATTTCAGTTAAGAACAGAAACCATCAGGAGATAGAAATAGGGTAGATATTGGGTAATTGGAGCTGAAGGGATACAGATTGTGCAACAGGACTGATTGTAAAAATTCAGAAATGGATAGCCCAATACTACCTAACAGTAATACAATAATGTTAGTCCACTGAATGAAGCTGAATGTGAAAAAGATACAGGGAGGAAGGCTGTATGATATAATCTAGGAATGCCTAGAGTGCAAAATGATAGTGACTAAATGTACAAATTAAAAAATGTTTTTGCACGAGGAAGAACAAAGGAATGTCAATATTGAAGGGTGTTGAAAATAGATGGTAATTCATATTTTAAAACTTTAATTTATGCATGAGGCTAAAGCAAAAAATGTTTATTCGGTACAAAATTTATATTTTGACTAGTGCATTTCCTCATATAACTTATATGGACAGTCTACTTGAACACCATAAGTACACGGAACCTTGAGTAGGGCATGAGATTTTGTAGGTTTGTCCAGAGTGATGCCGTGATAAATCCCAGAGTGATCTGAACAGTGAATAAAAAAGTATATTCAAAGTCCCCTTGGGGGAATGGTGAGACAGAGGGAAAATTCAACTTCCCCAAGTGGAGAAGGCCTCATATTCTTACAAGCAGTGAAGACAAGAAAATCAATAGGCCGAACCTTCAATCTTGGGGTTTGTTCATATGAAACATATCCCCGCAAAGAACAGGCTAAGCCTACTTAAACTTAGGCCTAAGAGTGACCCACAGAGAACTTCTTTTGTTACTCAGATGTGGCCTCTCTCTCTTAGCCAACACGACAAGCAAACTCACGGCCCTTCCCCTCTCTATGTGGGACATGACTCCCAGGGGTGTGGACCTTCCTGGCAACGTGGGACAGAAATCCTAGAAAGAGCTGAGACTCAGCATCAAGGGACTGAGAAAACCTTCTTGACTGAAAGGGGGAAGAGAGAAATGAGGCAAAATAAAATGTCAGTGGCTGAGAATTTCAAATACAGTCGAGAGGTTATCCTGGAGGTTATTCTTACACATTACATAGATATCCCCTTTTTAGATTAAGGTATAATGGAGAGGCTAGAGGGAAGTGCTTGAAAATGTAGAGCTATGTTCCAGTAGCCAGGTTTCTTTAAGATGACTGTATATATAGCTTTCACAAGTGACTGTGTGATGTTCCTTTTATCTACAGTATGGGAAGACAAGTAAAAAAAAATATGGATTAAAAATAAATAAATAATAGGGAGAACAAATGTTAAAATAAATTGGGCAGAGGGAAATACTAGCGGTCAATGAGAGGGAGGGGTAAGGGGTTTGGTATGTATGAGATTTTTCTTCTTATTTATTTTTTAAATGATCATGGTGATGAATATACAACCGAAAGAAAGAAATAAATAAATATCATACTTATGAGGGGTTATCCTCAAGTGGACTCTGTACCTAAATGAAAAATGCTGTAAGAGCCATTACTAGATCAACTAACAAAATTGGAATGTGCACAATATATTTGTATCAATGCTAATTTATGAAGTTGATAACTACAACGGTTATATAAGAGAATGACCTATCCTAGGGAACTACAACAGAAGTTTTAGGGAAAAGAAGCATGATATATGTTACTTTACTTCAAATGGTTCAAAAAAGAATTTGTGTGAATATAACTGTACGGAGAAAGGAAGGAAAGGGGAAAGGAGGTGAGAGGAAAGGCACACACCATGGCAAGTGGATGAATCTAAATAAATGATATCCAGATACTCTTTATGCTATTTTTGTTTATGTAATTTTTTATTCCAGTTATTAAAAAGACAGATACTACACACTGAACTGTACAGTTAAAATGGCAAATTGTTAAAATTTTTTAAAAAACAAATAAATATATACATATCATGGAAATAGTACTCTGCTATATTCAGAATATTAACAAGTTAAGTGGGAAGAAACAGTTTAGGAGGCAATAAAAAGGCTATTAGATAAATACAACCATGAAATCATAGGGTCTTGGCCAAGGAATCTATGATTAGAAACAGAAAGTGGGACAAATGCTAAAGACATGAAAATAGAAAACCAGACAGGGCCTGTTACTGGATGCATCAAAAGGGAGGGGAAATTATTCAAATACGACTCCAATTTATAACCCTGCTAGCCAAGAGAATGTTCGTACTACCTTAAAAAAAAATTTCAATAGTTAGGCAAAGCACAGTTTCCTTCTCAACCATCCGACAACCTTTTCTATTCTCTTTTCCCCATTCTGGTGTAAAAACCGTTTGGAGAAGAATTATATGAAATGTTATTTGCCAGCACAAGCAATCTGTCTCCACAAGGTAAAACAGTAAGAATAAATACGGTTAATTCAGATTTTGACTAAATACCTTTAAAATATTCTTACATATGAAGAAAAAGTCAGGGGAATGTCTCATATTAAACTATAATATACATTCATCCTACTCACCTCCAAAACTGTACATGTGTGTATGTACACATATATGAATACTTATATACTCATTCCAAGCCCATTCAGTCCATTAATATTATCATTAAAGACCAAAAAAAACATAAAACAAGTTTAAGATTAAATCATAAATTAAAAAAGAGAACAGTATCTTCAAAAGGCTGAAGTAAAAAAAAATTACAGAAGACTGAGTCAAAGTAAAACTGAATTACCTGGCTAAACAATCAAATGATGTTCAAATAGGAGTCTATTTTTATTGATCTCTGACTCCACTGTTCAGCAAATGTTTTGATCCTGAGAACAAAATAAAAACAAAAAGAAAAAGAATATTTAATTTTATTGCCCTTTCTTAGTTCAAGAATTATCATCAGTCACACACAAATTAACTCTTCCATCTTTCCCTTCTCTGGATATAAGAAACAAAAAAGCAAATGTTACCAAATACAATGCCTCTCCCTAAGACTTTGTGCTCATACCTTATTTTGTCATATATTACTACCTTGGGTTAGAGTCAGGTATTGCATAAACAGCATACTGTCATGGTTTATAAGCATGGATAAAAAAAAGTGAGAGTAGAGGATGCCAGCTCACAGTCCTGAAAAGTTAAAAAAAAAAAAAAAGATAGATAATCTGAACTTGTGGATGTTCCCAGCTGCCCAGAGGGAATAAATGCTGAACAGGGAGCAATTAAATACAACAGTAATACTGTGGCAAAAGCTAACAAATAGCCTGATCAAAAAAAGATAAATACCCAATAGATGGGTAAATAAGTGGATGGCTGGATGGGTGAATGGATAAAGTAAACAAGCAAAAATTTTAAAAATACTCCTGTATGTTTTCTTCTCCTCTAAAAAAGTATACATGTGGGTCACCAACAAGAAATTTTTAGACGGGGGTTGAGTGAAAATAATCCCCAATGAAGTACATGACCAAGCAAAACCGCAGACTTTTACAAATGAGAAAACGGATAGGCAGGTTTGAGTGGAACAAAGTAAGCCTACAAAAAAACCTTACAAATTTCTAAATGTACCCAAAAAAGCAGAAATCTGACTGCCATTAATCAACAACCATAATTATCTATGTCTTAGAGTTAATGGTATTCATATCAGCCTGCTGGGAAGGGGGTTAGAAAAAACTATATATTCCCAAGTTCCATTATCACAGCAATGGCCAGTCTGCATGGAATAGATAAGAAACAACCAACTACAATCTAGCTACATGATGTGAAGGGTCTGTTGGACCTCAGAACCCAAATGAGAAGGGAGATAATTGGGTAAAAAGTACATCGTATGATGGGGGGAGGGACAAGAGTTAAGAGGGGGCGGTTTCCTATTTGGCAAGGGTGTGTTTATTGGTTTTCTTTCTCTTGGGAACAATGAAATTATATAAAATTGAGAATGTTGATGGACTGTGGACTTTCGGCACTATACATGATGCCTGGTGAATGCAGGTGGATGAAGGATGCAATGACTGAGAAGCAGATTGGTGAATGATAGCGTGTACCTACGAACAAAGGTTGGGCTGCTACAAAAAGAACAAAGTCCTGAGGCATGCAATGATGTGAATGAACATGTGGGACATTTGGTGAGGAAAATAAGCCAGAAACAAAAGAACAACAATGGTATGCTCACCTTTAGAAAATGCTTATAAGAAAACAGGGACCTAGACTGTAAGATTTTAGAGCAGACACATTAAGCCCAGAGCGGAGATTATTATTTCTGGATTTCGAGAGGCTGTTTTATATATGTACATAACCTGATATTTAGAGATAAGAACAAAACCGATTAGGCTGGGGTTCAAATAATTCAGAACACAGGGGCAAGGAAGACAGTGTCTATATTTTAGAACCACACATACTCTTTGAGAAGAAAGGAAGAAAGGTTTATTTGGTTTGGAAGTAAAATTTTCTGTAGCGCATAATCTAACTAAATCTATCTGTAGAGCTCACTTAAACAACTGAAACACAAGGAACACAGAGTTAGAAAAATAATCCTATATGGATTATTGTAATGCATGGATACAGCCTAGAGTATATTAAGAGATAATCAAAAAGTATTAGCAAAGCCCCTTAAGGGATGGATGGGAGAAAGAATATGGAACTATTAAACCTTACCATCAGGAAATCCCAACACTGTGTCAAACTTTTTGACACCCAAACAACAGGCCATGCCCTCAATCCTAAGGCTTATTTGTGTGAAGCTTACATAGGTAGTGGAGAGGTTTAGACTAGCTACAGGCATGCCTAAGAGTTACTTCTGGAAGACCTCTTTTGTTACTCAGATGTGGCAGTACTCTAAGCCCAACTCTGCAAGTGAAATCACTGCCCTCCCACCTACATGGGTCATGACATCCAGGGGTGAAAGTCTCCCTGGTGACACTGGGAGACAATTCCCAGGGATGAATCCGGCCCCAGCACCATAGGCTCAACAATTCCATCCTGACCAAAAGGGGGAAAAGAAGTGTAACTAATAAAGTATCACAGGTAGAAAGAGTTCAAAAGCTACTCTGGAGGCTGCTATTATGCAAGCTTCAGTTAGACCTTGCTACCTATATCATAACCTGCCAAACCACAACCAGGACCATTCCAGCCAATCCTAAAGAACACCTAGGGCAATATATAAGATTCCACAAGGGTTTCATGCACTAGAGTAATTTTCCAGAAACCTACAACCTCCAGATGGGTCCCTGGACCAGATAAGTCCTGAAACCTAGAGGTTTCTGGAGAGAGCCTCTCCAGAACATCAGATAGGTCCTTCTCTCTACCCCACATTAGTGACAGACCCTTCCATTATGAAAAAGTTAGAATAGCCATAGTTCAAACACCCCTAAAGAGAGGGATGGAAAGGTCAAAGATGATGGTGGAGTTATACAATATAGGATTTAATAAATGAATATGAATACTGAATCATTAAACTGATACTCTTTTAGTCTCCAGCATCTTAGAGCGGCTAGAAGTAAAAGCCTAAAATTGTGGAATTGTAACCTATGTCAAACTCTGCAATAAGTTGTACAACTAACTGTGGTGCTGTGTTTGAAATTTATTGCTTTTTTGTATGTGTTATTTTTCACAAAAAAGAAAGGAAAAAAGTTGATTGTGGTGATAAAAAAAAATATTTAAGCCCTCTAGCCTCCTATATTCTGGAGCAGCTAGAAGAAAAAATCTGAGAGGATCGTATGGTAGCCCATGACAAACTCTGGAATCTGTCCTGTAACTATTTATTGAAGAGTGCTTCGAAAACTATTGCTTTTTTCTTTCTTTGCTTTGCTATAGGTTATATTATACAATTAAAAAGTTTTTTAGAAAACCTGATATAACTATTAAAATACCTTCTTATAATCATAACATAATGTCCAACTTATAATGGGGATGTGCGTCAAAAGTATTTAAAACTTTGACTATATCTGCCAATCTACAGTAATAAATCTAACTCGTTATTAGCTCCATGGGAACAAGGTTAGCACCTAAGAAACAAGAGGGAAGGGGTAGGGAAAGGAACCTGAGTCAGAAAATTCCTAGTACTTTAAAGATTGATCCATAAAACAAACAGTGCTGCCTAGAGTAGAAGATTAGTGAGAGAGCCTACATGAATACTCAGTACTGCTGATTCAATACTGCTGGTTCTTACACTACCCAAATGCATTTTAACCCAGCCAATTTCCATTTACTGCCATTTCAGGACCCAAAAACACTCCATCTACAAAATTTTCCCCTCCCAGCAAATGTATAGCTGGACCCCAGACAGTCACAAAGCAATAACTGACTTGCCCACCAGGAACCCAGATCGGTAAAAATTACTATAAACCAGGATCATGTAAAATATGGAATTGTTAGAGAAACTGCTGATGAGTTAACTTATCTGGAACCAAGATTCTGCAAAATCAATAGTCACAGCAGGTTTCTTGGGACCATATTTTTCTTAACTTTCTGAAGAATATGTTTATTCTTACTCCTTTTTTGTAATTTACACTAACCACACTAATGTAAAAGTGAATATGACACTTCCCAAAAATATTAGGTATCTGAGAAGGTAGGAGGGGAAAAGAAATTCGTTCATTATTAGAATAAGAGAAAGGTGGCTAATGAGATCCACATTATCAAAACCTGCATCACTAGAGAACTAATGGGGAGGACAAACCAAACTGGGCTCTATTAATAGCTACTTCAAAATGTGCTTAAAGGCCAAAACAAAGAACCCAACAGGGGGGAGGAGAGTTGAGAGGGAGAAGAAAATCTAAACTATATAATACCAATTCTTGGAAACACCAACTGGGCAAAAAAAAAAAGGCCACTATGAATATTATGAACATGTTTTTCTTTTGCTATGGAACATGGCAGGGGGCAAGGATTCTACTATCAATCATACGAAACTCGCTCTCTGGATGCTCCTGCTGGCAATACTCCCAGGAACTCCCTCCTCCTCACGTCACTAAAATCATAGAGATAGGGAACCACTGTCTTTGGGAAAAGCCAGCTGTTGCCCACTATTGTTCAAAGAACTACAGAATAAGCTAGTGTATCAATTAAATTTCATGTTACTTAAAGGTTGTATAATATGGGGTGTTACATTTAACATTCTTTTACAGTTATGACTAATTTACTAAGTGAAAACTATGTCCTTTATCAAAACCGTAACAAAAGATTTTACCTACAACCAATAGATAACTATACCGAAAGGGAAAAAAACAGATGTAAATTAAAACATAAAAATTTAAAATTACATGAAAAAAGTGCTACTTATTTTAAAGACATTTAACTTAATTCAAAAAGAATCTTTTTAGTACTTATTAAACTTGGACCATTATAAGTAAATACATATTTTACTTATAAATAAAAATATATTTGGTCCTCAGGAAAACACTGATAAGACACTGATGACAACTAAACTTTTAAAATACTGTGCTTGTGGACGTGCAAGGATAGTTTAGTGGTAGAATTTCTCACCTGCTATGCAGGAGACCCAGGTTCGATTCCTGATCCATGTACTTTCACAAAAAAACAAACAACAAAAAATCAACAAATGGTGCTGCAATAATGGAATACTCACATGGAAAAAGAATGAAACGTGACCCCTGCCCTACAATATATAAATATATATATATTTACTCTGTACTTGTCTGAATCTGTTACTGTCCCCAGAAAAGCCTATGTTCTTTTAATCCATCCCTGGGGTGGCAACCCTATTGCGGGTGGGACCTTTTGCTTAGGTTATTTCCATGCAGATGTAACCCAGCCCATTCAAGGTGGGTCTTACCCCCTTGCTGGGGTCCTTTATGAGAAGATAAAAGGCAGAGCCATTTTGGAGAGAGCTCAGAGAAGCTCAGAGACAGAAACACCCTGGGAGAAACAGCAAGGACCCACAGAAGCCCAGAGAGACACTGTGCAGATAGCACCAGCAGATGTCCCCATGTGCCTTCCCATCTGACAGAAGAACCACAGATGACAGACACCTTTCCTGTGAGAAGGCATCTTCATCCTGATACCTTAATTTGGACATTTTCATGGTCTTAGACCTGCAAATTTGTAACCTAATAAATCCCCTTTGTAAATACCAACCCAATTCTGATATACTGCATTCTGGCTTCAGCAAACTGAAACAAATACGATAATTGTTTTGACAAAGGGTGGCAGGGGAAAAGGAAGGAATTATTCCAAATTGCAGTATAAGCACATCTAGTTAAAAAAAAAAAAGACAGGGGTTAAAAAAACTGGTATTTATTATCTCTTATTCTACAATAGCACTAGGAAAGATCAAACTGATTTATAAGGATTTTATTTCACACTGCCTTCTAATAAATTATAATAAATATTTCGTTTCATATGGAGTCAATCCAAAAATTAAGAGATGCTCTGAAAACAGATTTTGTTTAGTCCAGCTTCCTGAGGTGACCTTTTATAAACATTTAAATCAAATGTCTGCACTGTTTCTATCCAATGCCAGGCACAAGACTTTACTGGCACCTGAAAGTATAAGCAAACCACAGTCCCCGGAGTTAATTAACTGGGAAAGGAGAAGCAGAATAAATAGCCACTGCAGTCTCCGAAACGAAAATCAAGTCCATTAAGCATTTGCTGAGCATCAATGTCCCACACGCATTAGGCACTACATGTGGTGGCTTGGCGCTATGCACGCCAGAACAACATGATTTTAATCTTAATCCATTCCTGTGGACATGAATCCATTGTAAAGAAGACCTTTTGATGAGGTTACTTCAATTAAGGTATAGCCCAACTGAATCAGAATGGGTCTTAATCTTGTCTGATGTTCTGAATGCCTTATAGAGAAAGAAAGAGGCTCCAGGGAGCAGCCAGAGGGGGAAGTCAACAGAACCGAAAGAGAAAGGAAGAGTTGCTACCATGTACCTTGCCATATAACAGAGAAGTCAAGGACCAAGAATCACCAGTAGCCAGGCCCCAGATTGCCACAGTCCTCAGCAGAAAGCATCACTTTGCTGACTCCTTGATTTTGGACTTCTCCTAGCCTCAAAAACGTGAGCCAGTAAATTCCTGCTCTTATTTTAAGTCAAACCGCTATATGGTATTTGTTTTCACAGCCGGGAAACTAAAACACTAGTTATAAAAGGAAGTTGAGGGCACTGAGTTCTATCAAAGTATGAATGGAGAGAATATAGAACTGCCTTTTTCACAGAATTTACGTGGAAAACATAAAGTACTATTTAAATATGAAACCAAGACAAATCCGAAACTATTTACCTCAGTCTGAAAACAGATTTTTAAAATTTGAATATACACAATTTCTGCAATTATTACCATAATTATCATAACCAAAATGCCATCTGAGTTTCTTTATAATAAAAAACTAAGGTAAGAAGAACTATTATGAATATTTTTATTAAAATGTTGGTCATTTGTATAGAAATTATAGGAGACGTAAACATTAATGAGATGCTATAAAGACAGCTGAAAATTAAAACTATTTTTAATTAACGATATATTCAGGAAATGACACTACACATTTCTGCTTACACAATGATACTGTCCCCTGATAAAAATGGCATTAAATATAACTATTCTGCATTTTAAAAATACCTTGCGATTAAGGGGAAAACTAAAAACTCTGACTGGCAGCTCAGTCTGTTAGCAGGCCACCTGTCTTTGGTCGAGCTGTACTTAGTTACTTTGGTTGAACTGTACATGGTTACTAAAACAGGCATGCAAGCAAGCCGCTTGCTTGTGCTTGTTCTGCCTCCTTTCCCCCAGTCTCTTAGAAAAATGGCACGCAGTGCTGCACGATCACACAAAATAAATACAGGAAAGAGGTGGGAGGGTTGGGTGGGGAGGTCAGTAAAGCTCAGGGCTCTACCAGTGGAAGGCTTTGCACAAGAACTGCTACAGGGTCAAAAGTTTACAGTGGTTTCAATTTCACCTTTTAGCAGCCAATCAGGAAACAGAGACTGAATGCTGACCCCTGAGGCTGCAAATGAACATTAACTCATTGGCTACCAGGATTGCATATATTCCTTTTCTTATAAAGCTTTCCCTTTTTTATTTTATTCTTTCTTTTTTTGTTGGGAGGAGAGGAAGGGTTGGAGAAGGGAGACCGCGGCAAAGAACATCTTAAATTTAAGGTGAAAACCTTATTTGAGACCATGTATTTTTAAACAGGTATTTGAGGGGAGAAATAATCAAGTAACTCTCATTTTTCTCCTTGAAATTAGAAATTCTTTATCTTGTAGTAGTATCTAACAAATGGATCATTAATGTTAGCATCCAGGTAAAAAATGAACTCAGGTTAAGGGGACTAATTTACCTCCACACTGTTGCAATTTTAAGAGCAATTTGCATGATGAAAGAAATGCTGCTTGTATTATCAGTAGATAGTTTTAAAGGTAAGTCAGATGGTAAAGATATGTAATTCAAGTATACCCCCATTTTTTTATTTGCATGGATTCCCCAACAAACCCCACCCCCAGAACTATTAATATAAAGATAAAATGTGCCGTCCTTTTCATAACTAAAGGAAGGTAGAGTTAGAGTTCTAAGATTTAAGCTTTCTTTTCCATGTCTCCTCTCCAAACACTTGTACCCAGTATAGTATATATAGTATAGTAATCCTACATAATGCAGAATAAACTTCAGAGTAAGCACTTCAGCAAAATAAACTGCTCCCTAATTAATTTTCTGATGTGTTTTCCCTAAATGCAGAAAACTTCAATAAAGTAATCGTTAAATACTATTTTCAACATTCTGTAACACTGAACAAGACTAAAATGAAGATCATGCCCTAACTGTATTATATTTTAAAACTAGATTCCTTTAAAGCCCATGATAAAAGTGAAAGCTATACTAACTGCTCTTCTAGGAAAACGATTAGTTAAAGCCTACATAATGCAATATATGCATTTGTTCTTCGCAATATTTCTCTCGTTAATACTATAGGTGGCCTAATTTTAGCGGTCTTATTGCTTGAAACTTCGTTGATATTTAGAAGCCCTCTGAACACTTTCAATACCGAAAAAAATGAACATGCAGGACAGTCGTTTTGCTATCCAAACTCACAGATAAGACAACATGGTTATTTCTGAGTTTACCTAAAGGTTACCAAAAGTGCCTTACTTATTAATACATAACTGCTAACAGGTCCAAAATAATGTCATAGTGAATAAAGTTTGCACAGCAATTCAATGTCAGTTGTTAAGACAGGAGATAAAGAAAGTTAACACTGATATAGCTGGGTTCATTTAAATTCAGAATTAAACAAATAATTTTCTAGGAACTCAAAAAACTTCACTTTTAAGCATTAAGCATATCTGTCAATAAAAACTCAGTATTTTAAAATCAAATCTAGTTGGTATTTTTTTATTAAAAAAAAAAACCATGACTTACACAAGCTTTTTTTAATATTTTAAATTAGAGGAGTCTACTGTATTATCATCTTTTACAACATAGACTCATTTTGAAAGAAAATGGATGTGATAAAATTTTACATCAAGTCAGCATGTTAGCAAGAAGCTTTTTTGTGTGTTCTGAATTTGATTAATACAAGCCAAGGTCACTTCCTGAAAGATGCCTACTACTGCAGCTGCCGGCAAACCAGGCTCTAGTGTAAGGATGGGGGAAGGGAATGGGTGATGGCATTTACTAACATTGAAAAAGGCTTCCATCACCAACTACAGTCACGACATTAGGGAGGAGTGAGGGTGCAGGGGGTGGGAGTGAGAAAGATCCCAGAGGTCCTGGCATATAAAATTAAAATATTTCCAATCCTCACAATATAAAACAGATCTAATTCAGTATATGTTATGCTCTGTGTCAAAATTATATCAAAGATATCCTCACTGCTTCAATATGTTAAACATTTCATTTAATACTACAGAAATAATTTAATACCAGACATTAAAGTAACTTTAGCATTCATTACAGTACAATCTGTACTTGCTAGGCAAAACACCTACAAAGAAAGATACAAGCCCTTAAACAAAGTAGACTAAGAAATTCAAATTTCTTTTATCTAAAACCAAGGGCAGCCTACAAGTCATAAAGGAAAAATCCAAAACACTAAAACTAATATTGCAAAATACTGGATACAGTTTTCTTCTAAAATTAAATTTTCATTTTACCAACATTAATACAAATATTATGATGTCTCTGTACTCAAAACACAGGCATTATCAAAATACATTAACAACTAGAACCAACCCTCTAACTCAAAGATTAATAATAGCAAGGATCTATTGAGCAGTTACTGTGCACAGATAGGAATCCATAATAAGTACTCTGACATTCTATATACATTTCATTGGATAAAATATTGGGTTGAGTCAGGAAATCTATATGCTCCTTGTAATTTTCTGTATGTAACCATAGACAAATTAAATTGATTTTGTGTGCCTCGTTTGTCCTATCTACCAAATAGGACTTATACTCAAACATGATATTACAAGGACATAAATTATCTCTGTTTTTAATGATTGTATTAAATTTTTAAAAAGCCTGCAGGTTTTTAAAATCTTGTCAGCATACACAGGGCATTATTTCTATTTTCTAAATAAATTCATATTAAAACTTCCCCTCCCTTGTACACACTCCCCACTCCATTTTTCCCTAACTGAGGTTTAGTTTAATAACTTCAACACAAAAAATGAAACAAATGATGTTAGACACTCAAGTTCAAACTGATATGCCTTGTTTTTTTAAAAAAGTCTTTTACATGACAATGGTAGGAAAGGGCTATTATTTTATGGACACAGAGAGTTCTTTAAATGCAAAGACTTTCTAAATCATTTTATGGGAAAGAAGGCAACCAAATAAAGACTTGCCCCTAAACAGGAACGTGCCCAAAAGAGTACGACAATGCCCAGTTGCATGCCTTTGAGTCAGGATAAACCTTAAAGATAGAAAAAGGGTAAAAATAAATTACTCCTCTCAAAACATCTGAGAGGAATATGGGGGTTAAATTTTTCCTGCCTCTATATTCTTTTTTCCACCAATAATCACATGAACTATGTCAAAGATAACACCTGAGCCTGTCAACATTGAACAAGCTTCTTGCCACAGACCAGAACAAGTGAGGTGCAATCATTCCCTCACATCACCATCTAAATTGCTCTCTTCCCCTGGTTTTATGGAAATATTCAATGCATTCCTTACTTGGCAAGCAAGAAAAATTGAACTGGGGCCACACCAGCTAGTTGCCTGGTGATCTTCCTAGGCCAAAGAAACCTCTATGCCAAAATCAGATCCTGAAAGGAAATGCTGACCATAAAATAAGAGCAAACAAAATAGGGGTCTCAAGTCTTGCTCTGACAGAGTGGTTCACAAACACAAGTTCGCAAATCACTCTAATATTCATAGAATAAGTATGTGTTTAAAAAAATTCTTTTTTCTGTGACATCAAGTTGGATAGTTCAGTCATCCCAAAACTGAAAAATCTATTTAAAAAACAGCAAATTCTAAAACAATATAAGCTGGTTATTATTACTCAGTATATAATACTGAGTAATTGGTATGCTTACCAGTGCTATGCCATTACAGTGCCTGGGACATGATAACTATGTCATCCATTCATTTCACAAATGTTTACTGAAACTATACCATATTTTACATCCACTGCTATTCTGGGTTCTGTGATACAGGAGCAAACAGACAAGGCCCCTACCCGCACAGAAGTTTCTGAAATAGAAGAACCTAGTTCCAGGTGTGGTAAAATACTCAGAAGAGTCTGAAAGAACCTAATAACCTACCTTTGAGATGGGATAAATTCTAAAGATAAACAAAGGGTAACATTACATTAAGCATACATTTTATTAGATATTAACAGACGATAAATAAATAAACAAGAAGTTTTCAGAAAGTAATAAGTGTCATAAAGAAAATAAATAGGATTATATGATTTAGAAAAGGGGACAGTAGGAAGATGGAAGGAATTTCAGATCAGGGAAGGGCTCTCTGAGAACATGACATTTAATCTGATATCTGAAAGGTACCACACATGCAAAGAGTGTCCCAGACAATTAATTACATTATATATTAGTGTTTATTGTTATTAGTCAATTACTTATTAACCCAACAGACCCAACCTTCGTCCCATTCCTAGTTTGGGGCTCAGACTGCAGACCAAAGGGGATTTGAAAATTATGTGATAGATTATTTGACTAAAAAGTAATGTGCTTCACTGTTATGTAAGATTCAGGCAGACCCTGCTACCTATTATAACCTGCAAACCCCCAACCAGGACCATTCCAGCCAATCCTAAAGAACACCTAGGGCAATATATAAGATTCCACAAGGGTTCCAGCCACTAGAGTAACTTTTCAGAAACCAAACTCCAGATGGGTCCCTGGTCCAGATAAGTCCTGAAACCTAGCCCAGCCTCTCCAGACCATCAGATAGTTCCATCTCCCTACCCCATATTAGTGACAGACCCTTCCAATAGCAAAAATTTCAAATTGCTATAGCCCAAACAACCCCAAAGAGAGGTATGGAAAGTGATGGTGGAATTATACATAGAAGATAGGACTTAACAAACGACTATGAATGCTGAATCATTAAATTGATATCTCTTTTAATCTCCAGTATTTCAGAGCTGCTAGAAGTAAAAACCTAAAAATGTGAAATTGTAGCTCATGTCAAAAAAAATTAGTTCTACAACGAATTGTGGTTCTGTGCTTTGAAATTTATAGCTTCTTTCTATATATGTTATTGTTCACAAAAAAGAAGGAAAAAAAGTCAACTGTAATAATAAAAAAGTATTTAAGCCCTCTAGTCTCCTATATTCTGGAGTAGCTAGAAGGAAAAATATGAGAGGATCGTATGGTAGTCCATGACAAACTCTGGGATCTCTCCTGTAACTTTATAAAGAGTGCTTTGAAAACTATTGCTTTTTTTATCTCATTTTGTATATATGTCATACTATACGATTTTAAAAGTTAAAAAAAAAAAAGTACTGTGCTTCACTTAAAATTTAAGTGTAATAAAGACAATAAAACAACTACTTTTTAAAGCCAATACACAACATGGCTCTCTAGGAAGTATTAGGACACTTAATGGATGGGGGAAAGGAAGTAAGAGAAAAACAACGCTTGTTCCAAAGAGTGCGGAAGAAAAAGAAGAGATTCAAATCCCAGCTCTCCTAATTACTAGCTAGGTGACCTCCCCCTTCTCTTCCTCAGTTTCTTTCTCTTTAAAGTAAGGATAACATCTCTAGCCCTATCAGATAAGAAGACTGAGTGAATGAGATCCCCACTACCACTGACAATGCCTCTAGGGCAAGGAAAGCTATCACAGGGTGCAGAAAAATGATACAGCTCACCCACATTGAGAGATTCCCCGAGCCACGCACTTGAGTCTATCTGTTCTTATTTAAACCCAGCTTGTTAAAATTGTATGTATCTGGTATCCCAAGCCCATAAGCAAATTAGAGGGGAAAGACTACTAGAAGCAATGAAGTATTAAAAACAGCAAGTACAGCTAATAGGCCGGCAACCAAAACCAACCACTCAAGGAAAATGGAAACAATAAGAAAAAGCAAACAAACTCTTAAATTACTCCAACCTAGACTCTAGAATCATTTAACCTAAAGAAAAATGCATAATGCTGCTGTTTGATCCAAGAGGTAGGAGGGGTGTCTTCCACAGGAAACAAAATTAAAATGCTCCTAATGTCCTGAATCAAGAAAAGACTAAATATTCTTAGCACTACTTTAAAAGAAGCTCTTCAAATAGGTTTAAAGGCTTCCATTCCGGAGGGTTATTTAAAAAAAAAAAAAAACAGTTTTACCTAAATGGATGCGTTTTTTGGCTATCTAGAGAAACCATTTCTAGATAGCCTCTCCATAACTTTTTGTCTTCTCTATTCCCAACCACTCCTTAGGATGCAGCTTACAAGCAATGGAATTATTAAGGGGCAGCAAAAAAATTGGAAAACCAAGGGATTTACGTGAACAATAATGAAGAATGGGATTTAAGTTTGGAGGGATCTTTAGTTAACAAACACAAAATCAGAAGTCTAAAAGAGATAACAGATTTTAATACATTTAAAAAAAAATAGGGCAGGCCACAGTGGCTCAGCAGGCATCGTTCTTGCCTGCCAAGCAGGAGGCCCAGTTCAATTCCTGGTGCCTGCCCATGCAAAAAAAAAAAAACCATACTTTTATAGATGCCATTACAAAAAATACCATAATCAAAGTTTAAAACTATGTGACATCAATTGGCCATATCTGATACAATCTGAACATCAAGGTAATGGTGATAAAGGACAATAACTTAATGAATAAAGTAAAAATTCATAATTCCACAAAACATGAATACACAAAAACATACGGAAAGTTCTTCCTTACAGGAGGAAGCCAACTAATAAATATAAAAGGAATGATGGAATTAGAAAATCATTAGGCAACATTCATAATAACTGATTCTGTAGGGAAAATCATCAATGGAATGCAAACTAGTAGGTAATAGTTTAAGGAGTATCACTCTCCTGTGGAATTACTTCCACAGCCACAGACTCAAAACCTTAAACCCCCAAAGGATACTTTACAGTAAATCCCCACAAGTAAATTTACAGTGGAGAAAACAGCAGACATGACATCAATCTAATGGTCAAATTAACTTCACAAGTAATGTAAGTAAAAAACATCATGCACCTCCCAATTAGATGCACTGAGAACACATCATCTCTATGGTATTCCTCCCCAACATGCATAATCTAAATCTAAACATGAGAAAACCTCAAACAAGCACAAATTAAGGGATTCTATAAAGTAAATAATGTACACTCTTCGAAAATATCAATGCCATGAAACACAAAGAAAAGTCAGGAATGTCCCCCATGTTAAAAAAGACTGAAGAGACATAACTGAATGTAATACATGATCTCAGATTTCCTTTCACTACTGTGACAACTGGGAAATCTGAATAAAGACTATAGGGTAAATTAACCAATTTCCTGGTTTTGATCATTATATTGTGATAATGTAAGAGAACTCTTGGTTTTTTGAAAAAATACATATGTAAATGTTTTGGAAAGTAAAGGGGCATTGTCATGGTCAGGTTCATGTGTCAACTTGCCATGGTTGGGCAAGTGCTGGCCTGTCTGTTGCGATGAGGACGTTTCATAGAATTAAATCATGAGCATGTCAGCCTAATCCACAGCTGATTCCATTTCTAATCAGCCAAAGGGGAGCGTCTTCTACAATGAGTGATGCTTAACTGATCATTGGAAGCCTTTTAAGGAGGATTCAGAAGAGACAGGCTCTTCCTGCTTCTCCTGTGGAGTTCGTCCAGACCCTCCATCAGAATCGTCAGCTTCACAGCCTGCCCTGCAGATTTTGGACTCTGCGTTCCCACACTCACATGAAACACTTTTATAAATTTTTTATTAGCGAGTGTTTCCTGTTGATTCTGTTTCTCTAGAGAATCCTAACTAATAAAGGCATCATGTCTGTAACTTACTCCCAAATGGTCCAGAAAAATTTAGATCAATATTATGCATGTGTACATATAAATACATATATTTATTTTTTAATGAGCAATACAGTAAATGTATAAAATATTAACACTGAACAATATAAGTGAAGATTATTCAGGAAATCTATATTAGTCATTCAACGCTTTTGTAATTCCCAAATTATGCTAAAAAATTTTTTTTAATTACAGACAAGTAACATACTGGGAGAAAACATCTAAATGTACAAACAGACAAGGGATTTAAAGGAGATCTTACGTACTAATAAGAAAAAGACAACCTAAAAAGAAAAGTAGGCAAAGAATTAGAACAGGCGATATACAGTACTACAAATGGCCAATAAGTACATGAAAATATCCACAACCCTTCCAAGGGTTAGGGAAAAATATAGCATAAAAATACTATGAGAGGTTCCAAGAAGATGGCAGAATAGGATAGGTCGAATTTACCCCTGCTCCAAGGAACAGCTAGAGAAGCTACAGGAAGTCAACTGAGACAACGATTCCATGGTCTAAGTGACCAGATTCCAGGGTATGAGTTACCCGAGAGGATCTTCTACACAACATAGGGAATCCTTGGTTGCAAAAGCTGAAGAACTGAGATGCAAAGAACTGGAGACAGTCCAGCTAGTGCAAACAGGCTAATGTGCCCCAAACGTAAGTCTGGAGCCCTCAGGAGCGCACACACAGGGAGATGGGGACAAGGAAGTAAGCCAAGCCACATTTCTGGAACATACTACCCTCACCAGCGCAGTCCCACAACCCACGACTCACCTCACACACCTGAAAGTCATCACCCGCTGCCCATCCCAGCACTCCCAGCACCCCAGCCCCGACCCCCACATGTACCTGCCCCACAACATCACCCTAAGCATGCACATGCCTGCCCCAGCCCAACCCACCTCTCCTGTGCAAGCACAGTATCACCCACCCCTCCCGAGACCCACCTGCCCTGCCCTGCCCCCTGCAGGCAGTTACAAGCACATAAAGGCTGCGGCCTTTTACCTTCCTACCCAGGCTACACCCGCCCCCAGTTCTGCGCATGTGTACATCAATTCACGGCCCTCCCAGGTATGCGCAGGAACACAGCCCCCAGTCACAGCCCTTAACTCTTCACAAGTGCTCACCTGCACAGCCGAGCCACACCCACCCCGAGTCCAAGCAGGCACAACCCCAGCCTGCCGCCCCATGAGCTCGGTGTGCACACACCAGGGCCACGCCCCCCAGAACCACGCATCCACACAGGCATATCCTCCCCACCATCCAGCCGCTACTCATTCCTGTACTGACCTTTTGATCTCAAAACATCACCACACTGTTGTGCCCCACCCCATCCCCCGAATTCTACTCAACATCCACACCAGAAATACAAAGCGTTAGACTACCAAAGGAAATCAACTTCCAAAGTAACTCAATCAAGATATTTATATGCAGCAAAGAAAACAGAAAATGACTAAGCATATCATAATGCAGAGAGATAAAGCCCAGCCGAACAACCAAACACCAGAGCAGAGAAGAAACAGGCTTTGAACAACTAATCAAAGATGCTCATATAACACTACTAAATAAGTGGGATGGCTAATGACATAAAGGAAATCAAGAAGACACCAGAAGAGCATAAAGAGGATTTCGAAAGAATAAACAGAAAAATGGCAGCGATCACTGACATTAAAGATGCTGCAGACAAAATCAAAAAATATACCAGAGACTACCACAACAGATTTGAAGAGGTAGAAGAAAGAATAAGCGAACTAGAGGACAAGACAACTGACTTCGAACACTCAAAACAGCAAATGGCAAAAAAGATGGAAAAAACTGAATTGGCTCTCAGGGACATGATGGGGAAAACAAAGCACACAAATGTTAAGAATCACTGGTGTCCCAGAAGGAAAAGAGAAAAGGATTAGGAAGATTAATTGAGGAAATAATGGGGGACAACTTCCCAATCCTTACAAAGTACCTAAATACGCAAATTAAAGACGCCCAATGAACTCCCAATAGAATAAATCCAAATAGGCCTTCCCCAACACACATACTAATCAGTCTGCCAAAAGCTGAAGAGAAGCAGAAAATCCTGAAAGCAGCAGGAGAAAATCAACCTACTACCTACAAGGGAAACCACATAAGACTGAATCCAGAGTACTCAATTGGCCCTATATGGAAGGAGAAAGCAGTGGTATGATGTATTTCTAGTGCTCATGGAACATTCTCCAGGATAGACCATATGCTAGAGCACAAAACAGGTCTTCATAAATTTAAAAACACTGAAATTATTCAATGCACTTTCTCTGATCACAATGGAATGAAGCTGGATATCAATAACCACCAAAAAACAAGAACTTTCACAAACATATGAGGATTAAATAACATACTCTTAAACAACAAATGGGTCAAAGAAAAAATTGCTAGAGAAATCAAGAACTATCTGGAGAAGAATGAAAACAAGAACACAATATATCAGAATTTCTAGGATGTGGCAAAGGCTGTGCCAAGAGGGAAATTTATTGCACTAAATACCTATATTAAAAAGCAAGAAAGAGCGAAAATTGAGGACTTAAAAACTGCTTACCTGGAGAAAACTGAGAAAGAACAGCAAACTAACCCCCAAAGCAAAAAGGAAATAACAAAGATTAAAGCAGAGTTAAATGAATGGGAAAACAAAAGAACAACAGAAAGAATCAATAAAACCAAAAGTTGGTTCTTTGAGAAAATCAATAAAATCAATCGGCTACCAGCAAGGCTGACAAAGAAAAAAGAGAGAGAGAATGCAAATAAACAAAATCGGAAATGAGAAGGGGGTCATTACCACAGACCCTGAAGAAATAAAAGAAATTATAAGACGTATGATACTATGAACAACTATATGACAACAAACTAGACAACTTAAATGAAATGAACAAATTCCTGGAAATACACAAACAAGCTACACTGACTCAGGAAGAAATAAAGGATCTCAATAAGTCAATCACATGTAAAGAGATTCAATCAGTCATCAAAAATCTTCCTATAAAGAAAAGCCCAGGGCCAGGTAACTTCACAGAGAATTTTATCAAACATTCCAAAAAGAACTAACACCAATCTGTTAAAACTTTTCCCAAAAAAACTGAGGGAAAAGGAACACTACCTAACTCATTTTATGAAGTTAACACCATTTTAATATCAAAACTGGGTAAAGATGCTATAAGATGGAAAAACTACAGGACAATCTCCCTAATAAACATAGATGCAAAAATTCTCAACAAAATATTAGCAAATAGAATCCAACAACACATTAAAAGAATTATACACGATGACTGTGCTGTTTTGAAATGATGAATGTCCCCTAGAAAAGCCATGTTTTAATCTAAATCCCATTTCATAAAGGCAGAATAATCCCTACTCAATACTGTATGTTTGAAATTGTAATCAGATCATTTCCCTGGAGATGTGATTTAATCAAGAGTGGTTGTTAAACTGGATCAGGTGATGACATGTCTCCACCCATTTGGGTGGATCTTGATACGCTTCTTGAGTTCTATAAAAGAGGAAACATTTCGGAGAATGAGAGAGAAGAGCAGAACGACATAGCCATGAGAAGCAGAGTCTACCAGCCAGAGACCTTTGGAAATGAAGAAAGAAAATGCCTCTGGGGTGCTTCATGAAATTGGAAGCCAGGAGAAGAAGCTAGCAGATGATGCCATGTTTGCCATATGCCCTTCCAGATGAGAGAGGAACCCTGTGTTCACCATGAGCCTTTCCAGATGAAAGAGAAACATGACTGTGTTTGCCATGTGCCCTTCCACTTGAGCAAGAAACCCTTAACTTCATTGGCCTTCTTGAACCAAGGTATCTTTCCCTGGATGCCTTAGATTGGACATTTCTAAAGACTTGTTTTAATTGGGACATCTTCTCGGCCTTGGAACTGTAAACTAGCAACTTATTAAATTCCCCTTTTAAAAGCCATTTCGTTTCTGTTATGTTGCATTCTGGTAGCTAGCAAACTAGAACAATGACCAAGTGGGGTTTATACCCAGAATGCAAAGATAGTTCAACACAAGAAAACCAATTAAAGTAATATAGCACATTAACAAATCAAAAGGGAAAATCACATGATCATCTTGACTGATGCTGAAAAAGCATTCAACAAAATTCAACATCCTTTTCTGAAAAAATCATTTCAAAAGAGAAAATCAAAGGTAACTTCCTCAATATGACAAAGGGCATATATGAAAATCTGATAGCCAATATCATACTCAATGGAGAGAGGCTGAAAGCTTTTCCCCCTACAATCGCAAACGAGAAAAGGATAACCTCTGTCACCACTATTGTTCAACATTGTACTAGAAATTCTAGCTAGAGCTATCAGGCAGGAAAAAGAAATGAAAGGCATGCAAATTGGAAAGCAGGAAGTAATGCTTTCATTATTTGCAGATTACATGATACTATACTTGGAAAATCCTGAAAAATCTACAACAAAGCTACTTGAGCTAATATTCAGCAAGCTGGAAGGACATAAAACAAATGTGCAAAAATGAATAATGTTTCTAGAAGCATAACTCATAAAGTATCAGTGGCTGAGAGAGTTCAACTAGAGCCAAGAGGCTACTTTGGAGGTCACTTTTACACAAGCTTCAGTTGAATATTGCTACCTATCATAATTTGCCAACCCCCAAACAAAACCATTTCAGCCAATCCTAAACAACACCTAGGGCGTTATAGAAGATTCTAAAATGGTTCCATGCACTAAGGCAACCTTCCAGAAACCTACAACTTCCAGATGGGTCCCTGGACAAGATAAGTTCTGAAACCTACAGGGGCCAGCCTCTTCAGAACACCAGCTAGATCCATCTCCCTACCCCATATTACTGACAGCCCCCTCCTACAAGAAAAAGTTAGAATGGGCATGGCCCAAATACCACTCAAGAGTGGGAGAAAGATCAAAGGTGAGGTGGAATTATACAGAGAAGGTAGGGTTTAACAAACAAGTATGATTGCTGAATCATTATACTGACATTTCTTTTAGTCTTCAGTAAAAACCTAAAATTGTAACCCAAACCAAACTCTGAAATCTGTTCTACAAATTGTTGCGATGTGCTTTGAAATTTATTGCTTTTTGTGTATAAGCTATTTTTCACAAAAAAGAAAAGCTGAGTGTGATGATTAAAAATATGTATTTATTCCTTCTAGCCTCCAATGTTCTGGAGCAGCTAGAAGGAAAAATCTGAGATGATGGTATGGTAGTACATCACAAACTCTGGGATCTGTCCTATAACTACTGTTGAAGAGTGCTTTGAAAACTACTGTTTTCTTCTTCCTCTGCTCTGTGTAGATGTTATAATACACAATTTTTTAAAAGTTAAATAATAATATAAGAAAATGGTTACCACTGACAAAAGAAAAAAAAAAGCAAATTTTTAAATGCAAATATCCTTCTGGCCCCCCAAGCCTATGGCTAGGAATATAACACAAATGTATCAAAATAGAAAAGATATATCCAAAAATATTCAACATAACATCTTATATAAGATTTTTTTAATGGAAACAATAATGAGCATAAATGCTAATTCCTTGAGGGAGGGATTCATTTTTTTTGTCCATTGATATATATATCCCCAGTAACTGGCACACGACAAGTACTCAGTATATATTTGTTGAATTAATTTGGTTGAATATAGGACATCCAATGATGGCACATTATATATCCACTGAAAACAATGTAGTAAATCTATATATGTAATCACCTAAAAAGGTGTTTATAAGACCACAATGAAAAAAACAACTTGCAGGGAACGTATAACATGACGGTCTTAATGCATGAAAGGCCTGCACAGACAGAGCATACTTGCAGCAAAGCCAAGAGCGCCACACACGATTTTGATGAGTGACTGAGTCAAGGGAATGCTTTAATTACTGTACTTTTTAAAGTGGTGGTGCTATAAATAAATGTGTTATTAGTATTCTTTAAAATAAAAATGAAATTTAAAGGAGATGCCACCAAAAATATTTTAAAATTCTACAACTAGGCAACAAGCACCAAGAGCCTTAAAACCTTGATTCAGAATTTATTTCCAGGGTCTCTCCAAAGGTAGTATTAAAAATGCAGGAATAGATGTGACACCAATGTTCACACCTGTATTATTTCTAACAAACATAAAACAGAAGTAATCTTTAAAACATTAAAAGTTCTTTACAATTACATTTTAAAACAAGATACCTAAATGTACAGAAAATACACACAAGAGAGACAGAAAAAGGATTTAGAAAATGCACCAAAATGTTAATCCCTGAGATTATGAGTACTTTGTCACACTTTGAAATTGGCCCAAATTTTCCAAAATTGATTAAGTTTTGCTTTTATAGTCATAAAATAATTAAAGGAATGTGTAGGGATTATAAAGTACCTACACATAAAAATATAAAAATTTTGTTACATCTGAAATACAAAATTCTAACTCTTTGGCTGAAGCTGAATCCAGAATAAGTATTTTAAACTCAATTCTTGGTCTTCAACTGACAACTACAAAAAAATACATATATATATATATTTTTTTTTTCAGGAGAAGCCAGACTTGGAAGAAAATATTAGCAAAACATATCTATAAAGAACTTGTGTCCAAAATATACAAAGAATTGTACATTACAATTTTTAAAAATCATTAAGAAACCATAATTAACAAAAAAACAAACAAATACCCAATTAAAAACTAAGCAAAAGATCTAAACAGACACCACATCAAAGATAAACACAGATGGCAAATAATCGTATGAAAAGATGCTCAACATCATACGTCATCACGGAACTGCAATTAAAACAATGAGACACCACTGCACATCTACCGGAATGGCATAAACTTTAGAAAGTGACAAGACCAAACGCCGGTGAGGATGTGGAGCAACAGGAACTCTCACCGCTGAGGAGAATGCAAAATGGCACAAGGCATTTGGGAGATTATTTGACAATTTCCTACAAACCCTAAACATGGACTTAAATTTTTTGTATATATTTTTCACGAAAAGAAAAGTCAGGTGTGATGACTAAAAAATATATATAATATATATATTTATTTATTTATTCCTTCTATCCTCCAATGTTCTGGAACAGTTAGAAGGAAGAATCTGAGATGATGGTATGGTAGCCCATGGTAAACTCTGGGATTTGTCCTGTAACTACTTGTTGAAGAGTGCTTTGAAATCTATTGCTTTTTTACAATCCAGCAACTGCACTACTAGGTATTTACTCAATTGAATTGAAAACTTATATCCAGACAGACATTTATATATAATCATCAAACACTATAAGCAACCAAGATATCCTTCAATAGGTGAATGGATAAACAAACTGTGATACATCCATACAACAAAATATTATTCACCAATAAAAATAAATGAGCCCGTCAAGCCACAAAAAGATATGGAGAAAACTTAAATGCATAATGCTAAGTGAGAGAAGTCAGCCTGAAAAGGCTACATACTATGATTCCAACTATGTAGCAAAACTATAGAGACAGTAATAAGATCATTGGCTGCCAGTTGTTGGAGGAAGGGGTAGCAGAGGCGAGACGGAAGAAGAGGGGAAGAGGAAGGAAGAGGTGAAACACACGAAGGGATGTAATAGTAGAAGCATGACATTATACATTTGTCAAAACCCAGAGAACTGTACGATATGAAGACTGAACCTTAACGTTACTATGGATCTCAGTTAATGTAGTACCAATATGGGTTCATTAATGTATTTTAAAAGTACCACATTAATGTAAGATGTTAATAAGAGAAACTTCAAGGAAGACAGTATAAGAGAACTCTCTATGTTATCTGATCATTTTTTCTGGAAATGTAAAACTCTTCTAAAAAATAGGACTATTAATATTATTTTTTTAATCATGAAAACTGTAAAGAAATATAAATGCTTGATAAACACTTTAAGTAACCAAGTCTTGTAACATATTTCTTTATAATTGAGCTGTATAAAACATTCAAAATTAAGGCTGCCAAACCCCAACTAATACCATTCCTACCAAATCTAAAAAACACCTAGGGCACTACAGAAGATTCTAAAATGGTTCCATGCACTAGGGTAACTTTCCAGAAACCTACAACCTCCAGATCGGTCCCTGGATAAGTCCTAAAATGTAGACAGGCCGGTCTCTCCAGAACATCAACTAGTTCCATCCCTCTATCCCATATTATCGACAGCCACTTCCAACATGAAACTTATTTGGACAAACTTTTTCCCCAAAGAATGGAGAAAAGATCAAAGGTGATGGTAAGTTATACAGAAAAGGAAGGGTTCAACATGTGAGCATGATTGCTGAAATCATTACATTGATATTTCTTTTAGTCTCCAGTATCTTAGAGGTACTAGAAGCAAAAACCAAAAATCGTGAGACTGTAACCCATACCAAACTCTGAAATCTGTTGTACAACTAGTTGTTACAATGTGCTTTGAAGTTCATTGTTTTTTTGTATATATATTGTTTTTCACAAAAAAAAAAGTTGGTTGTGATGATAAATGCACAGATATATGATGATATTGTGAACCACTGATTGTATACTTTGGATGATTACATGGTATGTGAATATATAATATATATCAATAAAAACAGTCAAAAAGAATTAAAAATATATAATACAGTGTTCATTCTAGAGGGTCCAATTAGCTAGAAATAGTATATTCAGAATAATTATTCTAAGCATATGTACATTTGAAAAAATACTTTATTGGAAATTACAGCGATATTCAACTTCAACAAGAAAAATAATGATGATAAGGATGCGGAATTTCTACACCATACACTTGCTTCTGTATCTAAAGCTGCCCAAAGCTCCCAAGAAGAAAAGTAAAAGGACAATTCTTAATCGAAGACTTAGTGCAATCTTCTGAGTCAATTCAAACACCTCGATTCTCAAAGACAAATTTAAACTCGTCCTTTTTAAAACTTCACTCAGCAACAAAGATTTTTCTCTAAAAAATTCTCATATACCCATCCCCAAAGCTTTGCAATATCATCCACACAACAAAATTTTAAAAACTTCAAAGTTTTTTTAACTGAATAACTCAAAAACATTTACCAAATGCCTACAATGTAGCAGGCTGTACATAAAACTTGTACCATACATAGTATTTATTCTGTTACAAGAGTTCTTTTTGTCTTATCAAGGAAACTGGTTAGACTATCTGATAAAAATCTCTTCCAATAAGGAAGGGCTTTTTGAGAACTATTAGATAGTGGGAAAAAGACAGAAACTTCAGATGCTAATCAAAACATGTTACAGAATTAAAAATTGTTAATATACACACAGAAACCTCAGAGCTATTATCAAGAAGCAAGTTAAATGGTAAATCCACCAAGTATTTTGATATTTTTGTATTAAATACAAAAAAACACAAATGTGTGGCTAAAATGAATCAATAATGACATTATCAAGAATCATGGAAGACAGGAATTTCACAACAAATAATTTACAGTTAAATTATTTGGAGTAAAAGGGAGTGATGTTTATTTGGTACAAAATTTATATTTTGGGTAGTGTATTTCCTAATTTAACTCATATGGTCAGTTTAGTTAACACCATAAGTACATGGAGTCTTGAATAAGGCATGAGATTTTGTTGGTTTGTCCAGGTTAGTGTGACACCCCAATAAATCCAGGAGAGATTTGGAGAGTGAATAAAGAAGTATATGCAAAGTCCCCTTGGGGGCAATAAGAGAAGGGGGGCAATATTCAACTTCCCCATTTAGAGAATTTCTGATATTCTAGAAAACAGTGGGGACAACCAAATCAACAGACCAAGCCCTCAACCTTGGGAGTCACCCCTATGAAACCTATTTCTGTAAAAAAATAGGCTAAGGAATTATTTATTCTCTTTTTATTCAATGTAATTACTGATATATATATTTGGTATACATTTATCATCTTAGTATTTGTCTTCTGTTTCTCCCATACGCCCTTTGTTATTTTTCTCTATTTATAGGTTTCTGCTGAATTAATAAAGTATTTTTTTATTAAAAATAAAATAGGCTAAGCCTACTTAAAATCAGTCCTAAAAGTCAACCCCAGAGAACTTACTTTGTTGCTCAGACGTGGGCTCTCTCTCTATAAACCAACATGGCAAATGAACTCACTACCCTCCCTCTCTATGTCAGACATGACTCCCAGGGGTGTAACCACTCTGGCAACCTGGGACAGAAATCCTGGCATCAAGGAAGTGAGAAAATCTTCTTGACCAAAAGAAGAAAGAGTGAAATGAGACAAAATAAAGTGTCAGTGGCTGAAAGAGTCAAGAGGTATCCTGGAGGTTGTTCTTATGCATTATATAGATATTCCCTTTTTAGTTCATGGTGTATTGGAGTGGCTAGAGGGAGGTACCTGAACTGTAGAGCTGTGTTCCAGCAGCCATGTTTCTTGAAGATGATTGTATAATGATAGAGCTTTTACAATGTGACTGCGTGATTGTGAAAACCTTGTGTCTGATGCTCCTTTTAACCAGGGTATGTCGGACAGATGAGTAAAAAATAAACAGGTAATAGGGAAAATGAGAAAACTAAAGATTAAGTAGGTTAAAATAACTTGTTCGATACAACTGAGAGAATAGATATTATTAGAACTCACAATAGCTTCAAATTCCAAGTTCATGTTTTTTCTACTATCCTCTCCCCCAAATTTTAATTGATTAATCACTGTAACCGTATAAATTTCCATTTTAAAATTACTCAATTAGCAACTATTTTGCAATTTGGGGAGGAAGTATTACACAGGTAAACAATAGGTATCCAATAACTACCTAAAACTGAGGTTTCCTAATATGTAATAACCAAGGGATATCAGAAGTCTAGTTCCATCTGCTATTTTTTTCCTAACAAGGAAACTTAGGTCCAGAAAACCACTAGCTGGTGACAAAATTCGGCCAGAATCTGAACCCCCTTTTCACTACTCCAAGCTCACAATAATTTTCTTATCATTCCATCTGTCATAAAGCAGTAGTTGTCCAAGTGTGGCTCCCAGACCATATGTATCCGCATCCCTAGGGAACTTAGAAATGCAAATTCTTGAATACCATCCCAGAATCAGATACCGGAAGTAGAGCTCAGCAATCTGTGATTTAACCATCCAGGAGATTCAGACACATTCTAAAGTTTGAGAATCACCGCTTCAGGGGATACCTGACATTTCAGAACTGCCTTAGGGTATAAGCTCCTGAACACCACACTCCTAAGAAAAAAAAAGAAACCAATTGAGGTACTACACCCTTCTTATTGTCTAGCCTGGAACAGTGCTTCTCAAAATTTAGAAAGTAGAACTGAGGGTTAATTAAACAAATGCCTGGACCTCACCTCCTAGATAGATTGCCACTAAGAAGGCCTGGAGTGGAAACCGCAAATTTGTCCTAATAACATATCCCAGATGATAAGGACGCTGCTGGAAAGCAGATCACACTTTTGAATAGCAATGGATTAGAACAAATTCTCTTAGAGACCGCACATATCCCAATGTGAAGAATCATATCCCATGATTAATTTTGAAAATCACAACCAATCTTGTCAGTTTAGTTTACAACCAATCTTGTCAGTTCAGTTTCATTTCTCAAAAGGTACCAATTAGGAATTATGAATTAAGAGTCAATTTGTCATCTACCAAACAACATAATAACAAAGTCTTCAAAGGTATGCATGAAATTTTAATATAGTTCAAGTAAATATGACATGTGGCCACAGGAAAAAAGTATCAATTGAGATACCACAAAAAACAATGAGGTTACTTAGTGATCAATGAGAGGAAGGGGTAAGGTGTATGGCATGCATGAGTTTTTTCTTTTTTCTTTTTATTTTTTTCTCAACTGATGCAAATGTTCTTAAAAATGATCATGATGATGAATACACAACTATGTGATGATATTGTGAGCCACTGATTGTACATTATGTATGGAATGCTTGTGTGTGAAGATTTATTCATAAAAATATTTTTTTAAAAAATGAAAGAGTTTAAAAAGTTGATTGTAATGATAAAAAAATGTTTATTCCTTCTAGTCTCCTATATTCTGGAGCAGCTAGAAGGAAAAATCTGAGAGGACAGTATGGTAGCTCATGACAAACTCTGGGATCTATCCTGTAAATATTTGTTGAAGAATGCTTTGAAAACTATTGTTTTTTTCTTTTTTCATTTTGTATATATGTTACATTACACAATTAAAAAAAAGTTTTAAAAAAAAACTTGATGCATTTGGCAGCAGATTAGAGTCAATCAAACAGAGAATTGGTGCACTAGACAATAGAGCTGATGACATCATTCAAAACGCAGGGGACGACAAACCCCTGAGGGATCTGGACAGTGAATAAAGAAGTGTTGGCAAAATCCCCTTGGGGAAATCGGGAGTTCCCCATCTGGAGAATTCCTGAAATTATGGCAAGCTGTGGGGACGACCACAGGCTGAGCCCTCGATCTTGGGGTTTGCTCCTATGAAACTTACCCCTGCAAAAGACAAGCTAAGCCTACTTAAACTTCGGCCTGAGAGTCACCCACAGAGAACTTCTTTTGTTGTTCAGATGTGGCCTCTCTCTCTACAAGTCAAGATGGCAAGTGAACTCACTTCCAGCTCCCCTCACCCCCACATGGGACATGACTCCCAGGGGTATAAATACCCCTAGCACTGTGGGACAGAAATTTCAGGATGAGCCGGGACCTAGCATCAAGGGATTGAGAAAATCTTCTCGACCAAAAGGGGGAAGAGAGAAAGCAGACAAAATAAAGTTTCAGTAGCTGAGAGTATTCACAGTCAAGAGGTTATCCTGGAGGTTATTCTTACGCATTATATAGATATCCCCTTTTTTAGTTTATGGAGTAGTGGAGTGGATAGAGGGAAGTACCTGAAACCGTACAGCTGTGTCCAATAGCCTTGCTTCTTGAAGATGATTGTATAAGGATATATCTTTTACAGTGTGACTATGTGATTGTGAAGACCTTGTGTCTGATGTTCTTTTTATCTAGGGTAAGGACAGATAAATAAAAAATGTGTATTAAAAAATAAACAAATAATAGGGGAACCGAAGTTAAAATAAATTGAGTAGATCGAAATACTAGTGGTCAATGAGAAGGAGAGGTAAGCAGTATGGTATATATGAATGAGTTTTTTATTTTTTGTTTTTTATTTCTTTTGCTGGAGTGATGCAAATGTTCAAAAAAATGATCATGGTGATGAACACAGAACTATGTGACGATACTGTGAGCCACTGATCGTACACCATGTATAGAATATTTATATGTCAAAAATATTTGTATGTTTATATGTTAAGTTTTTACAATAAAAATATATTTTTTAAAAAAATCTACTTTTATTCTCCAGTTAATCTGCAGCTGAATGAGGGCACTCTTTCCACACCCTTACTTATACTCGTCCATGCCCTTAAAGTCAACATATCACTCTAGGCTCATTTATAAGGATCTCTTCTTGTATTTCATGGTCTAGCCACATTAAGCAACTTACTATTTTCCAGAAAAAAATACAACTTCACTAAACCATTTTGCATAAACTGTTCTCTCTACTGGAATGTTACCCTATTGACCCACCCTCACCTCCAACTTTATACCTTTACAATACTCCTTCTTCCAAAAGCTTACCCAGATGCTTCAGTTCATCTTTTCCACCTTCACGCTCCCAAACCCAAATTTAGATTATATACTCCTCCTATGAGTTTCATAACATCTTTATATATCTGTACTGCACTTACTACCCAGTAATGCCTCTTCTTGTTCTTCTCCCACTTAAAGGCAGACTCTGAGTCTCGCACTGTTGTAGCCACAGTGTCTAACACATAGTAGGCACACAACGTTTTGTTGCTTAAATGTCATGGGATCATCAAGATATATGCAGATGAGTATATATAAGATGCCCAGAGATGTTGGTGGAGAGAGTCATTCAACACACAAAGATGAAAAACATCTGGCTGTTGTGCTCACTTGGGCAGCACATATACCAAAAAAACAAGAGAAAATTACTGTGGACCCTGCACAAGAATGACATGCAAATTCTTGAGGAATTCCATCCTTTAAAAAAAAAAATCTGGAGCATGTTTAATATATGAGAAGCTTTTACATAATTTCATATATATTTGAGAAACACTCTAAAGAAAATATTCTACTGTATATAGGATAATCTTTTTAGTTATAAGTACAAAGTTTTTTCTACAGAAAAACAAGAGTAATTTAGCCATCAAACATTTTGTGGTTCTGATATAAATCTCTTGGATTTAAGAGGTTAAAATATAGTTAAAATATGCTAAACAGCTACTACAATTTTCTGGAATCTCACACACACAGGACTTAATGTCATGCTATATACCAAATGTCTTCAATTTTCTGTTCCAGGAATGATGTTTGGAACTCCACCAAAAATAGAGGAGAAAACCTCTGATTCTTTCATCTTTTCCAGTATATGAATAAACTAGCCAAGAAAGGACAAAATCATGTATATGGTATGGCAGAGAAATTTGTCATAAAATGTCATAAAATGACAAAAAATAAGGCAATATAGTGAAGGTTAAAAACTTTTTATATAATCTGTCTATTTGAGGGTCTCATCCTAAAATGGACATAAAAAAGATCTGGGCTTATTGTGAGGATGTTATGAGAAAATTTACATAAAGCCCCTAAAACGCTCAGGTCCCAATATGTGTTCTAAGTGTTCAACAGTCATAAGTTTTATATTATTTATATGTTCAATATTTCCATTAAATATTTATAATATTATTGCTTTATGATAGTAGAATTTCAGAAAGCAAAGATTCAGGTAGCAAAAGTTACATTCTGTGTTGAAGCATTTTCTACCACTAACTGTTTCTTACTCTCTCAGCTTCTTTTCTGACAATAGTTTACTTTTAAACTGAACACCTAACACCACCAAAAAAAATAATAATAACCCACAGCTATTTTTTTATTATAAATATTGGTTATTGTAATTACTGGCTAAATAAATTGTATGTTTATATTTAATAGAGCAGACAATCTGTTAAAACAAGTATTAAATACTTTAATAATGCTAAATCAAAGTCATCTCTGTATAAAGGGCATTTAAAATCCCACATTAAAACCTCATAAACATAAAGCATCCAAAGGCCCTAAAATATAAAAATAAACTTTTTCTCTATACATACAGATATAAACCATACACACACACACACACACACACACACACACACAAATACAATATAACTACTCTTTCTAAAACCAGATTAGGCTTGCTGAATAGCAATATATTTGTTACTCAAGCTAAATATCAGCACCCATTTGGAATTACTATTTCCAAAGCCCAAAACTAAAACAGCTAAAAACAGAGTCAGGAATTATATACCATACATACCTTTAAATGTCTTTACCTTTTGGACTATTTTTAACATTTTGTGTATTATGTGACTATATTAATTATTTTAAAGGAAAATATGCATACTGTGCATTTTTATGTGCACTTACTAAAAAATGGTCTTCTCAGCCTGAACAATAAAAAAGACACTGTCTCCTGGATAGAGAGAATACAGACTTCAGAATCAGAGGTTTAAACGCCAATACTATCACTTACAAATTATGTGGCCGTAAGCAAATGTTTTCACTTCTCTGACCCTGAAATTCCTCAAACGTAAATTGGGATGAAAATAATCTTTTAAAGGATTATTTGGATTAGAGAGAGAAATTAAGTACCTGGCATAATTCCTGACACAAGCAGACACTCAAAAATGGTAGCTACGATAAGATCATCATCTAAAGAAAATGCATATAAGAAAAGTAGCTGTCTCTGTGAATGTAACGTTTTAAAGCTTTCTACATAGGAATTTTGAAATATCTATCAAAACATAAAGGATAACCCTCTGACACAGAAATCAACTTTGAAGAGTCTGTACTATGGAAATATTTGTACACATGGGTGAAAGATGGAAGAAAAAGTATGTTCTTTGTGGCAATGTTTTAACATCCAATCAATAGAGGGCTGATTTATTATTCAACTAAAGTAGATCCATACTGGCTATCATTTTAGAAATGAAGTAGATCTCTACATGCTGACAAAAAGATAGCAATGGCAGAATAAGCACAATCTGATCCAAAAATACAAAACTGTGTTAATATATGTCTGCAAATGGCTATGATACCAAACTATAAAAATATTTCACTTCTCACTCATATATTCTTTACTATAAACTTTTTAAAGAACATATTATTTTCTAATAAAAAAATAAAGAACAACAAACATGAACAATCTATAGAAACTAATGCTTTCCTGTGCTATAGAATGTGACATGTTAAAGAAAACTTATAAGAAAAACAAAACACTACATTTTTTGTTTGTATGCTGTATGGTAGGGACCACCTTTCAGTCTTTTTCCATATGAGTATCCATTATTACAGCATCATTTGTTGAATTTTTGTTTGGTTGGTTTATGTTTGTTTGTTTTGTTTTGAGGAAGTGCATGGGCAGGGAACTGAACCTGAGTCTCCTGTATGGCAGGCAAGAACTCTACCACTGAACTACCCTTGCACCCCCAAAATACTGTATTTTAATCCTTCTTCCTCATTGAAAAACAGTCTAAAATCTATTTTAATTCCATGTTCAAGATATTCCAAACCAACTTCTATTCAATATTCTCTTAGTTTCTATTTCTTCATTCAATTCTAACTTCATACAGACATTTTAAAAATTGCTAATTAATTGCCACATAACCTGTCATACTCTCAAACTCTTCCTCCTCTAGTCCTTTACTACTGAAAACAGTCTGGAACACAAAATCACCTTAATTCTACCTGAGGAACATAAAATAAATCTGCATCCAAAATCAGACAACTAATTTGAAAGATTCAGCATTTTAGATTATTATGCACTGCAATTCTCCATTATTGAAGATAATCCAAACTTCACTACAGAGAACAATTTGACCTTAGAATCACAGAAGGTCACAATGGAAGTGGATCATCTTGTTTCAGAGATGTGAAAATGAAATATAGCAAGTGACTTGATCAAGTCCACACAGTAAGAGAAAGAGAAAGATCAGTCCTGAATCCTGGGACTCCCAATCCAATATACTTTTGTCTAGATCTTGCTATATAACATTATAACTTACACAGTTTTAAAACAATCCCTTTAAACAAATTAGCAAAAATAGCTTCAGATAACAAATCTGGTTTCATAAATATACATAAATGAAATAAACATTAGCTGGCATATATGCAGTATTACCTACAGAGAGAGTCCTGCATTCAACTGAAATTTCAAGCATGCAAAATATCTTAACCAGACACTGCAAAGGTGTCTGTCTTTCAACCGCAGAGATTTAAATGCTTTATGAGAAACAATTTGTCCAATTTCCCTGGAGACAAGGCAACTAGTTAGATTCTCATTACCTGAAAGTCAAAATTTTCTAGCCATATATGTTTGAAGATCATTTTTTTGTTTTGGTGGCACTTCCTTTTTCACAATCGTGCTCCTCATTTCTGATTTCCAAGTCGCCTTCCAGCCTAAAGGAGGCTCACCGCTCTGATTCTCCTCTGCCCACAACAAAACCCATAAGAAAATAAAGACTAATACAAGGAGGTATTTCTTTTCATCATTTCTTTCACTGAAAACTGGTTTGAGAAAAATAAATGAAAACCTTTGATGAACATCTTTTCTGGCCTAACAGCCACATTTAACTAAAATCCTCAAAGTAAGGACAAAGGAAAATAATAGCAGTATGATACCATGAAATAGAAACCAGGTAGAAAATAGATTGATGGAAATGAGCTTGGAGAAATAAAATAATTACCTTTTTCTAATACAAACAAAGACTGAACCAACTGGCAACTACAAGCTAAGTTTACGAAAAAAAAGGAGTATCAGATAACCAAAAAAGCAAATATTGAGGTAGACAGGTTTAGATAACCTTAAACATAAATGAAATAAAGTAAAATTGCTGCACTGAAAAAGCCACAAATGGAATAAAGTCAAGTATTACGATATATGGTTATGGCTAATTTACAGATAAATCGTTAGCCTTCTATACATACAGGTTAAAATTCAATAGTCAAGGAAAACATAGTTTATCAATACTGTTAACATGAAATGCTGTTCATAAGTATAATTTTGCTAGATTTGATTGAGTAATGCAATGTGATAATTAGATTCATCATTTCCACTGAGTGTTGATATTTTTATTTAACTAAAAACACAAGTATTTAGCGCTGTGAGTGATGAGTGACCTTGAGGCAGCACTTGGAAGGCAGTCACCATGGCAACACTACCACGGGAGCGTCTCATCCTAGCAAAGGGACCAACCTGGTACATAAGAATTTTAAAACCTAGGGAAAAAGAGCTTCCTTGAAACAAATAAAAAATGCTTTAATTAAATTTAAATTACTTTAATTTAAATGTTTACATAACCTCTCTATTTGTGTCTTTCTATTTATTGTTTCTGGAGGGGAACACATACATTAAGGTATTTTAATGGTGAACTACTAAATCATGGATAATCCTTCCTTCCCTTTTTCTTTTGTTTCCTACATGGACAAAATTAATCACTAAAATATGAAAAAATAATGATTTTTAATTTAAAGCATACCTGTTTTAATTTTTCCCACAGAACCACCACTATTCTTATCTCCTTTTAAATATGGTCCTTTCTTTTGTCACTTATTTTTTTGAAATGAACATTTATTTTTCAGCCTTCACTTTGATAAAGAAAACATGAAGTGGGATGGGGGTTGACTTAAAATTTCAAATATAAAATAGGTATTTGTAATTCTGCTTTTCTGCTTATACACACTAAAGAGTCAGTTATTCTTTGCCAAGAACTAGATTCAGTTATCTTTAAAGAATAGAGGAGAGGAATGTGGGGGAAAGAGGGCAACTTCTTTAGTGTTTTTATAGATATTCGTCTTTACTTCAGACATAGAGAAAAATTTGTTTTTCTAGAAAGTCTACTCCATGAGAGCCAGACAGTGACATTTTAGTCATTTTATCACCAGCACAGCCAGCAGAATGCCAAGTGGGTACTAAAATTTGTTATCCAAAGGACTTCAAAGTTTTTGTTCCTGTACCTACCAAAAGACTCTTGAAAAGTTACATATCCTGGAATATTTGTAAGTTGATATTCAAATTGTTCATCAATTTAATTAGCTGCAAAGTTATTAATTTCTATTAAGTGTTTGTATCTTAACAAATGCTAATAAACTGTTACATCACTCATATATTCAAAGGAACCTACATTATTATTATCCCTCACTAACAACCAGGAATTTTACACTATTCCTTTCTCCTTGAACACAAATTTTCATTCCTCTTTCCCCACAGAATTTCAAAATAATGGAAATTATCCTGTTTTTGAAAGAATTTTACAGTTCATGCCATCACTAAAACAAAACAAGGTATATCCATTGAAATAATAAGCTTCATCTGCTCATAGGCTGTAAGTGTTGAAAAGAACATTTTATTCTGATATTTACTACAATCATCAGGATATAATTACTCAAAACATAACTATGTTACACATTTGGATAAAATAAAAAGTTTTTTACCATATGTGACACTGTTAAGATGCAAAGGCAGAAGTTTCTCCTCTTCCCCTGCCTCCCAAATTCATTGTTACCCATGTAAGTTATAATAGTTACAGTAATGTTAACCAATTTATATTTTTTGTTTTGAAAATTATAAACTATTGACATACTAAAGAAGCTAAGTGGACAAAGTTAAGTGAAAGAACTGTCACAATACTTTGAACACAATCTTAGTTATATGACAAAAACTTCAGTGAACATCAAAAATCTTTTTTTCATAATCTCTCAAAGAGAAATGATTAAGTTCCACCTCAATAAAATGAAAACTCAGACTCAGAAAATAACCAGCAGACTATTTGTTACCCAGCCATTATAGTCATTCACTTTTCAAATGCTGATGCAAACATTTCGAAATACCCCTATGCTTTTTCATACCCCAGATCTTATTTTTGAACATCAGTGACAACATATCACAGTAAGAAGAGAGTTATTCCCTTCTTTTGTCACATGAAAAAGCAACTATGAAGGGAGGCATCTGGAAAATAAGACTTGGCAAGCTCTCTCAAGGTGACCAATTTAAGAAAAAAGTTTAAGAATCTGGAAGTTGATTCTCTTTAAATGATGTGTCCAAGCTTCTATCTCTAACCATTAATTTACAGAAAATAAAGAGGACAGAAATGATACCACTTATATGCAAAATCCAGGGTACAGAAAAATCTTATAAAACATAACCCTATTTTGTCAAACAAATAAACTGAAAGGTAAAAAAGAGAAAGAGAATGGAGAAAAAATGTAAATTAAGCGAGATTTAAAAGATATAACAATCAAATGCAATGTGCACATCCTGATTCAAAGAAACCATAAAACATTTGAAAAACTGAATGCCTGGACATTTGATGTTATGGAATTTTGTTTTAAGGTGAGATGATAGTGTGTAAGTGCATGTGTGTAGTTTTATTACTGCTTAACACTTAAAGATACTTACTGAAAATTTTACAGATGGTAGTATGTCACTCGGGAATTGCTAAAAGATAACACACAAAAAAGGAAATATAAGTAAAAGTACGATGCTCATAATTTAGTAATTGTTGAAGATGGGACATTGTTTCATGAGAAATCATTGTAATATTTTCTATTTTTGTATGTCTGAAATTTCACAATGAAAAGCTTTTTTAAAAAACTAGTTTTTCTTTTATACCTATTGGTAAATCTTCATGCACCTCAAGTGAGATCTATATCCATTTCAAGACTATATTCAAGTAAACCTTAACAGTTCAAACACTTTACAGAAGCCAGGAGACCTAGCCACAGAGAAGCATGTTATTCCTGTAAGCCTTTAAGAAAACTGTCTTTCCTTTACAAACTTTCAACACTAATTCTGAATAACAAATATTTTCTCTAGAATGTTATCATTTAGTGTGCATTAGTGTATATATTTGCAATTATTCAGACTTTATTTGGATTACATATTTGGACATGTTTACAAATTCGCCTTTCTGTTGTTCAGTTTTAGGAGTTATTTTTATATTCTGGATATTAAACACTTATCAGATAAATAACTTCCAAATACTTTATCTAATTCTGTAGGCTGTTGTTTCACTTTCTTCATAATGTCCTATAATGTACAAAAGTTTTAAACTGTAATGAAGTCCAATTTATACACTTTTTCTTTTGTGCTGCTCATGCTTACGGGATCATATCTAAGAGTCAACTGACAAATACGAGATTCTGAACATATTACCCCATGTTTCCTTCTTCTAAGAGTTGTTCAGGCTTGGCCTATTTTATTAAGTCCTTGATCCACTTTAGGTTAATTTTTTTTTTTGTATCCTATATGGTAGGGTCATATTTCATTCTTTATCCATGTAAGCATCCCGTAATTGCACCATCATATATTGAATTTGTTTGTCTTGTTTTTGGGGAGGAAGTGCCTGGGCCAGGAATCAAACCTGAGTCTCCAGCATGCAGGCAAGAATTCTACTACTGAACCGCCCTTGCACTCCCCTAGGTTAATTTTTGTATATGGTGGACGTAGGGGTCCACTTTCAATCTTTTGTATAAGAATATCAGTTTTGTAAGTACTATTTGTGAAGAGACTATTCTTTCCCCACTGAGTTCACTTGACATCCTTGTCAACAATCACTTAGCACTTGTACAACAATGGTTATAGTACAATTACTCCTAATTGCCAAATGGTAGAAACTACCCAAGTATCCATCAACAGAAGAATGGATAAACAAAATGTGGTATATACGTTCAAAGGAACGTTATTAGGCAAAAAAGGAATAAAGTTTTGATTCATGCAACATGGGTAAACCACCTAGAAAGCATTATGTTGAGTGAAATAAGCCAGGCACAACAGGCCAAATATTATATTATTCTACTTACACAGAATACCTAAATTAAGTAAATTCATAGAGACAGAAAGAGATGAGAAGTTACCAGGGGCCAGGTAACTGCGTGACAGGAACAAAATTTTGTTCGTTGTTATGTAAAAGTCATAGTTGGGGTAATGTACATAATATTGTGCATGTAATCAATACCACTGTATAGTAACTTAAATGGTTGAAATGGGGAATTTTGTGTTTTATATTCCATAATAAAAAATAGAAAAGAATTGGGAAAAACTGGCCATAGATGTGTGAGTTTATTTCTGAACTCTCATTTACATTACATTTACCTATTTCACTGTCCTTATGCCAGTAACACATGTTTTGATTACTGTAGCACTGTAGTAAGTTTTTAAATTGAGGAGTATTTATACTCCAACTTTGTTCTCCTTTTTTAAAGGTAGTCTTGGCTATTCAGGGCCTCCTGATGTTCCCTGTGAATTTGATGATTGCCTTTTCCATTTCTGCAAAAAGAAGCTGTTAACAGAAGGCTCTGGGTAATACTGATACGTTAACAATAGTTAGTCTTTCAATCCATCTTTCCAATCTTTTAGGTCTTCTTTAATTTCTTTCAATAATGTTTTGCCATTTTTAACATACAAGTCTTTTACATTCTTGGTTATTTATTCCTAGATAATGTATTCATTTAGATACTATTGTAAATGGAATTGTTTTTTTTCTTTCCTTTTGCGATTGATCAGTACTAGCCTATAGAAACAAAATAATGCTCACCTTTTAGCCAATCCTCAATTTTTTACTACAAATAAACACCTAAACTATTTCCAAAGAAGAAATGGAAGAGAAAAGGAAATTTTTTAAAGCCAAGCTAACAGTGCATATAGACCTTGTTAAGAAGCTACTGAGTTGATGGAAAAGTTTTGCTAATGGATGGTTGGTGATGGTAGCCTGTGAATGTAATTACAGCAATGAATTCAATGTGGTTAAAAGGGGAAACTGTAAATTGTATATGTTACTAGAGTAAAACTTTTTTAAAAATCCATATAACTTTACAACACAAACAGTGAGCCCTAAGTTAAACCATGGACTATAACCAATAGTACAATTATAAAAATGTGCTTTCACCAATGATAACAAAAGTACCACACCAACACAAGGTGTTAAACAGATAGTATATGGAAATAGGGTAGTATATGGAAACCCTGCATTTTATGCACAATGTTTTATAAACCCACAACTTCTATAATTGAAAAAAAAGTTTGTGAGGCACTTAAAGCAGATATTTCTAATGGGAAACAACATATCATTAAGAGGGAATAGGTTAATTAAAAGATGGTACATACACAAAAGAAAAAAAGAGGTTATATGCATAACAGGAACCATAAAAATAATGTGGATTTCAACTTTTTACCTGAGAAAGCTATGCAACATATATGATGAAATAATAAAAGTTTACAGAATAGCATATAAAAATCCCGTACATTTCTAATATTTTGTTAAACCTATATACATAGAAACATATAGACAGATGTGTACAAAATTAGCAGCATCTCTGTACTTTTCTGTACAACCTGAAGTATAAACTGAACATGCAAATGAAACTGTACAGAAAGAATATAGCTTTCTTTTGAACCTCTTTGGTGCAACACCAACCCGCTGCCCTGAGCTCTGTGCACACACACAAAGGGCCTGCGCCTCAGACCCATGTACCCAAACAGCCACATCCTCCCTGCCGCTGGGCACCTACACTCACAGGTGCCAGCGCAGCATCTCCAACCTGCACCTATACTGCGCTGTAATGCATCATGGCACTGTTGTGCCCTACCCCATGCCCTGCATCCTGCTCCACATCATCCCACAAATACAAGGCTTTAGACTACTGAAGGAAATCAACTTCCAAAATAAACTAATCAAGATATTTTCATGCCATGAGGAGAGCAGAAGACTAAGCATATCATGCAGACAGATATAGCCCAGTCTAGTGACCAAATTAAAACACCAGAGGAGACACAGATGTTGGAACAACTAAGACGTTCAAATAACTCAAGAAATAAAATTAATGGGAAGGCAAATGACATAAAGGAGATCAAGAAGACACTAGAAGAGCATAAAGAGGAAGGAATTCAAAAGGATAAACAGAAAAATAGCAGGTATCACAGAGATTAAAGGTGCTGCAGAACAAATAAAAAAAAATACTAAAGACACACAACAGCAGATTTGAAGAGGCAGAAGAAAGAATAAGCGAACTAGAGGACAGGACAACTGACTCTGAACACTCAAAACAGCAAATGGTAAAACAGATGGAAAAATCTGAATTGGATCTCAGGAATGATGGACAAAACAAAGCGCACAAATAAAAGAATCACTGGTATCCTAGAAGGAGAGGAGTAAAGGGCTAGGAAGAGTAGTTGAGGATATAATGGGGGAAAACTTTTCAACCCTTATAAAGGACATAATTAGCAAGTCAAAGAAGTTCAACTAACTCCAAATAGAATAAGTTCAAACAGGCCTTTTCCAAAACACATACTAATCAGTCCGTCAAACGCTGAAGAGAAGTAGAAAATCCTGAAAGCAAGAGAAAAACAATCTACTAATACAAGGGAAACCACATAAAACTGAATCCAGACTACTCAACTGGCACTATGGACATGAGAGAAGGCAGTGGTATGATATATTTAAGATCCTGAAAGAGAAGACTTCCAGCCAAGAATCTGTATCCAACCAAACTGTCCTTCAAAACTGAGGGACAAGGGCAGGCCACAGTGGCTCAGCAGGCAGAGTTCTCGCCTGCCATGCTGGAGACCCAGGTTCAACTCCCGGTGCCTGCCCATGCTTATAAAAAAAAAAAATCTGAGGTAGAAACTAAAATTTTCAGACAAACAAATCCTGAAATAATCTGTCAATAAGAGACCAGCCCTATAAGAAACAGCAAAGGGAGTTCTGCCAGTTTGAAAAAATAAGACAGGAGAGGGAGGTCTGGAGGAGGGCATATAATTGAGGAGTACTAGTAAGGGTAACTTAAAGGATAAAATGAGAAAGAGAGAAAAGAATATTTAGATCTGACAAAATCAAAAGGACAAGATGGTGAACTCAAGATATGCCTTTTCAGTAATAATTTTGAATGTTAATGAACTAAACTTACCAATTAAAAGATACAGATTGGCTGAATGGATTAAGAAACATAATCCAGATACGTGCTGCTTAAAAGAGACCCATCTTAGACACAAGAATACAAATAGATTGAAAGTGAAAGGATGGAAAAAGATGTTCCATACAAGTTGTAACCAAAGAAAGCAGAAGTAGCTATACTAATACCGGACAAAATAGACTTTAAGTGTAAAGACATCATAAGGGACAAAGAAGAACACTATATATTAATAAAAAGGACAATTCACCAAAAAGAAATAACAATCAAAAATGTTTATGCTCCCCAAAACTGAATAGAGTGATAGATGTTTCAACAATAATAGTAGGAGACTTCAATATACCACTGCATTAGAATTCTCTAGAGAAACAAAATCAACAGGAAATATTTGTAAATAAAAAATTTATAAAAGTGTCTCATGTAACTGTGGGAACACAGAGTCCAAAATCTGTAGGGCAGGCTGTGAAGCTGACGATTCCAATGGAGGGTCTGGACGAACTCCACAGGAGAGGCTCGCTGGCTGAAGCAGGAAGAGAGCCTGTCTCTTCTGAATCGTCCTTAAAAGGCTTCCAGTGATTAGATTAAGCATCACTCATTGGAGAAGACACTCCCCTTGGCTGATTACAAATGGAATCGGCTGTGGATGCGGCTGACATGATCATGATTTAATTCTATGAAATCTTCTCATCGCAACAGACAGGTCAGCACTTGCCCAACCAGACAAACAGGTACCACCACCTGGCCAAGTTGACACATGAACCTGACCATGACAACCATTCTCCTCTAGAGAAAGAGCAACCTGACAGAAGATCAACAAGGAAATAGAAAAGTTAAACAACTTGATAAATGAATTATAGCTAACAGACATACATAGGTCATTACACCCCAAACACCAGGATATACATTATTTTCTAGTGCTCATGGAACATTGTCCAGGATAGATCATATGCTGGGGCACTTTTTTGTAAATATGTCATTTTTCACAAAAAAGAAAAAAAAGTCAATTATGACGATAAAATACTTATACATTCTAGCCTCCTACATTCTGGAGCAGCTAGAAGGAAAAAATCTGAGAGCACGGTATGATAGCCCATGACAAACTCTGGAATCTGTCCTGTAACTACTTGTTGAAGAGTGCTTTGAAAATATTGCTTTTTTCTTTCTTTGCTTTGTATATATGCTACGTTATACATAACACATAACAAAAAAAGTTAAAAAAAGAAAACTGGCTTTCCAGCATTAAATCCTGTGGAATTTAAGGAGTATCATTCTCATGTTCTCTTCCTGATAAATTTATTACAGAATCAATTTCAAACAATCCAAAACAAAAAACCGGAAAGGCCACATCAACACAAAAAGGTGGTGGAAATTAAACATATACTTACCTTAAAAAAAAAAAAAAACTTGGAATGGTGATTACAAGAGATTAAGATGGCTATATGCTTTGACAATATAGATGCGCACAACTATCAAAAATGATGGGGCGGGCCGCGGTGGCTCAGCGGGCAAGAGTGCTTGCCTGCCATGCCGGAGGACCCCGGTTCGATTCCCGGCCCCAGCCCATGTAAAAAAAACAAGCGAACAAACAAAATATAATAAAAAATAAAGATGTTTTCCTTCCTTCCATCCTTCCTTCCTTCTCTGTCTTTCTTTCCTTCCTTTCCTTCCTCTCTCTTTAAAAAAAAAAAAAAAAAAAAAAAAATGATGGGAAATAAGGACGGCATGTAAAGACTAGAAAAGCTTGCTGACGGCCTTGTAGATATTAATTGGAAGTAAAAGAATATTATTTTAAATCAGATCCTGAGGAACACAGAAAAGAAATTATTACATAATTTCAATAGTACTCAAAGTAAGGAACCAACAGACAATAATCCAGTAGGGGGAAGATCTAAATATATTGTACGAAGGTTTTAATATGAAGGCATTAGCTAGAACAGAAATATTAAAAGAAAATAGTTAAAAAAAAAAACTAAGAAAAGATGAAACATCACATAAAGACAAGGATATAGTCTCATAAACACGCTACTACCCCAAACCACCTAAAAAAAATAAAATAAATCAAAAGAAGGCAGAAGGAAAAAACTAATAGAGCAAAGGTCAAATTGGATCCTGGAATTTTTCAGAAGTGGAAAACTTAAGTGCAATTTCGTTAACAGTATTATATCAATGTTAATTTCTTAGTTTTCATTCTGACATCATAATTACACAAGATGTTAACATTAGAGAAAGCTGAGTGGATAAAGCATACAGAAACACTGTACTGCTGCACACTTTTATTAAGTCTAAAATTAATTCAAAATAAAGTTTGTAAAGATATTTGAGGGAAAAAATTATTTTCACCACTGAAGAATGCAAATAAACCAATGCATTGTTTTAAAATTTGGTAAATTTTTTAAAAAAAGGAGCCAAACATTTATTCTGCTTTAGTCTATGTGAACTGTACCACATGGGTTAACCAAATAGTTGATTAGTAAAGTTTTCCCTTTATAGAAATATCCTATTTTTTTTGTATGCTATATGGTGAAGTCATATTTCATTATTTTTCTGTGTGAGTATCCTGTTATTGCAGCACCATTTATTGAATTTTTGTTTGTCTGGTTTTTTACTTGTTTGTTTTTCTTGTTTGTTTTTTTGGGGAAGTGCCTGGACCGGGACTCAAACCCAGGTCTCCCTCATGGTAGGCAAGAATTCTACTACTGACCTACCCTTGCACTCCAGAATTTATTACTATTTTGCTAGCCCTAATAAATTAAACTTAGGCACTGATCAATAATAGCTGGTAGTATAACCCACAAAAAAGAAACCAGTGAGTAAATGTCTCCTGATAAATTACACTACATATGAACTCATCTCACGGTGGTAATCATCAAGCCTGCAAGATGGTCCTCAGTGTTTCAACTCTCCTGGTACAGAGTATCAGCGTTGGTCTGGGCAAGCAAAAAAGAGCAAAAGTGAAAGCCACTTCTGGGTCTTAAAAGGCCCTGCAGTTTTCCTCCTCCCTCTTCCTGAGGACACTGGGGCAATTCTATGGAGAGTCACATAAGGCAGGAACTGAGACTTCCTGCAAACAGTCAAGTGAGTGAGTCACCCTAGAAGCGGATCCTATAGCGCCTCCGTATCAAGCCTTCAGATGACTACGACCCCTGGGTAATAGCCTGTCTGCAACTTCATGACAAACCCTGAGACAGAACCACTACCTAACTAGGCTGTTTCCAGATTCCTAGCCCTCAGAAATTATATAAGATAACATAGTTTTAAGGTGTTAAATTATGGGATAATTTGTTACAAAGCAATAGAAGTAATACACTTGCCAAAATCATGGAAACTGAATCTGATAGTCTTGAGGGACAGTAACTATCAATCCATAAAGGATACAAAAAAGAAAGGGCCAATTTAAAGAACACCACAAAGATACATTAACAAAATTCTGGAGTGGTAAAAAAAACAAAAAAAGTGTACAAGAAAAACAACGAATAAACTAAAAGGAGAAAAGAGAAATGGAATGGGGCCTATATTCAGAGCTGTGATTCCACTCGAATCAAGATGGCAGAGTGAGGAACCTCAGGACTCCAGTACCCCAAAGAAGCTTTGAAAAACCAGCAACAACTGACAGAAACATCCTTCTCACAGTTCCAGTAAACAGTTAAAGGACTGAATAACAAACAGGGTCATTATCAAATCAAGAAAAAGGTATCTTAAAAGCAGTAGGATCAGAGTGGTGCAATGGTAGCTCAGTGGCAGAATTCTTGCCATGCCAGTGACCTGGGTTCAATTGCCAGAGCCTGCCCATGCCAAAAAAAAAGCCAACAGGATCAACAAATCCTAAAGAACACCTAGGGTTTTATCTGAGAGTCTACAGAGGTTCCATGAACTATGATTACTTTCCAGAAACCTACAACCTCCAGATAAGTTCTGAAACCCAGAGGGGTCAGTCTCTCCAAGAACATCAATTACTTTCATCCCCCTATTCCATAATATCAACAGTCCTTTCCCACACCAAACTCTGAATTCTGTTCTACAACTGTTGCAGTATGCTTTGAAATTTATTGCTTTTTTATAGATATGTTATTTTTCACAATAAAAAAAAATGAACAGAAAGAAATAAAAAAGGCAGTAGGGTCTAATAACACTCTGGCTGGCCCATCCCTCAACCCTTCACTGGCTAGTCATGAAGCTAGCCTGCACACACGTGGATCCTGGGTGTAGGTATCAGAGGGAGGAGAGTAACCCTTGTACACATACTGGGAGCATGTATGTCTGCCCCATCTTTCTGGTAGTGGCCTGAGGGGACTGAACAAGGACATGTGTGCTGGTCTGAAAGGATGTGTGTACTCCAGAAAAGCCATGCTTTAATTCTAATCCCATTTTGTAAAGGTAACCGTTTCTTCTAATCCCTATTCAGTACTGTATGTTTGAATCTGTAATTAGATCATCTCCCTGGAGATGTGACTCAATCAAGATTGATTGTTAAACTGGATTAGGTGGAGATATGTCTCCACCCATTCGGGTGGGGCTTGATTAGTTTACTGGAAGCCTATAAAAGAGGAAACATTTTGGAGATTCAGAGACAGCAGAAAATGCTGCGGCACCACAAACCAGAAGAGTCCACCAGCCAGTGCTTTGGAGATGAAGAAGGAAGATGCCTCCTGGGGAGCTTCATGAAACAGGAAGCCAGGAGAGAAAGCTAGCAGATGACGCTGTGACGCTCTCTTCCAGCCAAGAGAGAAACCCTGATTGTGTTCGTCATGTGCCTTCTCACTTGAGAGAGAAATCCTGAACTTCATCAGCCTTACTTGAACCAAGGTATCTTGATCTGGATGCCTTTGATCGGACATTTCTATAGACTCGCTTTAATTGGGACATTTCTACGGCCTAAAAATGGTTAATTTGCAACTTATTAAAATCCCCCTTTTTAAAAGTCATTCCATTTCTGGTATATTGCATTCTGGCAGCTAGCAAACAAGAACAGATTTTGTTACCTGAGGAGTGGGGTGCTGCTGCACAGGCTCACTGTTCCTGAAACTGAACTGCAGGCAGAAGACAGCTCACAGAGTTCTCCTACAAAATGCTGTGGGAGAGCACAATGCAATGGTGGCTCAGGGGCAGAATTCTCGCCTGCCACACCGGAAACCCGGTTTCAATTCCTGGAGCCTGCCCATGTCAAAAAAACATGTTGTGGGAGAGCAACCAAATCTGAATGTCCACAGCAACAGACTGTTGACTACAGAACATAAAATATAGGGCCCAGGACCATGAGGAAACACTTCCTGGAAAAGACAGAACAATCAGTATCCATGTAAATGGATACTGGGCCACAAGGACAAATGCAAGCCCAAGACGAGAAGCATGCCCAGAAAGGAGCAGGGAGTCCCTAAACCTAACCACGCTATATGAACTAGCACTAAAGGACAGCACCCACACAGTTCAATCTGCAAACACTAGGAAGTGTTTCCTTTCTTTCTTTCTTTCTTTCTTTTTTTTTTTTGTCAACACTCGACATTCAAGGAAAGCTATGCCATAACACTAGCAGAATACGTAAGGAACAGATGCCTCAGAGTCTAAATCACAGCAACGACACAGTAAAGTATCAAAATGTTCACGTTTCAACAAGAGATTATTAAGCATACAAAGAAACAGGGAACAACAGCCCAGATAAAAGAGTTAAAGCATTAGAAACTATCAATAAGAAGGATCAGACCTGGGATATATCAGACGAAGATTTTTTAAAAGACAGTCCTAAAAGTGCTCAAAGAGCTAAAGGGAAAACATGGACAAAGAACTAAAAGAAATCAGGAAAAATGATAGATGAACACAAAGAAAATATCAACAGAGAGATGGGAATTATGAAAAGGAACCAAGCGGAGTTGAAGACCACAGTAACAGACATTTAAAATTCCCTAGAGGGGTTCAACAGCAGATTTAATCTGGTACAAAAAAGAAACAAAGGGGCGGGCCGCGGTGGCTCAGCGGGCAAAGTGCTTGCCTGCTACGCCGGAGGACCTCGGTTCGATTCCCAGCCCCAGCCCATGTAACAAAAACGGAGAAACAGAATACAATAAAACAAGATAAATGTTTAAAAGATGTTTCCCTTTCTTCCTTCCTTCCTTCCTTCTATCCTTCCTTCCTTCTCTCTGTCTTTCCTTTAAAAAAAAAAAAAAAAAAAAAAAAGAAACAAAGAATTTGAAGATAAGACCATTGAAATTATCCACTCTGAGGAGTAAAAAGAAGGAAGAATAAAGTGAAAAGAACCTGAAGAAGTCCCAGAAGGAAAAGAAAGAGAAAAAGGCAGAGAATATTCAAAGAAATTTCCAAACTTGTCAAAAGACAAGAATATAAACATTCAAGATGCTCAAGGAACTCCAAACAGGATAAACCCAAATACACCTACACCACAGCATTATATATAATTTTTCAAACTATCAAATGCCAAAGATAAAGAGAGAATTCTGAAAGCCACAACAGAGAAGCAATCTGTCATGTACAAGGAAGCCTCAATAAGATTAAATGTTGATTTCTCATCAGAAACCATGGAGGTAAGGAAGCAGTGGGATGACATTTAAAATGCTGAAAGCAAAATTTATATTTTGGGTAGTGCATTATCTAATTTAATTTGTACAGTCAGTCTAATCGAACACCATAATTACATGGAATCGTCAACAGGGCATGAGATCTTGCTGGTTTGTACAGATTAGTGTGATGCCTGGATATATGCCAGAGTAATTTGGGCAGAAAATAAAAAAGTATTTGCAAAGTCCCCTTCAGGGACTGGGGAGAAAGAGGGAAATACTAAACTTCCCCATCTGGGGAATTCCTGATATTCTCTCAAGCAGTGGGGGCAACCCATACAGTAGGCCGAGACCTCGACCTTGGGCTTCAACCCTAGGAAACTTATCCCGGCAAAGAAAAAACTAAGCCTACTTATAACTATGCCTAAGAGTCACCCCCAGAGAACCTTTTCTGCTGCTCAGATGCCTCTTGGTAGGTGAACTCACTACCTTCCTCCCTATGTGGAACATGAGTTCCCAGGGGTATAAATCTTTCTGGCACTGTGGGGGGACAGGACTCCTGGGATGAACTGGAACCCAGCATCATGGGACTGAGAAAGCCTTCCTGACCAAAAGGGGAAAGAGAGAAATGAGACAAAATAAGGTTTCTGCGGCTGAGAGATTTCAGAAAGAGTCAAGAGGTTATCCTGGAGGTTATTCTTACACATTATATAAATATCCCTTTTTAGTTTATGATTCATTATAAATGGCTAGAGGAAAGCACTGGAAACTGTTCAACTGTGTTCGAGTAGCCTTGATTCTTGAAGATGACTGTACAACTATATAGCTTTTACAAAGAGACTGTGTGACTGTGAAAACTTGTTCCTGATGCTCCCTTCATCCAAAGTATGGACAGATGAGAAAAGAAAATAAGGAAAAATAAATAAGTAAATAATGGGGGGGGGGGGTAGATAAGGGGTAAAAAAAAAAAAACAGGTAGAAATTCTTTTTTTTTTTTTTTTTTGTCAACACCTGACATTCAAGGAAAGCTATGTCATAACACTAGCAGAATACGTAAGGAACAGATGCCTCAGAGTCTAAATCACAGCAACGACACAGTAAAGTATCAAAATGTTCAAGTTTCAACAAGAGATTATTAAACATACAAAGAAACAGGGAACAATAGCCCAGACAAAAGAGTTAAAGCATTAGAAATTCTTTTTTGTGACAGATTCAACCTGCTATTGAACCCCTCTAGGAAATTTGAAATACTGATGGTTAACGAGAGGGAGAGGTACAGGGTATGGGATGTATGAGTTTTTTTCTTATGGGATGCGTGAATTTTTTCTTTTTTCTTTTCATTTCTTTTTCTGGACTGACACAAATGTTCTAAAAATGATCCTCTTGACAAACAGACAACGATGTGATGATACTGTGAGTCACTGATTGTATACTATGGATGGACTATATATGTGTGAAGATCTCTCAATAAAAACATGTTTTTTCAAATGGTGAAAAAATTGCCAGCCAAGAATTCTATTCCTAGCAAAACTGTCTTTCAAAATGAGGGAGATTAAGACATTCCCAGATAAACAAAAGCTAAGGAAGTACATCACTACTAGACCAGCCCTACAAGATATGCTAAAGGGAGTTCTACAGATTAAAAGGAAAGGACAATAAACAATAATAGATCTAAGCCACAAAAAGAAATAAATACCTCTCATAAAGGTAACAACATTTACCTTTACACAGTGCAAGTATTACTGTATTTTTGGTTTGTAACTCCACTTTTTACTTTCTACAAAATCTAAAAGGCAAATGCACAAATTGGAGTGATAAATCAGTGTCTGGACTCATAATATACGTACATGTGGTTTGTACAGGGAAGAGGATGGGGGATAAAGGAACATAGTTTGTGTGTACCACTGAAGGTAAATTGGTATATAAGCAAATGAGACTGTTACAGATTTAGAATGTTAAATTTAAGATACCAAATAAATACATAGGAATTACACAGATATAGAAGATGCTTGTCAATATATACAAAAGAAATGGCAATATTGATTGCCTCTAGGAAGGAGCAAGGTAACTAGAAAAGAGAAATGGGAGGGAAACCTTACTTCATATTCTTTTGTAGAGTTTCTACTTTTGTTATAGCCAATTACATGAATCATCAACTAAAAACTAAGAAGAAAAAATATTTTAAAAATCAGGGAAGAACCTTAAGTGTCATCTAAATCAGATTTCTCCAAAAGGTTAAACAAAATGGCCAAGACTATTCAGTTAAGTCCAAAATACAGTTGTCCTACCTTCCAGTCCTTAACCACTGCTGAGGCACTAACTGGTCTGCAAAACAAATAATATACTTTAGAACCTGAAGTTAAATTCTGAATATCAGATTCAGGAATGTAGCCTGAAACACTAGCAATCACATACTTCTGAAACATGGAGGACCGCTCTTTGTGTACCATGTGTCTTTAACTAAGAATGCCTATTTCAAAACACAGAAAACTTAGTCACAATTTAAAAGGGGATAAATGTTTCCAACCTTTAGAAATTCATCACAAATTTTAATGGCCACAGAGAATAACACTGGCAATGACTCAGAAAGTTCAACTGGTTGTAAATATGGCAAGAGTTGCTCTCAAAGCATTTGGGGAGGAGAAGTTCCCCCTTTTTTTTCTCTTTTAATAAGAAAAACCACCTCTCTAGCAAAGAAAGCCTTGCTGTTGTTGTTGGCATGTGCAGGCTCGAGAATCAAACCTGGGTTGTTTCCATTCTTCTCCACCCTAAGATCCTTCTTTTACAGAGAACACTATCCCCATCAACTCGAGTCCACAGAAGCAAATAAACGAACACAGAAAACATGATTTCTTTTGTTTTCTCTATTTTTCAGTAGTTCCTCTGTGCTTATACAGAGAAAAAAAAATTAAGGTACAAAAGTTTTTCATGTTCAATAGCTTTCAGTTCCATTTATATCAAACATTAATATAATTTTAAAACTAAAACGAATAATCTCACTAACTGAAATTATTTCCCAGAAATTCATTTAAATCTTTCCCTGATTTACCCCAGCCTGAAAACATCTCTCCTTTCTCTGAACTCTAAAAGTAATTATTTGTGCAATTTATTTGGCAATTAATCCTGCACTGCCTTGTTAAATCTCTTCCATTATTGTCTGAAATGTTATTTAAATGTTTTGTGATTCTCTGGCTTTCATGTTTATTTCTCATCTCCTCAAACAGACTATAAGTTCCTTGAAGAAGAGATAAGGCCTCATATTGTTTTGCTTACACACTGACACATAGAGTAGTTGCCACGCAGTAAATACAAAGTTATTTGTTACTTAGGAAAAAGGAAGAAAAATCCCATCCATTAAGAAAATGTTTAAAGCTACACCAACTAGGAATTTTAAAACCAGAGTGTAAAGGCCAATGTACTATCTTGTTTCCCTGACTCTCTAAACAATGTGGGATGAGAAAAGGGCATGGCTCTGGAATCTAAGACCTCAATTTGGATCCTTTATACCTTGTAAACCTCGTGAATTTAAACCATAAGCTTCAATTTCTTCATCTCTAAAATGGGGATAATAATAACTACTTCTAAAAGGTTCTGTGGTAGTTAAATGAGAGCATATAATGACTGACAATCCTTACTTTAGTCTCTTAAATTTTCTTTATTTTTTATATCTTTCAAATCAGAGCATTATGCTAATTACAGTATGATACTAGTAGTTTTACATTTTCTTTCTTACTATAATAATAGCATCTTAAGCTTGATGAAATTCGGTAATAGCTGGGAGCATCCTCAACAAATGTTAGTTTCTCTCCTTTCCTCTTTCACACCTATTCACGCACTATAATATGAACAGGAAACACCTCACTCACCACCAAATCCATTCAAAGGGATTATCCCTTTGACAAAGATTATATACTCAATAAATACAAACTGTTGCTACTGCCACTCAATTCATTCAACAGATATGTAAGCACTTATTATGTGACTGAGACTATCATGGGCAATAAAGATACAACAGTAAAAAATAAATAAATAAATAAGCAGCTCCCGACCCTCAGAGAGTACATATGATTTCCACGGCACAAGAAAAAAAAGTCAAAATACACAACTGGGTCAACAGATTATCCCACACGTTAAAAAAAGCTAACCATTCCAGAAAGACACTACAACATAACACTACCTGGGTAAAACATTAAGGTAAACCTAATCAAAAGGCAAAGGTCCTAAATAAAGGGCATCAAGCTTTTTTGCTTTAAATAAAGATTTGGATAAAAGTAAAACAGCCTCAACAGATGCTAAAAGATAAATACAAAAAAATGGGGGGTGGTTCTAACTATATTGTCCATTTTCTTAAATAAAAATATTAACATAAAAAGAACGGGGAAGTATCATCTAGTTTCTAAAAATAAACATTAATATTAGATTCACTTCAAAAAGGGGAATAATAAAAATTCTGGTTATGAAATACACATTCTCCTCTCAGGAAACAGAACTATACTGCTAAAAATCATTTTATAATATGTGTCAGTAAATCATTTTTCCAAAGCTCCTATAATTACAGTTAAAAATGTAAAAAAACATCAGATTCTCTACGATAAAATATTAAAGCTCAAGTTTGCGACTACAATTCATCCAACTCAAATAAATTAATAGTACATATCTCCTGTTTCTACATAAAAACTGACACACTAAATGACTACAGCATTCCATATCCAAAGACATGTGACAGATTGACTAAAGGCCATCTAAGTGAGACATTTTCATTCTGTTGGTTTGTTTTAACTTTTTATTTTGAAATAACTGAACTTAAATGAAATCACCAAATACAATACAAAAACAACAGAGATAACTCCAATACAACTCCACCCATATACAGATTTACCAACTTTTAACATTTTGTATTATTTGCTACATCATTCTAACTAGCTGCCTGAGTATTTTCTAAAACCATGAGAGCAAGATGCATATACCAAGATCTTTTACCATTTATATTTTTCATGTCTACTTCCTAAGAACATGGATAGTCACTTATATAACCACATTAAGTACAATTATCAAGTACAAAAAATTTAGCATTAACATAAAGCATATGGTTTATATTCCAATTTTTTCAATTGTCCCCACAACATGCTTGACACCTGTTCTAGTTTGCTAGCTGCCAGAACGCAATATATGAGCAACAGAGTGGCTTTTAAAAAGGAGAATTTAATAAGTTGCTAGTTTGCAGTTCTAAGGCCGAGAAAATGTCCCAATTAAAACAAGTCTATAGAAGTGTCCAATCTAAGGCATCCAGGGAAAGATACCTTGGTTCAAGAAGGCTAATGAAGTTCAGGGTTTCTTTCTCAAGTGGAAGGGCACATGGCAAACACAGTCAGAGTTTCTCCCTCATCTGGAAAGGCACATGGTGAACACAGTCAGGGTTCCTCTCTCATCTGGAAGGGCACATGGCGAGCACAGCATCATCTGCTAGCTTCTTCTCCTGGCTTCCTGTTTCATGAAGCTCCCTGGGAGGCATTTTCCTTCTTCACCTCCAAAGGCCACTGGCTGGTGGACTCTGCTTCTCATGGCTATGTCATTCTGCTCTGCTCTGACTCTCCTCATTCTTCAAAATGTTTCCTCTTTTATAGGACTCAAGAAATTTATCAAGACCCACCCAAATGGGTGGAGACATGTCATCACCTAATCCAGCTTAACAACCACTCTTGATTAAATCACATCTCCAGGGCAATGATCTGATTACAGTTTCAAACATACAGTATTGAATAGGGATTATTCTGCCTTTATGAAATGGGATTTATATTAAAAGATGGCTTTTCTAGGGGACATCCTTTCAAACCAGCACAACACCCTTTTCAAAAATCACATGGCCATAGCATAAGATTTTGTAGGTTTGTCCAGAGTGATACTCCAATAAATCCCACAGTGATTTGAAAAGTCAGTAAAAAAGTATTTGCAAAGTCCCCTTGAGGGAATGAGGAGAAAGGGGGGAAATTCAACTTCCCCAAGTGGAGAATTCTTGATATTCTGGATATTCTCACAAGCAGTGGGGATAACCAAAGCAATAGACTGATCCCCCAATCTTGGGGTTTGTTCATATGAACCTTAACCCCACAAAGGATAGGGTAAGCCTACTTAAAATCAGGCCTCAGAGTCACCCCCAAGAGAATCTCTTTTGTTGATCAGATGTGTCCTCTATCTCCAGCCAACACAAGAAGCAACTCACCGCCCTCCCCCTGTCTACGTGGGACATGACTCCCAGGGGTGTGGACCTTTCTGTCAATATGGGACAGAAATCCTAAAATGAGCTGGGCCTGAAAATGTAGAGCTGTGTTCCAGTAGCCATGTTTCTTGAAGATGATTGTATAATGATACAGCTTTCACAATGTGACTGTGTGTGATTATGTAAACCTTGTGTATGATGCTCCTTTTACCTACCTTATCGACAGACAAGTAAAACATATGGAATAAAAATACATAATAGGGGAACAAATATTAAAACAAATTTAATAGATTGAAATGCAAGTGATCAATGAAAGGGAGGGGTAAGGGGTATGGTATGTATAAATTTTTTTCTGTCTTTTTATTTCTTTTTCTGAATTGATGCAAATGTTCTAAGAAATGATCATGAGAAATGATCATGATGATGAACATGTAACTACGTGATGATATTGTGAATTACTGATTATATATGTAAAATGGAATGATTATATGTTAAGAATGTTGATGTTTGTTGTCTTATTTTTTTAAAAAAAATTAAATGGAAAAAAAAATCATATGGCCAAAAATGAGGGTTTATTTCTGAACTCACTTCTATTTCACTTTTCTATATATCTATCCTTGTACCAGTGCCACACTGTTTTGATTACTGTAAATTTGTAATAAGTTTTAAAATCAAAATCTTAGTCCTCCAACTTTGTTCTTCCTTTTCAGGATGGTTTTGGCTATTCGGGGCCCTTTGTCCCTCTTTATGAATTTGATGTTTGGCTTCTGCTTTCTGCAAAGAGGGCTGTTCGAATTTCGGTTGGGATCATGGTGAATCTGTAAATTGCTTTGGGTAGTGTACAGACATGCTAAGAATGTTAAATCTTCCAATCCATGAGCATGGGATATCTTCCCATTTATTTAATTTTTCTGCACTGGCTTGTAGTTTTCCATGTATAACTCCTTTACATTCTTCATTACATTTATTCCTAGATATTTTATTCTGTTAGTTGCTAGTATAAATGGAATTGTTTTTCTGATTTGCTTTTCAGAATGTTCCTTCTCAAGCAGTTTTCTTGTAGATTCTACAAGTTTTTCCATATATAGGATAATGTCATCTACAAATATCACATCATTTTCTTGCTTAATTGCTCTGGCTATAACTTCTGATACAAAGTTGAATAGTAGTTGTGACAGTGGGCATCATTTTGTTCCTGATCTCAGGGGAAAAAGCTTTCAGTCTTCAATCATTGAGAGTGATGTTAGCTGTGAGTTTTTAATATATGCCCTTTATCATGTTGAAGTTCTCTTCTATTCTTAGACTGAGTGTTTTTATCAATAAAGGGTGCTGTATTTTGTCAAATGAATTTTCTCCATCAATTGAAATGATCATATAGTTTTTCCTTCATTCTACTAATGCTGAGTCTTACACTGAACCACACTTACATTCTTGAGATAAATTCCACTTGGTCATGGCATATAATCCTTTCAATGTGCTGTTGGATTTAGATTGTTCATATTTTGTCGAGCATTCTAGCATATTCATAAGGTATACTGGTCTGTAATTTTATTTTCATGTGCTATCTAGATAAGCCTTTGATATTAGGATGATGCTGGCCTCATAGACTATATCAGAAAGTATTCCCTCCAATCCTCTTGGTTTCTGTATGTAATCATTTGTTGAACCAACTAGATTATCACGAAAATATGCAAGTGTCACATTTTATAATCTTTCTAAAAATAATAAACCACTACCAGGCAGAAATGACAATCACAGGTAAAACGAAATTGATGGTCACACAGGAAAATAAACAGCACTACTTTTACTAACTTTCTTTTCTTTCTTTCTATCTAAAAAGATTTAATCCCTTCCAGACCAGGGAAATTTAGAGAACTCAACAGCAGATAGATGGCACATTCCCCAATCCAGTGATTATCTAATAAGTGAGTACCATTTGAAAAGTCTATTCTTTGCCTAAAATACTATAACAATGTTTCTATATGAAAACGCCTTGGTGATGTGTGTTTCCGAATTTCAAGAGTATTAATAGAAATCATTGTAAAAGTAGAAGGGTTAAGGACTGAATACAAAGAGTAAAGCAAAGTTTAAAAGAATGAAGAAAGCAAGTGCTTCTACAAAAAACAAAATTATACTGACAGTGTAGCATATGGGTAAGAAAAGGAGATTTTTCTTTTTTAATGAAGGAAAAGAAGAAAAAGCAGAAAAAATACTGATGTAAAATAGGGTCCAAGGAAACTTTACGCAAATAAAAGCAAAAGGAACCTTTTAATATAGGGAATCAACCATACTCAACTCATTTTGCCCAAATGGAAGCTTTATAGAAATATAAATCTTAACATAATGTAAAGAAAGTTGTTTTAAATATTTTTTAAATGCACGTTCTAACTAAAAACTATTGAAATGCACAGTAATGGCTGAATTGTATAGTCTGCAAATTATGCCTCAATAAACCTGTTTAAAAAAAAAAGCAAAGGGGAGAAGTGGCAAGCACATTTATTAGAAAGTAGCAACAGGTCAGAATGTCTGAAAAGCTATTTTTAAAAACAGTAAGTCTTTTTTTTTCTCCCCGGCTGCCTGAGGATCGCCCGCCATCACAAATGACATGGAAACTATCCAGACCAGGAAGTTCATGACCAACCCACTACTTCAGTGGAAACAAATGGTCATTAATGTCTTTCACCCTGGAAAGGCAATGGTAGCTAAGACAGAAATTTAGGAAAAACTAGCCAAAATGTGCAAGACTACACCAGATGTCATCTTTGTATCTGAATTTAGAACCCATTTTGGTGGTGGCAAGATGACTGGCTTTGGCATGATTTATGATTCCGTGGATTATGCAAAGAAAAATGAACCCAAACACGAACTTGCAAGACATGGCCTGTATGAGAAGAAAAAGACTTCAAGAAAACAATGAAAGGAATGCAACAACAGAATGAAGAAAGTCACGGGCACTGCAAAGGCCAAGGTTGGTACTGGTAAAAAGAAGGAGTAAAGACTCTTCAATGACTTGACCCATGATTGTACAGATATTTCACCAGAGGTTTAATATAATTAAAAACCTTTATGTAAAAAAAAAAGTAATAATAGTAGCGCAACAGTGGTTCAGTGGCAGAGTTCTCACCTGCCATGCTGGAGGCCCGGGTTCGATTTCCAGTGCTTGCCCATGTAAAAAAAAAAGATAGTAAGTACTCAAAGCACAGAAATCTAGCACTATCTAATAAGGAGGCAAAGAAACCCTACAATCTTTGAGATGTCAAGAGCATAACAAGTATTTGTTTAATATCAAATCATAATACAATGCTATATTCACAGAAGAGACAGATACTATGTTGTCTGTATCAAAGCAAAAGCTCCTTCCTGAACTGGGATCTTTTCTCCCTCATTTTTGTAGCTCCTAGGATGTTTTGCATGTAGCAAGTAAGCCACAAAAGTTTATTATAAAATATATATAACACACATACATACACACACACACACACACCTCAAAAAAGAACAATTCCTCATGCTGTTGCAGAATTAAGAAAAATAAAGAAGATTTTAAAGAAATAAGTATTTTATGGTTTTATACTAAAAGTAACTAAGGAAAATAATGCTCCAAAGCAACTCATTCTCAAAAGATGCCAATAACTGCTGAAAATAGATGGTAATTAATATTTTAAAATTTCAACTTATGTGTGAGACTAAAGCAAAAAATGTTTATTTGGTACAAAATTTATATTTTGACTAGTGCATTTCCTAGTATAACTTATGTACACAGCATAATTAAACACCATAAGTATATGGAACCTTGAGCAGGACATGAGATTTTGTGGGTTTGTCCAGAGTGATGCCCCGATAAATTCCAGAGTGATTTGAACAGTGAATAAAAAAGTATTTGCAAAGTCCTCATCAGGGAATAGTGAGAACGGGGGAAAATTCAACTTTCCCAAGTTGAATTCTTGATACGCTCACAAGTACTGTGGACAATCAAAGCTATAGGCTGAGCCCCCAGTCTTGGGGTTTGTTCATATGAAACTTAACCCCACAAAGGATAGGTCAAGCCTACTTAAAATCAGGCCTGAGTCCCCCCAAGAGAACATCTTTTGTTGTTCAGATGCTGCCTCTCTCTCCAGCCAACACAACAAGCAAACTCACCACCCCTGTCTATGTGGGACCTGACTTCCAGGGGTGTGGACCTTCGTGGCAATGTGGGACAGAAATCCTAGAATGAGCTGAGACTCAGCATCAAGGGGTTGAGAAACCTTCTCGACCAAAAGGAGGAAGAGTGAAATGAGACAAAATAAAGTGTCAATGGCTGAGCAATTCCAAACAGAGTCGAGAGGTTATCCTGAAGGTTATTCTTATGCATAAGTAGATATCACCTTGTTATTCAAGATGTAACGGAGAGGCTGGAGGGAACTGCCTGAAAATGTAGAGCTGTGTTCCAGCAGCCATATTTCTTGAAGATGATTATATAATGATAAAGCTTTCACAATGTGACTGTGTGACTGTGAAAGCCTTGTGTCTGATGCTCCTTTCATCTACCTTGTCAACAGATGAGTAGAACATATGGAATAAAAAGAAATAATAGGGGGAACAAATGTTAAAATAAATTTAGTTTGAAATGCTAGCGATCAATGAAAGGGAGGGGTAAGGGGTATGGTATGTATGAATTTTTTTCTGTTTCCTTTTATTTCTTTTTCTGAATAGATGCAAATGATCATGATGATGAATAAGCAACTATGTGATATTGTGAACTACTGATTATATATACAGAACAGAATGATCAAAAGTTAAGAATGTTTGCACTTGGTGTTTTTTGGTATTTTAAAAAATAAATTAAAAGTCAAAAAAAAAAAAAAGATTCTACAAAGATTTCATGCAATAGGGTAACCTTCCAGAAACCTACAACCTCCAGATGGGTCCCTGAACCAGAGAAGTCCTGAAACCTAGAGGGCCCAGCCTCTCCAGAACATCAGCTAATACCATCTCCTTACCCCATGTTACTGACAGCCCCTTTCAACATGAAAAAGTCAGAATGGGCACAGTCCAAATACCCCTAAAGAGTAGAACAGAAAGATCAAAGGTGATGCGGAGTTATACAGAGAAGGCAGGGTTTAATAAACAAATATGATTGCTGAATCATTAAATTGATATTTCATTTTAGTTTCCAGTATCTTAGAGCAGTTAGAAGTAAAAACCTAAAATTGTGGACTTGTAATGCACACCAAACTCTGAAATCTGTTCTACAACTAATTGTTGTGCTGTGCTTTGAAATGTATTGCTATGTTGTATATATGTTATTTTTCACAAAAAAAAAGAAAGAAAAAAGTCAATTGGATGATAAATATTTATTCTTTCTAGCCTCCAATCTTCTGGAGCAGCTAGAAAGAAAAATCTGAAAAAAAAAAAAATGCCAATAAGCTAAAGTAAGACTAGAATAGGCACTTACATTCAGTTTTTCTCATTTCTTGTTCTCAAGAAAAGTAAGCAATTAACCAACATTTACTAAATACCCACAATCCACTCAGAAAGCTACTAATCCCTGAGCAGATCAAGTAAAAGGGTGCTCACCACCTAGATAGGGAAGCTAACCCTAATGAAAGAATTTGTTATCTATAGCATCTTGTGTTGAGTGCCAAGTGCCAAGCTGAGCATACTAGCTAGAAGCTTGATGAAAGAAGTAATCGCAAATTCAAATGAACAGGAAGAACACATAAAAGATGGAGCCAGAATTGAACTCTGGATGAGCAGTTTGACTGAGTCACTATTAATTCTTCTCTCCCCTGCCCACATATACATCAAATGCATGACACAATCTTATCGGCTATACCTTCAAAATTTATATAGAAGATGACCATTCCTTATCATCTCCACTGCCATACCATCCCCACGGACTAAGGCAATGCCACCTCATACCTGATTTACTGTAAAGAGACTTCTTTTGATCTCTCAGCTTTTTCCTTGCCCTCTGTGGTAGTTTGATCACCTTCCTAATAAACTATTGCACTGGAATCCTTGTATATGATTGGGTTCCTCCATCTTTCCGGAGGTCCCTCCTCCAACTTGTTCTGGGGCAGACAGTTGGAGCTAGAGTGAAGCATGTGGGGCAGGAAGTAGGCCAGGTGTGGTGGTTTGAAACTATTATGTACCCCAGAAAAGGCCATGTTCTTTTCACCCATTCCTGTGGGTACAGACCTATTGTAGGTGGAATCTTTTGATTACATTATTTCAATCAAGATGTTCTAAGATGGGTCTTAATCCTTTTACTGGAGTCCTTTATAAGAGAGGAATTTAAGAAGTTCATAGAGAAAAGCCCCAGAGAACCTAAGAGAGGAAGCCACTGAATTAGAAGCTGAAAGCAATGAAACCCAGGAACAAAGGACCAGCAGACGGCCAGCCATGTGCCTTCCCATGTGACAAGAGGAGTCCCAATGCCAGCAGCCAGTTTTTCAGAGTCCAGGTATCATCTTACTGATGCCTTGAGTTGGACATCTTCACAGTAAAGTTAATAAATTCGCATAGTAAAAGCCAACCCATTTCTGGTATATTGCATCCTGGCAGCTTTAGCAAACCAAAACACCCTCCCATAGGCTACTCTCCACAAAGCAGCTGGAGGGTTCTCGTTAAAGCCTAATTAAGTTTATTGGCTCTGTGCTAAAACTCTAGTATATGGTGTATGCGTGTGTTTACAAGCACAGAGAAATAAAGACTAGAAAGATATACACAAATATTTAATATTGGATAAGATTACTGATAATTTTCTTCTTTATAGCTTCTGTATTTTCCACATGAACATGAATTAAATACTTTTATAATTAGAATAAAAGAGAGAGGCTTTATTTGAAGGCAAATCAATGACCATAAGATGATCTTTCTGAAATAACCAAAAATTAAAAACCTGCAGTGTTTCTCAACTTTCTCAAAGTAAAAGCTGAAGATCTTACAACTGCCTGCAAGGCCCTACTCTAAAGTAGCTCATGTTATCTGTCAGTTCTTCTCTCACTTACTGTTCTTCAAACACACGAAGAATGCTCCTGCCAAAGGACCTTTACGCTGGTCATTCACTCTACACAGAACCCCCACCTTTCAACATTCACACAGCTTACTCCCTGGACTCTTTGCTAAAATATTACTTTCTCAGGGACGTGTACCTTCACAATCCATCTAAAATGCAAACCCTCCAATACACACACACACACACACACACACACACACACACACACACACACTTCCCCAGGGCCCTTTATACTGCTTTATTTTTTCCATAGCCAAGTTGGTCACTATTTTATTTCCAATCTTGAGAGATTGGCCTGACATATGACTACCTATACTCAAAAATATTTGTGGTAAAAAAATTAAGGCATGTTGATAGAAACAAGGGTCAAAGGTTTTTGGAGGGTGTGAGGATATGCATTTGGAGGGTGGGGGTAGGGGTGGGGACACTAAAAGAAAATCAATCTCATTGGAGCAAAGAATTCATTTGAAGCATAAAAACCCTATAAAGGTAAAGAAGAGACTCAGTTAACAGCGAGTAAATAGAAGAAGTGAGGGACTTACAGGATGGGAGGTTGATAGAAAAAAGAAAATCTGGCTCATGTGCCAAAAGGAAATTTAGGCTGAGAGGAAAGGTATAAAATAGTTGGAAATACAATGAGGGCTAATAAAGGGAAGTGCATGAATAGGCAAACAGATCAGTCACAGATACAGGAAAGATAGAGAGAGAATGAGACTGCACAAAGGAGGAGTGCAGTACAAGGGGGAGACCATTGTTATGTCACAACACCATTCAAATCCAAGACCTAACAATCCAGAAAAAGATATGCTTATGGATTAATATGCCTTTATTTCCAAAAGGTAAATGACTTAGCAGTGTTACATGCAAAGATATACATATATCTGATGCATCACTTTGAACTCTCAAATTCTCACTCCACAAATGCCTAACAGGTTAACTCATGAAACCTGAACTTCATCATTTCATTACCTGATGTCAGTGTTAGGCCTCTGCCACGAAAGAGATCAAACAAGGTAGAACTAAGAGATAACAGTGTATTCTTGATCTACTGTTCATCATTCTGCTCTTGCAATTTACAAGACTGGGCAACCTGGACTTCTGTCATTAGGAAAACAGTATAATGTTGTTTGCCTTTAACTCTGAAACAGCCAAACCAAAAAACTCAGTATTAATTTTAGTAAGAGGTCTAGCGACCTTTTGAAATATGAACAGGAACCTAAAATAGACATTAAATTCCTTTTCAAATACGCCAAATGACTACTGAACTTGTGTAAATCTTTTTAAAACTTGGTTTTAATTTTTTGAGCATTCTTATAATGCTCAAAAATACTATTTTGTATTATAAAATACTATAATACAAATGGCAAATTACTGAGAGTAGGGTTTGTTTGGGATGATGGGCTGTTCTGGTAATGGATGATGGTGAGAGGTTAGAACATCACTGTGAATGTACTTAATCACACTGAAAGGTATTTGCTGGGGAGTGGCTTGGATGGGAAAATTTATGTTGTATATATATTTCCACAATTTAAAAAAAGAACAATTTAAAAATACAATGACAATTAAATGCAATGCATGATCCTGGGCTGTATCAAATAATGGAGAAGAAAGGCCCTAAAGGACATTATTGGGATACATGAACAAACTAGAATACAGACTGCAAGTTTTATATCAATGTTAAATTTCTTCAATTTGATAACTGCACTTAAGGTGGCTATGTAAGTGAGTAGCCTTGTTCCTAGGAAACATACATGGAAGTAGCATGTGTTCAAGGAGCATAATGAATGCAACGTACTCTCAAATGTTTAGAAAACTGACAATCAACAGATATAAAGGTGAACTGCTTGACAGATGATACAATAAATGCGGGTGCCTGGGAGGAGGAGCAGAGGTTACGTTAAGAGTTCTCTGTATGGGTTTTGTATTATTTTTGCAACTGTCCTGTTTTAAATTATCTCAAAAGAAAAGTTTAAGAAAAAATTAAAGGTGGCACCATGAGAAAAAAGCCATATAAAGTAAAATTTTACTTATAGTATTATAACTAAAAGAATGATTATCATCTCAAATGCATAATTAAAAAACCAAAATGTTTTAATTAAAATTTAAAGCAGCTAGGAATTTGGGAATCTGAAGTTCTTAAATAATTTTGCAAATTCACTGTTTAGGCTCACACTCAGGTGGAGAGCAAACAAACCCACATTACGATGTGTGAATTATGCACTGTTCACTAAAAGCTGGCTAAACACCATTTTATTATTGATAAAGTAGCTTCATATGACACGTGGAGTGCAAATTAAGTTGCACTGAATGCCAACAGAAGTATGCCTGCATGTTATTGTGAGAAATAGTGGAAAATTTCACAGGCTGACATCCAGAACGTCTGTGGTTCTTTTTTCATATTTCTTTCTTCCGGCAAAGCCGCTATTAGAACAGCAGTTGGATTTTTTTTTAAGTTGGAAATTTCCACTGCTTTTTAAAAATAGACTTGTTGAATGTAAAATGCAAAACGTTCCAAAATTCCAGCATGACAAATAAAAATTCAAACAGAAAAGAATTAAAGTATACATCTTCAAATTAGGGTGAGGGGATTAGTAAGTAAATTGAGGTGTGTCTCACCTATTCCAAGCAAGCAAAATAAGAAAAATTCCAGGGAGATACTTATTCTATTTATAGTTACAATATTGTAATATAAATACTCAAGGTGACTAACAGCACATTGTTAAACTGATAGCTCTTCATTAATTTATATGCTGGTATTCAATAGCTAATAACAATTCAGCAGAACAGTTAACCATGAAAAGAGATGTATAATATAGCCTAGTAAGAAAGAAATATGTTCTATATTATAGTGGTAAGCTATAAATACAGGATTTTTTCAGCAATGGTTACAGAGAGAACAATGACAAAATCTCACAGCCAAGATTTAGTGTTTTTATATAGGTTTGATGCATCTTTTTATTAGGTTTATACTAGGCCAACATATTCAATATTCTTAGTCTTAATTTGCAGTAATAAATGAGGAGACACACAAGGATTTACTGATTCACTTTTATTGAAGGGATAAAAAGAAAGATTAAATTCCAGGCCATGGATTTCAATTTTAAAATGACTTTTAAAAGTTAAATACAATAGAAAATAATTAACTATGTTTAAGAACTAATATGCTCCAGATTAACAATTAAATATTTCTTTCCATTAAAATGGAATCTATAATACATGTTGCACAGCTATTATTCAAGCTATAAAACACTGGTTATTCCCCAAAATATACATGTGAACAAAAATCTAAACATTAGTACACAGACATCACTAATCACCAATTAAAATCTGTACCACCAAAGATTAGGAGAAAATATTTGCAAACATATGTGATAAAAGATGTGCATTCAGAATATATATATGTCCAAAATATATGTATGTCCAGAATATATGTACGTATGTATGCATATATGTATGAATTAGTGAAAAACCTCTTACAACTCAATTTTATAAAGGAAACCCAATTATTAAAAAAAAGGAAGAGGGAAGAGGGAAAGGGAAATGAGAAGGGGGAAGAAAGAGGAAAGGGAAAGATGGAAGAAACGGGAAGGAAAGGACAAAGAGGCATATGATTTGAACAGATATGTCACAAAAAAAGATGAAAGGATATTGAAATTAAAACCACAATGAGATACCACTACACACACTCACTAGAATGACAAAAATTTAAAGTAATAATAAGACCAAATGTAGGTGAGAATGCAAAACTGGAATGCTGATATATTGCTGGTAAAACTGCAAAATGATAAAGCCACTTAAGGTAAACACTTCAAGTTTCTTATAAAATTAAATATACAGCCATCTGAACATCCTGAGTACTTGTCCAAGAAAATGAAATCACATGTCCATTGTAAGACTTGTATGCAAATGTCCCTAGCAGCTCTATTCATAATAGCAAAAAAAAATGGCAACAACACAGATGTCATTCAGTCTGTAAATGGAAAGGAAAAAAAAAACAAAAAACAAAAACAGGCCATATATCCATACAATGAAATATTACTCAGAAGTAAAAAGAAATGTACTACTGATATAAGCAACATGGATAAATCTCAAAGAATTAGGCTACGCAAAAGAAGTCCAACACAGTTACATGACTCTATTTATCTGAAATTTATACAAAATTCTAAAAAAGGGAGCACAGTACTGATAAAAAACAGATCAGCAGACCTATAAATAACATCTTACTTAATAGTGAAATACTGAATACTTCCCTTCTAAGACTGTGAACAAGGCAAAGATTTATATTTAATAATGTACTGATGATACTAGATAATTTATTAAAACAAGGAAAAGAAAAGGCACGTCTGGAAAGGAAAAAATAAAATTGTCTTTATTCACAGACAGCATGATCATCTATATAGACAATCCTAAGTCAAACACATAAAAGCTTCTAAAAGTAATAAATGCATTTAACAAGAATTTGAATAAACAAAAATCTGTTGCATTTCTATGTGCTATAGCAACACACTATTAAAAACTAAAATTTAAAAAAATACTATTTACAAATAACATTAATAAGTATGGAATACTTAGAAATAAATTTGACAAAAACTGTGACGTTCTTTACTGATGAAAGAAATTAAAGAATACCAAAATACATATTATGTGTTTATGGACTAGAAGATGCACTATTGTTAAGACATCAATTATCCCTGTTAAGATGTTAATTATCCCCAAATCAATCAACTGATTCAGTGCAATTGCACACAAAATCCCAATCGAGATTTTACAAAAATCAAGAAGTGGATTCTAACATTTAAATAGAAATGCAAAGGACAAAGAATAACCAAAATAATTTGAAAAAAGAAAAAGTTAGAGATCTTACACTATCAGATTTCAAGAGTTCAACAATCAAGACAGTATGGTACTAGGGGTATAGATAGACATATATATCAAAGGAATAATAAAGGCTTCAAAACTAATGGGTAATTATAATACACAAACTCGGAGAGCATGGATTATATATAGTAAAGGGTTCTAGATTGTAAGCTCTTACAGCAGTCACATGTATTCAAGAGTTGTAACTGTTATTTCTAAGTTCGGAGATATTGAGCTATTTGTGTGTAACCTAGTTGCGCCCTGAAACTCAGAGTTAGAGCACTGACACTATGGAAATCAGCACTGCCCCATACAGCAACTGCTGATCAGATTTCTACTAGATATATGAATGAAGCTGATCTGGACAGAATTAAAATTAATCAGAATACAGGGAACAGGGTACAAGATGACACGGTCCATACTTTAAAACTTCAATTTCTATGAGAAACCAAAGGGAGAGATCTTTATTTGGTGCAAAACTTTTATTTTGGGTAGCATATTAAATAACTTAACGTGTATGGTCAGTTTATTTGAACACAATAATTACATTGAATCTTAAACTGGGTGTGAGTTCTTGTTGGTTTGTACCAGTTAGTAGGATGGCCTGATAAATCCCAGAGTAATCTGGACAGAGAATGAAAAAGTACTTGCAAAGTCCCTTGGGGGACTGGGGAGAAAGGAGGAAATACTAAACTTCCCCATTGGGAGAATTCTTCATATGCTCACAAGCAGTGGGGATAATCAATTCAGTAGGCTAAGCCCTCAAACTTGGGGTTCGCCCCTACAAAACTTATTCCTGTAAAAGAAGCTAAGCCTACTTAGTTATGCCTAAAAGTCACCCCAAGAGAATCTCTTTTGTTGTTCAGACATGGCCTCTCTCCCTCTAAGCCAACTCAGCAAGTGAACTCACTGTCCCTCCCTCTATGTGAAACATGACTCCCAGGGGTGTAACTCCCTGGCAATGTAGGACAGGACTTCCAGGATGAGCCTGGACGAGAGAAATGAGACAAATTAAAGCTTCAGTAGCTGAGAAACTTCAGAGTCGAGAGGTTATCCTGGGGGTTATTCTTATGCATTATATAAATACCCCTTTTTAGTTTATGCTGCACTGGAGTGGCTACAGGGAAATACTTGAAACTGTTCAACTATGTCACAGTAACTGTGATTATTGAAGATGATTGCACAACTATGCAGCTTTTACAAAGTGATGTGTGATTGTGAAAACCTTGTATCTGATGCTCCTTTTATCCAGGGTATGGACAGATGAGTAAAAACATTATAATAATAGGGAAAAACAAATAAACAAATAATGGGGGGTATAAGAGGTAAAAAAAAAAATGGGTAGATTGAAATACTATTGGTCAATGAGAGGGAAGGGTAAGGGGTATAGGATGTGTGGGTTTTTTGTTTCTTCTTTTTTCTTTTTATTTATTTTTCTGGAGTGATGCAAATTTTCTGAAAATGACCCTGGTGATGAATACACAACTATGTGATGATTTTGTGAGACACTGATTGTATACTACGGATGGACTGTAGGTGTGTGAAGATTTCGCAATAAAAATATCTTTTTAAAAAACTTTTTAAAATTAGACCCACACATACAATCAGTTAATTATCAAAAAAGATGCCAATGCAATTCAATGAACAATGAAGAATCACTTTGACAATGTTTGTTGTACAAGTATAGCCATAAACCAAAAACTGAACTTCAACCCTTATGTCACACCATACACAAAAATTAACTCAAAATGGATCCAAAGCCTAAATTCAAGCACTATTAAACTTCTAGAAGAACATAAGAGAAAATACTAATGACCTTGAAGTTGACAAAGATTTCTTAAATAGAGCAACAACAAAAAAATGAACTATAAAAGAAAAAAAAACAGTAAACTGGACACCAACAGTATTAAAAACTTTGGCACTTCAAAAAAGACTGATACACTTCCGGAGAAGATGGTGGCTTAATAAGGCACGCGGGTCTTAGTTTCTCCTCCAGAACAACTACCAAAGAACTAGAAACAGTACAGAACAGCTCCCGGAGCCACGACAGAGACCAGACACACAGTGTACCCCATTCTGGAATGGCCGGACCGGCTAAGAGACTCCGCTGTGGTGAGGTCCCCGAGAGGCGCATGCTTCCCCGGACCGCGGCGGCTGGCGGCCGAGCCCCTCCCTCCCTCCTTCCCGGGTCGGCTGGGAGCTTTGTATCGGCGGTTCCTCAAGCCGCGGCGGCCGGTGCCCCTCCCCCAAGCGCAGCTTCCCGGGCCAGCTGGGAGCCTCAGAGCGGCAGTTCCCCAAGCCACAGTAGCCGGCAACCGGAGCCCCTTCCACACACGCGGCTTCCCAGGCTGGCTGGGAACCTCGGAGCTGCGGTTCCCCAAGCCACGGCGGCCCTCCCACACGTGGCTTCCCAGGCCGGCTGGGAGCTTTGGATCGGCGGTCCCCCAAGCCACGGCAGCCGGCACCCCTCCCCCACGCGCGGCTTCCCAGGCCGGCTGGGAGCCTCGGAACAGCGGTTCCCCAAGCCGCAGTGGCCGGCGACCGCAGCCCCTTCCACACACGCGGCTTCCCAGGTCGGCTGGGAGCCTTGGAACAGCGGTTCCCTAAGCCGTGGCGGCTGGCGACCCTCCCCCACAGGCGACTTCCCGGAGGGGAAGGAAAGAGTCTCCAACAGTAGTAGAGACTGAGCCCAACCTAACACCAATAATGGCATTAATGAACAACTTCTGACTACTAAAAATAGGCCCTCAGCTCAGGCGAAACTGATAAAGGCGGAAGTCGCCTATTGGCCTAACTGCAAAAGAGGAAAGGGGGCGAAACAGAGCCTTCTGCGGCTGTTTCTACGGAGGCTTCGTTGCCTCTGGGCTCAGCGCTGGGATTACACAGGTGGCAACTGCCCCGAACGCACAAACAGGCTGCTTTCAGGGCTCTCTACCACCTGAACCTTCCCCGCGGGAGGGGTGAAACGCAACTCACGTGGAATCCCTCTCTCAAGGAATTCAGATCCCAGGACTTCACAATTTGAAGCCATTAAAACCAACCTACAACCTCTCCTCTGTCTCCACCACACACCCAGCAGCGAGTCTTCCAAAGTTAAAGGAGCCACAACATCTTTTGCTGGTGGGACCCGCAGACAGACAAGCACCACATACTGGGCAGGATAAGAAAAACAGAGCCCAGAGACTTCACAGGAAAGTCTTTCAACCTGCTGGGTCCCACACTCAGGGAAATCTGATTAAATGCCCAGACGCCAGCAAAAAATAACAAATCACACCTGGAAAATTGAAGATATGGCCCAGTCAAAGGAACAAACCAATAGGTCAAATGAGATAAAGGAGCTGAGACAACTAATTCTGAATATACTAACAGAAATGGAAAATCTCTTCAAAAACCAAATCAATAAATTGAGGGAGGACATGAAGAAGGCAAGGAATGAACAAAAAGAAGAAATGGAAAGTCTGAAAAAACAAATCACAGAACTTATGGGATTGAAAGACAGTAGAAGAGATGAAAAAAACAATGGAAACCTACAATGGTAGATTTAAAGACACAGAGGCTAGAATTAGTGAACTGGAGGATGGAACATCTGAAATCCAAAAAGAAACAGAAACTATAGGGAAAAGAATGGAAAAATTTGAGCAGGGGCTCAGGGAATTGAATGATAATATGAAGCGCACAAATATACGTGTTGTGGGTGTCCCAGAAGGAGAAGAGAAGGGAAAAGGAGGAGAAAAACTAATGGAAGAAATTATCACTGAAAATTTCCCAACTCTTATGAAAGACCTAAAATTACAGATCCAAGAAGTGCAGCGCACCCCAAAGAGAATAGACCCAAATAGGCGTTCTCCAAGACACTTACTAGTTAGAATGTCAGAGGTCAAAGAGAAAGAGAGGATCTTAAAAGCAGCAAGAGAAAAACAATCCATCACATACAAGGGAAACCCAAGACGACTATGTGTAGATTTCTCAGCAGAAACAATGGAAGCTAGAAGACAGTGGGATGACATATTTAAATTACTAAAAGAGAAAAACTGCCAACCAAGACTTCTATATCCAGCAAAATTATCCTTCAAAAATGAGGGAGAAATTGAAACATTTTCAGACAAAAAGTCAATGAGAGAATTTGTGACCAAGAGACCAGCTCTGCAAGAAATACTAAAGGGAGCACTAGAGTCAGATACGAAAAGACAGAAGAGAGAGGTATGGAGAAGAGTGTAGAAAGAAGGAAAGTCAGATATGATATATATATAATACAAAAGGCAAAATGGTAGAGTAAAGTATTACCCAAACAGTAATAACACTAAGTGTTAATGGACTGAATTCCCCAATCAAAAGACACAGACTAGCAGAATGGATTAAAAAACAGGATCCTTCTATATGTTGTCTACAGGAAACACATCTTAGACCCAAAGATAAACATAGGTTGAAAGTGAAAGGTTGGGAAAAGATATTTCATGCAAATAACAACCAGAAAAGAGCAGGAGTAGCTATACTAATATCCAACAAATTAGACTTCAAATGTAAAACAGTTAAAAGAGACAAAGAAGGACACTATATACTAATAAAAGGAACAATTAAACAAGAAGACATAACAATCATAAATATTTATGCACCGAATCAGAATGCCCCAAAACACGTGAGGAATACACTGCAATCACTGAAAAGGGAAATAGACACATCTACCATAATAGTTGAAGACTTCAATTCGCCACTCTCATCAACGGACAGAACATCTAGACAGAGGATCAATAAAGAAACAGAGAATTTGAATATTACAATAAATGAGCTAGACTTAACAGACATTTATAGGACATTAAACCCCACAACAGCAGGATACACCTTTTTCTCAAGTGCTCATGGATCATTCTCAAAGATAGACCATATGCTGGGTCACAAAGCAAGTCTCAACAAATTTAAAAAGACTGAAATCATACACAACACTTTCTCGGATCATAAAGGAATGAAGCTGGAAATCAATAATAGGGAGAGTGCCAGAAAATTCACAAATACGTGCAGGCTCAACAACACACTCTTAAACAACGAGTGGGTCAAGGAAGAAATTACAAGAGAAATTAGTAAATATCTCGAGGCGAATGAAAATGAAAACACAACATATTAAAACCTATGGGATGCAGCAAAGGCAGTGCTAAGAGGGAAATTTATTGCCCTAAATGCCTATATCAGAAAAGAAGAAAGGGTAAAAATTCAGGAATTAACTGTCCACTTGGAAGAACTGGAGAAAGAACAGCAAACTAACCCCAAAGCAAGCAAAAGGAAAGAAATAACAAAGATTAGAGCAGAAATAAATGAAATTGAGAACATGAAAACAATAGAGAAAATCAATAAGACCAGAAGTTGGTTCCGTGAGAAAATCAATAAGATTGATGGGCCCTTAGCAAGATTGACAAAGAGAAGAAGAGAGAGGACGCAAATAAATAAGATCAGAAATGGAAGAGGAGACATAACGACTGACCTCACAGAAAAAAGGAGGTAATAACAGGATACTATGAACAACTTTACGCTAATAAATCCAACAATGTAGATGAAATGGACAAGTTCCTAGAAAGGCATGAACAACCAACTTTGACTCAAGAAGAAATAGAACCTCAACAAAACAATCACAAGTAAAGAAATTGAATTAGTCATTCAAAAGCTTCCCAAAAAGAAAAGTCCAGGACCAGACGGCTTCACATGTGAATTCTACCAAACATTCCAGAAAGAATTAGTACCAACTCTCCTCAAACTCTTCAAAAAAATTGAAGTGGAGGGAAAGCTACCTAATTCATTCTATGAAGCCAACATCACCCTCATGATCACCCTCAAGCCAACATCACCAAAACCAGGCAAAGATATTACAAAAAAAGAAAACTACAGACCAATCTCTCTAATGAATATAGATGCAAAAATCCTCAACAAAATTCTAGCAAATCGAATCCAGCAACACATTAAAAGAATTATACATCATGACCAAGTAGGATTCATCCCAGGTATGCAAGGATGGTTCAACATAAGAAAATCAATTCATGTAATACACCATATCAACAAATCAAAGCAGAAAAATCACATGATCATCTCAATTGATGCAGAGAAGGCATTTGACAAGATTCAACATCCTTTCCTGTTGAAAACACTTCAAAGGATAGGAATACAAGGGAACTTCCTTAAAATGATAGAGGGAATATATGAAAAACCCACAGCTAATATCATCCTCAATGGGGAAAAATTGAAAAGTTTCCCCCTAAATCAGGAACAAGACAAGGATGTCCACTATCACCACTGTTATTCAACATTGTGTTGGAAGTTCTAGCCAGAGCAATTAGACAAGAAAAAGAAATACAAGGCATCAAAATTGGAAAGGAAGAAGTAAAACTATCACTGTTTGCAGACGATATGATACTATACATCAAAAACCCGGAAAAATTCACAGCAAAACTACTAGAGCTAATAAATGAGTACAGCAAAGTAGCAGGTTACAAGATCAACATTCAAAAATCTGTAGCATTTCTATACACTAGCAATGAACAAGCTGAGGGGGAAATCAAGAAACGAATTCCATTTACAATTGCAACTAAAAGAATAAAATACCTAGGAATAAATTTAACTAAAGAGACAAAAGACCTATACAAAGAACACTACAAAAAACTGTTAAAAGAAATCACAGAAGACCTAAATAGATGGAAGGGCATACTGTGTTCATGGATTGGAAGACTAAATATAGTTAAGATGTCAATCCTACCTAAATTGATTTACAGATTCAATGCAATACCAATCAAAATCCCAACAACTTATTTTTCGGGAATAGAAAAACGAATAAGCAAATTTATCTAGAAGGGCAGGGTGACCCGAATTGCTAAAAGTATCGTGAGGAAAAAAAACGAAGCTGGAGGTCTCACGCTGCCGTACTTTAAGGCATATTATGAAGCCACAGTGGTCAAAACAGCATGGTATTGGCATAAAGATAGATATATAGACCAATGGAATCGAATAGAGTCCTCAGATATAGACCCTCTCATCTATGAACATTTGATCTTTGATAAGGCAGTCAAGCCAACTCACCTGGGACAGAACAGTCTCTTCAATAAATGGTGCCTAGAGAACTGGATATCCATATGCAAAAGAATGAAAGGAGACCCATATCTCACACCCTATACAAAAGTTAACTCAAAATGGATCAAAAATCTAAAAATTAGGTCTAAGACGATAAAACAGTTAGAGGAAAATGTAGGGAGATATCTTATGAATCTTACAATTGGAGGCGGGTTTATGGACCTTAAACCTAAAGCAAGAGCACTGAAGAAAGAAAGAAAGAAAGAAATGGGAGCTCCTCAAAATTAAACACTTTCGTGCATCAAAGAACTTCATCAAGAAAGTACAAAGACAGCCTACACAATGGGAGACAATATTTGGAAACGACATATCAGATAAAGGTCTAGTATCCAGAATTTATAAAGAGATTGTTCAACTCAACAACAAAAAGACAGCCAACCCAATTACAAAATGGGAAAAAGACTTGAATAGACACCTCTCAGAAGAGGAAATACAAATGGCCAAAAGGCACATGAAGAGATGCTCAATGTCCCTGGTCATTAGAGAAATGCATATCAAAACCACAATGAGATATCATCTCACACCCACCACCAGAATGGCCATTATCAACAAAACAGAAAATGACAAGTGCTGGACAGGACGTGGAGAAAGAGGCACACTTATCCACTGTTGGTGGGAATGTCAAATGGTGCAACCACTGTGGAAGGCACTTTTGGCGGTTCCTCAAAAAGCTGAATATAGAATTGCCATACAACCCAGCAATACCATTGCTAGGTATCTACTCAGAGGACCTAAGGGCAAAGACACAGTTTATAGCAGCGTTATTTACAATTGCAAAGAGATGGAAACAGCCAAAATGTCCATCAACAGACGAGTGGCTAAACAAACTGTGGTGTATACATACAATGGAATATTATGCAGTTTTAAGACAGAATAAACTTATGAAGCATGTAATAACATGGATGGACCTAGAGAACATTATGCTGAGTGAGACTAGCCAAAAACTAAAGGACAAATACTGTATGGTCCCACTGATGTGAACCGACATTAGAGAATAAACTTGGAATATGTCATTGGTAACAGACCATCAGGAGTTAGAAACAGGGTAAGATAATGGGTAATTGGAGCTGAAGGGATACAGACTGTGCAACAGGACTAGATACAAAAACTCAAAAATGGACAGCACAATACTACCTAATTGTAATGTAATTATGTTAAAACACTGAATGAAGCTGTATCTGAGCTATAATTTTTTTGTTTGTTTGTTTTTTTATATATATTTTTTTTGTATTTTTTATTTTTATTTTTTTCTCTATATTATCATTTTATTTCTTTTTCTGTTATCTTGCTATTTCTTTTTCTAAATCGATGCAAATGTACTAAAAAATTATAATCATACATCTATGTGATGATATTAAGAATTACTGATTGCATATGTAGAATGGAATGATTTCTAAATGTTGTGTTAGTTAATTTTTTTAATTAATAAAAAAATGAATTATAAACTTTAGAAATTATATAGAGTCTGGAGTCACAGACCTTTCTTTAGCTCACTATAAATCAGACTATTTGGAGTTTTAACTAAACCTGAAAGAATAATAAAATAGTTGCCATTTTTTGATCACTTAATATTTGCCAGATACTTGGTTAAATGATCTAATATCTCAAAACTTGGTTAATAAACCCAGAAAGATAGACTTTATATTCTCATTTTATAGACAATTAAGTTAAGGGGTAGAAAACATAACCAGCTTGATCATGGCACCACTAATAAGTGAAGAGGCTTGAGTTTGAATCCAGATCTTCCTGGATTGAAAAATATGCTCTTTCCATGATGTCATATACTAGACAAATTCTTAACCTTGTCACAGTGTTATTTATATTAGTATAACTAGAATTCGTTTATAATATGCACAATGTTGAAATAATAAAATTCCATTTTTAAGAGGAGGGAGTTGTAACAGAGAAGACAGGATTCAACAAATGAGTAGTACTACTGAATCATTGTATTGATATTTCTTTTTAGTCTTCTGCATATTAGAGCAGCTAGAAGGAAATACCTGAAATTGTGTAACTATAACCCGTACCATACTTTGAAGTTTGTTCTATAATTACTTGCTAAAACGTACTTTGAAATCTATCATTTTTGTATATATTTCCCAATAAAAAAATATTTACAACATTAAAAAAAAAAAAAGACTGATACATGGAAATGTAAAACAGTCTAACCACTATGGGAAGCAGTATGGTGTCACCATATGACCCAGCAATTCCACTCCTAGGCACAGAACCAAGAAGAACTGAAAACAAGGACTCAAAACAGATACTCATATACCAATGTTCATAGCAGCGTTATTCAAAATAGCCAAAAGGTACAGACACCCCAAATGTCCAACAACAGATGAATGGGTAAACAAAACATGGTACATTCACACAATGGAACATTATGCAGCAGTTACGAAGGACTGAAGTTCTGATACATGCTACAACAAAGATGAACCCTGAAAACATTATGCTGAGTAAATAAAATAAGCAGGGCAAATTAAGGACAAATACTATATGATTTCATTTATATAAAATATCTAAATATAAAAAATTCATAGAGACAGAAAGTATTGGTAAGAGGTTACTGGGGACAGGGGAAGAGGGAAAAGGGAGTTGTTACTTGGTAGGTCTAGAGTATTTGTGAATGTTGGAAATTGCTAAATAATTTTAAAAGCTACATAACATGCAGAAAAAATTTCAAATTTATATAGCTAATCAGCACTCAAGGAGATGGAGTGTAACTCCCCACCCCTTAAACCGTGACCCTCTTACAAAAAGTACAGTATAAAGCAGGGATGGAGCGTGCGGAAGGTTAGGGGCCATGAAGGTAGAGAAACACTACCTCAGCCGGTGCTCACCGTCCAGAACAACAGCGATGAGCCACATGTTTACGTATTCCTGCTATAATATGACAAAAATATTTTACCTGCGGTCACCTACCCATGACACAACCTTATTCTTACTGTAATAGAGATATCACATAATTCCAATAGAGGGACATGCTACAAAATAGCTGACCAATACTCAAAACACCTAACATCCTCAAAAACAAGGAAACTGTAACATCAAAGAGGAGTCCGGGAAACATGATGACCAACTGTAATGTAGTATACAATGTATGCAATCCTGAAACAGAAAAATGACATTAGGTTAATACTAAGTAAAAGTAAATAATGTATGGACTTTAGTTAAAAATGCATCAATATTATTCAGTAATTCCAACAAATAAATGATACATAAGATATTAATAATAGGGAAAATTTGCTGTGGAATATATGCTGTCTCATTATTATATTCACATTTCTTCTATAAATCTAAAATTGTTCTAAATAAAACATTAAAAAAAAAACTACTGCAGAAATGAAAAGGCAGACCACAGACTCAAAGAAAATTTTTGCAAAATATATATCCAAAAAAGCATTTGAATTTAGAATACACAAAGAACTCTTACATCTCAGTAAGACAATCAACCCAACTTAAAAAGAGGCAAAAGAGGGTGCATGGATAATTCAGTGGTAGACTGCTCATCTACCACGTTGGAGACCATGCTTTAGTTACCGGCCCATGGACCCAAAAGGAGGCAAAAGATAGGAGCACACGCTTCACTAACATGATATACCAATGGCAGCTAAGCACAAAAAAAGGTGCCTAACAATAAGTCTTTAAGAAAACTCAAGACCACAATGAGATACCACTAAATGACCACAAGAATGGCTAACATTAAAAAGACTGACCGGGCAGGCAGCAGTGGCTCAGAGGCAGAGTTCTTGCCTGCCATGCTGGAGATCTAGGTTTGATTCCCAGAACCTGCCCAGGCCCAAAAAAAAAAGCTAACTGACCATCCATATCAAGTTCTGATGAGGACGTGGAACAACTGAAACAATCATAAATTGATGGGAAAATACAAACTGAAAGAACCATTTTGAGAAACAGCTTGGCTGTTTCTTAAAATTTTCCAATGTTTAATGTATACTTAGCAACTAACCTAGAACATTCCATTCCTAAGTATTCACCCAAGAGAAATGAGAGTATGTATCCATACAAAGCCTTATACATGAATGTGCATAGGAGGGCTATTTTTCATGGACAAAAACTGAAAACCTAAAAGTCCGTGAAAAGGTGAACAGATAGACCAATTATGGCAAATCCTACAACAGAATAGCACTAAGCAATAAAAAGAAATAAACTATGAATGTATGTAACAACACTTATGATTATCAAAATAAACTACACAGTGAAGGGGGTCAGACCCCTATCCCCACACACAAAAAAAGTGCATATTCTATAATTCCATTTAAATAAAACTCTAAATAATCCACACCACTCTGTAGTGACATAAAATGGATCAGTGATTGCCTTGGAATGGACTACAAAAGGATAGGAGGAAACTTCTGGAAGCAATAGATATCTCCATTACCATAACTGTGGTGATGGAGCCACCAAGTATATACATAAGTCAAAACTAAAATTGCCAACTATCCAAAGAAGAATTACCTCCAATACTGCTCAAATGCTTCCAAAAAAATTGAAGAGGAGGGAACACTTCATAACTCATTCTATGAAGCCAGCATCACTCTAATACCAAAGTCAGATAAAGACATTACAAAAAGGAAAATTACAGAGCAATATCCCTTCTGATTAGGAATGTAAAATTCCTCAATAAAATACTAGCAAACCAAATCCAACAGCATAATAAAATAACTGTACAACAAGATTAGATGGTATTTATCTAAGGGATGCAAGGGTAGTTCAATGTAAGAAAATCAACTAATTTCATTAATAGAATGAAGGGGAAAAACAAAATACATGATCATCTCAACTAATGCAGGAAAAGCATTTGCAAAATACAGCACTCTTTCTGATAAAAATACTAAGAAAACTAGGAATAGAAGGAAATTTGCTCAACATGATAGAGGGTGTGTATGAAAATCCTACAGCTAACATCACACTCAACAGTGAAAGAATAAAAAGCCTTCCCCCTAAGATCAGGAACAAGACAAGGATGCCCACTATCACAACTGCTATTCAACAGTGTATTGAAAGTTACAGCCAGAGCAATTAGGCAAGAAAAAGAAATAAAAGCCGTCCAAACTGGAAAGGAAGAAGTAAAACTTTCCCTATTGCAGATGACAGGACCTTATAAATAGAAAATGACATAGAATCTAGAAGAAAACTATTAGAGCTAATAAATGAATTCAACAAAGTGGCACAGTACAAGAGCAACACACAGAAAACAGTGGTGTTTCTATAAACTCGTAATAAACATTCTGAAAAGAAATTCAAGAAAAGTAGTCCATATACAAAAGCAATTAAAAGAATCAAATACAAACATACCTCAAAGATAGCACAGGTTCAGTTCCAGGCCACCACAATAAAGCATATAAAGTGAATCACAAGAATTTTTTGGTTTTCCTGTGCATATAAAAGTTATGTTTATACTATAATATAGTCTATTAAATTTACAATAGCATGTATAAAAAAACAATGTACATAACAAAATGTGACAGAGGCACAAAGTGAGCACATGCTATTAGAACAGTATCACCAAGAGACTTGCTCAACGCAGGATTGCCAGAGCCTTTAATTTGTTAAAAAAAAAAAAAAACCCCAAAATATCTGGCAAGTGTAATAAAATGAGATACCCCTGTATCTAGGAATACATTTAACAAAGGATGTAGAGGACTTGTACAGAGAAAATTACAGAACACTGTTGAAATAAATTAAATAAAACCTTAACAAATGAAAGGATGCTGCACGTTCTTTGACTGGAAGACAAACTATTGTTAGACTGTTAAACTACCCAGAGTTTATAGATTCATCACAACCTCAATCAAAACTCGAAAGCCTTCTTTGGGTGGGTCACGGTGGCTCAGCAGGCAGAGTTCTCACCTGCCATGCTGGAGACCCAGGTTTGATTCTCAGTGTCTGCCCATGCCAAAAACAAAAAAAAGCCTTCTTTGCAGAAATGGAAGAACCAATCATCTAATTCAATGGAAAAGGCCAGGGTGCCCTGACTAGCAGACACCATCTTGAAACAAAGAACAAAGTTGGAGGACTCTGAGGTCTCAATTCTAAAATTTATTACAAAGTTGTAATAATCAAAACAACATCGCAACTGGGATGAGTGTGTAGTTCAATGGTAGAATTCTCACAGCCAAGCATGACACCAGGGTTTGATTTCCAGCTCATGCACTCCCCCCCCCCCCAAAAAAAGGGAGTACACGCAACCAAAAGAATCAAATATCTAGGAAAAAACTTATCCAAGGATGTAAATGGCCCAAATTCAGAATACTCCAAAACATTGCTAAAATGAGGGGGAGGGAGGATAAGGGGTGTGGGATACATGGGATTTTTCTTTTTTCTTTTGATTTCCTTTTCTGGAATGACGCAAATGTTCTAAAAATGATCATGTGATAATGCACAACTATGTGAAAATATTGTGAACCATTAATTGTATACTCTGGATGGACTGTATGATACATAATGATATCTCAAGAAAAATATTAAAAAAAAAAACATTGCTAGAAGAAATCAAAGCCATAAATAAATGGAAAGACATCTGTGTCATGGATTGGAAGGCTAAATGTCATTAAGATATCAACTCTACCCAAAATGATTTACATATTCAATGCAGTCCCAATCAAAATTCCAACAGCCTACTTTGTAGAAATGGAAAAGCCAATTATCAAATTTATTTGAAAGGGTAAGGGGCCCTGAATAGCCAAAACACCTTGAAAAAGAAGAATGAAGTTGGAGACACATATTCCTGACTCTGAAGCACATTACAAAGCTACAGTGGTCAAAAGAACAAGGGACTGGCATAAAGACAGATCTACTGATCAATGGAATCAAACTGATCAATTGATTTTCAACAAGGCTGCCAAGCCCACTCAACTGGGACAGAACAGTCTCTTCAACAAATGGATCTCAATACCCAAAAGAATGCAAGAGGATTCCTATCTCATACCTGTACAAAAACTAACTCAAAATGGAATAAAGACCTAAATATAAGAGCCAGGATCATTAAACTCCTAGAGGAAAATGTAGGGAAGCATCTTCAAGTTCTTGTGGTAGGTACTGGTTTATTAGATCTTACACCCAAAGCACAAGAAACAAAGGGAAAAAATAGATAAATAGGACCTCTCAAAACTGGATGTTTATGCTTCAAAGGACTTTGTCAAGAAGGTGAAAAAGCAGCCTTCTCAATGGGAGAAAATTTTTGGAAACCACATATCCAATAAGGGTTTAATATCCAGAATATATAAAGAAATCCTAGAACACAACAATAAAAAGACAGATAACTCAATTAAAAATTTGGCTGAATACACGAACAGACATTTTTCCAAAGAGGAAATACAAATGGCTAAAAAGCCCATGAAAGGATGCTCAACTTCACTAGCTGTAAGAGAAATGCAAATCAAAATCATAATAAGATATGCTTTCACACCTACTAGAATGGCCACTATTAGACAGAAAATTACAAGTGTTGAAGACGATACAGAGAAATAGGAAGACTTATTCACTACTGGTGGAAATGTCAAATGGTATAGCCACTGTGGAAGTCAAAGTTTGGCAGTTCCTCAGGAAACTAAGTATAAAACCATCCTATGATCAGCAATCTTGCTACTAGGCAATTACTCAGAAGAACTGAAAGGAGAAACACAAACAGACATTTGCACACTGATGTTCACAGCAGTATTATTCACAATTGCCAAAAGATGAAAGCGACCTAAGGGTCCATCAACCTAAGAATGGATAGACAAATTGTGGTACATACATATGATGGAATATTATTTAGCTGTAAGAAGGAATGAAGTCCTGATGTGTAAGATAACTTGGATGAATCTCAAAGACATTATGGTAAGTGAAATAAGTCACACATAAGGACAAATATGGCAAGATCTCATTAATATGAACTAAATATAATAGGCCAACTCATGGGGTTAATATCTAAATATAGGTTACCAGAACACAGAATGAGGATAGAAAATGGGGAACTGAAACTTAATTTGTACAGATTTTTTTAATAAGGTTGACTGTAAACGTTTGGAAATGGATAGAAGTGACGGTAGCACATTATCATGTGTGGACATAACAGCACTGAATCATGTGTGTGATTGTGGTTGAAAAGGAAGTTAAAGGTTCTGTATATCACTAGAAGGAAAGCTGGAGGATGAAACAAGGGACTGCATAACAAAATAAACCCTGCTGGGGATGATGAAGATTGTTAATAATAAAAACACAAGAACGTTTTTCCATTAATTAGATCTACTGTATGTCACAACTACAAGATGTAATAATAGGGAAGTTATATAAGGGGTAAAAAAATACACCTAATGCAAACCATGGACGATAGTTAACAATAACATCTTCATTTTCTTCCATCAATTATAACCAAGGTACCATACTGATGCTCATTGTTAACAACATGGAGTTATAAGGAGGCGGGGGTAGGGTTTTTCTTTCTGGAGCTATGAATATGTTCTAAAATTGACTGTGGCAATGAAAGCACAGCTCTGTGTTTACTGAGACCCACTGATTGTATACTTTGGATGGACTGCTTGGTCAGTGCATAAAACTAAATTGGGGAAAAAAAAAACAGTATAGTACTGGTACAAGGACAGACACAGACTAATCACAGAATTAAGAGTTCAGAAATAAAACCTCATATGTATGGCCAACTGATTGACTAAAGTGCCAAGTCCACTCAACAGGGAAAAAATAGTCTCTTCAACAAATGGTGCTGGCAAAACTGGATATCCATATGCAGAGGAATGAAGAACTTCGACCTCACACTATATACAAGAATTAACTCACAATGGATCAAAGACCTAAATATAAGACCCAGACTATATAACTCCTAGAAGAAAATATAGGGAAACATCTTCGGGACCTCATATTAAACACTGTTTTCACAGACTTTACACCTATAGCACAAGCAACAAAATTTAAAAATAGACAAATGGGACTTCATAAAAGTTATAAACTTTTGTGTAAAGAATTTTATTATGAAAGTAAAAAGACAACCTAACAAAAAGGAGAAAATATTTGGAAACCACACATCTAAGAAGCGTTTAATATTCAGGATATACAAAGAACTCCAACAACTCAACAATGAAAAGACAACCTAATGAATTTAAAAATGGGCAAAAGAGGGTGGTGCAATGGTGGCTCAACAGGCAGAATTCTCATCTGTCATACTGGAAACCCAAGTTCAATTCCTAGGGCTTGCCCTTGTTAAAAAAAAAAAAAAGAGAGAGAGAAAAGAAAAATGGGTAAAAGATTTGAAGAAGCATTTCTCTAAAGAAGATACACAATTTGCCAGGTAAGTGTTAGGGAAATGCTAATCAAACCCACAATGAGGTATCACTTCACACCTATAAAATGGCAATAATTTAAAAAATGGAAAATCAGTGGCGCTGGCAAGAATATGGAAAAACAAACTCTCTTACATTGTTGGTAGGAATGTAAAACGGTTCAACTGCGGTGGAAAACAGTTTAACAGTTCCTCAGAAAGTTAAGTATAGAATTACCATATAACCCAGCAATCCCCCTTTATAGGTATATACTCAAAAGAACTGAAAACAGGGATTTGAACAGATATTTGCATACCAATTTTCACAGCAGCATTATTCACAACAGCCAAATGGTGGAAGCAATGGAGATTTCTATCAACTAACAGTGCCCACCAACTAACAATCAGATAAACGAAATACAATAAACAGTAGAATATTATTGAGCCATGTATAAAGTTTCATAGCTGCTAAAATAAATACCATACAATTTACTGGTTCACAGTTGCAAAACCTAAAGGCTTGCTTCTACCCAGAGCTGGTATCTTCTGAGCTGCCAATCTCTGGGGTTTCTTGGCTGTTTCATCACATGGCAATGTACATGGCAGCATCCATTTTCTCTGTTCTCTTTCAGGTTTCACCAACTTCCAGCTTCTGGCTTCTCCTGTGCCTTCATCTTCTGTGGCCTTCTCTATAAGGCCTTAACTGATAGGATTAAAACCCATCCTGGTTCAGTTCGGTCATATCTTAACTGAAGTAACCTCATCAAAAGGTCTTCTTTACAATGGGTTCATGCCCACAGGAATGGATTAAGATTAAGGACATGTTTCTCTGGGGTATATAACTCCAAGCCACCACAAACTGTAAAAGGGAATGAAATTCTGATACATGCTACAATATGGAGAAAACTTGAAGACATCATGTTGAATGAAATAGACCAGACACAAAAAAGCAAATATTGGATGATCTCACTGATATGAAATAATTAGAATATGCAAATTCTAATTATTTGTAATGCCACCAACTGGGTCACCAGGGGTGGGAACACAGAGTTATTGCTTATTGTTTGATTGAGATGATGGAAAAGTTTTGGTAATTGATGGTGATGACAGTAGAACATTATGAATAGAGTCAACACCACTGAACAGTATACTTGAAAGTGGTAAAATGGGAAATTCTGTATATAAGTTATCAGTATACAAATTTTTAAATCCTAAAAAAAATGCAGGGCGGGCCGCGGTGGCTCAGCGGGCAAAGTGCTTGCCTGCTATGCCGGAGGACCTCGGTTCGATTCCCGGCCCCAGCCCATGTAACAAAAACGGAGAAACAGAATACAATAAAACAAGAAAATGTTTAAAAATGTTTCCCTTTCTTCCTTCCTTCCTTCCTTCTATCCTTCCTTCCTTCTCTCTGTCTAAAAAAAAAAAAAAAAAAAAAAAAAAAAAAAAAAAAAAAAAAAAAAATGCAGGGAAATAACTCAAATGTACATTTTAAATATATGCAGTATAGCGTCTATGTGTGTGTGTATATATATCATGTAAAAATTTTTACTCAGTAAAAGTGAATAAAAGAAAAGAAAAAACCAACTATAATGACAGAAAGCAGATGAGTATTTGCCAGGAGTAAAAAGGGGACTGATCACAAAGGGGCAAAAAAGAACTACGATGGAAATGTTCAGTATCTTGACTCTAGTGGTAGTTATACAACAGTCTACAGTTGTCAAAAACCCAAAGTGCAAACTTAAAAATGGTTTAATTTTATTATATATAAATTTCACCTCAATAAAGTGGATTTTTTAAATAAAAATGCATACCAAATGCTATAAGTACATTTAAAATATCTTTAAACACACTGAGGCAGTTTGAAAATATTATGTACCCCAGAAAAGCCATGTTTTAATTCTGACTCAATTTTGTGGAGGCAGTTGTTTCATCTAATCTTAATTCAATATTGAAGTACAGTAACTTTTGAATAGCTATCTCCAGAGAGATGTGGCAAGCCCAATTGTGGGCATGATCTTTTAATTAGAGATGGGACTCCACCCATTCCAAGTGGGTCTTGATTAGTTTATTTGGAATCCTTTAAAAAAAGGAAACATTTTGGAGAGAGTCAGAAAAGACAGGAACTTCCAAAACAACAGACACTTCACAGCAGAGATGACACAGATGCAGACACGTGGAGAACAGAGATACAGATATTTGCAGATGCTTGGGACCCAGCAGACATCACATGAGATTGGTAAGTAAGCCAGAATCTGGAGAGAGCCAAGGGAAACCAAGAGAGGAAGGACAGCCCAGGAAAAGCAAAGTGAGGATCCCCCCCACAGGAACAGAGGCTGAAAGGAACGGAGACCAGGAGCAAGGGACCAGCAAGTGGCAGCCACCTGACTTCCCAGCTGACAGAGCTGTTCTAGATCCATCAGCCATTCCTGAATGAAGGTATCCTCTTGTTGGTGCCTTAATTTGGTTATTTTCATATGCTTAAAACTGTAAACTTATAACTTATTAAATTCCCCTTTTTAAAAGCCGTTCCAGTTCTGGTATATCGTATTCTGGCAGTTTGCAAACTAGAACACACACTAAAAAAGAAACAAACTATATAGTCACAATTTATTGGAAACTACCAGTTTGATATCCTGATACTGCAGTGCGTTCATTTTTTTTAATGTTAAAAATGAAAAAGAAACCATTTTTTTAAAAAAAAGAAAAGCACTAGAAGAAAACAGGAAAAGGCTTCCTAAATTTATCGAATCAAAAAGTCTACTATCACAACATATTACCCAGGGATTAGAGAAACAGGCATTCCCATACCCTCCTCCTAACAGATTTGTAAAGTGATATTACCTTTATAGGGAGTAAGTTGCAAGACCCAATTTTTAAATTCACAATCTCTGACCCAACATTCCACTTAAAGAAATACATTACATTCTAATATGAAGAGAAAGAATGATAAAGAAATATGTATGAGAGTATTCACTTACAGCTTTGTTTGTAATATTGATACAATGGAATACTGTGTAACCATTAGAAAGACCTGGGCAGAGTTCTGTCTGCCCTGCTGGAGACCCAGGTTCGATTCCAGGTGCCTGCCCGTGCGGGGAAAAAAAAAAAAAGTATACACAGCACGGAATAAATAAGGCTTCTGAGTCCCAGTTATGCAGGTGTATCCATTTTATTAAAACTCACCAACTATTCTTCTGCACTTTTCTGCAAGTGTGTTGTATTTCAAGATAACATTTACCAAAAAATTGGGGGAGAAATTCAATAAACTTAAAAGCTTTTAAGTATACGTATATACAGACTTGGACTAAAATAACTGATTAATCTGGACAGGGGAGGGGAAGGTAACTAGGAGACAGCAGTACAGGCTGGCTTATTTTTCCACTGTCTTCACTTTTGAAGGTAGTTTACCTTTTGATATTTTGAACTTGTCCCATGTATACCTGTTACATATTTCAAAACATTTTTGTTTGTTTGCTTTTAAATTGACCATTTGAAATGCACCTCTTTAAGAGCGAGGATTTTCTTGATACCACAGAAATAAACTAGAGGCAGAGATGAATTTAGGTTCATTAACTTTTCATAATCCAATTTCAAATTTTATATTCATCACAACAGTCTCATTCCCACTATCTTTATAACTGGTTAACAGTATAAATTTCAACCTAGAAAATAAATTTGTAATAATAGAATCACTTTTTCTATTTTGAATGCGGTTCTGCATAAAATTTCATTTTTTAAAAAATTCTACTGCCAAGAATATTTTTTAATATTCTCACTCTTAAATGAGATAGTACATATTAAGCACACAACACTGTGCTGGCCCTCAGGCATTCAAAACCTGCTGTTATGGGCGGGCTACAGTGGCTCAGTGGCAGAGTTCTCGCCTGCTATGCTGGAGACCGGGGTTCGACTCCCAGTGCCTGCCCATGAAAAAAAAAAAAAAACCGCTGTCATTACTTTCACCTTATATGTAAAATATGAATGAGAAGATGAATTAGAACATGAAGAGAAGAATTTTATTGGGAACAAGGGAATGGGAAAAGCAGAGTAAGAGACACTTAACAGCAACTGAAGTAAAAAAATACAGAGATAAAATTAAGGAGATGTCTTAAATGTAGTCCTCAGGAATGATGGAACTGTACATTTATGAAATTACAACATACATTCTATATTTATCCTGCTGATCTCTTTGATGTTTTAAACGTTTCTAAAAATGGTTACATAAATCGTATTTTTAAAAATCTGTGGAAATGTACTTATTTTCCAAAACCTTAATTCAGAACCTAGAACAAAAATTTATATCCTGTCTTAATTTCTTAAAACACAATACAAATTTCAAAAGGTTTCTACAACTACTCGAATTTCTATCTGAATTAAATGGACAATAGGAAAAAAAAATTAAGGAGATGGTGCTGGAACTGTGGATTAGAGTCAGATATTGAGAGGCTTTGAAAATTCCATAACTCTTCAACAATGAAGAATGATGCTAGATTTAAATTTCAAGTAGCCAAGCAACCTGCTGGGATAATTTTTTTTTAAATATATAAAGAGAAACAGGGACTCTCATGAACAACTGGTGAGACTATAAATTTAGCATAGTCTCTTTGGAGAACACTGGGAAGGAGCCATTAAAGTTTTAAATATGCATTTCCTTTGATTCGGAAATTCCATTTATAAGATTTTTATACTAAGATTACACTTACCAGCACACAGATCTACATGTAAAGTTCAATACAAGATAATTCAAAATAGTAAAAAACTGAAAATAGCAATGAGGAACTAGCTAAATAAGTTATGGCAAATCCATCCATAAAATGGAATACTATGCAGTCTTTTAAATATGAGGATCCCCAAGTTCTTTTAAGTGAAAATAGTGGGAGCCCATTATTATTTAATTAAATTATTTAATTAAAAATAAACAGGGGGGCGGGCCGCGGTGGCTCCGCGGGCAAGAGTGCTTGCCTGCCGTGCCGGAGGACCCCGGTTCGATTCCCGGCCCCAGCCCATGTAAAAAACAAACAAACAAACAAAATATAATAAAACAAGAAAATGTTTAAAAAAAAAATGTTTCCCTTTCTTCCTCACTTCCTTCCTTCCATCCTTCCTTCTTTCTCTGTCTTTCCTTCCCTTCCTCCCTCTAAAAAAAAAAAAAATAAAAAAAAAAAATAAACAGGGAAAGAAAAAGAATAGGGAAAAAGAAATGGAAGAGAAAGGTACATAATCATATGTACAGACTATCCTCTAACAATAGTGGCTTTTGGGAGGGGTAGCTAGGGTAGACGGAGCCTTACTTTTCATGGTATACTTTTCGTACTGCTTAGATTTCATCATGCATATGCCTTATTCTCAATTTTAAACATTGACAATTGCCTACCATAATTAAGCACTATAGAATAAAACGTGAGAAAGAAAAGATTAGAAGCAGTAATTAATTTCCATTAGATCTATTCCATCTCCTTCATGAAGCTTCCTTAACAACCCCTGTTGAAAAATAACCTTTTATCCCTCTGAACTTTTGAATCACTTATTTATGCTGCTGCAAATATTTTTTTTCAATTACACTTATTTCTCAATTTTGTTACAAGGTCCTGAAATCACAAAGGACCTTGCCTTTAATGCCTACAATACTTAGCACAATTCTTTGAAGAACAATGATAACGAATAAGAAAAATGTGAACTTACCGAAGGACTGTTCATTCCTAGGGCAACTGGAAAAATCTGGGTATACTGAAAAGTCCAGACATGATTTACCTACTCTATGAAGGAGACCTAGGTCCCAAGCAAATCCTAAGGACTCTTGATTTTGTCTCAACTTCCAGGCAGAAAACTCACCTGAGAGTTAAACTCTAAAAACTTTCACATCCAAATACCAGACATTTGGGGGAGCCTAAAATGAATATAATTGAAAAAATACAATTTTTGGTACCTGGTAAGAGGATGGACAACGGTGGCTCAGTGGCAGAACTGTTGTCTGCCATTCCGGAAACCCAGGTTCAATTTCCAGTAGAGGCTCATGCCAAAAGAAAAGATAAGAACTAAATATTAGACTAAAGAATCTGGATTGTAAAATGTGGACTTTTTTTTTTGTAAAAAAGTGATCAAAATTGTTTTTAGTAAGATTAAACTAACAAAAGCATGCAGAAGGACTAGGTAAAGATTAAAGACTAATTTGAAAGTTATTACAATAATCTGGAAATAAAGGAAAGCCCTAAGGGCTCAAACGAGAATTTCTGGCACTGGAAAGAAAATGTATCAACAGGATTCTGCCAAAACAAAATCAGTTTACTCAATATCATCACTTACTTGGCATGCACTGAATATTTAAATGATCAAGGTCATGAAATTTCTTACCTCTGCGCTGGTGCTGATGATTCCCACCAACAAGAAAAGCGTTGTCTCTATCTTAATATCTTTAGTCCTGCACCCTTGTCACCTGGTAAGGGGCAGTCCTTTCCTCCTCCTAATTTCTCTTTAATCTCTACCTGCAAATTGATTTATCATAGGTTGTCTTGAACTGAAGTGATAGGAGTACCTTACTGACTGACTGCATCTGGATGTCAAAATTTTTTTTTAAGTCTCAGTGCCTTAAATGATAGTAAATCACATAAACGCTGGTTAAGTATATGTGTATAGGAGAGTGGGTAGCAGCCAAGCAGCAGCAAATTAAAGATAACTGAAGTCTAACACCTTGTGGCTGAGAGAATGTTGGTATGATAATTCACAGGGAAGTCACATGTGGGAGCTACTTTATACTTTGGGAGAAAGAAGAAGGAAAACTACAAGTTTACAAGCTCACCCCACTTGGTATCCATACTTTTAGGTTTCCACCATTGCAGATGTGGTTGTGTACTTTGAAGGTAGTTTCCTAAATTTCATTTTAGTGACTCCTGATGAAGTGATTTTTAAAACTTAATACAGTAATCATGCAGTCTTTCTTACTGTATGAAGGAGATACCACTGACCTTCCAATGGATACATGTACAGAGCTATTTTTCTCACTGGTAGAGTTAGATTTTTCCTAGATGGAACTAAATACTTGTTCTGGCCCCCACTCTGATCCCCAATGTAACAACCACTTTGGCTGGAATGAAGATATTGTCATAAAACATAACGACCACCAGGCAGGTGAAAGAGGAAAAAGATGAGTTTGGATGGAGCAGAAAGACAATTTGCCAAAGAGAATACTACGTAATCCTGTAAAACATTTTCAAATAAAAATCTGTCAAAATTCAATCTGAAAAGAAAATAATCACGCTGACAAAGCTGCTTGACACGGTAAATGAAATTCAGTAATTCATTTTATTGATGACAGCTTTACTGAAAGTAAAGGAAATATCACTTAATTTTCTTAAAATGGGGGGGAGGGACAGAAAATTCACATAAACACAAAGCTTTGCCCACTTATAGCATACACTATGGTGAAGTTGGTAGTCCAAAATCATCCTGTTTCCAAACTCTTTATGATGAATCAATACTGAAAGTAGCATCTGACTTCATAACATCTGGTATAAATAGCTTAATCCATTCAATGTTTGACCAATAAAATTTAGTTAAAAGGCCATTCTACATATCCATAATGCCTTATGTTTATATAGTTTTCTAACAAAAAAAAAAACCTCGGAAAATTATGTAGTTCATACCTTCCGCATACAAATAAAAAACACACCTAGAAAGATTGTTTACGGTACAAGCTAGCAAATTATTCTCAACTCTTCACTGGTAATTATTCAAAGTTAACACACTAACAAATAATACTGATCACATACCAAAAGGGGAAAAAATATTAAAGGTTTTCAACATGTAGATATTCTTCTGAACATATGATCATGCTGCTCTTTCCACCAACAGCAATTAATTCTCATTTATAAAAACGTCAGTTTATGTTATTTAGATTATGATAAACATTTCTTTTCAAATCAAAGTAAAAATAATTTGGTTTCAGGTTTCATCTAAACAGAAGAGCAAAGAATATTTACTCTAAAAGGCCCCCTTTTCTTGTTGTTAAAATCCTTTCTTCCTCCTCCCCATGCTTTCTCTTCTTTTGTGCTCAATTTCTCAAATGCATGAGATGGAGGAACAATACCACAATACAACTGCAGGCTTCCTGCCTTCTAGTCAGTTATTATTCTTAAGACATGAGAACTTTCAAAACATTGCTTGTCTTGCTTTGAAATTCCGTCTTTCAGATTTTCCCTCCTTCACAGAATATCTATTTAAAAGAATGACTTTGAAAATGTCTTGTTACACCAATCAAAACGCTAAGCAAATTTAAAATGCCAGCCTTAGATATCCTAGAGTTTGGCGAACACAAATCTAAAAGTACAGGACAGAAAGAAAGAAGTTTATTTCTGGCCAAGCATAAGAATAGTATTTTTTTCATACGCATAAAATTAATCCAGTTTCTGAAAAACTCTACTTTATTATATAGACAATATCTTAGAGTTAAAAACACAAAATTGCCATCAACAATACCATATAGGAACCTAAAGGTCTCGACCTACAATGGACTTAGATTACTTAAATTATTACTGACTTTAAAAAAAGTTCATACTAAAATGAAACAGTCATTTATTTTAAAAAATTGTTGGAGCAGAAAAATTTACCAACAGCCAAATACTGAAAACCTGGGGAACTCCCCATTTCCTCTGATTATACTCTGATACTAGCAACAGTACTTACAAATAAACTACGATAAACCAATGAAGCTCCTCAAGACATGAGGGGAAGAGAAGGGAATAAATTATTTGCCTAGCTCAACATGGAAGGTGAAACACATTGGCTCACGAGCAACAACTTGTCACAGTAATTTTTATGCAAAACCTCTAATAACTCTGTAAAATACAACAACAAAAAAACACTCCAAAAAGCTGGCTAATTTATTTTAAACAATATTTAATAAAGTCTAATCCCAGCACAACAAAATAATTTAACTAGTCCCTTGGAGTTTGTTATAATGGGATTTAACCTGTATACTCAACATTCAATTAACCATGAAGCTTATCCTAATTGAGGATTATGCTGACTTCTGCAGTCCTTTCCCACCTAGCCATCTACCACTCCAACTCAGCCACCATAGCTGCCAAAGAGAAAACTCTGGGGAACAATAGATTATCCATTACTATATGCTACCCAGCCAGTGTTCCCCCTTTATCATTATGTGGATGGTCAAGAGTTAAATTTAGTGATCTACTCAGCTGGGTTTCCAAAAAAGTAAACCTTCATAACCCTTATACAAAGACTGTAAGCAAGGATATTAGACATTTCAGAAGAATATCTTTGTAGTGACAGCAGACCAAAAAAGTCACATCCTTTCCTAGAATATAATAGTAAAAATATTAACAGAAAAGAAAAAAATAGGACACAGATGTTCCTAAAGAAAAATATGAAAAAGGAGAAGACGCTAATGGTGTTAGAATATTGTTTTAAATAGACAGAATCCATTTGCCTCTAGGCCATAAATTTACAATAGTTAAACCTTTACTACTGTCCCCACTATAAACTAACTTATAACCTAGGCTGGCAGTACCTATTAAACTAAGTTAACGCTGGGAAAGTTGAGAACTGGCAGTGTGTAGCCTAAGATTATCTAGTGTGTGGATAAACTGGCCTTCTAGATGCTGCAGGTCTTCCTTTCTACTCCTGCCATGGCTCTTCTGGCCATTTTCCCGTTCATTTAACAACTCTCCACCAGAAGGGAAAGGTGACTAAATCCAAGTCAATCTCATCATTTGTTAGGCGGCAAAAAAAAAGAAAAAAGGTTAGGCACAAATTGCATCCCTAACCCAAAATAATCCTCTCCCAGAAATCCTTCAAAAAAGAAAAATGGAGGTGGGCAATGGTGGCTCAGTAGCAGAGTTCTCACCTGCCATATTGGAGACTCAGGTTTGATTTCTGGAGCCTGTTCATGCCAAAAAAGGGGGGCCAAAGGAACTAAAAAGCCTCATTACAATACAACCCCCTCCAGTTTAACTGTGAAGTGTACATTTTGTAATCCTCTCTCCCACTACCAAAAGCACTCATAAAATGGGAAAAAATGCCTACATTTTACTGCACCACACAGTCTCAATGTTATCTCTGATATCTAAACTAACATAGTCACTTATTATCTTTCAATCTGTTGACCTGAAGAAAAAAGCAATACACACTTCCAGGACTTTTTCTGCTCTCGGATCTTTAACCACTCAATAAAACATAAAAGAAATATCCTACACTACAGAGTATAGTAAATTCAAACCAAACTAGTACATGTTAACTCATGTACTATAAACTATACAGAAACTATAATAGTGCTTCCATTCTGATTGGCAAATCTTGTTTTTCTAGTCCAAGGCAGTATTAACAGCAATTGTATTAAATTGCAGTACAGCTACTGGAGGCTATATTCATTTTAACTTGCAACAAATTAAAAGTTTTCAAAAGTATTCCACATCCTCTGGCCAAGGTTTGAAATTAGTTTAAAAACAAAAAAGAAATCTTAAAGCCATTTATTTTAATAACCAATTTAGGAGAGGACAATAGTCATTTCTTTTGACTTTTACTCTATTATTCAAACTAAAAGAAAAGATATTTTTAAATTACACTTTTAAAAAGACTTCTCAAAATTATAGTAGGCTTCGAGTTAAAAGGAACTACTCTGGAATCATACTGCTAATACACAAAGGACTGAATTTAAAAAAAAATTTTTTTTCTTTAATGTGCTGTCCCTGACATAGTAAAGAAGCTTATTTTAAAAGACCAGACAAGAAGGTAAGCCATTTCAATAATTACTTTTTATTTACACATCCAGAAAATGAGTGCAGGATCCAAAAGCACACTGACTCCTTACTGAATGAATTCTTATTTGCTTGGGTGGAAGGAAGAATGCTGTATAGAGATAATTATTACACTGAGGGGAAAAAAGCACACTACGCCCACTTTCAAGATATAGTGGTATTATTTAATATAATCTCCAATAATCTAAGTCAGATACTACTGATTTTTCTTAAGGAATTGTTAGTGCCAGTAGATTAAAAACAACCATTCTGAAATTCATAAAAACAGAAATCCTATTGATTATGCCAGGGGTTGTTTTGCAGTTTCAAAGCCTCTGCAGTATAGAAATATTTTATGGCAGAAACACTTTCTCTAATCTGCCCCAGAAACACAAACTTCCCACTTACTCCATAATCTCAACCTCCAATACATACTTATATATGCCAGAATTTGGCATATGACTTTTTTTTTTAATGTTGACTGGACAATTAAGTCATTTCTATTGATACATAAAATACTCCAATAATTTAGCATCACAGGCAAATCTACATTACTGCTCATTTAAATGCAGAACCTAAAGCAACCTCCAGTGACAGAGCTATAGTGCTCAGTATCATTTTACATGTTACAGAGGCTGCATCTTACATACAAATAACGAACCCTGGCAAGGTTCTTCATCCTAAAGCCTGGAGATTATTTCTTTAAGGGTGTTACTAGATAAAGCAACATAAACAGTAACTCAGAAGAGCTTTTCTATTAGCTATCAACATATTTTTAGAGAGTAAAAAAGAGCACAGCATCACCACTATATTCTCCCTTTCTTCCATAAATTTTATTTCCCTGCTTTCAGTGTCAAATAGGGGTGTATTTCAAGTGAAATTCTTAAGATTAATATTCCAAAGACCAAGGGTGCTCTAGAAATGGTGGCAGTCATTGCCTCCAGGGATGGGGAATTTGAGGGTTTCAGATGAAAGGGAGACTTATCTTTTTTTTTTTTTCCTTTCTAATTGTGTATTCTACGCGGTATAACCTATTCTAAATAAACAAACGATCATTTAAATTTTTTTCAAGAACAAACAGTTCCATTTACTTTTTACTAGCATTCACTGGAGACCTATTTTCTTTCCCCATCATTCTCTAAACAACCTGCTGCAACAAATACTGAAGCTTTCTTGCAGTCAGGAATCAGTTAGATGGATCCAAGGCCAAGCATTTAAATCAAGGAGACGCAGCAATCTTATCAATGCTACTACCACTCTCACTCATCTCATCCAACTCCGTTTCAAATCACTGCAGCAAGACAGCTGGTACCCGCCTTCCTGTTTCTTTACGGTGCAGGCTTAATAATAAAAACAGGACGGCTTTGAAACATTGCTCAAAATCTGTAAAAAGGAAGTCTTCACATTCGGGGGGGGGGGAAGAAAAGTTCCGACGTAAAGAGGCTTTCCTACCTTTCTGTCATGCCATTTGGAACCCCGAACTCTTGCTAGGGAGATCTCGAGACGATGCTCCCTCCCCCTCACGACTTTTCCACCCCAGGTTCCCTCAAACTTGCCTAAGAAGTATCTCAGCCTCCCCACGATCCCTGGCTCGTTCTTCTTAAGGCATGTGCAAGACAGTTTACTTAAAGCACTACAAATTGAATTCATATAGGTAAGATTAGAGTTGGGGAACACCAAAAAAAAAAAAAAAAAACAGCAGTAACAGAGACCGCCGAACACCCATTTAACCCATCAACTTCCCTTTTGCCATTTCCCAGCTATCACACCAGAGGTAGCAAAATGTCTCTTTACTGACAAAACTGCAGACAACGTTTCCGTGCCCAAAACGGAACTCCCGCAGATAATTCGTGTTAAAAACTGAAAACGCCCCAGCACAGGAGGAAACGCAGCAGCAAACCCTAACCCGGTGCGGGGCACGAGCTGGAGGCTAGCGGGTGCGGGCGGCTCTCCGCTCCGAGTCCCTCGAGCCCCAGCGAAGGAGCCAAGGCGGCGGGAGGAGGCGGCGCGGAGGGGTTCCACAGAGCCCCAAGGGCTGGGGGAGGGAGCAGAAGATGAAACTTTAAGGGCAGGAGGGAGAAGTGAGCCCCGCGGTGCCCCCCAAACTCCTCGGGGTGACCCTCCGCCTCGGGGCCCTCCCGAACCTGCAAGCCGGCAGCCGCCCAGCTCAGGTGCCCCTCCTGCGGCCAGGGGGCCGTCCGCAAGCTGCAGGGCGGGCCCGGTACCCCGAAACCAGCCCGGCGCGCCCCTCGGCGCCCCCTCAGCGCCCCTCAGCGCCCCGGCGGCGCAGGAGCCGCCGGCTCGCGGCAGCCCGGGAGGCTCGCCCTCCAGCCCCCGCCTCGCACCCCACCCCTTCGCCCGCCACTGCCTCCTCCTTTATCTCCACTTACTGCTCGCCGCCATTTTCCTCGCTGCTCCGCTTTAAATCGGCAACTGGCCGCTCAGCCTGCAGCCTCCGCCGCCGCCACCGACTCCGCCGCGGCCGCCGCCGTCGCTGTAGAGCGGCTGAGACGGAGCCGCCGAGCCGCGGCGCGGGGGCCGCCGGGAGGTGTAGTCCCGCGGCCCCGCCCAGCACTCCCGGTCCCAGGGGGCCTTGCGCGGCGTGCGAGAGCTCCGAGGGCGGGGCCGCCTCGGCCCCCCGGCCGCCTGCGCGCGCCTCGCACCTGGGACCTGATGCGGAGCCGGAACCCGGGCCTGCGGTCCGAGCTCTCCTCTTCCTTTTCTTCGTCCTCGCCTTCGTCCGTGACATCAGCTAACATTTATGGAACACTTGTGCTATGCCAAGCACGGATCCTCAAAACCAGCCTCCAATGCAGGAACCGATATTATCCACATTTTTCAGGAGAGGAAGCACGAGGCTGCCCACTGGGTGCTAAAGCCACTGGGTGAAAGATTGCTTGGCGACAGTATATTCCGTAGACTCACAGCCTGTTCGGTCCCGAAGTATCATCCCACTGACCGCTTTCCACTTACAAAGGGAAACAGCTCTCTTTAGAATGGAAAGATTTGGCAGACATCTCCTTAACCAAATAGTCGCACTTAGCATCCCCGATAATGGGTCAAATTGACGTTATGTCTTTCCTGATATGAAGCAACGGGAAGGGCATAATGCTATCCCTGTTATTCTTGCCAAAAAAGTAGCTAAACTGAATCTAATCATTTAAAAAGCAATCAGGCAAATCCACACAAACTAGCTTGGACTCTTACCATACCAAACTTTAAAATCTGTTCTATGACTACTTGTTACATGTACTTGGAAATTTTTTGCTTTTTTATATGTATTTCACAATTTATATATATTTCACAATATATATAATATATATATATGTCCAAGCAGAAAAGACTCAAGAGACATGGAAACCAAATACTGTAGATGAGCCTTGATTGTATCTAGTATATTAAAAAATAAATGCTAAGAAAGACTTTTAGGGGATATATTAATATGAACTGTATATTAATAATTTATATTAGATAATAATATTGACTCAAAATTAATGTGTGAAGAAAATAAAGCAAATCTGACCACTGTCTACCTCCTCTGCTGCCATAGCCTCCTCACTGTCGTCCCCGCTTCACCCTTCCCCCCTGTAATCTCTTCTCAATACAGTAGCCAGATGGACCCTGATAAAAACACAAGTTACTTTATGTTTCTCCTCCAAAATCCTTGCGGCAATCTGCAAACCCCCACACAGCCTACCTCTCTGCCGGTCCTTACCTCACTGCGCTCCCCACGCCCTTCTCTTGCACTCACTGACATACCTGGTACACTGGACTCCTTGGAGTTCTTCCAGTATGCCTAGCACACTCCAGCCTCTGAGACTTTGGGCTTGCCATTTCCTCTGCCTATAGTTCTTCTTTTCCAGAAAGTACAAAAAGTTCACCATTCCCCCGTCCCCGCCCACCATGGTCTTTGTCCAAATATTTCTTCAGTGAGGACTCCCTTAATTGCTCTGTTCTAGATTCCTACCCATGCCAATCCCAAGTTTTTCTACCCCTCTTCCCTGCTTCATTTCTCTTTATAGAAATTTTTATTATCTGGAACATCATATTTTTCGTTTACTTATATATCTCTTTTCCTCACATGGATGAAAGCTCTGTTTTGTTCTCTGACAGATCCCATGCACCAAACACCGAGTTTAGCAATGATGTGTATTCACACGACCTCCCGCAATCCACTCCCCTAGTAGCTGTGATGGTTATGTTCATGTGTCAACCGGGCTAGAATATGGTGTCCACTTCTCTGGTCAAGCAGGCTCTGGCTTGATCCTATGAGTATATTTCATGGATTTAAATCATGTCAGTTAATTGCATCTATGGCTGATTACAGGTACAATCAAAAAAGGACATTTCCTTCAGCAATGAAAGAAGCCTCATCTAATCAGCTGAAGACTTTAAAGAGAGAACTGATTCTTTCAAGGTCAAAAAGAAGAGTTTTACCCCTCCTTCAACCAGCCAACTTCTGGAGAAGTTTATTGAAATCTTCATCAGTGTTCCCAACTTCTGGCCTGCCCTGTGGAATTCAGACTAGCCAATCCCATGGTCACATGAGTCAATTCCTATAATAAATCTCATCATATTTACAGGTAAGAAGAAAGATAAATAGATCTCCTTTCACTTCTGTTTCCCTGGAGAACCCTGACTAATACAGTAGCCAAAGGGAGCTTTGAAAAATTATAGATTAAATCGCGTCACTTCCAACCAGTTTTAGCTTCCTAAGCGGTCAAAACAGATACCATACAATGGGTTGGCTTAAACAACGGGAATTTACTGGCTCGCGGTTTTGAGGCTGGGAGAAATCCAAATCATGGCATCAGCATGGCCGTGCTTTCTTCAAGAAGACTGTGGCAATGTGGTCCCTGGCTTTTCCGTCACATGGCGACATCCTCGCCTTTCTCTTCTGGGGTCCACTGACTTCCAGCTTCTGCCTGCTCATTGTGGCTTCTCTCTTTCCTTATCCAATTTCCTTTGCTTATGAGAACTTTAGCCATATTAGATTAAGGGCCATCCTCTTTCAGCTTGGGCACAGCTTGGCTAATAATATCTTCAAAGGTCCTATCCACAGATGGGTTCACACCTACAGGTCCCAGAGTTGGGACCTGAACATGCCTTTTGTGGGGGACACGATTCAACCCCCAAAACCACCTGAACAACTTCCAGAGGTATCCCATTGCATTTGAGATAAAACCCAGACCCTAACTGATTTGGTCTCCACATCTCTGTCTGATCCCAAGCAATACCTCTCTCCCAATGTCTTACCCCACGCCAGATACTGACACCTCTGATGCTTCCTGAACATTCCAAGCATGTTCCTTTCTGAAGAATTTGCACTTACTGTTTTTTTATTCTGAAACTTTCTTCCCTTCTGGCTTGCTCTCTATTGACATCTAGGTCTCTGCTGGGATGTCTCCTCCTTGGGTAGCTAGCTCTTTCAAAGCACTGCACACAAGCATACCCCCAGTCACATCACCCCGCTTTATTTTCTTCATAGCAGCTAACATTCTCCGAATTTTTTTAATGTTTTTCAATTGTCTCCCTTTTTATAAGCCCAGTGCAAGTAGAGATTTGTCTGTTTAGTTCACTGCTGTATCTCCAACACCTAGATTAGCAGGCACTACGTGGGTACTTAATAAATATCTGTGGAAGGAGGGAAGAGAAAAAAATGTAAGAAAGGAAATCAACCTATTAATTCAAGCATATATCTAAATATAAGTTCACAAAAGTTCAACTGATACTAACAAAAAAAAAACTGTACAAATCATTTGGGAACCTCCGTGATCAGACCTCTAACCAGAGGGAATCAGAGAAGGCTTCCAGAAGGAAGCTACTGCTGTGCTAGCTCTTGGCAAGGTTTTGGTGGTGATCCCATACTGCCTGACACCTGGGAAACACTACTCTAGACAAGAAATCTCATAAGCCAGAGGAATGGCATGCTGTAGTAAACATCTGCAAAGATGGCTGCCATTATTCCTTCATCTCTCTTTGCACATTGAAGGGTAGATTTATTTCCTCTTCCTTGAATCCTAGTTGGCTCGGTGACTGTTTGGCCCATGGAAGTAGCACGGTGGGACTGGCAAGCCTAGGCCTGAAGATGATCAGCAGCTTCTTAGTTTCTTCCTTTTGGAACCCAGCTGCCACACCACAGGAACCCCAAGCCAAATGGAGAGGCTACCCAGAGGAAAATGGGGGTGTTTCCATTGACAGCTCCCATTGAGCTCCCAGGCGAGAGCCCGTAGCGACTGCCAACCATGTGAGTCGGATTTCCTGCACATTTCATTCAAGGTTCTACAAGTATGGAACTTTGTAGGACTGCGGTGGAAAGCCTTCCAGAGGTAAGAAGAGTGGTCTCAGATTCTGAAATGTTTGACCAGGGACCGAGAAGCATAAACTCTCTGAGGAAAGGATAGAAAGATGACATCACATAGTCCCTCCAAAAATGCAGGGGTTCTGTCTGCAACATTTCTAATTGCATGAAGCCTCTGCTTGAATATTCCCGGGGATGGGTGCTAACTTTCTCAAGGTTAGTCATGCCAGGCAGGGTCTTGGGTGGCAAGCAATAGCAATAGATTCTGGAATACAGTGGACCATATGCTAGAACTCACACAATCAAAAGGTAGTTTGGAGGAGCAGTTTTAGAAAGGTCAGGAACTAATGGAAGAGAACATACTTGAGCTTCTTAACTGAGACCAGCAGTAGATTTAGTGAAGACCAGTCATTGTATCTTCTCTTTTCTTAACCCCATTCCAAGATTCAAATTCCAATGAGGAAAAGTCCAGTTGGTCTAGCTTGAATAATATGTTGTATCTGCAAGGTACAGACTACTATATCAGTAATAATTCTAGTCAGCCTGCAACTTATTTTCAGATGACTCAAGGGGGAAAATGTGTGTCTACACTCACACACACACACACACACACACACACACGTGCATATATATAGAGAGAGAAGGAACATGCGTTCATGCCAGAAAATTTGGCAAAATGTCATCAGTTAGTAAACCTAAGTTCAGGATATATAGTATCTGTTCTATTTTTCTTGCAAGTTTTCTGTAGATTTGAAATTTTCCAAAATAAAAACCAGGGGACGGGGAAACTTAAGGCAGAAAAATGATACTATTATGTCTTGGAGCAGCTGGATGGAAAAATCTGAAATTATGGAACTGTAACCCATACCAAACTTTGAGATCTGTTCTATAACTAAATTGTTAAAATGTACTTTAAAATTTAGTGCTTTTTTGTATATCTATTATATTTCACAATTAAAAATGTTTTTTTAAAAGAAGATACTATTAGCTAGCACTCACAGAGACCTTATATTTGCCAGACATTATTCACTGTTAGAAACTGTATTAGGCAGGATTCTCTTGGGAAACATAACTGACAGGAGATATAAAAATGTGTGTGTGTATAATGTAAATATTAAGTTTTGTATATATATATGTGAATTGACTCACGCAACTGTGGGGATGGGAAAGCCCAAATTCCATACAGCAGACTACAAACTGTGAAGTCCAATGAAGGTTTTCCATGAATTCCCCAACAGAAGTTGGCTAGGTGAAGTAGAGTTGGGCATTCTCTCTTCTGACTGCTGAAATCATCACTTCCCCTTTTAAGGCCTTCAATTGATGGGATGAGATTTCTCTCATTGTTGAAGGCAAGCTCCCCAGTTGATTGTACATAAAATCAGCCATAGATACAGTCAACTTACTGATTATTTAAATCTATGAAATATCCTCGCGGGAACAACCAGGCTAGTGCTTGCTTTACCAGACAACTGGACACGATAGCCTGGCCAAGTTGGCACATGAACTTAGCCATCATAGAAATCTTATAGATACAGTAGTTCATTTAACCTTCACTTAACCCTAGGCAGTGGGTCTTTTAGTATTTGCATTCTATAGAGGAAATAGGGGCATTAAACAAGTAAGTAATTTGCCCAAGATTACAAGCTGCTAAATAGAGTTAAGATCTAAACTGAGGCTTGCAAGCTATGTTCTTCATTTATTATGCTTTATGGCCTCTCCACAAAGGAGATAAAAACATTTAATTGTCTCATATAACATGTCTAGAGGTAGGCGGTCCAGAGGATATTCATAAAGGGCTGGAATGTTACAATCCTACTGCTCCACCCTCACTAGCACGTTTGCCTTCTGTTTTAGCTTACCGCCTCATGGTCACAAGAGGGCTGCCTCAGCTGGAAAATCACATCAACTCACAATCAAGTCCAAAGGTAGAAAGCTGAAGAGTAAATAGGTGTCAGGAGAAACATTGTACCTCTCCTTTTCGTTCAAGTAGAAAATTCATTCCCAAATGCCTTCCCTCCTCACAGCAGGTGTCCCGTGTATGTCATTATAATGGGGAAATGAGCCACAAGCCCTAGCTGCAAGGAAAACTGGGAAACAAGCATCTGATATGTTCAGCCATGGACATATTCACTTTATTTTTTTCCTTGTTGGCTTTTTATGCTTTTTCGTTTGTTTCTTTCTTTCTTGATGGACCTATTCACTTTAGAGTGAATGAGGGAATGCTTCTCAGTCGTGTCTGGCCAGCCAAGGGGCTCTGCTTCTGTTCCTGCCCCTCTCGTGGACTCCTGCCTTCTCCCCTCTTGTATTACGTGACATTATAGCTTAGTGGTTAGGAGTGTGGGCTTTGGCACTGGCTGCCGGGCTTGCTAAACTGGTTCTGCTACTTACAAGCTGCGAGATAATGGCCAGTTAGGTGAACTTCCTGGGCCTCTGTTTCCTAAAACGGCAATGGTAACAGTGATACCTACCGCACAGAGCTGCCATGAGGATTAAATTAAACCATACGTTGAAAGCCCTAAGAAAAAGTAAAAGTCAGACGCAAAAGTACACACTCCCTAAATGTTAGTCCTGATTACATATGGCAGCTCCAAACTTGAGGTTTGCAGGGATTAATAATCAAGAGCTAGTAACAGTAGCCTCCCACCTCCTCCCCCTTTTGCCTCGTTATAGTTATTACAGGCAAGTAAAAGAAGATCACTGGGGCGGAAACCTGAGTTCTGCTCATGCCTAAAACTGTATTTCAAAATACCATGAGAGAACATGAGCTGGCACAGCCCTGTCCACACCCCCAGGCTGTACCCTGACCCTCTCCATTCCCCAGGTAGGGCACACACCTGAGCAAAAGAGAGAGGCTGACCAATGGACAGCGAGGTGAATTCAAAGCCAATGAATGTTTCATTTGTTGTCTTGCTTAACAAGGGTAAAAGACCTCTGGAAATCACATCTAAGACTACTTCTTAGTAGTAAAGAAAAGACTCCTCCTTTAAGTTCAAAGGAACCTTGTTCATCTTTCCTGCTTTAAACCTAGATCAGGAGTTGCAGACCTGTGATTTCTGTGCCCACCGTGGTACATGAGCCAGTTGGAACTGGCCACAACAGACTTGCCCCTCCCCACAACCTGTAAATGACTCTGCACAGCAAGAAGAATTTGAAACCCAGTTTATTTTTTCTCTCTGGAACTTACATATTAAATGTATTTGCTCTGCAAAAATATAATTTGCTATCAAATGTTTACGAGCACCTATGATAAGACGGATGAAATTAAAAAGACAGACACTAACAAGTGTTGGCGAGGATGGGGAGAAATTGGAACCCTCATGTATTCCTGATGGGGATATAAAGTGGTGCAGGAGCTTTGGAAAATAATTTGACAATTCTTCTACAATGTTAGCCATAGAGCTACCATATGATCCAGCAATTCCACTCCTGGAATTGAATCTCCAAGAAAAGGGAAAACATACGCCCACACAAAAACCTGTGCACCCATGTTCATAACATTATTTGCAATAGCCAAAGGTTGGATCACTCAAAGTGTCCATCAACAGATGAATAAACAAAATGTGGCATACCCATGCAGTGGAATATTATCCAGCCATAAAAGGGAATGAGGCGCTGAAACCTGCTGCAACACGGATAAGCCTTGAAACTATCATGCTAGGTGAAAAAAGCCAGCATCAAAGGACAAATATTCTATGATTCCCTTTATATGAAAGGCAAATCTGTAGAAACAGAAGGTAGAACGTGGCTGCCCGGGACTGGAGGAGGAGGGGCAGGGAGCAGGGAAGGCACAGTGACTACATGTGGGCATGGAGTTTCTTTCTGGAGTGATGGAAGTGTTTTGAACACTACTGAATTAGACACTTTAAAAGGGCGTGTGTTGGGATGGATGGGGTAGCTCAGTGGTAGAACTCTCCACCATGCAGGAGACCCGGGTTCAGTTCCCGGCCCCAATTCCCACCCCATGCACCACCACCCCCACTACCACCACCACCCCCCAAAAAAACCACATTGTGAACAAAATTCCCTATGATACGATTCCCTGTGATATCACACACCCACCGCTGTGTGTATGTACAGATGGAGAAATAGAGGTATGTAGGGAGACCCGTTTTAAAAAGGGTGTGTTTATATGGCATGTGAATTACATCTCAAAAGAGTTTGTTATTTTTAAAGTAAATGAATTCTAGTTCCTTCGATTGTGAAATTAGTAATTTTCATATCTTGTTCAAAGCTATGAAAACAAACAAAAATTTTAAGTGGTAGGAAGTCAAAAGGTATAAAAAGCTAAAACAGTGAAAAGGAAGTCTCTCTCCACTCCTATTTCAAGATCCTTTCTTTCCTCCCGTCCAGAGACACCGCTTCCACCAGGTTTTTACTTGTCCTTGCCTATGAATACGAAACCTTATGTGTTACTTCGTTTATGAACAAAAGCGCACTATTCGCAATGTTTTGTCCCTTGTTTTATCACTTAATTTATCATGGCAATTGTTCCATAAGGGTCCTACAGACTTTATGATAAGATACAGAGAGATTTGCCTCGTGTTGTTTTTTCATTTTTTATTTGCTTGGCAACTGTTATAGAACCTGAATGTAGCACAACTTAACCATATTTATTAATGGACATTCAGGTTGTTTCTTTCCTTTTCCTATTAAAATCAACTTCCTTGCACCTCTGTCTTAAGGCAGCTTTCCTATGGGTGCTAAAAATCTCAAAATATAAAGAAGGAAGCAAAGAGCTTATTCATGAGCTCTTTCTAAGTAAGTTTGAAGACTGCAGACTTGGGATCTTCCCAGCAATAGAAAAGAGATGGATCAGAGTGGGAGAAGACAGGGAAGTTCACCAGGAGTGGCTGCGTTTTTGATCAAGCAGCTCAGAATTCCAGCTGGTGAAGTCACTGAGGCTGGAGCTCAGAGCTGTAGCTTTTGAATTCGAGTGTGAAGGGACATCCTTGGAGTTGGTGAAATTGGTGTCTCCAAAAGGCAGTACTGGAATTGGCCCCATGAGTCAATGTGGTGCTTACAAATGGTGGGTCAAGACCCCTTAGTGGGTTTGGAAATCAATGTCATGGGTTTGTCCACTATTTTTAAAGTTGTACTGGATAAAAAATATCAGGATCGATCTCACATAGTAGGTATTATTTCTCAAAATTTCTATCTCCAGCAGATATCAGTCCAAGTGGGTATATCCCATCACAGGGTACAATATGGTTTTTGAACATTTAAAAACACCAAGTCAGGAGGGCTGTGTTTTGGCCTCTACATCCTTTTCCAAACCTCAAACCTCTTCTCCAGGCTTAGTACATAGACTTGAAAACGAAATACTCACCAAATATATATTCAAGTGAGAATTGGGGTGGGTTGCAGCCAGAAGGGCAGAGATCCGGGAGGGGCAGCTCTGAGGACCGGGATGACACCTGGTCCCTTCTCCTCTTGAGAGACGCTAAGCTGGAGAACGTACTTCTGCAGCACATACTCCCTGCTTTGGCTCAGGAGCTTTTCTTTTCCCTCTCTCCTTTCCTTCCTTCCTTTTTTCTTTTCAATTCTACAAAAAAGATGCAAGATAAAACCCCTCAGCCACCCAATTCCTCTTCAAAAGACCAACCATTATTACTAATTTCTTAGGTTTTCCTTAACACATGCATTTGTAAATCAACACATACATATGTATATACATACATATATATATATATACATATATATACATACATATATATACACACAATATATTTTTCATATATATTGGCACATATTGAGCAACTGCGTTAGGTTCACTGGCTGTATAGTACTCCCTCCTTTAGAGTCGCAGAGCTTTTAAAGATTGGCTGGCCCCAGCCCCAGAATTAGACAATTTCTTCTCCTCCTCTCTCTTCTCCTCCTGCTTCTTCTTCTTTTTAATGAAGTTGGGTTTTAAAGTGATGACAGTGAGGTTATTTAACAAGAAAAACCCTCTTCCAAGTATTTGGTAATTACAGAGTGGGAACACTGGAGGGGTGGATGTGTTGGGGCATGAAAACAGTAACTATACCAAGGGTGAATATGGAAGTCAAGTTAAAGTCTAACTTGGAAAAAACACACACACACACAAAAAAACCCTCTAGCTATTATCAATCAACTCCACTACAGAGTCCAATGACGGGAGCTCACCATGTACCAATCCTGATGCCCGCCCCACCCACAGGTCCTCCTAAGCAGACGGAATAAATCAGTGTCTTTGGTGCCATGGCTTGCCTCTTCTGCTCAGGCCACAGCTCACTGGGTCAGACATGGGCTTTGGTCCCAAAAGCAGCCAATGCATGGGCTGGTCGGTGATTTATGAGGTTGGCTGGGAACGAACCTGACCAAACAGGAGCCAGGTTGACCCATCAAATTTTCATTTTGGTGGAGGGGAGCAGGGGGAGGGGGACGTCGTTAAATGAGTAACTACATGGTGAATCAGTTTGTGAATAAAAGGATTTGAAGCTGAAAGGAGAGAAGGCAGGTGAGATAAGGCTGACTAAGATGGGACATGAAAGAGCAGAAACTCTGAATATCCAAAGCTAGAGATAAAGGAAATTTACTAAAAAAAATTCCATTTCCAGCAATACGGCAGATCAGATAACCTGAAACAACATATACCATCCCCCCACTACAAAAACATGTGGAAATTCTTGTAAAAAATAAATATTCTTTTGGAAGAATAACGGAGTTCATAAGAAAATAGGGGAAATCCCCAGATGCCAAAAACAAAAATGGAACTAACAAACAAACCGGAAGTGTAAAACTGTGACAGTCAGGAAAGAAAGGCGTCATCAGTCCCAGAAATCAAGGGGCTTTGGTTGAAATGTATATGCAAAGGTGGGAAATGAGGTGTTGGGTTTCTACAATCTAAAATGCAAGTTTTGGAAACATAGGATTCAGCAGATCAAGCAAACTGGGGGATTAGACCCTGGAAGTACAGATGAAAGAATGTTTGAATTAAAACAATGCAGGGTTATAATTATTAAAGACACAAAAGAAGACAACAAAACATGAGAAATGGCTAATATACATATGCATATCACAAGTGAATTTGATAAAGAACCAAGCAAATTAGAGGGAAGCTGATGGGTATCGGGAGGAAAACAGAAGACCTCGAGAGGCCTAAAACTGGAACAGGTAACTAAGTCCTGTTCGAGGCAGAGCTCTAGACTTTGCTAGAGCTGGAGCTGCCACCAAGGCCAGCAGATTCCATACAATAAAGAGGCCTCCTTCATTCACTCACCTTTCACCAAATACTAGTCAGGGCAGGGACTAGAATTTGTCCCTGCCCTGTATTCATTTCCTATACCTGCTGTAACAAATATGACTTAAAACAGCTCAAATGTATTATTACCTAATAGCCCTGAAGGTGAGAAGTCTGAAATGGGCCTTCTGGAGCATTTCAAGACTGCGTTCCTTCTAGAGACTCCAGGGAATAGCCTGCCCTTCTTCCTTTTCCAGCTTCCAAAGGCCGCCAGCTCTCCTTGGCTCGTGGCCCCTTCCTGGATCTTCAAAGCCAGCAAGCACATCACTCCAATGTCTGCTTCCATCCTCACAGCCCCTCTCTGACCCCCACCTTCCTGCTTCCCTGTAAGAAGGACCCTTGTGCCTGCCCAGTTAATCTAAACTAATCCCCATCTCAGAGTCCTTACCTTGCCCTGTGAGGTTGTCACAGGCTTCAGGGATTAGGAAGGCACTGATTCTAGGAGAAGAGGCAGAAGAGTGACAAGGTGGACCTGGTCTCACAGAGCTCACATCCTGATGGGGGGAGAGGCTGGGGGCGAGGCTGGGGGACGACAGACCATCCTGAAGCAAACAATTAAATAAGCAAAATGATATCAGAGAGAGATAAACACTATGAACCAAATAAGTCAGGGTATTATAACAGACTGGGGGTGGGTGGGCTACTTTGGCATGTGAAGACAGGGTCCCGAGAAGAGGTGACATTTGAGGGGAAACACGAACAATAAGGAGATGACAGGCCTCAGGACATCTGAGGAAGGCCACTGCTAGCAGAGGGGACAGCAATGGCAAAGGCTGGCAGTAGGAACTCACCCGGGTGTCCAGAGAGCCCAGTGGGAAGGCAGCCCCCTGGGCTGGATGAGATGGGAGGCTCTGGAGATGCTGTTCCCCCTGGAAGCCTACCTTGTTTGGCTGTTGCTGGTCTCCTAAGAGAGACGATGCTACAGGTAAGATTCCAGCTCTCCTTAGTCCTACAAACATCATTAAAACCACAAGCATAATATTTCCTTAAATAGCTTGCATCGCTAGCAACCACAAGCCCCAAACTAACACAGGATAGAAAATATTATGAGATATAATGTAAAATGAAGAAGTGGCTTTGTAAAAACAATCTGGCAGTTCCTCAATAAGTTAAACCTAGAATTCCCGTGTGACCCAGCAAGTCCACTCCCAGGTTTATTCCCAGGAGAAATGATAACCTCTGCCCACGCAAAAACTTGTGCACAAATGCTCATAGCATCATTATTCATAATCGCTTACAAGTGAAGGCACTCTACATGCCCACCAACTGACAAACAGGTAAATAAGATGTGGTACAGCCATACAGTAGAATATTTTCCAGCAATTAAAAAGAAGGAAGTGCATCCACTGGTAGAATGCTCGTCTTCCATGCGGGAGACGCGGTTTCGATTTTCGGACCATGTACCTCCCCTCCGCCAAAAAAAAAGAATGAATTGCAAACACATGCTGCAAAATGATGAGCCTTGAAGGCATTATCTGGCTAGGTGAGAGAAGCCAGACCAAAAGACCCCATATTGTATGCTTCCGTTTATATGAAATGTCTAGAATAGGCAAATCCATAGAGACGGAAAGTAAATTAGTGGTCCCCAGGGCCAGGGGAGTTGAAGGGAAAATGGAGAGTGACCACTAACATAGATGGAGTTTCTTTTTTGGGTGATAAAAGTATTCTAAAATCGATTGTGTTGATGATTGCACAACTTTGTGAATATATGAAAAACCATTTTAAACAGGTGAATCGTTTGCTATGTGAATTATCTCTTAGTGAAGCTGTGATAAAAAATGCACAAAGTACAGTCCCTGCCCTCAAAGAACTGACAGTCCAATTAAGTATCAAAATGACCTCATCTCAATGGCCCCATAAGAGGGACAGTACATGGAATAGACAATGACCATGGAAGAGACATGTTAGTGATCATGTTAGGACATTTCTTGTGTGCCTATCTGTGCCAGACCCTAACTGCTAGTATCAAAGAGCCCTGCTTTATTTAGTTCACAGTCCAAGCAACTTGATGACTTATCAGATGAGTGTCTGGGAAATTCTAGTCCCTGCCCTGAGCTCATTTTCTCCATTTGCAACATGAGTGGTTTGAATTCAATGTTTCCCCAAGAACAGGTGAGATGATTTAAAAAAAAAAAAAAAATAGCACTGTGAGACAATCAACCCTTTTTCAATCCTTATCCAATTCTATCTCTAGGAGAAAGTCTCACTGTGATTCTATCTCCTTTTCCAACAAAGGACTGGCAGACCTGAACCCAAAGCTTTAGCAGGCAACACTATCTAGCCACAATGTAATCACATTGTGTTGTTTCACAGACGTTATTTTTACTCGTACCTTCCATTTGTGCAAGTGATGTAGGTTTTCTCACGGACATGTTGATATAAAGTTTCCTTTTGAAATAAAATTTACATAACTAAAAGTAAGTGGATTGATTTCAAGAAAATGGTAACTAAATAAATAATACAGAATTTATTATTTACAAGAATATAGCAAAAACTATAAAGATAGAATAGGAATGACTGATCTTGGGCAATTGTGGACATGTTCACTCTGCCCATTTTACAGGCTGGAAAACTAAGGTCCAGAGTGAGTAAGGTAATCCAGCATTGTGCTGTGGACGCTGACATGTTCAGTAAGGCTGGGGTCCACACCCACTTGGCATGGAAGTTGTAGAGTTTGCCCGGGGAATCGGAAAAGGGCTCCCAGCCAGCAGGGTCTGGGGTTCAGGTATATGTGACCTGAATCCCCAGCTTTTTTATTGCATGTTCCTTCCCAACTTGCCCCATTGGACAAGGTTCATTCATGCAATAAATATTTATTAAATTACTGCTATTTAGCAGGCACTGTTCTAATCCCTGAGAATATAAAGGAAAGCAGCACAAAGCTCATCACTCCCCTGCCCTCAGAGGGTTTATCATCTCTTGCGGTGCCTGTGAAGGGGGCAGTAAAGGGAAATTAACAAATCAACAAGCAAGATCTTTACTATTATGCTCAGTGTCCAGAAGATATAAATACCTTATGATAAGTAAAGAGTAACCACAGAATTACTTATTTAGTTAGTTAGGCTTGATTATATTTACCTGTTTATTTATTTACTCTAAGTAGCACATTCAAAAGTATTAAAGGTTTAGGGTGAAAATCTCCTTCCTTCCTTTCTCCCCCAGATGCCCATTTTCCTTCCCTGAAGGCAGCCAGTATTACATGTTCCCCGTGAATCCTTCCAAAGTACTTCTAATCACATAGACACAAAGAGGTGACTCTTCTCCCTTTTTTTACTTAAATGACAACATACGTGCAACACACACACGCGTGCACACCCTTGCTTTTTTCACCTAGCAACATATCTTGGGCATCACTTCCCTCCTCCTTTGTAAGTGCATAGAGAAGGTACCTTTTAAGGGCTGAGTGTGGGGTCGTTCGGCCCGGCCCGCTGAAAGCACAGGTAGCCTGGCCTGTCCGGGGGTGAGTGGAGGATGGCGGTGAAGCGGGAAAGGAGCCATCGGGCTGGAGAGGAAGGTAGGGCCTGGGGCCAAGGGGCCGTGTCAGTCAGAAACAGCAGCCACCGAGATTTATGCTCCTAACAGCCACCGAGAGTGTTCTTAGCAGCGCGGCATGCCAGGACCTGCCTTTTCAGAGCTGACTCTGGCAGCTGCGTGGAGGGACAGGAGTGGGAGAGGGCACCGCTGGGAAGCGTGGCAGGCACCAGACGAAAGCAGAGGCGCCCCGGAACAGGAGGGGGGGAGCAAAGGATGGATTCCAGGATGATCTGAAGGTGGAACAGAGAAAACTTCGGTGCGGATTAGATAAGGGAGCAAAGGAAAGTAGAGATCTGAGCACCTGGAAAGAGGGCGGGGTGTCAGGGTTTGCAGGTGTTACAATGTCTATAACCATTTAGTACATTAAAATACTTATAAGATACTCAGTTTAATAGTGTATATATATATATATATATGTATATAAACCAGCTAGATTAAATCAATGATTCTCAAAGTGCGGTCCTAAGACTCTGGGCTTTGGAAGTTGCATAATTTCTCTTAGTTCTTACTGAGTTTCAGATCTGCCCTTGGTTATAACCATGAGACCGTTAGCTTCGAGAACTAAAAGTTCTTGGGCCGCATCTGACACAGAATCAAATTGCCAACTGAATTCAGAAAAGACTAAAGAGAACATCCCACTATCAAACTAAGATGGAAGTAGAGGCAGGTAAAAGAGGAAGGAGCGTGCTGGTTTGGGAACTTTATCAGCCAAGGCTAAACAATGCTGGACTTGCCTGGGGCGGCGTCTAGTAGGTGGGGTTCCCCTGAGCTGGGGGTGGGGGGGTGGAACTAAAAAACAAAACAGGCCTTATCTTGAAAAGAGGAAGGATTGGGTGCAAGGAAGTCTGAAGCAAACAATGGAAGTTCAGGTCTTGTTAGAGAGAATTGAGTCGTGTGCGTAAGTAATGAGAAAAAACATGTTTCGTTTTTTTTTAGCAGCGTTCTGACCAGAAAAGCATGCTATGGACAAGAAAATAAGTCATTTCTGAGCACACAGGACGCGAGCAGATACGTGGGGCTCAGGGACACAGGAGACCAGGTCCCAGTCCAGCGTCCCAACCCAAGGAGCCCAAATGACCCTGGGCAAGGCACTTCTCCTTTCAGCGGTTTCCTATTTTTCCTTCTAAAGGAGCTGGGCTGTCAGCAGCTGTAAATTTCAAAACCATTCCCCAAGAAGACTGTATCATCACCTTTGTAGTATTTTGTTACAAATGTTTAATCTGAATCCAAACCCGTGGAAACAATCAAACAAATCTAAATTAAGGGACTTTCTGTAGACTGGCCTAAACTGAAATAAAAAGTCTTGAAATACTAGGGACCTGTTCTAGGTCTAGATTAAGGAGACACAATTAAGTGTGATCTCTGCAGCCTAAAGTTTTTATTTTTTAAAGTAGCTATAAGGAACCTGACTGGGATAATTGGGGAAGCTGGAACATGAGGTGGGTATTAGAAAATCGTTTGACGTTCGAGCTGGGTGCTCCTGAGGGTGACAGCGTTCAAGTAGGAGAGGGTTATTATGCTCCGGAGAAATGCACGGGGGCCTTAGATGGAAAGAGCCTTGGGGTTTCAATGGAGTTCTCAGGTGTTTAGGAAGAGAAAACCCCACCACAAGCTGGAAAGGCTGCTCCTCACCTTTGCCCTCTGAAATCCCCCCTCCCTCCAAATCTAGGCTGCGACTGCAATGGCCTACTCATCCCATTTGTTTGGGACTCTCCTGGTTCCAGCACTGATAACTGTGCATCCCCCAAAAGCTCTCCTCTCAGTACCTGACAAACCGGGACAGATGGTCACCCTATAGGGATACCCCCCACCCCCACCCAACACCCCCCAAAAAAACCCGCCCAGCTGGGCACAAAATTTCCCATAGAAAATGAGGAAAGGTATTTATTCTTACTGACATCGTGCAGCCTCCTCCTTTCTCTAGCACGAAATCCCTCCTTACCTGAAAATCCCAGCAGATAGAAAAAACACCACAATGGCTATGCTAATTTTCAATGCAAATGTAGCTGTGGAAACCCGGTGACCAGGCCTGAGCTGCAGTTAAATCCTAAAAAAGTTTGAAAAGCCCTAAATTGAATTAGCTCTGCTCCAAGCATTATTCTTACCAGAAAGTGTTAAAAGAAAACCTTTTCATGTAATTGAGGGCCTCACACCTTTACTGAGCAATTCATGAATTGAGTAGCATTCCTTCCAGAGAGTAGAAGGGAGTGCCGTGGAGATGGCACATAGGGCAAGCTTTATAGGGCAGACACAGCAGAAACAGGTAAGGAAATGCTCTGTTAGTTGATGTTAAATTTCCATTTTTACATGGTGGGGGGAGGTCACAACAGTATATGTTGTTTAGTATTGTATGCTGACCCAGGCCGAAAACTCTCTCTGTTGGACCTAAATTGGCTTCTCACCAGGTCCTGCTTATCTGCAGTTCTGTAGGGTGTGGTCCATTGTTCCATTTTCTTGGAAAGTCCCTGCAGTTGAACTATTCTGTCTTCTGGAAATACCTTTTCCAAAAAGGAGCCCTCTCTGCAAGGCCCAGTGCAGGGGTGGGGGTGCATTTTATTTTCCTTATAAAAGGAAATTACTGCAGGCTAATCCTATTATCTCCCTCAAACCCTTCAAGGGAACCCCTGTGGCTCAGCTGCTGTCTTTTGGGCCTGTCTCCTTTTGGGTTTCCCTGTCTTGAGCTGATTGAGAAACAGGGATTTTGTCTCTTTTGAGAAGTGGGATTGGCTAACCGCACAGCCTCCCAGTCCACCGAGCAGATTGCCAGGGTTCACACCTGGTTCACACCTGGCTCAGCTATGTGACTTTTTAAAAAATTTATTTATTAATTTAAAAAAATTAAACAAATGTAATAAAACATTAACATAGATAATCAGTAGTTCACAATATCATCACTTAGTTGCATATTCATCATTTCTTAGAACATTTGCATCCATTTAGAAAAAGAAATAAAAATACAATAGAAAAAGAAATAAAATGAAAACAGAAAAAAAAGAATTATACCTACTATACCCTCGCTTTCACTGATCACTAGCATTTCAAACTAAATTTATTTTAACATTTGTTCCCCCTATTATTTATTTTTATTCCATATGTTCTACTCGTTTGTTGACAAGGTAGATAAGAGGAGCATCAGACACAAGGTTTTCACAATCACACAGTCACATTGTGAAAGCTTTATCATTATTCAATCATCCTCAAGAAACATGGCTACTGGAACACAGCTCTACATTTTCAGGCAGTTCCCTCCATCCTCTCCATTACATCTTGAATAACAAGGTGATATCTATTCAATGTGTAAGAATAACCTCCAGGATAACCTCTCAACTCTTTTTGGAATCTCTCAGCCATTGACACTTTGTCTCATTTCACTCTTCCCCATTTTGGTCGGGAAGGTTTTCTCAATCCCTTGATGCTGAGTCTCAGCTCATTCTAGATTTGTGTCCCATGTTGCCAGGAAGGTCCACACCCCTGGGAGTCATGTCCCATGAAGGCAGGGGTAGGGTGGTGAGATTGCTTGTTGTGCTGGCTGGAGAGAGAGAGGCCACATCTGAGCAACAAAAGAAGTTCTCCTGGGGGTGACTCTTAGGCCTAAATTTTAAGTAGACTTGACCTATCCTTCGTGGGATTAAGTTTCATATGAACAAACCCCAAGACTGGGGGCTCAGCCTATAGCTTTGGTTGTCCACACTGCTTGTGAGAATATCAAGAATTCAACTTGGGGAAGTTGAATTTCTCCCCATTCTCACCACTTCCCAAAGTGGGCTTTGCAGATACTTTCCCACTCACTGATCGAATCACTCTGGGATTCATCGGGGCATCACTCTGGACAAACCAACAAAATCTCATGTCCTACCTGAGATTCCAAGTACTTATGATATTCAATCAAACTATCTATATAAGTTATATTAGGAAATGCACTAGTCAAAATATAAATTTTGTACCAAATAAACATTTTTTGCTTTAGTCTCACACATAAGGTGACATTTTAAAATATTAATTACCACCTATTTTCAGCACCCTGCAGTAATGACATTCCTTTGTTCTTCCTCATGCAAAAACATTTTTAAAATTTGTACATTTAGTCACTATTATTATATACTCTACACATTCCTAAATTATACCATCTCAATCTTTAATATCTATCTTTCTTTCTGATTTCATTTACGTCCCCAGCGCTCCTCCCTCTATCATTCTCACATGCAGCTCAGCTATGTGACTTTAAGTAAATTACTTAATCTCTCTGGGCCTTCATTTCTTCCTTTGCAAAGTGAGGATAATAGCCTTAAACATCATACAGGGCTGTTAGGCCAGTTCAGTGAATGAGTAGGTGTTAAGTGATTAGAATAGGGGTTAGCAAACTTTAGTAAAATGCTTTAGAATTTGTGGGCCACAGGGTCTGTGGGGTGACTCTGGAAAACAGCCAAAACCACTATGTAAATAAATGGACATGGCTGCGTTCCAATAAAATTTTATTTACAAAAACAGGCAGCAGAGCTAAAGACTAAGCCAAGATGTACTTCAACAGGTAAATAATGAAACAAACTATGGTACATGCTGTCCCAGAACTTGTCCTGCATGTAGAAAAGGAGGCTCAAAGAAGTCTTGCTATGGGAGACCAGTCAAATCGCATTGCCTGGGGCAAGAGACTGCTGGCTGTAGGGTATAAAATTACCCAGAGCTGAGAGAAACTGTTTCCTAGGGAAGAGAGGTCATTAGCATCTTTGTAAACAGAGGAATTGTAGGGCCAAAGGGCCATGCCCAAGACAAGACATAAAGGATCATGGAGGCCCCTACACTTTGACTTGGAGCTATTCTCTTAACTCATCGTATGGATACACTCAAAAGAACCACTAGCACAGGTTAATCTGCAAAGACTAGGAAAAGTGTTTCCATCACAATCGTAGCTGGATATAGGCTTAAGGAACAGGTGATACAATCCTGAGTTTAAATTCCAGTGTTAACACTTTAAAATATGAAGATGTGAAAGTTTCAACAAAAGATTATGAAACCTACAAAGAAACAGGTAAAGGAAAAAATGTAACATTAGAAACCATCCATGAGGAAGACCAGACCTGGGATACAGCACACAAAGACTTTAAAAATGGTCCTAAATATGCTCAAAGACCTAAAGGAATTCAGGAAACAGTTAGATGAACACAATTAAAATACCAATAGAGAGATATCAATTATGAAAAGGGACCAAACAGAATTAAGACCGGAGAAACAGAAATTAAAAATTCGTTTAAGGGACTCAACATCAGATTAGAGCTGGCAGAAGAAAGGATCAATGAATTTGAAGATGACAACTGAAATTATCCGATCTGAGAAGCAGAAAGAAGAAGGAAAGCGATCAGAGCCTGAAGAATCCATGGGACACCATCAGGCATATCAATATATGCACTGTGGGAGTCCCAGAAAGAGAATAAAGAGAGAAAGACACAAAGAGAGTGTTCTAGCTTGCTAGCTGCCAGAATGCAACACACCAGAGATGGATTGGCTTTTAATAAAAGGGGATTATTTCATTAGTTCTTCAGAGGAAAGGCAGCTAACTTTCAACTGAGGTTCTTTCTTATGTGGGAAGGCACAGGGCGATCTCTGCTGGCCTTCTCTCCTGGTCTCTGGGTTCCAACAACTTTCCCCAGGATGACTTCTTTCTGCATCTACAAAGGCCTGGGCTGAGCTGCAAGTGCTGAGATGAGGTGTGCTGAGCTGCTTAGGCTGTGCTGCATTGAGCTCTCTCATTTAAGCACTAGCCAATTAAATCTAACATCATTCATTGCAGCAGGCACGCCTCCTAGCAGACTGTAGATGTAATCAGGAACAGATGAGGTTCACATGCCATTGGCTTATGTCCACAGCAAGAGAACTAGACACCTTCATCAAGCCAAGTTGACACCTGAACCCAACCACCACAGAGAGTATTCAAAGAAATAATGGCTGAAAACTTCCCCAAAATGTTGAAAGACAAGAATATATACATCCACGATGCTCAATGAACTCCAAATAGGATAAATCCAAATAGACTCTAAACCATGGCATATTATAATCAAAATTGCCTAATGCCAAAGATCAAGAGAGAATTCTGAAAGTAACAAAAGAGAAACAACAGGTCACATACAAGGGGCCTCAGCAAGAGTAAGTGCCGCTTTCTCATTGGAAACCATTCAGGCAGTGGGATGACATGTTTAAAGTGCCGAGAGCAAAAAATTGCCAACCAAGAATTCTATAACTGAGAAAATTATCTTTCAAAACTAAGGGAGAAATTAAGACATTCCCAAGGAAACAAACACTGAGGGAGTTGCTTGCTCCAAGACTGGTCCTATAACAGACACTAAATAGAGTCCTGCAGGTGGTAAGGAAAGGACACTAGAGAACAGACAAAGTCACATGAAGAAATAAGGATCTCCAGTAAGAGTAACGACGTGGGTGATATAAATGCCAGTACTATTGCATTTTTTATTTGTAACTCCACATCTTGCTTCCTAAGGATCTGAAAGGCAAATGCATAAAATATAATGAAAAATCTGTGGTTTGGGGCTCATAATGTATAAACGTGTAATCTGTGAAAAGAACTGCATACAGGGGCAGGGAAAGTCAGTTAAGTTGGTATCTAAGCAAATGAGATTGTCATGGATTTAGAAGGTTATTTTTTTTTTATTAAGAGAACAAACAATGAGCTGAGACTCAGCATCAAGGGATTGAGAAAAATCCTAGAATGAGCTGAGACTCAGCATCAAGGGATTGAGAAAACCTTCTCGACCAAAAGGGGGAAGAGAGAAATGAGACAAAATGAAGTGTCAATGGCTGAGAGATTCCAAACAGAGTCGAGAGGTTATCCTGGAGGTTATTCTTACGCATTGAGTAGATATCACCTTGTTATTCAAGATGTAATGGAGAGGCTGGAGGGAACTGCCTGAAAATGTAGAGCTGTGTTCCAGTAGCCATGTTTCTTGATGATGATTGTATAATGATATAGCTGTCACAATGTGACTCTGTGATTGTGAAAACTTTGTGTCTGATGCTCCTTTTATCTACCTTATCAACAGATGAGTAGAACATATGGAATAAAAAAGAAATAATGGGGGAACAAATGTTAAAATAAATTTAGTTTGAAATGCTAGTGATCAGTGAAAGTGGGAGGTAAGGGGTATGGGATGTATAATCTTTTTTTTTTATGTTTTCGTTTTATTTCTTTTTCTGTTGTCTTTTTATTTCTTTTTCTGAATTGACGCAAATGTTCTAAGAAATGATGAATATGCAACTATGTGATGATATTGAGAATTACTGATTATATATGTAGAACAGAATGATATGTTAATGTTTTTGTTTCTTGTTAATTTTTTAATTAATAAATAAAAAATTATTAAAAAAGAAAACAAACAATACACTTAGAACCACCAAAAATGGCTATATTAGTTAGTTTAACCATAGGCATATTTAAATAAAGTATCCACGTAATCATTGTAAAGCCTGTGTTTGTGCAGTAAGTTTCATAAACCAATTTAAAATTAAGGCAACAAGGAAAAAGTCTACAAATTCAGACAGCAAAGTTCTTAAATTCTAAGTATTAAACACTAACTTAGATACCATTTGAGCAGCTGTCAAAACTGTGAGTGTTCTCAAAATATCAAGTAGAAAGGTTTTACAAATATCTGCATTACTATAGAAATGACTTATGTTCCTAAATATTTTCCTGATAGGTTAAATTTAAGCCCCAAGATCACTACGAAGAAAATGTTGGAGAATATGCAAGACCACAGAGACAGAAATTCGAGTTCAGCTTGCTGGGGTTGCAGGTGGGGCGGGAAGGGTGGACACGCGAGCACACGGGGTTCCTGTGCGAGGGGAAGCGTCAGTCCTGGGAGGCGGTGAAAGCAGCCATGAACAATCCCCCTGAATATCATGCTTGGGGGTGGCTGAGATGGGAAAGTTCACCTCGCATGGATGTTCCCACGATTAAAAAAAAAAGAGCGAGCATTTAAAGAAACAATGACAATTAAATGCAGTAGGTGACCCTGGATAGGATCGAATAACGGAGGAGAAAAGGCCCCCAAAGATATTTTTGGACATATGAAAAAAACTGGAATATAGATTGTAAACTCTACAGCAACGTTAAATTTCTTGAAGTTGGTCATTGATTACATAAGCGAATCTCCTTGTTCTTAGGAAACATACGCGACAGTACGAAGTATTCACGGGGCATGATATATACGACCCACACTCAAGTGTTCGGAAAATGAACTGATAAATAAATAGGCAGATAAATGGATAGATTAATCGATCTGTGAGTTGATAGATTGAGGATAGAGCGTAGAATGATACAGCAAATGTGATAAAATGTTAAAATTGGTGGAACTCGGTATCTTAGGGGAGAGGGGCATGTTGGGATTCTCTGCATGGGGTACATATTACTTTTGTAACTGTCCTGTGAGGTTGCAAATGTTTCAGAATAAAAACTTAAAACAAAAGTCTAGTGGCAGGCTGGACCCGGGCCACAGGAAGTTTGCTGACCCCTGGCTTATTGCCCAGCAGATGGTGAGCATCATGACAGTAGGGTCAGTAGGGCGAACATTTCTGGACAGACGGATGTGTCGGGCACACTCCTTACAGAAATCTCATGTCCTGGGCTGTCCCTCAGCCCCAGGCAAACCAGGACAGCTGGTCACCCTCCGTACAAGTACTGCTCCTATTACTGCAGTTGTTATTATTTTAACAAGGATCACACATCTGCAACGTGGAGTTCAGCTCACAGCTCTGCCGGCATCTTTGATGCTAACTCCAGGAGCACCAGAGAAACCCTGACGTCTCCCTACACTGCGGGAAGCGGCAGGTAGGAACAGCGGCCAAACACTGTTCTCTTTACATAGAAGCCTGATTATGATCTTGAATAACTCACTCATTTGAGGTTTGTCATCCCCTCATGTAACAACAGGCCCTTTTTAAATTGAGCACCTGCTGTATTCAAGGCCCCTTGCAGAACTATTTTCACACTTACTCCTGAAACACCTCAACGAGTTAAGTACTATTTTTATCCCCATTTTGCCTCTGGGTAAAGGGAACCTCACGTTAAGCAAACTGCCCGAGGGTGTGCTGCTAGAAAATACTGTAACTGGATGAGAATTCCAGATCGTCATAATAGAATAGGGGCTCTTAATCCTAGCTGCACAATTAAATCACCTGGAGAACTTTTAAACTTGCCCAGTGCTCACACCCCAGGCCAAAGGGTCTGATTTAATTGGGGGGGGGGGGGGGGGCTAGGCCAGGCAGTTCTGCAGCTGATTTATTCAAGCCAAAATTGAGAACCATTGCTATTCATGTTCTAATCCAGTCTTCCACGCTGCTTGCAGTGACCCATGAATACGTCTTGAAAGCAATTGAATCTTTCCAGTCCAGAGTTTTAAAGGATAGGACAGGCTAGGACAGAAAATATAATCCTGCATCAATGTGGTGGTTTGAAAGGAAGTATGCCCCCATACTTAAAAGTATGGCTTTTAAAGAAAAGCCATTTTTAATATAAATCCCATTTCATAAAGGTAGAATAATCTCTATTCAATGCTGTGTGTTTGAAACTGTGATGAGATCATCTCCCTGGTTGATGTGATTTAGTTAAGAATGGTTGTTAAACTGGATTAAGGGATGACATGTCTCCACCCATTTGAGTGGGTCTTGATTAGTTTCTGAAGTCCTATAAAAGAGGAAACATTTTGGAGAATGAGAGAGTCAGAGAGAGCAATACTACAAAGCAGAGAGTCCACCAGCCAGCGACCTTTGGAGATGAAGAAGGAAAATGCCTCCTGGGGAACTTCATGAAACCAGAAGCCAGGAAAGAAAGCTAGCAGATGACGCCATATTCACCATGTGCCCTTCTAGCCGAGAGAGAAGCCCTGACTGTGTTCGCCATGTGCCATCTCACTTGAGAGAGAGACCCTGAACTTCATCGGCCTTCTTGAACCAAGGTATCTTTCCCTGGATGCCTTTGATTGGACATTTCTATAGACTTGTTTTAATTGGGACATTTTCTCGGCCTTAGAACTATAAACTAGCAACTCATTAAATTCCCCTTTTTAAAAGCCATTCCATTTCTGGTATATTGCATTCCAGCAGCTAGCAAACTAGAACAATCACACTGAGTATTATTTTTGGAAATTCACACTTCAGTAATGTGCATGTGTGCATGTGTGTGCCTAAGTGATAGAAAACGTATTTCTTACTGAGTCCAGGTCAAAAATGTTTGAATGTTGTAAGTCAAGACTGAAAGTGTTTGAAAGCTACTCTTTTGGACTCTGTCAGATATGGAATACGGATATATTCTATTTGGCCCATACAATGTTTTCTTAAAAATTGGAATCAGTGACCAATATTTGAATGTTGCTAGATGCAGTACGTGACCCTGGATAGGATCTAATAATGGATTTTAGAATTTCTGTCTTGTGAAATACGTATGGGAAGATGTGGAAGCATGGAGTCTGCTTTCCCGCATGGCCAACATTAGGACCTGGAGAGAGGCCTGAACCTCCCAACTCGCCACAGTCCCCACTACTCCCCAGTGTCTCCCATGCATCCAGGCTGAGTGAAAGTTAGTTTATGACACAAGCCGGCTCTGTCCACTGCCCCCAGCCTCCTGCATTGGAGCTCAGCACCCCTGCCCCCAAATTGGATTTCAGCTAAACTGAGATTATTTTGTTTCAGTTTTCATTATATTCCCAGCAGGTAGCTTAAGTACTATAGGAAATACTCATTAAGAGAAAGAATGAAAGAAGAAATAGAGAGAAGGAAGGAAGGAAGGAGAGAGGGAGGATATCACCCTTTATTTACCTTTCAATAAAGGTGAAAAAAATCACCCTTTATTTAGCAGTTTTAGCTGCTGTATCACTGTTAACTGGATTTAGCAGTCAAGTTGTGGAATAAAAATGTTTTTAATTAATCAAAGCATGCAATTTTTTTTCTTTATCAGTTTTCTCTTTCCACTGAAATAATGCAAAAGTGGCCTGTTGATGGAGGGGCCACCAGTGCAAACAGGGGTGGCAAAAAGCACACCTGAACTTCTGCTCCAGAGGCAGGCAGCATTCTCTGTCCTGTCAAGCCCCTCTGGGATGCCCAGGGGTAAACAAAAAAATAACTTCAAGGTGACATGTGCCACAGTCCCCCGGGATTAGGCGTTTATACTTGAATGAGGCAAAGAGGGACACAGACACATGTGCATGCACAGAAGCACGTCGCAGCTGGGCGTGGGTTAAATCACTGAGGCCAGCAGCGCCAAGCTTTCTGTAAATGATAAAGCAGGGAGTTTTCAAGGCCTTGGGGTCTGGTGCCACTTCGGGGTCTTGCCTGGGCTGATAGGCAGAGCCAAGTTTTACAAGTCTGTTTCCTGAGACATTGCTCCAAAGCCAGCAGCTCTCTGGGCCCTTGGTTCTTGCCACAGGCAATTAAGACACACAAAGCCTCCTGTCCCCAAAATGAAGTCAAAAGACTTCATTTGAAAAAAAAAAAAGGGCCCCCCAGGTTGAAAGAGGCCTGGAATTTAAAGCTTCACCTGGGGCAACAGCAGCCGTCTGTCCTTTGAATTGTTCTCTGGTACCAGTTTCCATGCAAGGGAATTTTTGTCCAGCTGGGTTCCACCAAACAGTGTCCAGAAGAGATCCTGCCTCTACTGGAGGTCCCCAGACTTCAGTCAACCACACAGCATCTTGGTAATTTTTGCCTCAAGGATCTCAACCCATCCTTGAACCAATCATTATACTCAGGAGATTTGATCAGCCAAGCCTAGGTCTTGTCATGTCTCTAGAACAAGAGAGTGACATCATCTCCACCCAAAAAGATTAAGAATGTGGGAAGGCATGTTCCAAAACATGCCCAACCACCTTAATATTATTTACTTAACTTTTTTTTTAATTTAAATTGTCTCATCTTTTTATTTAAGTTTATTTAAAAAGGAAAGTATACATGATCTATTTTTCTTCCTAACTCAGTTGTGGTTCCCTGTAGAGGCTGAGATGTCCCAGAAGAGCCCTGAGCCCTCAGTATTCTAAGTGTGTTCTGGAGATGCAGACTCAGACCTGTGGAATCAGAAATGCATTTGAAGTGGAGCCCTCCCCGCCAGAAGCAGATACACATTAGTATTTAAGAAGCACTGTTTTAAAGGACTAAGTGCAGAAAACGAGGTATTCCATGCATGTCAGAATCAGAGATGGAATCAATGAAAGCCAAGGGATCTTAGAACTTGCCAAGCATGCTGGGGCTGGGAGATGTCCCAGGGTCAGTTGGCCACCCTCAGAGTTCAGTTTGGTAGCACACAGGTTTCATTATGGAATATGCCTTCTCATATTCTTTATCTTTTTGGGTGGAGATGATGTCACTCTCTGGTTCTAGAGATGCGACAAGACTTAGGCTTGGCCGATCAAACCTCCTGAGTATGGTGATTGGTTCAAGGATGGGTGGAGATGCACGCCTAGCCATCGTGTTTCAGTGCATAAACTTGCTGGAACACTTGGTAAGAGGTACTCATCGTTACAGCATTGCTGAACTGGCAGGGAGTAAACCTGGAGATTCTGGGGCCACCCGTTGGTGAGCTTCTGCCTCCGAGAATGAAGCCAGCCTAAGAAGATCAGAGCCAGGAGATGAAGAGAGAGCATGTGACCAAGTTCAGACATCATTGCCTGGAGTGAAGCTGGAATCCCCTGAACTTTTTTGCTGTGCCAACCCATAAATTTCCTCCAAGATTTGTTCTTTTTGGTTTTCTATTACTTGCGACTGACTGATAGGACCTAATTCAAATATCAATAATTAATGGCAAATCTATAACAAACACTACTGTTTGTCTCCTCAGAAACCATTCTCCCCCACCATCAGATTTCTGGTTGAGCCCAGGGGTTCACCTCCTGCTGGTGGCCAGGTGCTCCCAGGGAGCTGGTCCTCAGCCCTGGTGCAGCCGGGAGACACCCAGGTGACCCAGATCTCTGGGCACAGTGACCGGTTTGGGCATCATCAGGTAATGTCCTCCAGCCAATAAGCAAGAAGAAATACCATGGATGCCTCTGGGAAGGGAAAGGTTTTTATCATTAACAGGCATGTGCTGTTGTTTTGACCTATAAAAAAAAAAATGTCTGGAATCGCGGGTGATGGCTTGCCTCCATGAGGCAAACGTGCTGAGAGCTGGAGAGGAGAAATGCAAAGCCAATGCGCTGAGAGCAGGAGAGGAGAGATGTAAAGCCAACGCACTGAGAGCTGGAGAGGAGAGATGCAAAGCCAGTGCACTGGAAGCAGGAGAGGAGAGATGCAACGCCAATGCGCTGAGAGCAGGAGAGGAGAGATGTAAAGCCAACGCACTGAGAGCTGGAGAGGAGAGGTGCAGGGAGAACCTAGGTCCGGGCTCCGTGTGAGACTCTGGGAACCATCTGAATCTGTAGCTCCTTGGCAGCTCCAGTTCAAGGCAGTGCCCTCTGGCAGCAAATGACTACAGCAGCTGGGACCTCACAAACCTACACCACCATGCGTGAGTGTTTAGGGGCTCTTCCTTGAAAGAGAAGACATTGCTTCCCTTATAGGTGCCCCCACCAATATTTTATATCTCACTGGCTCTGCCTGGGTTGCGTGTCCATCCCTGAACCAAACTCCAAGGCCAGGGAAAGAAAATACGTGGAGTGTCTTAAGCCCATCCGGGAACATAGGAGATAAATCCTACCCAAAACACCTGGGATAAGGGGGGAACGTTGGTGTTTTGTAGCCCAATAGATGATGTCCTGGAAAGATACAAAGGGCGCAGTGCTTGTTCAACATCTGCTTAGCATCATGGAAGATTAAGAAAATGTGAGCTCCGTGGTCCCTGATTCAGGGAATTTGCAAGTGAGATTGAGAGCCCCTTAATGGATCAGCTCGAAGACGTGAAGAGTGTGTTTTGTTGAACACTCTGGTAGAGGAACACTGGCTGCTATAACAAAGAAACCCCGACCCTTCAGGGGCTTGCTATGGAAGGTGCTTATCGCTCACCTAGCAATCCGGGGCTGCGATGCCAGCCAGAGGCAGACATCTCTGTTTCCTGGGCCTCCTCGTCACCGCCTGCAGTTGTGGAGGGGAAGAGCGGAGAAGACACCCGTGCTTCTCAACTGCTCTGCCCCAGAGCTGACATGAAGCGCTTCTGCTCACATCCTACTCACGAGAACAGATGCCATATTCCACCCAGGTGCAAAGGGGGGTGGAAAATATCTCGGGCTGGGCAGCTTCCTGCGGAAAGGGAGTCTGAAACTTTGGTGGGCAGCCAGCCGCCTGTGACATCCAAGTTTTACCTGCAGTCGTGATCAGTATTCACAAGGAGGCAAGATCCTTTGATCGCATTCAAGGTTTCTCAGCCTCATCACGATGGACGCTGTGGGCTGGATAATTCTCTGCGTTGAGGGCTCTTCTGTAGACTGTCAAATGTTCAGCAGCATCTCTGGCCTCTACACACTATATTCCAGTAGTAAGCACCAGTTGTGTACCCAGACGTTGGCAAATGTCCTCTGGATGGCAAACATTTCCATTCCCTTAGAAAGCTCCCTCCAGCCCCTCCTGCCCTTCTGACCTCTATCACCGTTAGCTTTGCCCGCTCCCAGACTTCAAATGAATGGAATTATCTTCCTTTGCCATTCCGCTATGATAAACACCACACAATGGGCTGGTCAAAACAATGGGAATTTACCGGCTCACCGGAAGTCCGAAATCGAGTGATCGGCAGGGCAGTGCTTTGTCCCCAAAGTCTGAACCACTCTAGGATCCTGGGCTGGACTCAGGTCACGTGGCAATGGCCTTTCCTGGGCCGGCTCTTTCGGGACCTGGTTCTCTTGACTTCCGGCTCCTCCCTGTGGCTTTTTCTTTATAACGCCTCCTGTAATTTGGATGAAGACCCACCCTCTTTCAATGGGGTCACTAAAAGTTCTGTCTTCCAGAAGTCAGGTTTGCAGTGGGTTCACACCCACGGGAATGCGGATTCAGGACCTGCCTAAATCGAGGTCCACGACTCAACCTGCCGCAGGAGTCGCACGGGATGAATCTCTTGTATCTGTCTTCTTCACTCCATGTTTTTCAGACTCAGTCATGTTTGTTGGATGCATCCAGAGTCTTCTTTTTTATCTTTTTCTTTTTTGGGTCTTTTCCATTGTGTGACTATATTACCATTTATTTACCTATTCTCTTGTCGATGGACACTTTGCTTGTTTCTAGTTCGGGCTATCACAAATACAGCTGCTATGAACATCCCTGAGCACGTCCTTTTGTGGACACCTGTGCTCGTTTCTCTTCACCTGAGAATGGAATCGCCAGGTCATAGGGTAGGTCTGTGTCTACCTTTATTAGAAGCTGCAATTGGCCTTTGAAAGAACTAATTTGTATTTTTATCATTTGAAAGTTAATAAATATATCTTCTTGCAAAGATACATAAATAATGCTCAGGATAATAATAGAATAGTTCATTTGTTTGGTGTTTACTGTGTGTCAGAGCACTGTTCTGAAAGTTGCAAGAATATCTGAACTCCTTTTGTTCTCACCACAACCCGATGAGGTAGGCGTCCTGCTTATCACCCACCCGCCTTGGACAAAGAGGAAGCCGAGCTACGGCGTGGGAGTCACCTGCCCGCACCGCTCGGCTGGCAAGTGGTGGCGCTGCCTTTGACCTAAGGCCAGCTGGCTTCTGAGCTCGTGTTCTGGTCTTCACATCTTCACTACATCACCTGTCTGGCCAAGGTGGGGAATAAAAGCCTCCTGGTCCCCTTCCCCCCGACCCTGCTGCCCAGCCCAGGTTTAATGCCCAGAGGTGCCACTGGGAGCTGCTCTTTCTAGAGCATGCTTTTTGCTTAGGTAGCTGGATTAGAGCAGTTACGAGAATGAGCTTCAAAGGCAGAACACACTAGCTTTGAGTACATCTCTACACTCTCTGCTTCTCAATTCATTTATCCCTGAAAAGGACGTCGTAATAGTGCACGTCCCACAGGGTAATTGTAAACAACATGTCAGTCATTTTTTTAACTTTTAATTTTGAAATAATTTAAAATTTTCTGGACATTTGCAAAACTAATACAAACCTCATACAGAGAACTCCAACATAACCCTACCCATCCTGATACCCAGATCCACTAATGTGAACATTTTACCGCATTTGGCAGACCATTCTATCTATCTGTCTGTCTGTCTGTCATCTACCTATCATCTCTCTATCTAACCAAATGAGCCTCTAAGTGCAAAGCACTCAGCAGAGCTTCTTGCTCAAGGTGAGCACTCCAAAGCTGTCAGGAAGCCCGTTGGAGACAAAAGCATGCCTCCCTTCTCCTCACCTCCTTTGGCATGATCATGCCTGCAAGTGGGGTCCAGGGAGCCCCCCAGCATTAGCAAGAGAAAGACTGTGTGTCTCACAAGTGCTTGCCTCTGAGCCTTGGAAGCACTGGCACCTCCTGCTAAGACAGTTCCAAGCTAAGAGGCACCCTCCCTGCAGGGCCGAAAAATAGTCGGTGAGGAAAACCATGTTTTCTACTCTTGCTGACGCCGCGTGTTTCTGCTGAGCGGGCAGGAGGTTGCCTGTCTGCTGAGAGTTGGGTCCCTCACTGCCCTTCCCGGCGCTGGCAAGCACAGATGGTGATGCAGCAAACGTGAGCACGTGAGATACGTTATTTATTTACTAAATGGAAACATAATTGTGGACTGTTTTGCAACTGGCTTTTCTTCACTTAGTTTTCATGGCCATCTTCTCCATAACACAGCACCTTTGTCTTTTGAAAGGCTGGGGTGCACCATTTTATAGACAGATCTTAATGCATTAACGGGAGGCCCTGCTGCACACAGATGGCTGGTCCCCACCCAGAGCTGCTGAGCCCAAGGTCTGGGGAAAGGCCCAAGAATTTGCATTTTTAACAAGTTTCCGAGTGATGTGTCTGCTGTGCTGGTCTGGGAACACTGAGGACCCTTGATTAACCAGTACCCTTTCTGATAATTACTAAAGTTCTATAGGCTGCCATAGCCTTCTGTGGGGTCATTTTAATTGCATTATAAGTTATAGTGTATGACCTGAGAAATGTTTGCAAGTCGAAAGCAGAGTCACCGTGGCAATGGTTTGAATGCTAGCCGATTCGGCAAGACAGTGCTTTGGATGCAATTTACTTGCTGGCTTAAGAACAAGCTGCCAACACAACCAATGTGCAATGAACAGGTCAAGGGCACACAAAGGTGGAGGATACCAGAGTCTCTAAAGGCCACCGGCCCGAGGCAGGTGCTTTAGCGAGAGGCGTGGGGAGCCGGTACCCTGTGATGTCAGCAGAGGCCTCCCCCCCCGCTGTGGGCGTGGGGCTCCCCACGGGCCTTCCCGCCCCGCAGGTCTGATCTCAGTGTCCTTTCTGAGGACTGTCGCTCTGGCAGGCACCAGCGGAATCTTCAGCATGTTCTCACACAAATGTTTGATTACCACTTGCTACTCAAACATGTTTGCTTTTTTTCAATTTCTTTACATTCTAATTGCAGTCATCATGCCCACAATGGGATCATGATATAATTCCACGACACGACGCCTTCCTCGGACCTCAAAGGCTCCCTGACTAGTCTCCTGCATTTCCCCTGCCTTCTCCCCACAACAGAAAGGATGGTCTTCACAGAATGCAAATCTCATGATGATCTTGCCAAATTCACCACTCTACCTGGGGCTTAAAGTCCTTTCGTAGCATCCTGTGGTGCTTAGGATAAAACTAAACTCCTCCAGCAGGCCAAATGAGGCCCTGCCCAGCTCTCAGCCTTATCTATCGCCCCACAGACCTTATATCTCTGTGTCTCTGGCACGTTTAACTTTTCTTAATTCCTGGAAAGTGCTCCCTCCTACCTCAGGACCTTTGCATAGGATACTCTCGTGCTTGGAAGTCCCTTTTCTCTTTCTTGGCTTCATAAAGTCTTCCAGTACAATTTCTAGACCACATGTCAATCTCACTTCTTCAGGGTCCTGGGCTCCTCCTCCAACACTGGACCGGACCAAAACCCTTTAAAAATATGGTTCCCAGCCCAGGTAGCTCCTCTCCACGACAGGATATTTTTTATATTTGTGGTGATCGCAAACATGAGGGGACATGCCTGCCATTTAGTGGGCAGGGGTCAGGCTCCTCACACAACTTTCTTTTTTTTTACATGGGCAGGCACCGGGAAACGAACCCGGGTCCTCTGGCATGGCAGGCAAGGATTCTTGCCTGTTGAGCCACCATGTCCCTCCTCACACAACTTTTGAAAGTCCCACTGAATAGTGACATAGGAAAAACCCTGTTTACCTTTTACCTCTGTTCTATGAACAAACAAGCACAAAATGTTTTTTGGTTTTTCGGCACATTTCTATCATTGGATTTTCAAGAACGGTCACACAACCATGCAAACTGAGGGGAGACAGATTTTTGATCAAGAGTTGTTGGCCATTTTGGAAAATCACATCCCTTTTGGCAAAACAACACACGGGATTTTAATCAGCACTCAGCACCCGGGTCCGGCCCCGCATTGGAGGCTGCCCACCCACGGGAGGGTGCTGAGTGGCCATGTGGACCAGTGTGAGCCTCTGACCTCTGACCCCTCTGATGCGTCTTCTGCTTGCTTGGTCCCCAACACCTATATACTGAAACTTGTATGTTAGGGCATCAGAGGGACGGAGCCCACAAATAAAAGGAAGAAGGGGAGACAAGACACTGTGTGGGTGCTAAGGACAGAGTCTGCCTCAAGAAAGTTATTCCCATTTTACAGGTGGATAAAGCCAGCCTGAGGTCCGAGTAGCTAAGAAGTGGAGCAGCCAAACTCAAGCCACGTCTTCACCACCACCCCCTATTCCTTATCTGCCACATGTAATTTCCAGGGCCAGTTTCAACAAATTGTTGAAATATGGCGTTAAGGGAGAACTAAAGGGAAATCCAGGCCCCATCATCTCCCAGCATCTTACCTAACATTTCGATCACTGGCTGCAAGACCTGTGCTCCATTGGGGAGGAGACCCAACATGACAGAGGTGGTGAATTTGGCAAAGTAAAGCCCCCAGTGGGAAATTAGAACATCACCTGGACATTTTATGACATTAAGGAATCACTGTTAACGGTTTCTATGTATGAAAATGGAATTGCAATGAGACCAAAGTAATGTCCTTATTTTTTTTTTAGAGAGACACACTGAAGCATCTACAGAAATTTATTTGCAATCTGGGATTTGCTTCAAAATAATAGACAGGGTGGGGAGAGAGGGTGGAGTGAGGATGAAGCTGGACTGGGCACCGGCTGGTAATTATCAAAACCAAACGATGGATACGGGGAGAGAAAATCCTTTTGTACGTGTGTGAAATGTTCCACAATAAAATACTGGTGATATAATAAAGGACGGTTCTAGTTTGTAATCCGCTTTTTCTATTGAAACCTGTCGAGTTGGCTTCCCCATAAAAGGCCTTCTCATTCACACCGATTGACAGAAAACCACAGCCAAAGAATCTAAAAGCAATATATGAAATTAGAAATTGGTGAATTAAAGCTGCCCAGCCATGGACAGGGCGAGATGGCTTTCCCTTTTGTTCAGAGTGCTCTTGATGGCTGATTCCCTGGAGGCTGGTGGATGAGGCAGAGAACAGCTCTCAAAAGGGTATGTGGCATCTTAAGAAAGCGATTCACCAGGAACTCACATTCAGGCCCACAGGTCACTTTCCAGAATAGTTAACCCTTAATAACAGCTACTGCTGTTCATTCATTTACTTCTCCCATCGGTCCTAAGAAACATGTGCTATTATTACGCCTATTTTACAGATAAGGAAATAAGTCACAGATGGTCCATGGTCCCACAGCTAATAATTGGTGAGGCCGGGATTGAACCCAGGCAGCCTGGTTCCAGGGCCACACTCGACATCGTTACCTCCACCGCCTCTCTGCTGATTTGGCAGTGAGTCTCTGGCAGTTTACTGGACACCAAATAACAGGGGACTGGGAGGACAGTGAAGACCAGTCCTCGTTCTACAGAAAGCTAAGATGTCCCTGGAAATAAGAGAGCATCTGTATTACTCATCTTCCCTGGAAAAGCTATAAAACAGTAATCACATTTAGGGAACAGCTACTATGTACAAGCCACTGTGCTAGGTGAAAAACATACGGTGACAATCCTATTCACTTATTCAACAAATACTCCAGGAGCCAGAATTCATTCTTGGCGCTGGGGAATCAGCCCTGGAAAGGCTGGCCTGCTTTCAGCTGCAGGGAGCCTACTCGACTTGTTTTGACCAACAGGACGTTGCAGAAGAGACGCTGCACAAGTTCTGGAGGCCAGATCTTATTTATTTATTTAAATTTTTATTGAAAAATATTATATATTCACATAACATGTAATCATCCTAAGTGCACAATCCATGGTTTACAATATCAGCATAGAGTTGTACATTCATCATCACAAAATCGACTTATTTTTCTATGCTGTGAAAAAATACATATATGCAAAAAAAGCAATAAATTTCAAAGCACATCGCAACAATTAGTTGTAGAACAGATTTCAGAGTTTGGTGTGGGTTACAATTCCACAGTTTTACATTTTTACTACTAGCTGCTCCGAGACACTGGAGACTAAAAGCAATACCAGTATAATGATTCAGCACTCATACTCATTTGTTAAACCCCACGTTCTCTGTTATAACTCCACCATCATCTTGGATCTTTCTCCCACTCTTTAGGAGTTCTAGGGCTATGGCCATTCTAACTTTTTCCATGTTGGAAAGGCTGTAAATAATATGGGATGAGGGACGGAACTAGCTGATGTTCTGGAGAGGCTGCACCCTCTGCATTTCAGGACTTCTCTGGTCCAGGGACCCATCTGGAGGTTGTAGGTTTCTGGAAAGTTACCCTCATGCATGGAATCTTTGTAGAATCTTATACAATACCTTACGTGTACTTTAGGATTGGCAGGAATGGTTTTGGTTGGGTCTTGGCAAGTTACAATAGGTAGCAACGTCTAATTGAAGCTTGTCTAAGAGTGACCTCCAGAGTAGCCTTTTGACTCTGTTTGAACTCCTCAGCCACTGATACCTTATTTGTTACACTTCTTGGAGTCTAGATTTTTTTTTTTTCATGGGCAGGCACCGGGTTGAGAATCCTGCCACTGAGCACCGTCGCACCACCCTGGAGCCTAGATCTTCAAAGGCCATGCAGCATCCTCTTTCTCTTTCTCGGAATGCTTCCCTGAGTCTGCCAACCACAATGCTATGAAGAAGCTGAGAATGAAAAGCCACACGTGCGGGAGGTCCCGCTCCCCAGCTGACTCTCCAGCTGAGCACAGCTGCATGCGTGCATGTGGGTGAGACTATCAGAAGATGCTCAATCAACTAACAGACTCATAAGCAATAACAAGGGATTGCTTTAAGCAACTCTGTTTTGGGGTACTTTGTTACACAGCCATAGATAACTGTTATAATAAATATAATTATGGAATTTAATAACTATTATGCAGCTTAGCTACTGGATGCTATAAAATAATATAATAGGAGAATCTGATCTAAACTAGGGATAGGGAAGGGCACGGAGTAGAAAGAACATAGGCTTGTAAGCAGACCTCCACTGAAGCCTAGTTTCACCATTTATATGCTGTGTGTCCTTTGACAAATTGTACAGCCTCTCTGAGCCTCATCTACAAAACAGGGATCATCCAACTTACCTTGTAGATGTTAAATGAGTGACGAATGAGGACACATATGCAGACAGACTGGCACCAAATAGGCATTCAATATTGGTGACCATTTCTTTTATTAAACTAATCCCACCACACTGTTCAGGATCCACCTTGGGGAACAAAAACAAAACCTGAGTTATTTCAGATCACAGATATTCAAACTGAGATCAAAAAAAGCCTGAGTCCACTTTTTTATTTGATAATTCATAACTAGAACCTCAAAAGTTGATGAATGCAATAAGATTTAAAAGCCATTGTTATTTTTTTTCTTGGTGTATTAAGAAAGAAAATGAAGAAGAAAAAAATTGCATTTCATCACTCGGGTGCTTAAGAGGAAAGAAATCATACAAGTCAATTAACTAGAAGTATGTGAGGATTGCTGAGTGCCCTGTCACGTGGTCGAGGGGCTCTCCTGCCGTGCGCAATCACTTACTGAGAGTGGAGTCAATACCAGCCGAGGATTTCACCTGATAATTGTCAAAATGTTTAAACACACCATTTCAGTGTGCAAACAGGACTTTATCTCTTTGCCACTCATCAAAACCTCTGGCTCGATTCCAGCAGCTTCTCCTTGCACAGGAGTGCTGAGTGACGGCAGAGAGGGCAAGCTGACAGCTACACCTTCCCCCACGCCCGGCACATCCCCAGCACACAGTTTCCCCGGACAGGGTCTTGTTTCAGACCCTGTGTGCAAAACCTTGAGCTCTGCCACTATTAGGAGAGGCAGAAGCCTTGCCTAGGACCAGGGATGGATCCAGGCTTCGTGGGACCTGAAGCTCACACGATTTGTGATGAGAAAATAAGTCACAAAACGCTTTGGGGGCTGTGGTGGCCAGATGCCAAAACAACCATGAATGACCCCCTGGAGTTCCCTCCCTGGCGTCGTCCCTGCCGTGTGAGCCACAGAATTCCGAGTGATGGCCGGTCATGCCCGAGATCAGGCTGTGAAAAATGCTGCAGCTCGCTCTAACCTAGGCAGAAGCCAATGCCCTGGATGCTGCAGGTGGCCCCCTGGAGAGACTCAGGGGGGCAAGGGACAGAAACCTGCAGGCGGCCACTGCGTGAGTGAGCGTGGAGGTGCTGCTCCGGCCGGGCCGAGCCTTTGGGTTCCTGCAGCCACTGTCCACAGCTTGACCGTGTGAGACACCCGGAGCCAGAACCAGCTGGCCAAGAAGCAACTAGGTCCCCCAGAAATAGTGCTAAACGTTTATTGTTTTAAGGCAGCCAACTCCCCTCCATTGCCACCTTCCCTTGAGCACCTGCTTTGCGTCTGGCATGAACGTAGACACGTACACACCTGCAGCTCGTTTCACCCTCACCACATGCTTGACGGAAAGGGTCACTTTCCCAGTTTACAGAGGGTCTTGGTCCAAGACCACCAGCAAGTTGGGAGGGCCTGGTTTTACTCACAGTCCGGGGTCTGGGAGGAGAACAACTGCAGGACATGCTCACAGGGCCGACCCCTTTGCCTCAATTAAAGCCACTCCATTGTAAGGTCATGTGCTACCCAGCAACAGGCAACGGATCCAGGAGCTTTGGGGATTCTTCTTCTTTTCTTCTAAGACCTTTTTTTTTAAGTGATTTCCCAGCAATGCTCACCTGCAAATGCTTCCTGGACCTGGCTCCTGACCCCACCAAACCCTGGACACCTCCCGGCAGCCCCTGTCCTTCTCTGGGCAACTGCCCGTGAAGAGCCCTGTGGCACAAGCGATGGTTGGCTGCATGGTAAATCCACCTCTGCTTAGCACACAATATCCTCAGATCCTCCACTCCTCTTCTGATGTGATCACCCCATTCTCAGTCGTGAATTAGGATGACTGTGTTTGAATCAAACTCCTAATGAGGAGAGAGCCAAGATGGTGGCTTAGCGAGGTGTGGGATTAAGTTCGTCCTCCAGAGCAGCTAGTAAATGGCCAGGAACAGGACAGAACAACTGCTGGGGCCACGTCAGTGACTGGACACACAGCGTACCCCAGTCTGGACCAGCTGGACCGGCTGCAAGCACCCTGAGAACCATGAGTTCCCCAAGCCGCGGTGGCTGGTGCCCCTCCCCTGCAGGCTGCTTCCCAGAGGGAAAGGAAAGGGACTTTACCAGCAGTAGGGGCTAAGCCCAACCAAACGCCAATTGTGGAATTAATTAACAAACTCTAACTACTGAAAATAGGCCCCCAGCTCAGCTGAATCTCAAGTCAAAGCAGAGGTTGCTGATTTTTGGCCCAGCACCAAGGGGGCAGGGCTGATGGGAAAAAAAACCAGCAAAAAAGAAACAGGTTTTTTGCATCGGATAGCACATAACACTTGAAAGGGTCTTGGGCTCTGAAGGAAAGGGGGGTGGGGCACATAGGATCTGAAGATACACAAAGCAACATATCAACTTATGCTCTTGATTGGCAAACCTGAGGAATGGGGGTCCTGCTCTGAGAAGGAATTTTCTCATTCTTTTTTGTGGCTGTGTTTCTACAAAGTCTTGACTGCCTTTGGACACAGCAGCAGGGCTTCTCAGGCTGCAACTGCCCCAGGCATAGGCAGAAACAAGCTCGTTGGAGGGCTTGTCTGGAGCCTGTGCCTTCCCCAGGGAAAGGGTGAAGCCCAACTCAGGTGGAATCCCTCCCTCAAGGAATTCAGACACCAGGGCTTGGTAATTTGAAGCCATTAAAACCAGCCTACAACCTCTCCTCTGTCTCCACCACGCCCCCAGCAGGGAGAGTCTGCCAAAGTTAAAGGTGCTGCATCATCTTATGCTGGTGGGACCTGCAGGCAGACAAGCACCACATACTGGGCAGGATAAGAAAAACAGAGTCCAGAGACTTCACAGGAAAGTCTTTCAATGTGCTGGGTCTCACCCTCAGGGAAAAATGATGCAGGTGACTCTTTCCTCCTGACAGGAGGCCAGTTTGGTCTGGGAAAATCTGGCTGGGGTCTATAATACCTACGTAGACCCTCCTAAGTGGGGGGGCAGGGGGAAGGCACCATACAGGCAGGACAAGAAACAAGAAAACAAGAACTGAAAAATTCTCCTCTGTTAAACAAAACCTAAGCTAGGAGTCCAGAATAAGCTGAACTGAATGTCAAAGAAAAGACAGACAACAAATTCATCCAGCAAGAAAATCCTAGGTAAAAGAAGTGAAAACAATCTCCAGAATAAACTAATTAAGGTAATCAAATGCCTAGATGCCAGCAAAAAATAACAAATCATACTAGGAAAATTGAAGATATGGATCAATCAAAGGAACAAACCAACAATTCAAATGAGATACAGGAGTTGAAACAATTAATTCAGAATATTCAAACAGACATAGAAAACCTGATCAAAAATCAAATCAATGAATTGAGGGAGGAGATAAAGAAGGCAAGGAATGAACAAAAAGAAGAAATGGAAAGTCTGAAAAACAAATCACAGAACTTATGAGAACAAAAGTCACAGTAGAAGAGATGAAAAAAATAATGGAAACTACAAAGTCAGATTTCAAGAGACAGAAGATAGGATTAGTGAACTGGAGGATGGAACATTGGAAATCTGACAAGCAAAAGAAAATAAAGGGAAAAGAATGGAAAAATATGAGCAGGGACTCAGGGAATTGAATGATAATATGAACCACACAAATATACATGTTGTGGGTGTCCCAGAAGGAAGAGAGAAGAGAAAAGGAGGAAGAAAACTAATGGAGGAAATTATCACTGAAAATTTCCCAACTCTTATGAAAGTCCTAAAATTACAGTTTCAAGAAGTGCAACATACCCTAAACAGAATAGATCCAAATAGATGTACTCCAAGACATTACTAATCAGAATGTCAGCTGTCAAAGAGAAAGAGAGAATCTTGAAAGCAGCAAGAGAAAAGCAATCCATCACATACAAGGGAAGCCCAATAAGACTATGTGCCGATCTCTCAGCAGAAACCATGGAGGCGAGAAGACAGTGGGATAATATATTTAAATTATTAAAAGAGAAAAACTGCCAACCAAGAATTCTATATCCAGCAAAATTGTCCTTCAAAAATGAGGGGGAAATTAAAACATTTTCAGACCAAAAAAATAACTGAGAGAATTTGTGTCCAAGAGACCAGCTCTGCAAGAAATACTAAAGGGAGCAATAGAGGCAGATACAAAAAGGCATGAGAGAGAGGTGTGGAGAAGAGTGCAGAAATGAAGACTATCAGTAAAGGTAGAAAGAAGAAAAATTAGATATGACATATAAAATCCAAAAGCCAAAATGGTAGAAGAAAATGCTACCCGTACAGTAATAACACTAAATGTTAATGGATTAAACTCCCCAATCAGAAGACATAGACTGGCAGAATGGATTAAAAAACAGGACCCATCTATATGCTGCCTACAGGAAACACATCTTAGACTCAAGGATAAGCATAAGCTAAAAATGAAAGATTGGGAAAAGATATTTCATGCAAATAACTATCAGAAAAGAGCAGGGGTAGCTATACTAATATCCAACAAATTAGACTTCAAATGTAAAACAGTTAAAAGAGACAAAGAAGGACAGTATGTATTAATAAAAGGAACAATTCAACAAGAAGACATAACAATCATAAATATTTACGCACCAAGCCAGAACGCTCCAAAATAAATGAGGCAAACATTGAAAAGAGAAATAGACACATCTACCATAATAGTTGGAGACTTCAATTCCCTACTGTCATCAATGGACAGAACATCTAGGCAGAGGATCAATAAAGAAACAGAGAATTTGAATAATACAATAACTGAGTTAGACTTAACAGACATTTATAGAACATTACACCCCACAACAGCAGGATACACCTTTTTCTCAAGTGCTCATGGATCATTCTCAAAGATAGACCATATGCTGGGTCACAAAGCAAGTATCAATAAATTTTAAAAGATTGAAATCATACAAAACACTTTCTCAGATCATAAAGAAATGAAGTTGGAAGTCAAAAATAGGCAGAGTGCCAGAAAATTCACAAATATATGGAGGCTCAACAACACACTCTTAAACAACCAGTGGGTCAAGGAAGAAATTTCAAGAGAAATCAGTAAATATCTTGAGGCAAATGAAAACGAAAACACAACATATCAAAATTTATGGGATGAAGCAAAGGCAGGGCTAAGAGGGAAATTTATTGCCCTAAACATCTATATCAAAAAAGAAGAAAGGGTAAAAATCGAGGAACTGTCTGCTTGGAAGAACTAAAGAAAAAACATCAAACTAACCCCAAAGCAAGCAAAAGGAAAGAAATAATGAAGATTAGAGCAGAAATAAATGAAATTGAGAACATGAAAACAATTGAGAAAATCAACAAAACCAGAAGCTGGTTCTACAAGAAAATCAATAAGATTGATGGACCCTTAGTGAGGTTAACAAAAAGAAGGAGAGAGAGGATGCAAATAAATAAAATCAGAAATGGAAGAGGAGATATTACCACTGACCCCACAGAAATAAAGGAAGTAATGAGAGGATACTATGAACAACTTTATGCTAATAAACACGACAATGTAGATGAAATTGACAACTTTCTAGAAAAAGGCATGAACAACCAACATTGACTCAAGAAGAAATAGACAACCTCAACAAACCAATCACAGTAAAGAAACTGAATCAGTCATTAAGAAGCTCCCCAAAAGAAAATTCCAGGACCAGATGGCTTCACATGTGAATTCTACCAAACATTCCAGAAGGAATTAGTACCAATCCTGCTCAAATTCTTCAAAAAAATTGAAGTGGAGGGAAAGCTACCTAACTCATTCTTCAAAGCCAACATCACCCTTATACCAAAGCCAGACAAGGATATTACAAAAAAAGAAAACTACAGGCCAATCTCTCTAATGAATATAGATGCAAAGATCCTCAACAAAAGTCTAGCAAACTGAATCCAGCAGCACATTGAAAGAATTATACACCATGACCAAGTAGGATTCATCCCAAGTATGCAAGGATGGTTTGACATAAGAAAATCAATTAATGTAATACACCATATCAACAAATCAAAGCAGAAAAACCATACAATCACCTCGATTGATGCAGAAAAGGCATTTGACAAAATTCAACATCCTTTCCTGTTGAAAACACTTCAAAGGATAGGAATAGAAAGGAACCTCCTCAACATGATAAAGGGAATATATGAAAAACCCACAGCTAACATCATCCTCAATGGGAAAAACTGAAAACATTCCCCCTAAAATCAGGAACAAGACAAGGATGCCCACTGTCACCAGTGTTATTCAACATTGTGTTGGAAGATCGAGTCAGAGCAATTAGACAAGAAAAAGAAATACAAGGCATCAAAATTGGAAAGGAAGAAGTAAAACTCTCACTGTTTGCAGATGATATGATACTGTATGTTGAAAACCTTGAAAAATCCATGGCAAAACTACTAGAGCTAATAAATGAGTACAGCAAAGTGGCAGGTTTCAAGATCAACACTCAAAAATCTGTAGTGTTTCTATACACTACTAATGAACAATCTGGGGGGGAATCAAGAAAAAAAATTCCATTTACGATTGCAACTGAAAGAATAAAATATTTAGGAATAAATTTAACTAAAGAGACAAAAGACCTATACAAAGAAAACTACAAGAAATTGTTAAAAGAAATCAGAGAAGACCTAAATAAATGGAAGGGCATACAGTGTTCATGGATTGGAAGACTAAATATAGTTAAGATGTCAAGTCTACCTAAACTGATTTACAGATTCAAGGCAATACCAATTAAAATTCCCAAAACTTACTTTTCAGAAATAGGAAAACCAATAGCCATATTTATCTGGAAGGGCAGTGTGCCCTGAATAGGTAAAAGTATCCTGAGAAATAAAAATGAAGTCAGAGAAAAGAAAAATGAAGTCAGAGGTCTCATGCTACCTGACTTTAAGGCATATTATGAAGCTACAGTGGTCAAAACAGCATGGTACTGGCATAAAGATAGATATACTGGCCAATGGAATTGAATAGAGTGTTCAGATATAGACCCTCTCATCTATGGACAACTGATCTTTGATAAGGCAGTCAAGCCAATTCACCTGGGACAGAACAGTCTCTTCAATAAATGGTGCCTAGAGAACTGGAAATCCATATGCAAAACAATGAAAGAGGATCTATATCTTACACCCTATACAAAAATTAACTCAAAATGGATCAAAGACCTAAACATTAGATCTAAGACCATAAAACTGTTAGAAGAAAATGTAGGGAAATGTGTTATAAATCTTATAATAGGAGGTGGTTTCCTAGACCTTACACCTGAAGCACGAGCATTGAAGAAAGAAAGAAATGGGAACTCCTCAAAATTAAACACTTTTGTGCATCAAAGAACTTTGCCAAGAAAGTAAAAAAGACAGCCTACACAATGGGAGACAATATTTGGAAATGACATATCAGATGAAGGTCTAGAAGTATCCAGAATATATAAACAGATTATTCAACTCAACAACAAAAAGACAGACAGCCCAATTACAAAATGGGCAAAAGACTTGAACAGACACTTCTCAGAAGAGAAAATACAAATGGACAAAAGGCACATGAAAAGGTGCTCAACTTCTCTGGCTATTAGAGAAATGCAAATCAAAACCACAATGAGATATCATCTCACATCCACCAGAATGGCCATTATCAATAAAACAGAAAACAACAAGTGCTGGAGAGGACGTGGGGAAAGAGGCACACTTATCCACTGTTGGTGGGAATGTCAAATGGTACAACCGCTGTGGAAGGCAGTTTGGCGAGTCCTCAGGAAGCTAAGTATAGAATTGCCATATGACCCGGCAATACCATTGCTAGGTATCTACTCAGAGGACATGAGGGCAAGGACACAAACGGACATTTGCACACCAGTGTTCATAGCAGCATTATTTACAATTGCAAAGAGATGGAAACAGCCAAAATGTCCATCAACAGATGAGTGGCTAAACAAGCTGTGTTATATACATATGATGGAATATTATGCAGCCATAAGAAAGAATAAATTTATGAAGTATGTAGCAACATGGATGGACCTTGAGGACATTATGCTGAGTGAGATTAGCCAGAAACAAAAGGAAAAATACTGTATGGTCTCACTGATATGAACTGACATTGGTGAATAAACTTAGAGAATTTCATTGGTAACAGAGACCATCAGGGGATACAAATAGGTAAGATATTGGGTAATTGGACCTGAAGGGATACAGATTGTGCAATGGGACTGATTGTAAAAACTCAGAAATAGATAGCACAATACTACCTAACTGTAATACAATTATGTTAAAACACTGAATGAAGCTGAATGTGAGAATGACAGAGGGAGGAGGGTTGGGGGCACAAATAAAATCAGAAAGAAAGATAAACAATAAAGACTGAGATGGTATAATCTAGGAATGCCTAAAGTGTATAATGATAGTGACTAAATGTACAAATTTAAAAACGTTTTTGCATGAGGAAGAACAAAGGAATGTCATTACTGCAGGGTGCTGAAAATAGATGGTAATTAATATTTAAAAATTTTACCTTATGTGTGAGACTAAAGCAAAAAATGTTTATTTGATAAAAAATTTATATTTTGACTAGTGAAGTTCCTAATATAACTTATGTGGACAGCTTAATTGAACACAATAAGTACATGGAACCTTGAATAGGGCATAAGATTTTGTAGGTTTGTCCAGAGTGATGCCCCGATAAATCCCAGAGTGATTTAGTAAAAAAGTATTTGCAAAGTCCCCTTGGGGGAATGGTGAGAAAGGGGGAAAATTCAACTTTCCCAAGTGGAGAATTCTTGATATTCTGGATATCTCGCAAGCAGTGGGGTCAACCGATGCAATAGGCTGAGCCCCCAATCTTGGGGTTTGTTCATATGAAACAACCCCATAAAGGATAGATCAAGCCTACTTAAAATTAGCCTAAGAGTCACCCCCAAGAGAACCTCTTCTGTTGCTCAGATGTGACCTCTCTCTCCAGCCAACACAACAAGCAAACTCACCACCCTCCCACTGTGTATGTGGGACATGACTCCCAGGGGTGTGGACCTTCCTGGCAATGTGGGACAGAAATCCTAGAATGAGCTGAGATTCAGTACCAAGGGATCGAGAAAACCTTCTCGACCAAAAGGGGGAAGAACAAAATGAGACAAAATAAAGTGTCAATGGCTGAGAGATTCCAAACAGAGTCGAGAGGTTATCCTGGAGGTTATTCTTACGCATTAAATAGATATCACCTTGTTATTCAAGATGTAATGGAGAGGCTGAAGGGAACTGCCTGAAAATGTACTGAAAAGTGTTCCAGTAGCCATGTTTCTTGAAGATGATTGTATAATGATATAGCTCTCACAATGTGACTGTGTGATTGTGAAAACCTTGTGTCTGATGCTCCTTTTATCTACCTTATCAACAGACAAGTAAAACGTGGAATAAAAATGAATAATAGGGGAACAAATGTTAAAATAATTTTAGATTGAAATGCTAGTGATCAATGAAAGGGAGGGGTAAGGAGTATGATATGTATGAATTTTTTTCTCTTGTCTTTTTATTTCTTTTTCTGAATTGATGCAAATGTTCTAAGAAATGATCATGATGATGAATACACAACTATGTGATGATACTGTGAATTACTGATTATATATGTAGAATGGAATGATCATATGTTAAGAACGTTTGCGTTTGTTGTTATATATATTTTTAAATTTAAAAATTAATAATTAGAAAAAACACCTAACGAGCCCCGTCACCTCGGATAAGACACCGCAGTTGACTTGGCTCCTATTTCCATACCTGTAAAGCGGGCATCCCCGGGAAAGGCTTGGCACTCTGGAGTCTGGTAGACCTGGTACAGCACAAGCCACTCATCACTTCCCCAAAGCCGCTGTCTTCACTGGGTCTTGTTCAGAGCTCAGGTGGAGATACCTTGATATCCGTGAAGGCTGGTGACCAGTGATGGCCAGTGACATGTGAGAAGTGGGCTGTCACTGAGGGGCTTTAGGCAAAGGCACACAACACCCCCTGCTTTGTGCCTTCAAATGTGGTTGGTGAGGACATGATGCCCAGAGCTGTCTCTTGGAACCATGAAGACTAAAAGACTCTGAGATATTTGATCAAGATATTGCTACCTTTGAAGCTCTTAATCCAAGCCAGGAAAACTTTACCTCCAAACTGTTATGGGAGAAAGTTGAATCCTTCTTTTAGCCACGTCCTGTTGGATATTCTCTTACTCGCAGCTGAAAGCATTCCTAACTGAAATCTCATTTCCAATTCCAGCTCTGGCCCTTCCAAGCCGGGTGACCTGTAGCACGTCACCTGGGCTAAGTCTCAGCTTCCCCGTTTTTAACATGCCAACAGTACTACCTACTTTGGTGAGAGTAAAGCAGGGATCTCCGTGACACTCATCACTCTCAGAAATAAAATTTGAAATGTGTTAGCTTCTTCACTGTACATCTCCCACATTAGATGGTGTATTAGGATTCTCTAGAGAAACAGAATCAACAGGGAACACTCGCAAATATAAAATTTATAAAAGTGTCTCACGTGACCGCAGGAATGCACAGTCCAAAATCCACAGGGCAGGCTGCGAAGCCGATGACTCCAATGGAGGGTCTAGATGAACATCATAGGAGAGGCTCACCAGCCGAAGCAAGAATGGAACCTGTCTCCTCTGAGTCCTCCTTAAAAGGCTTCCCGTGATTGGATTTAGCATCACTCATTGCAGAAGACACTCCCCTTTGGCTGATTACAAATGGAATCAGCTGTGGATGCAGCTGACCTGATCATGGCCTAATCCTATGAAATGTCCTCATTGCAACAGACAGGGCAGCGCTTGCCCAATCAGATAAACAGGTACCACCACTTGGCCAAGTTGACACATGAAACTGACCATGACAGATGGCAAACTCCATGTGAGTAGAGACCTTGTACTTTTCATCATTGTGTACCTGCTTCCTAGAGGGGTGTGGGACACAGAGTAGAAACTCAGTATGTATTTGTTGAATCAATTAGTAAATAAGCTCCTGGCAAGGGTGATATTTCATCCCTATTTTATAGTTCGGGAAATGGAAACTCAGGACTTAAGATCATCCAGCTAGAGACTGTGAGTTCCCCAACTGACTATCTCAGTTGTCCATTTCTGTGATATTTCTCCTGGAACCAAACACATATTAGGTGTGTAATAAGTACAGACTGACTCATAGAGTTAATGACATGGCATGTCATCCAATTTAGGTAAACATCTCTCTAATATAAAGACTGGAACAGCGGTGTGGTGGAGGAGAGATGTGTTACTTTCTGTATCACAAGCAGTAATGAAGCAATGCAGTGTTTTGCGAAGAAAGAACGTTAAAACTCTAACAAAACCACTTCAAAAGTTTCTGGAGATGAAAATTCAGAATAAAAGGAGTTTGTATTTCATTTCACAGATTATATTAAGATGTTGGTTTTGTTGGCTTTATAACAACAATTAATTTATAATTCATGTCTCATGCTTTTTTGAGCAATTACAAAGTCTCCAGATTGACGTGCATCGTTTGGGGTCCCACTACTCAAAAGCAACCATGGGCATCCCTTGGTGCAGCCTTTCCTTCCCTTTAAGTGGTCACTGGAGTCAGTCGATGTCAAAAGTTAGCCACGTATCCCAGGAGTGTGAGGGTCGTGGTGGGACACGTGACTGCTCTGACTTCCTTTGAACCCCCGGATTCCCTGAAATAGCAGTGACTCAGTATGATTACGGATCTTCCAAGTAGGCCATGTGTAATTTAATTTTGCAGTGGTAAAACTTGCAAGGTCTTCTAAATGCTCACTGAATAAGCATTATGCCTTTGAAAATTAATGGACATATTTACTGATTATTTTTCCCAAACACGTCTCCAGCTCCAAGCACAAGATTGGCACGTAGTAGGAGCCCAATGAATGAATAAATGGGAATCAGGCACCTTAAAAAATGCTTTACTAAGCCTTTCCACAAGCTCCCTGTCTTCTATAATCTCCAGGTCCCTGGACTCACCGCTCTGCCTAATTACAAATAGTTGATTCTTCTTTTTGCCTAGTTTAGTCCATGTCTAATGATTTTACCTCCCAGCATTCACGTTCTTCTTCTCAGAAAACCAAGCTCTTATTTCCCTCCATGGACTCCTGCCCCTTCGACAATCCATGTGACTTCGGAAAGCAGATTTCACTTCTGGCTACAGAGATGGTCACACAACCTGGGCCTGGCCAATCAGCATGCTCATTTCCCCCTGGCCCCACTCATTGGCTCAAAGGGAGTCACATGACCCAAATGGATCCAGTCAAAGCTGATCTCTGATTGGATCATCCTGGAGAACAGTGTTCTCCCAGTTAAGTTGCTGGGAAGATGGGATGGAGCTAGAAGCTCCTGGCAGCTACCTCACCACCATAGGGCTGCCTGAGAATGGAGTTAACAAAGAAATAGGAACAGATGGCTCACAGGAAAACTGAAAAAGCATAAATGGCTCATAAGCATATAAAAATAAGTTCAATTTTACTCATGAGAGACAATGAATTTAAATTACAATGCAACGATGCTTTTTCCCCTGGCAAAATGAAAAAAAATATTTTGATAATGCAATGTATTGCTGAGGGTGAGGGGAAAATGGCACTGTGGATTAGATTCAGATTTGGTTGCAAATAACAGAATGATAAATTGGTTGCTTAAATGAGCTAAAAGCTTATTTTTTCCCTCCTGTGAAATAAGTCAGTAAGTGGGTTGTCCAGGACTGGTAAATTGGTCCATTTTCTTCAGGTACCCAATTTCTCTCTGTTTGTCTGCCGCATCTAGCATTTCTTTCTCAAAAACAAATCATGACTCAAGAAGGTGACTGGAATGCCATGCATAATATCCTTTCCTTTCTGGAAGCCCTCAAACACTTCCACATCCATCTCTCCGCCAGAACTTAGTCCTCTACCAATCCCTAGCTGCAAGGGAAGCTGGGATATGTGACCTCTCTTCTACATGGCCGTGTGCTAGAATAAACAGGCTTCTGTTACGAGGCAGAAAGGTAAAAATGGGTGTTGGAAAGTATCTAGGAACTTTTATGTTATTGGCAGTAGTACGAATCGTTACAACCTTCATATTATTCCTAGTTGCTTTTCAAAAACTTGCTTCGTTTGATTCCTACCACATCTCATTCTCAGGTGGCCACACGGCCTAGAGCAGATACAACCAACTGCACATGCTTACAGCTAGAAAAAGAGCATTTCTTTTCCAGCACTTCCAGCAAACATCCCAGAACTGACTCTCAGTGGGCTGCCTTGGGTCACATGTTAATCTGTCACGGAGTCATGGAGAGGAGCTATGCTTGTGTCCGGGCAGACCTGAGTTGCTTGCCTATTCTTGGAGCCTGGGGGTGGGGGTCGCCCCACCAGAACCACAGAGACCACATGGGGGGCGGGGGAATCCCCCTGCAAAAAACCCGGAGGCCTGTTTGCAGCCGAGGGGGAAGATTGCCAGGCAGAATGAACTTGAGCCCGCTGCCGCAGTCACGTGGGGAGCGGGAGCAGAGTTTCCTGAGTCCTAGCTCACCGGCCACCGCCACTGCTCTTCTGTTGCCTGGGAACTTGCTTTTGACAAATCACCAACTGTAAACACAGGCTAAAGGAGAAGTGGTCAGAGGCGGCTGGGAGGCGAAGGGAGGAGAGCCAGGAGCCCCGCCCCACCCCACCCCACCCCACCCCAGGGAAACATTCACTTAGAGACTTTTTTACTATGTTCACCTTGTCAGAAAGTTGGAGAACCTGATGAGCTCCATTTTAAAGGACTGAAATGATTTGCAGATGTAATTGAGGAAGCACTGTCAGGCATCTTTGGGAAGTCACGGACTCTGGAAATGGCTGGGAGACCGAAGGTGGACGAGCGTACAGCATTTTTAAAAGCGGAATCCCAAATGTGACGGACTAGCTGGTTGAACAACGACTCTTCTTTGTCCCCCTCTTTTCCATCTGCATCTACTCCTTTTTTTTTTCTTTACCAGATTTATTGAGGTGTAATTTGAATGCCATACAATTCATGCCTGGTAATTGCGCCAGTTAGTAAATGTTTACTATCCAGCACTAGACACTTTGATGACCCCAGTGAGACCCCGGGTTCAGGTTCATGGGCGTCCCCACCCCCAGCCCCAGGCCAACCCTGACCTACACTCTTTCTCTCCCGATCTGCCTTTTCTAGACATTCCGCCTCCTTTTCTTTTGATGAAGATATTTTTATTGATTTTATTGGTTCTGAGAGCAAGACTTTTGTGGTAAAAAGTAGAAATGATATAGAAGTGTCGGAAGTGAAAAGTGAACGTTTTCCTGGCAACCCTGCACTCGGATGGCATTGTCTGCCTCCAGCCATTGCTGCCTGGATTGCTGGAAACCTAAGGGGCATTATAGTGTGCGCGCGTTTGTGTGTATATGTATATATATTGCACTTAGGCAGCATTGGTGTCCCCCTTGTCCAGGTGAGAAAGCCCACATTTCTCTTGTGCAGACAGTCTCTCACCTACCCCGAGTCCCTGCAGACTGACCCCTGGAGAGGGGTCTGCGGCCAGACCAGGTCAGTTGTTTCTTTTGTGCTTGCGCCTCAGGGAGGCAACTGGGTACATGGCACGCCGGTTCTTCAGCCTGCATTTTCAACTCATGAATGTATCTGGGGGACGACTTTCCACATCAGCACAGCTGCCTCAGCCACACTGATTTAATGCTTACATCGCTGTACTATAGGATTGCAGCACGTTGCACTTGAACCACCCCCTTGCACCATCCCCCACACCCTGATCTGAAAGAATCCGGAGCAGTGTTTTCCGAACTGCAATCCATCAGTGGCTTGTGAAACTAATTAGTGGACTGGGAAATGCGGTAGATATTTTGATTTTATCTATTTATTTAATTTGTAAGTAGATGAGACAAGACCAAAATGGGTCAGAAAATAATGGGATGAGAGAGAAACTATCATAATGCATTGAATAGCACAGTCCATTTATATATATTTAATACATATTTATATATAAATGTGTATACTTGGTCATAATGCAAACTTTATAATTTATTATGGATCATTGTCCAAAAGGTTGGGAAACACAGCTATCAATGTCCTTCTATTACCTAACTTAAAAAATAATAAAATTTCTTTTTAGATCAGTTTTAGGTCTACAGAAAAATTGCAGAGACAGCACAGAGAGTTCCCATGTACCCCCTCTCCTCCAACACATAGCTTTCCCTACCAGTAACATATTGCATTAGTGTGGGATATCGGTTACAACTGGATGAACTAATATTGATACACTCTCAGTAACTGAAGCCCGTAGTTTGTATTAGGGTTCCCTCTTTGGGTGGCACAGTTGCACATTTTGACAAATGCCGATGTCATGTCGCTGCCGTTCTAGTTCCACTGACTTTGAAGTGCCTGTGTCCCGCTGCTGTCCCTTTGCCTGGCCCATGACAACCACTGGTCTGCTTACTGCCTCTAGTTTTGCCTTTTCTGCACAGCATGTCGTTGGAATCCTGCAGCACTTGTCCTTTCAGTCAGGCTTCTTTCTCTTAGCGATATGTGTTTAAGTTTCCTCTAGGGCTCGTCATGGCTCTCCAACTTTTTATAGGTGTTCATTGTCTCTCAGAAACCAAGAACTCAGCTTTTAGAGGGTGGGGTATCCTTTTGTACTTATTTCATTGGCAATAAAAACTATACGCTTGTTCTCCCCATCGCCAAAACAACAGAAACAAAAAGCTTTACTTCAGTCTTAGTAAAAATAAAAGAAGGTCCAGGTCCTCTTGGGTTAGGTCCTCTTTCTTGGGTTCTTTTTTGTTGTTGTCGTTTCCATCATCTACTTTAACTTCTCAGGTCAGGCAGACAGGTAGGGGTACATGTCATCCTGAGGCCCTCACCAGACAGGGAAAATGGAGTTCCAGGCAGGTGGGGTGAAGGTCATAAAGTCATATTTAAATTTACAGAAGCCCTGACTCTTCTAATATAGTCTAAGAAGCAAGAAAACTCCCAATTTACTTTTTGAGTCCTTCAGGAGCCCTTTAATAATAAAAGGTCCTCATGGGATAGTCATACAATATTAAATACAAACTTTTCTATTTCCAGAAGCGCGTGAAAGATTGTTTTGTTCTTTAGAACAGGGATCTGCAAACTATTTACATAAAGGGCCAGATAATAAATATTTTAGGCTTTGTGTTGCAGCGACTTGCTGTTGCAGGGCCAAAGCAGCCATAGGAGAATAAAACAAATGAACTCGCATAGATGTGTTCCAGTAAAGCTTTACTAGTAGACATTGACATTTGTGTTTTGTACAATTTTCATGTATTACAAGTATTATTTTTCTTTTGATTCTTTTCAACCCCTTAAAATGTAAAAAAAAAAAAAAAAAAAAAAAATTCTTAGTTCATCGGCTGTACCCAGAATGCACTTTTGTTAGTGAAAGAAATTGCATCACCTTTAATTTTTTAGTACAATTTTATTGAGACATATTCACACACCATACAATCCATCCAAAGTGTTATCCTCTTTAGTTTCCTGAATAGGTCAACAGACACCATTAAAAGCTCAGAATTCAAAAGGTACAAAGAAGAATATCTCCCCAGCCCTGGCCTTGAACAAAACAGCTCCCTTTCCTAGAAATAGGCAGTGGGTGCGGTTTCTTGCGGCTCTGCGCGGTGATTATGTGTCCATCCTCAAGGAGATTATGTGCACAGGTTTGTATCTTTTCTCGTGAATCCATGCACTCTATACTCCTCCTCCGAACTTTGTTAGTAGTAGGGTCCTGGTAGGCCGGTGCAGACACAGCGGCCTCATCATTTCATCAGCTCAGGGGTCACCAAGCTAAGGCGTGGCAGCCAGATTTAGCCACTGCCAGTTTCTGTAAATAAAGCTTTAACGCGGCAAGCCATGCGCCTTCATGCACTGTGTGAGTGCTTTTGTACTACCACAGCAGAGTTGAATGTTTGAACCTGACACCTCTTGTCCACCAGGCCTAGAATATTTACTATCTGGCCCTTTACAGAAAACATTTGCTAACTCTCGGTACCGGAGTTTTGTAGTTTATTCAGCCTTCACTTGTTGAGGGGCATTTAGGGTGTTTCCAAACTTCTGTGATCATAAATAATGCCCATGTATAATTTTCCATGAATGCATATTTCTCATATGTAAGATAATTCTTAAGCGTAATTTCTGGGCCAAAGGTTATGTACATTTTTAATTTTGAAATTGCCTTTAGAAACCAGAAATTGCCAAATCATCTCCAAAGAGATTATATCAGTTTACATACACTCCCTCCAGCAATAATCGCAAGCTATAATTTTCCCAACATATCTGCCAACTTCGTGTGCTATCAGACTTAAGAAACCAGCAGGTTAAAATGGTACATCAGTGTAATTTTAATTTTCATTTCTCTAATTGTGATGAGGTTGGAACCTGCTCACTTTTTAAGCTGTCAAAGAACTGTGCTAATCAAACCCACCACGAAACAGCTATCATTGGCTTGTCAGAGAGTTAGCAGTCTTCAGTGTCCCAGGTCTGCTTCTTCTCTCCGCCCATCATGAAACGCAATGAAAAAGGCAGCTCCAGCAGATTTGATCCTAAGCTCAGTGGAGCCTGATATCATTCACAACTGAGTTTCCTCCATGGAAAGCAAGTTTGGGCACCGAAGTGACTAAACCAGTATTTGTTGAATTGCACTGAAAGGCAAGGAATAAAGATTTCCCTCCTTAAAATAATAACAGCAAATGTTATTGCTGTTATCATTAAATTTTGTAATAATAATAGCATTATGATGTAACATTCATGAGTTTACTAAGAGCCAAGGACTTGTCTAAGCCCTTTCCATGCATTAATTCTGTTAGCCCTTTACAGATAAAGAAACTGAGGCACAAAGATATCCAGCTAGGAAGTGGCCAAAGAACTCAGCCCCAGGAAACTGGGTTCCCAGCCCACTTGCTACTCTTCATAAATAAACCTAAATGGCAGAGGGAGCTTTCAATTTCAGAACTAAGAGATGTTTTTCCTTCCCTTGAGAGATTTTTTAAATAATGGATATCAAATACAATATGTTATGCAGCCCATGATTTTGAACAGTTTCTTCCTTATATAAGCTTTCTAGGCTGGTTATCACCATGACCTTTTTATCTTCCTTTTTTTTTTTCTCTATGCTGCACTTCCTCAACACTCTTCCTTTACCCGGAGTTGCTGTTTCAGATCAGGAAGATTACGAAGCCATAAATAACTTTTCTATGAATTATTCTACAGGAAATTCAACCTGATCAGATCCTGATTGTTAGCGGTAAAGAAAAAACAAACCAAGAGTCAAACAAAGAAACACTAAACCCAAGTCAGTGTTTCTTAACACAATTATGAGTGACAGAATCAGTTCTGGCTCTCTCAACACTGTTTCAACAGACAGACACAATGCAGTATTAAAGAAACAGTAAGTGATCAGTCAACTCCCGTACTTTTTGCGTGTAATTAATACACTACTGCAAAAAAATAAAGAGAGAGAGAGAGAGAGAGAGACCAGTAGTTGAATAATGTCTTTATGTGTTAGAGAGTCTCCAGTTTCAAGGCTTGAAATTATTTCACAAACCATAATTGCAATTTCCTTTTGAGATACAATGACTAGAAATGCATTCTCAGCATTTATACATGTTCCTTAATTGAACCTCATGGACCAGCTTAAACAGACGAATTTATGACAACAAATGTCTAATTTTTTTTACACTTATTTTTTGAGTGCCTACTATATGTCAGCTGGCCCAACTTTTATTGGGAATAAGCAGTACACTGCTAATCTAAAACTAAATAACCAGACAACATTAAAAGGTATGAAAACATTGCCCAATTTCTTCTCCCTTACTCTCTAAAACCAGTTTTATTACTTTCCTTTCAAACATGTCCCCGTTTAGTTTAAGATAGCACATTTAAACAGTTCTGCATCTCAGTTTTTTCTTACTCAATAATCTTGGAGAAGCATTTATTCTCCAATCCATTCGTTCAGTAAATATTTCTTGAGTGCCTACAGTGGGGTAGCACCGGAGGTAGTACCATAGATACAATAATGAACAAAGAAACCAAAATCCTACCTTCTTAGAAATCCCATCTTGGCAGGGGAGACTGATGGTTAAAAAAAATAAACATAATGAAATAATTAAATTATGTAACATGTTGAAAGATAAGTGCTACTGAAGAGAAAGAAAAAGTAAAGCAATGTGCAGGGGATTGAGAGAGCTGGGCTGGGGCAGTTCTGATGAGAATGGTGGGGCTAAGCCTTGGGAGGAAGGCGGTTTGCACAGAGGCCTGAAGGAGTGGAATAAATGGCTGTCTGGGGAGGAGCAGGCAGGAGAAGACCTCCCACAGAGGGTCGGTGGGACTGGATGGAGAGAGGTGAGCAGGCAGGGCGTCATCAGAGAGGAAGCAGAGGGTAGGAGAGTGGCTACAACGGCTCATGTTGGGCGTGGCGTAATCTGGAGGTTGGGTGTGGGGGGTTGAAATATGTCCACCAATTCTTTGATGATACCTTCAAAAGACGAGCTTAGAAGAGAGAAAGCCATGGGACGAAGCCAGAAGTCGATGGAATCTAGAGAAGCCAGGAGAGGCCACTATGTGCACTGTCATGTGCAGAAAAGCCGAGAACCAGGGTCACCAGCAACCAGTCCCAGAAGGCTGCTGTCTCCTGGGACAAAGCATCGCCTTGATGACACCTGATTCTAGACTCCTAGCCTCGACTTGTAAAGCAATAAATCCCCATTGTACAAGCCAGTCCATCTCAAGGCATTTGTTTTAGCAGCCAGGGAACTAAAACGGATGCAAGTAGATGTTATCTCACTCCCACATTCTTAGTAAGAAAAATCAAGAAAATATAAATTATACTTGTCTGTGGGTCACAGAGTGATGGAAGCATGAAAACCTTAATGAACTGATTTGCAGAGGGGAGTCCTTTTGAGATGATTAGGAAACTATTCGCGCTTCAAACCTTGGATGGGGGTGCTGACAGTATGAGAAATTGGCTGCCAATAGCTGCAAAACTAAACTGTGTTTAGAAGAGGCAAGTGAGATAGTAGAGAAAAATAATTCCTTCAAAGAACTGACAAGTAGATTCAATATAAAGAATTAATAAACTTGAACTTAAATTGATAGAAATTACCCAAAGTAAAGCTCAAAGAACAAAAAGTTTGTCAAAAAAAAAAAAAAGACCGAGTGCCCATAAGCTGTGAAGCAATTAAAAATAGGCCACCACCTGCATATTTAGGTTCCCCAGAAGGAGAAAAGAGAGAGAATGAGGCAGAAAAAACATTTGGAAATACAATGGTGATAAAATTTTGCAAAACTAATAAAAAACATCAGAGCACATATTCAAAAAACTGGGGCTGCCAAGAAGGATAAATACTAAAACAACCAAAAAAACTAAAACACTTAGACACATTATAGTCAAACTTCTAAAAACCAGAAATAATGGGAAAATATTGAAGGCAACAAGAAAAAAGGCATATTGTATACAGAGAAACAGAGATAGGAATACTAAAGACTTTTTGTCTGTAATGACAAAATGACAGTGAGCGATGGACTGCTGAAAGGGAAAAAAAACTATCATCATAGAGTTCTATACCAGAGAAAATATATTTCAATAATGATAGCAAAATACAGGCTTTTAAGAAAACAAATGCCTTGTCTCCAGATCTGTATTACAGGAAATATAAAAGGCAAAATTCCAGGCAGAAATAATATCCTATGAGAAAGAAATCTGGATCTCTACAAAGTAATAATGAACTCCAGAAATAACAGAAAGGAAGATAAGCTAAAAGAGATTTTTTTTCCTTATTTTTAATTGCTGTAATATGTAACTATCTGTCCAAAGAAAAATGGTAACAATGTTTTATAGGATTTGTAATACATATGTAAAAGGAAAATGTACAATGGCACAAGTACAATTATGAGAGCAAAGAATTAGGAGTTTTAGTTTGCAATTAAAAAAATAAAATAAAAAGATGAAGCTTAATTACCTTCCTCTTGGATGTGGAGTGATTTAGAGATCTGAGTCCTACAAATTAAAAAAAGAAAAAGAAAAAGTGGTGGCACTGTGAGAGCAGGTGAAGGCACTGCTGTTTCCTCCTTGTCCTCTGTCTCGGGTCACACTCTGGGGGGGGCGGCCAGCGGCCATGCTGTGAGGACACTCAAGGAGCCCCGTGGAGGGGGGCCTGTGTGAGGAGCTGGACCCTCCTGCCTTGTGTGAGTCGTCTTGGAAATGGATCCGCCCATCTCGGTCAAGCCTTGAAATGACTTCAACTGACAGCCTGACTGAAACCTCCTGAGGTGCCCTGAGCCGGCACCACCGGTTTAGCTGCGCCCAGATTTCCTGCACATTGAAAACCATGTGAGATATAAAAAATGTTTGCTGTTTTGAGCTGCTAACATTCAGGGTAATTTGTTATGCAGCACATGGATAATCAATACATAGAAATATTATCTTTTCCTGATGAGCGCAGGTGGGGAGGGAGAGAGAGAAGTCGAGGATAACTTCCAGGTTTTGAGGTGGAGGGAGTTCAGGGATGGAGGGGTCCTCAAGAGAGAGGTGAGACGCCTCACTCTCCCCCTCATGGGCCTGCCGATGGTGCCTTTCCAACGCGAGGAGCAGCTTCCCCCAAAATGAGCCATCCAAGAAAGAATAAGGGGGAAATCACAGTTACGCACCCTAGAAAAGTCCTGTTCTCTTAACCCATCCCCGTGGGGGACACCTGTTGTTGGGGGGGACCTTTTGACTGGGTTGTTTCCATGGAGAAGTGACCCCACCCATTCAAGGTGGGTCTTAATCCACTTACTGGAGTCTTTTAAGAGAGAGACAGTTTGGGGAAAGCACAGACGCTTGGAGACAAACACCCCAGGAGATGCTAAGCAAGGAGTCACAGAAATGGAAAGAGCCAGAGCCTGAACAGAGCCAGGGGAAGCCAACAGATGAAATCCAGAGTTAGCTCCAGAGAAGCTGAGAGAGGACCCACAGATGCTTAGAGAAAGAACTGCCCCAGAGATGCTAAGAAGACTCACAGGACACAGAGAGAAAGCCACTGGAATCCGATGTTGAGAGCAATGGAACTGGGAGCCAGGGCCAGCAGATGCCAGCCGTGTGCCTTCCCAGCTGAGTAAAGTGTTCCAGATGCCAGCAGCCTTTCTGCAGAGAGACCAGGTATCATTCTGTTGATACCGCAAGTGAGACATTTTTGTGGCCTTAGAACTGTGTATTTGTAACCTACTAAAACCCCTTTGAAAAAGCCAACCCATTTCTGGTATATTGCATTCCAGCAGCTTTAGCAAACTGAAACTGTGGCTTAGAAAATAAACATTTAAAAAAATGCATACATGTCAAGCCTCACAGCCAAATGTTATCTGATAACCTCAGCATGAGGAAAAAGTTAGTAACAAAATCATTGATTGTACTTCAGGTCAAACTTCTATTTCTCAGGTTAATCATTTTCTTGATGGTAGTTCTAATTTCTCATTAATGAATGAAAGTGATTTACTATCCAAAATGAAGGTGCAGCAAGTTCTGGCTTTCTGAGAAATCTATTCTAGGCAAAAGACACAATAAAGAAACAAATTATTAGCTTTGACGATAGATGTACAAACAGAAATACATTTATTTTATCACCTTGTCAGTTTTCTTATACCAGGGATTATAATGTGCATTAGACCTTTACTTATACTTTCTCAAAGGAAAACGTATTATTTTGGCTCTAAAGAGTACAAAAAAAAATAAGAAACGGTATCATTTTTTATATCAAAATGTAATTAAGTGAGTTAAGAAACTCATACATATTAAGAATTATTTGATCTCATTTAAATTACTTTTTAGTGGTGTGTTTAACTACATGGATATTAAAAATAGAATCTATTGTCCTTTCAGTGTCTCATAAAACAGAAGATGGTTCTATGCTAGGACCCACCAGATCAGCTCTTGAGAATTTACCTGGGACGAGATTTCACACCTGTGCCCAAGGAGACACGTTCACGGACAGTCACTGCAGCATAATCGTAATAGGAAAAATAAACAGCCCAATTTTTCATCAAGAAGATAACGGATTAAATGACATAATCAGATTGCGAATCATTATTTCAAAATAATGGGAGGTTTATCAATCAACCTGGATAAATATCAAAAAACCCAACGTTGAGTGAAAGGAGCAAAGTTCAGAAAAAAAGAAAGTGTGAGATTAGATGTTTAAATTTTCAACGCCGGAGAAACAGTAATCAATAATGTTCACAGCCACATGCGTGAAAAGCTCATCATGGAAACACATAAATGGAGACACACGGATGGCGTGCTAGGACCTGAGGCGGACATCCTGGTTTCGGGCAGCGGGACCTGATGGCATCTCCAAGGTACTAACTGCTTAAAAAATAACCATGGGCGGGCAACGGCTGGCAAAGAGTTCTCAAGCCTGAGGTCTGGGCTTGATTCCCGGTGCCTGCTCATGCAAAAAATAAAAAAATAAAAATAACTATAAATGACCGATGCTAGAGGATGAAGAATTGGGCAGTGGATCCACGTTCATTATATTTATTACTTTCTCTTTTCCTATAGATGTCTGACAAGTTTCATATCAAAACAGTAAAGGAAGGAAGGAAAGAGAGAGTAGGGAGTAGACTGAAGAAAGAGGAAAGGGTAAAAGGAGGGGGGGAGGGAGAGAAAGAAAGGAGGGCGGAGGGAGGAAGCTGGAAAGGGGAAGAGGGACATTTCAAGCCCTCCTTAATAAATGCACTCAGATGAATAAATGTGCTGTGAATCAGAGCCACAGCTCCTGAAACTTAAGAGCAGTCATGCAGACTGAGCATCAGCATAATTATGACTTCCATTGGAATAAGACTATTTTAGAAGGCATGAATTTTGAAGAGCGTGTTCTTTGCTCTTGTGAAAGGTTTTGTATCTTTCCATACCTACCTACCTACCTAGCATGTATCTATCTTATTTCCAGGTCTAAAAAGTTCTGAAATTGTCACAAAAATTACTGGTGACAAAGAAACTACCCGTGGTGCTGAGGTCACTGGGTAGCAGAGCAGGGAGTTGGGGGGTCGATGTGGTCCATCAACGTCAGAGTATTTATGAGAAAATGGAGGTGTCATCCTCTCCTCCTCCATCTGCAATTCTGTCTCAGTTTCTTCTCCTGAGCTCTCAGGGGCCGTCTTGCCCACTGTCCCCCTGTGTCCTCAGCCCTGCCTGAGTCCTCCCCAGGCCGGGACTCTCGTGCCCGCCACCAGGGGTGGCTCCTGGTCCCCTGCAGCCTGCTGCCCCTCAGCTCACCCTCTCCTCCCCCCAGCCCGCCCGCTGCGGAGACCTCTGCCGCCCTTTGGCCTCGCAGCTCCTTCAGAACCAGCTGGGCCGCTGTCCCTCACCTCCCAGGCCAGGCCCAATGTCTGGGCGGTGCAGGGCCCGGGTGACGGCACCTGCCTCCCTTATCACCTCCCTGGTGTGGTCAGAAAGAGGGGCACCGCGGGGACAGTGGCCAGGGGAGAGAAGGTGTGGACGGAGAGCGGCCGAGGCCGGGGGGGGGGGGGGGGGGGGGGGGGGGACGCCGCGGAGGCCCGAGCTTGCCGCCGCGTAGCTGGACGGGGCGGCCGGGACTGGGCAGGGGGGGCCGGTAGAGAGCCGTGGGCGGGGGCCGCCGCACGGGACCTCGCAGCGGGGTGGCCTCGGCGTCCGCGCGGCCTCGCCTTCCGCCTCCCCGGCCACCCCGAGGCCCCGGAGCCACCGGGACAGGCGGGTTTGGGGGACACGCTGTTCCGGGCCTCCCGGGGCGCCCACTTCCCCAGGCAGGGCCGGCCCCGCCCCGGCAGGAGGAGGAGGCGGCCGGCCAGGCCGTGGGCGCGGCCCGGGGAAGCCACTCGGGGAGCGGCCCGGTCCCTGGCGGCCCCTAGGACGAGCCCCGGCCGCGGCCTTCCCGGGCGCTTCCAGCCTGCGGGCGTGGGGGGCCGGGGCCGCGGCTCGCGGGTGCCCCGTCGCGTCCCCTCCCGACGCCGCCCAGCCCGGGGCTCCCCGGGGACTCCTGTGCACGCAGGCCGGGGGGGAGAGCAGCGGGAGGCGGCCGCGGCCGGCACGGCCAGGCGGACCCACACTCGGAGGACGGCCGAGCCCAGCGGAGAGAAACCCAGCCCTCGGGACACCCTCGGGCCCCGGGTCCGGTTGGAGCTGCAGCGAGACTCCTCCTCAGACGCCGCAGGCCGGGGAAAATGACCCCTTTCTCCGCTGCGGCTCACTCGGCTTGGGGTCAGGGCGCCTGTAAACTGAGAGGCCAGGACGGGGCGGTTCAGGGCACAGGCTCCACTCAGACCGGCTGGACTCCAAGCCCAGCAGTGCCACCCACTAAGAGGGGTTGTGTATAATACAGACATTATATAATACGCATGTGTATAATATGCAACAATTATATATATTTAATTTGCATATACATTTAATGCTTTAATTTCTATAAATGTAATTCCATGTGTGTATCAATTATAAGATATTAAAATATAGAAAAAATACAATATACTAATACACATAGTGTGATGTGCTCTATGGTGTGTATATGTATATATGAATGTGAATGCGAGTATATATAAAGCAATGAGGCCAGGCACACGGCAGTGGCTCAGCTCACCGTTATTACTGTCACAGGCCCAGCCAGCGCCCCGTGCCCGGCCCTGTCCCCTGCCCTCCCTAACTGTGCCTGGTGCAGAGACACAGAGAAATGGGCCATCGCCTGCAGAATGGCCTTGTCCCTGCCACAAGACTTATGTGGACTCTTTATCTTCCGTCCATGTGTTCATCCAAAGAAAAACGTTTTCTGAGGGGCTTGAGGCAGTTCTTGGTACTTGTAGTTTAAATTCTACATGTTTGGATTTGCTCCCCATGAATAAGTCAAGAGTATCACAGACAGGCCCGGCTCTAAGGTATGTATCTTCAGAACAACAAAGAGAAAGGAATTGAGACAACACCATCAGGTTGAGAGTTCTATGAATTTTCTTCTGTTCCTTCAATTGTAGAAGTATGTGTGGGGTGGAAAATCAGAACTCGCTGAGAAGGCCTGGTGTCAGCAGAGCTCAATGGTGCAAGAAGCCCACAAAGCTTAAAGCTTTCACGAGTTCCGTCTTTGGAGTAAGGAGATGGGTCACCTTCTTAGCTCTGTACCACAACTGCTGTGGGACCTTGGATAAGTCACCTCACCCCTCTGAGCCTTAAGCTTGGCCTTGCCCCGGGAAACAGGCTCTGCATGGGAGATGTTTATTGGGGAGCGCTCTTGGAAATAACCCATATGAAGGGGTAACGCAAGCAAGGTTGGGCAAAAGGAGAAATTGAACTCTGATCCAATTGCAGCAAGGGTCTCAGCTGCTCCCAGTGGAGCTGGAAAGCTGGGATAGCCCTCAGAGATGTTTTAAATGGAGGCGAGGATGTGGGGCCTTTGTATCCCTGTGTCAACCAGGCACTGAACACAGGTTCCTAATGAGGGAGAAGGAACAGTTCCATCCCCAGAACAGCTGGCAATGGCTGGAGACATGCTTGGCTGTCACAGCTGGATGAAGGGAGCTACTGGCATCTAATAGGCAGAGGCCAGGATGCTGCTAAATGTCCTACAATGCTGAGGGTGAAACCTAGGCTGGTTTAAAGCTGTTGAGTACCCCAGAAAAGCCTTGTCCTTTTTCCTGATTCAATCTTGCAGGGGCAGCCGTGTTTCTTTTAATCCTGATTCAATATTGTGGGGTGGAAACTTTGATTGGATTGTTTCCAGGGAGATGTAATGCACCTAATTGTGGGTGTGGCCTTTTGATTAGCTGGATATGTGATTCCACCCATTCAAAGGTAGCTGTGGATTAGTTTACTAAAGTCCTTTAAAAGGGGATATATTTTGGAGAAACTTCAGATGCAGATGTTTGGAGACGCTTGGAGTGCCGACAGAGAGAGCAGATGGCCTAGAAGGGGACATTTGGAGTCCAGCAGACATCACCATGTGCCTTCTCATGAGATGCTAAGCAAGCCAGAACCCAGAGTTGTGTCCCAGAGGAGCTAAGTGAAGGCCCACAGATCCTTAGAGAAGAAACCACTGGCATCAGAAGCTGGAAGCAATGGAACAGGGAATAAGGACCAGCAGGCACCAGCCACGTGCCTTTCTTGAGTCAAGGTATCTTTTAGTGGATGCCTTAGTTTGGACATTTTTATGACCTTAGAACTATAAATTTGTAACATGATAAATTCCCTTTTTAAAAGCCATTTCATTTCTGTTATATTGCGTTCCAGCAGCATTTAGCAAACCAATACAATGCCCATCCCCACTCCAGGACAAAAAAGTATCATCCCACAATGTCAACAGTGCTGAGATTTCTCAAGGACATAGGCAGTCTTCAGGAAGACGTGTAATTTTGGGTGAGGCAGTTTCCTTCAGCAGAGGGCAATTTTTAAAGAGGGATTTGGCTGTGTCATCAACAGCCAACATCCAACACAGCTGAAGGCAATCAATAAGTGCCTGAGGGTGGGCCATGGTGGCTCAGCAAGCAAGAATGCTCGCCTGCCATGCCAGAGGACCTGGGTTCGATTCCCGGTGCCTGCCCATGTCAAATAAGTGCCTGGGCTTCGAAGGGGGATGTGGGGTGGGGTATCATGGCATCTCCCACGTATGTTTGTTTGAAAAAAACAAATTTTAATTACACAAGTAATGTTTGAATCCTATCTCCTTATACAAAATGAAACAAACATTCTAGACCAGATTTTCTCAACCTCAGCACCTCTGACATTTGGGACTGGCTAATTCTTTGTTGGGGGGCTGTTCTGTGAACTATAGAATGTTTAGCAGCATCTCTGGTCTTTATACCCTCTGTTTCAGTAGCACCCCAACCTCACCCAGTGCTGATAGCTAAAATCACACATGGACATCACCTAATATGTGATTAGGTGCAGAAAATCACCCCTGGTTGAGGACCACTCTGCTAGGTAAATCTAAAATAGCCTTAGACCACAGTGCCCAGTCTTGGACCCTTCCCAGAAATAGCCACTGTTAGGGTTTGCTAAAGCTGCTGGAGTGCAGCATACCAGAAATGGGACGACTTTTATAAAGGGAATTTATTAAGTTGCAAGTTCACAGTTTTAAGGCCTTAAAAATGTCCAAACTAAGGCTTCCAGAGAAAGACACCTTGACTCAAGAAAGAGCGGATGATGGTCAGGGTTTCTCAGCTGGAAGGCAGTGACAACATCTGCTGGCTTTCTCTCCCGGCTTCTTGTTACAAAAGGCTTCCCCAGGCGTGTTTTCCTTCTTCATCTCCAAAGGTCTCTGTATGTGTCAGCTCTGAAACTTTTTCCAAAACAGTTCCCTCTTAGAGGAACTGCAGCCCCACCTTGAATGGGTAGAGATACATCTCCATGGAAACCACTGAATCAAAAGGTCCGGCCCACAACTGGCTGGGTTGCATCTCCATGGAAACAGCTTCATCAAAAAGATTCAGGACAATATTGAATCAGGATTAAAGGACATGGCTTTTCTAGGGTATACAACAGTTTCAAACCAGCACAGCCATTATTATAAGTTTGATGTGGATTCTTCCAGAAATCTTAGTATGTGAGTATATAGATATATATAATTATAGAAAATAAGTATTTTTCACATAGATAGAAAAATATAATCATAGTAATTTAAAACCTAACCAGAGAAAATATATCATATTTTTGTTGCGTGTTCTCAACATAAATAAGAAAATGTAAATACCATATGTGCTAGTTTAAAAGGATGTATGCCCCCTAGAAAACCCATGTTTTAATCAAAATCCCATTTCATAAAGGCAGAATAATCCCTATTCAATACTGGATGTTTGAAACTGTAATCAGATCATCTCCCTGGAGATGTGATTTAATCAAGAGTGGCTGTTAAACTGGATTAGGTGACGACATGTCTCCACCCATTTGGGTGGGTCTTGATTGGTTTACTGGAGTCCAATAAAAGAGGAAACATTTTGGAGAATGAGATATTCAGAGAGAGCAGAAAATGCTGCAGCACCACGAAGCAGACAGTCCACGAGCCAGTGACCTTTGGAGATGAAGAAGGAAAACGCTTGCCGGGGAGCTTCATGAAACAGGAAGCCAGGAGAAGAAGTTAGCAGATGAGAGAGAAACTGACTGTGTTCACCATGTGCCCTCTTCCTGAACTTCATCGGCCTTCTTGAACCAAGGTATCTTTCCCTGGATGCCTTTGATTGAACATTTCTATAGACTTGTTTTAATTGGGACATTTTCTCGGCCTTAGAACTGTACACTATCAACTTATTAAATTCCCTTTTTAAAAGCCGTTCCATTTCTGGTATATTGCATTCCAGCAGCTAGCAAACTAGAACACGATACATATAATTTTCTGCAAATGCTTTTTACACTCAAGAACCTTCCCTAATGATCCTTTGATGTTCTGCAGAGACCTACCCCTCTGCTGAAATGCTCCGTAGGCTTAGTGGAAGATGCTGTAGTACCTTCCTCTGCCTCTTTTCTTGGAAAATGCTCAGATTTCCATCCTGATCGCCACGCCACCCTGCACAGCCCATGTGTCTGGGAAAAGCTGAGTGCACACCCAGCTCCAGGAAAGGGTGTGCTGCAGAAACCTAAATTAATCCACATAAGCTAAGCTCCCGTCACCCTTATGAGGTCAGGGACGGACATGTGACCCAACTTAAGCCAGTAAAGGGGCTTGGTCCTTCGGGTGGGGGAATCTCTTTGTGTTTCAGGACAGAAAGGTCTCAGGCACCCTCTCTCCCCCTCCCTGACCGTGTCTGAGGGATCATGTAGCTTCTGGTGCTGGGTCAGCCACTGTTATCGGGGTGGGGAGACAGATTTGTTTATAACTGCTGTCCCAGAAGACCGGCCAGACCCATAGTAAAAAACCTAGATCTCGATGAAGTTACCAGGCCCCTGAGTCAAACCGTCCGTGCGCCCACCTTTCTGAGGATCCAGGCCCATGAGCCTTCACATCAGCTGCCCGCAGCCAGCCTGAACGCCCCTCTGTTGCCTGCTTTTGCTCGTGACGATTTTCCGGACCCAGCCTTATACCGCTTGAGGGTTCTGCTTGGTAGGAGAAGTCCAGTTGTGAAATCTGATTGATGCAGGCAGAAGAGCAACCCCCCAGGCGCTGAGAGCAGCCCCCAGGGCCGTGTTTCAGGACAGGATGGTGGTGAGGTGGGCGCCCCACCTCAGGCCCCTAGCCCCGTTAGCACTCTCCTTTTCTGCCGAACTGGCCAGGGAATGACTTGCGAATTCCCCTTTTCATTAAGTCTGATCATCATCGCGAATTAACGCAGCCGAGGTGGGGATTGTAACCTGAGATTTCTGATGGATTGAAACCAGGTTCAGGGCAGGCTCCCAGACGGGAAGCCCGAGTGGCTGAGGACACACAGCCACGGCCCTGCGCGGGTAGATGCTGCCCCCACGACGGTTTGGAAGCGGTTTCCAAGTGGAGAATGTTAAGCCAGCGTCCCCTGCGCTGTTATGTTGAAAGGGATCGACACACGTCCAGGGCTGTTGCTTATTGCCTGTAATATATGACATTGTTCTCCAGGTGATTTAGGTCTTGACATTAAAAAATGGTTCAATTACCTCCTTTGTCTGGAAAACAATGGTGCAATCTCATCAATGTTCTTTAATAGGTTTCGAAACCTGTTTGCCTTTTTTTCCACCATCATAACAACACTGCTATTATTCAGGCTTCCTTCATGCTTGGGATTTTGGGAGTCCTGATAAGAAATACCCCCTTCCTCACCCAAATTCCGAATAAATCGAAAGATAAACGCTGATGTCAGAGGGAGAACAAATGATCCCCACTATCCCTGATAAAGCTGCCTGGAGAACACGGCTTTCAAGACATGGGCCAGTGGGCTTGCCAAAACCCCACCCCTGAGTGGGAGAGACCTTGTTCATTAGGGAGGGCACTGCCCAGCTCATTAATGCATAATCCCTAAATCTTAGAGGTTTAGCACAAAAGCAGCTTCGTTCTTGCTCACAAGAACGTCATACAGGCTTGGGCTTCCCCTCATAGACAATGCGGGCTGCAGGGGATCTGCGGTAGTGGTCATATTTAGTGCCGTGTGCTAAATGTTTCCAGGTTCAGATGGGGGGGCTGTTCCTCGCCCCCTTGCTGGGTGGGACCACGTGAGTGACTCTGGCCAATGTGCTATGAGCGGAAGATGCTCTTGGCCGGAGCATTTAATTGCTGGCTTGAGATTGTCCAGGACGCTTTCTTTCCCTGTGGTTGGGTCATCAGCAATTCAAGATCTCAGCTGCTTATGAGCCAAGGTTCCTGAGTGACTGCAATTACAAGAGCCCCCTAAAAGTCAGAGATGGGCATGGAGCATGACCCCCTGAGGTTTGGGGGTTTCTACTGCAAGCCCTCGTGTCTCTCCACTGAGAGCTTTCTCTGGAGCATGTGGACCTTGTCCCAAGTAGGCTAGAGTGCTGGAGAGCTGTACCCCTGGTGCTCACCCCTCAGGCGGAGCCAATTAGCAGTGTGTACTCCGTGCCTTAGAATCTTCTAGAAGCTTCTGGAGGAACCCAACCCAAGACCCCATCCTTCTAGAGGTTCCACCTCCAGCTCAATCTGGGGCTGACCGCTGGAGCTGGAGTGAAGCTGTGGGGTGGGAAGTAGGCCAGTTCTCAGCTAAAGCACAGATGCCTGTGGCCCACAGGGCCTCTCGTAGTTTGAGAGAAACCCAAGCCACTTCCATGTTTTGAGGCTCTCATTTACAGGAAAAAACAAAAGCAAAAAAAAAACCAAGGCGAAATGCCAAAATAGGGTTACCAGAATTACGGTTGATTTTCAGCGCTCAGTTCTGTTGGAGACGGTGTGGCAGCCGTTGGGAGCACTTCCTGGATGGAAGGGGGCGCGGTTCCCTGTGACAATCCCGAGGGCCATCTTTTAGCCTCTCCCATGGTGAGAGAAGGGGAGGGACAGGCAGGAGGAGCCTGATGGGGCCGCCGGAAGTGAGTCCTCGCAGCCTGCCCTTCCTGAACTCTTCCCTGTCCTCGGCCCCTCTTGGAGCGTCTTAACTTGATTTCTTCAGGGTAAGTGTCAGGGACGGCCCTGCCTCCCTGCCTCAGGCTCCCGCACGGGTGTCCCCGTGGGTGGTGGGCAGCCCCGCCCAGGCTGGCTCCCTAAGGACCAGCAGAGTCATCACCTCTTGTGAGGGGCCTCCCTGGCCATGCACCACCCCTGTCCTGCATCTCATTTGATCTGCTTCAGGAAGCCAGTGAACCCACATTTGAGGAAGTTGGTTTAAACCCATGTTCCTGCCTCGCTCCCCGCCCCTCCCCGTCCAGGGCGATGATGACAGTGCACCATGGTTGCTTTGACGGCTCTGGCTGCTCCCCCGGCACCCTCTTCCCTCGGGCACACATCAAGAACGAGCTGCCTGCGGTCCACAGGGCAGGGCGCGGAGGCCCGTGGGGATGGGATCTGTGAGAGCAGGAGGGAGGGCTTCCAGTGTCCTCAGGGCGAAGCAGGAGGATGCTGGAATTGGATGGAAATTGGCTGCTCTGTTAGGAGGAAAGAGCACCTTGAATCAGAAACATTTGGTTTTCTGGATTTTTCATATCAAGTGCGCATTACACAAAAATGGGCATGATAATTCTTGCTGGTAAAAGAACAAGCGTTGACAATTAAATGAGGCCAAACTGCCTCTTTAACCTCCACAGATGCTCTCATCAATCACCGTGGGGCCTTTTTACTTTTCCCAGCCCCTGGCTCCTTGCTTTTCTGGGGGCCTGAAGCAATGGTTGTTAGGGCAGCGTGGTTACACGGCACGGCGCGCTGCAGTGACTATGCCAGGGCCAGGAAGGGTTGCATTTTCCTAGGAAAGGCAGCGATTAATGTAGCGCAAATCATCATGTGGGGATTCTCTTTTACCTAAGTTTTTGGAAGGCTACTTTATGCTTCTCCAAATGTTTGCATCCATCTCCCTACTTGGTCCCTTCTGCAAACAGAAGAGGAATCCTTTTCTTTAGGCTCAGCTCTCAACAATAGCATCTCCCAATGACAGGTACATTGGGGCATTAAACAAAGATCAAAGATTGCCACTTTGTATAATTAAGAGTCGCCTCATAGTGTCCTGGTTTTATTTCGAAGTGGTCCATACACTGGGGGGAGAACTCAATCAGTTATCCAGACTCAGTGCCCAAGGCACTGTTCTAGTTTGCTAGCTGCCGAATGCAATATAGCAGAAACGGAATGGCTTTTAAAAAGGAGAATCTAGTAAATTGCAAGTTTACAGTTCTAAGGCCATGAGAATGTCCAAATTAAAGCAAGTCTATAAAAATGTCCAAATTGAGACACCAAGAAGAGGTTACCTTCACTCAAGAAAGGCCGATGATGTTCAAGGTTTCTCTCTCAACTGAAAAGGCACATGGCGACGTCTCCTAGCTCCCTCTCCAGGCTTCGCTTCATGAAGCTCCCCAAGGGCACTCTCCTTCTTCATCGCCAAAGGTCACTGGCTGTGGACTCTCTGCCTCTCGTGGCTGTGTCTTTCTCAGGCTTTTTCCAAAGTGCTTCCTCTTTTAAAGGATTCTAGTAAACGAATCAAGACCACCTGGGATAACTGGAGGGACAGCTCCATCTAATCAAGTTCAGTACCCCCATTGGGTGAGTCACACCCCCGTGGAGATAACCTAATCAAGCTCCCAACCTATAGTACTGAATAGGGATTAGAAGAAATGGCTGCCTGTACAAAATGGGATTAGGATTAAAACATGGCTTTTCTAGGGGACAGACATCCTTGCAAACCAGCACAGGCCCCTGGGCCACCAATCTCCTCCCTTCTGGACAAGGTCTGTTCTGATTTCTTGGTGCTATGGCAGTGCCCTCTGACCCCTGACCACTGGAACCTTTCAGACTTCTGTTTGGCAAAGGTCTGCTGGTAAACCTCCTCTCCATAAAATGAAAGTTTCCCAGTTTGTGGCATGTGCCAATTGCCATGGTGTCAGTATTCCTACTGGGGTTGATTTCAAGCTATTACAGTTTAACAACTGGTGCTCAAGTTTAAGTTTTTAACAGTTGGCTCTCTGGAGCAGGTACAAGCCAGTTCCAGCAGGACACTGCTTGTATCTGAAGCATGAGCAAAGACTTTTCCTTAGAACACTGTTTGTAGTAGTGAAAGATTGGAAGCAATGCAAATGTCCATTAATAGGGAAAGTTCTATGCAAGAGATGGTATAGCCTTACAAAGGAACACTGTGAAGACATTTAAAAGGCAAGGCAAAGTACATGTAGAATAATCTTTAAGAGATAGTGTTGAATGAAAAAAGCAAGGTGTGGGATGGTATAACACCTCCTATAGGAGCCAAGCAGGTAAAGCAAATGAGGGAACCCAGCAGGGTAGCGATAGGGAATGGTGGGGACTGTGGCAAAAGAACAGTATATACCTCATCCACTGGCAGCAGCATTTTGTTGCCAGGAATGAAGACCTATTATTCCCAAGTCCTCTCTTCTTTAAAAGGAATTGGAAATTTGGATTTTTACATGAAATTTTCCTATGCATGAAAATATTGCATGGACCTAATCAAACATATCTGCAGGCTGGACCATGCCCGAAGACTGCAGCCCCTGGCCAGCTCCTACTTGAAAGAAAAATAAAAGATGTCCAGTTTATATATATTTTTGCAAGCCACCTCCTCCAGTTTATGGGGATCTTTAGGTGAATTTTAAAAGTTCACCTCCGAAAGGCAAATTAGGAAACGGTTCCTTCTTGAACAGTGCCAAACTGGATTTTAGCTCCCGCTTGCTCCACTGGCCGGGTACTTCTGTGCATTGCACCATCAGCACAGCCTGCTGTGTTTGCCCTGTGTACACATTTGTACTGATTGTTATAAATGGACTCAAGCTAAGCGCAGGTGAGTACAGAAAACATAGACCCTATTTCTCTTTAAGCAGATTGGAGTCCCTTCTGCCACCGAGAAGCAGGGCAGAGAAAAGAGAGAGGGTTAGATCATTTGATTCTTTAAACCAGTGGCTTTCAATCCTGACCATGTATTAGAATCCCTGGGGAGTGGCTTGTGTTTTGTTTTGTTTATTTTTAAAACCTTGATGCCCAGATTGCAACCAGAGCAATTAAATAAAAATCTCTTGGGGTAGATCCAAGCACGTGCATTCTTTTAAAGCTCTGCAAGATGAAGCCATATTCAAGCATTGGTGAGAGCCACCACTTTAAACAGTTTATTTGGACACTTCAGGCTTTGCTTGGAGAAGTCAAGTGAATACCAAACCTTTCAGAGCATCACCTCCTCCCAACACTTCTGCAAGATGATCAGAAAAGGGGTGGCTTGTGGGCTGTGAAACTGAGGACAGGGGTGTCTCCCAGCTTTCTGCTGGTCTCTAGCTGGGTGTCCGTTGGGTCTCAGCCTCGGACTGTCTCCTGGCACCTGTTCAGCTGGGCCACGTGCTTTCCCCGCTGGCTGAGCCTCACCTGAGCCGGTGCAGAAGCCCTGCCTTTACCACTACCTCCACCGGACTCTGCCAAAGCTGCCCACCTGCAACTTTGCTGCAGGGACCCCTTGTCCCATTCCCCACGACCCCTTAGCGGGCAGGAGTGCTGACTGCGCTGTCTGCCCACCCTTGCCTCCGGCTGTCCTTCATCGGGGGGCCGCCTCACCTGCCACCCCTCCTCCCTGCGCCCCCCTTCTCCATGCAACAGCCACCTGCCGTCCCCATCCCAACCCACTAAGCCGGAAAACCAGGGCTCCAGGCAGCCCCTTCCTCTCTCTTCAGTGTCTTAAAGCTTTTTGCTCACTTTTCAAAACTATGTAAACAATGAATTTTCAAAACAATGTAAACACTTGCACAGTTTTTAAAACAAAAAATTTTAAATAACTGAAAAAGATGTAGTTTTTGCATACTGTAAATATTGATATTGTAAAAGAGCTTCATCACTCCTAAATTATTCCAATGAAATATCAATACCATAATAACTTGATTTGTACTATCAAATTATACCTGAACAATAGGATGAAATTTTTACTTTGTCCCCTTTGATCCTTCAACCTTCCAATTCCCCCGACAAAATTTTGTCCTAATGTGTATTACATGTTTATGCTTTAAGCTTTTTATCCATCACTCTTTTGTACTTTATGGAAATAATATGTCTGAAATTTATATATTTTTATTTTTGATTTCCTGGGACCATAAAGTGTAAACATTCAGATGTTTAAATTTTTCTTCGGGGTTGATTAAAGGAGAAGTATGTTTGCCTGTATCTCAACTTACCCTTTTCTGGGGTGCCCAGAGGTCCTGACCCCCTAGACTCTGAGCCACAGTAAAAGTCAGGAGTGCCTTTACCTTGTAAGGTTGGAGCTGCAGCAGGGCCATTGTGGGGTGCGGGTAGCAGATGAAAGCGCAAAGGGAAGTAAGGAGAGGGTGCAAGGGTGGTTCGGTGGTGGAATTCTTACCTGCCGTGCAGGAGACCCAGGTTCGATTCCCAGCCCATGCACTTCCCAAACAAACAAATGAAAAACCAAACAAACACTAAAATCAACAAATGGTGCTGCAATAAGGGGAAACTCACATGGAAAAAGAATGAAACGTGACCCTGCCATATAGCATACAAAAAAAAAAGGAAAAAAAGAGAAAAAAAAAAAGGAGTGAGGAGACAGTAAACAGACTCCCTTAAACTCTGTTCCTGGTTCCCGGGGGCACCTGTACCGGGCTACAGCTGCTCACCTGCTATCCGCCAGGGCTTCCGGGGACAGACATTCTCCAAGGATGGTCCTGGGCTTGGTGCCATACAGTGCTTTCGTTCTAGCACCAGTGTTTTTTGTTTTTTGTTTTTTTTCCTAGTTTAACATTTTTTTAAATTGTGAAATATAACATATATACAAAAAAGCAATAAATTTCAAAGTACACTGTAACACGTAGTTATAGAATAGACTTTAGAGTTTGGTATGAGCCACAGCTCCACAGTTTTAGGTTTTTCCTTCCAGTTGCTCTAAGAGACTGAAGATGAAAGAAATATCAATATAGTGATTCAGCAGTCTGCTCATTTGTTAAATCCTGTCTTCTCAGTTATAAGTCCTCCTCCTTTGATCTTTCTCCCACTCTTTAGGGGTGTTTGGGTTATGCCCATTCTAACTTTTTCATGTGGGAAAGGGCTGTTGATAATACGGGAGAGGGAGATGGAACTAGTTGATGTTCTGGAGAGGCTGGGCCCTCTGCATTTCAGGACTTATCCAGCCTAGGAACCCATCTGGAGGTTATAAGTTTTGGAGATTTACCCTAGTGCATGGAACCTTTGCAGACTCTCAGATAGAGCCCTAGGTGTTCCCTAGGTTTGGCAGGAACGGTTTTGGTTGAGGTTTGGCAAAACCAGTAGTTAGCAATATCTAGGCAGAGTTACCGTTAGGCTTAGCTTCTCTGTGCAGAAACAGGCTTCACAAGAGCAAGCCTTTAAGTTTCGTACAACCTGAGCCTCTCTTCCTTTGGTCTCACACGGTAGGTGAAGTTCTAAAATACCAACAATGTCATCCTCACCCCTGTATTCTGATTTATCTTGGTAGGACCAACATATTTCTAATATCCCCAAAATATCCCCACTGTCCACACTGCAGTTACATTTGTACAGGTATAAAGATGTCTGCGGTGCACACAAGAAACTACAAATTGTGAGTGACTCTGGCCAGAGGGTCCAGGACTTTTGTTTTTAAGTATGTAACTTTCTCTTACAGTCTGAATATTTTTCATATACAGTATGACTGCCCCGGAGAGCCCGAATTCCAGAGAAGCTAATCATTCAGTCTACCTGTGCCGAGGGCTCCTTTTGGTAGTTTTCTCATCGTAAATTCTTGGATATTTCAATTTATTTGTAGTATAATACGTTTCATCTAACGCTAAAGAGTTGTCCTATAGTGACCCTGGAACACATAATCATTGTATAATAAGCACAGCTATTTTAAGGACCCCTGACTTTAGACTCTTCCATCTCAGATCTTATCAACGATTTTCAAATATACAGATATCCCACCAACATATTTACATATATACTTTGTTTATAAATATATATGCTGTAGATAACGTTGACATTATGCTTGCAATTTAAATTACTTGTTTATTATTCATTTGACTTGCCATAGGCCATCATGGCTTCTTGGCATAAGATTATGTGTTAGAGTCATATTCATTTCTATTTTTTTGTGTGTTTGTGTTTGCATTTTGTAGTCAATACATTGGCCCTTTCTTTTTCTCAGATTATTCAAAAAAAGGTCTGAAAAGTCTGCAGGCCCCGAGCCCTGCTTGTATTACACGGGTATTTGGCTGCAAGTAACAGATAATCTAACATAGGGGAGCCAAAACCAAGGGTGTTTATTTTGCTCCCACGACGAGAAATCAAGAAATGTCAGTCCAAGGCCTGTGTAGCAGTAACTCAACAAGGTCAGAAAATTTCAGGCTCCTTCTACTTTTCTTCTGCACCATCTTTTTAAAATCAATTATTTTTCAGACCAGTCATAGGTTTACAGAAAAATCACACGGGAAGTGCAGTCCTACCCGCCACCTCCACACACGTGCGGGTTTTCTCTGTTGTTAGCATTTGGCATTAGTGGGACACATCTGTTACAATTGCTAAGCCAATATTAGTATCTTATTAGTAAAGTTCCTACTTTACATTAGGGGTTCATGCTTTGTGTTGTACGGTTCTAAGGGTTTGTCTTGTTCTGTTAATTTGCACTGTGTCGACACGTCCTGCTGCACTGCCTTTAACACGGTTGGTTGGTTGGTTTTCGTTCCAGCAAGGTGGCTGATTCACTCTCAGGCATCACCTCCATGCCCAGACAAGAAGATGGGAACGGAGAAAGGCTTGCCAGCTGCCTCTGTCCCTATTTATATTGGGAAGGAAAAAAAGAGGCTTCCCCAGGACCAGCTCAGCAGATTTGGGCTCACATAACAGCCTCATTTTCAATGAAGGAAGAGAAGTCTGGAAAATCCAGTTTTTAGCCTTCTCATCCCTCTAGACAAGGGAGAAGAGTTTTGAGAAAGGCTGTTGAGGGACCTGGAGTGGCTGCCGGGGAACAAGCTCAGGGACGGACAGGGTTAGCAGGAATGATGGCTGCTTGTGTAACCAATGAGCAACTTCCTCTTATCCAAATTCCATGCCTCCACTTAACTGGGTTGTGGAACTAAAATATTCAACAGTGTTCTATTTTCTGGTTATAAACCTTAATATTTTATTGGGAGCAAGTGATTAAACTTGAGGGTGTGAAGCACGGCCCACTGGGCCCAGCCCCAGGGTTTCAGAGTCCGTGGGCCTGGGATGGGGCCTGGGAATTTGCATTTCTAACAAGTTCCCAGGAGATGCTGTGCCCAGCGCCTGCGGAACACATTTTAAGAACGGCAGCCTGATCATCTGTCCGTAGATGTTCGTGCCATTTCCAGCCTTCTGCCTCTTCCATCAAAGCTGCGAAGCCTGACCTGTTGTCGCGGTGAGCAGAGGCGAGGGGTCGCAGGCAAAGGGGACAGCGCTCAGAGGACTCATGTGGTCACCTGGGATTTTGCTTCCAGCAAATCGTGACCTTCCAGTGCATTCTTCAGCACACTGTTCTAGCAGACCATTTGGGAAACTCCCCAACAACACATTGGGTGGGCTTTGCAGACTCCCCCTCCTGCACAGGAGGTGGGGAAGGGGATGGGCACAGAGCCTGGGACTGGGGTACCCGGGACCCCTGCTGCCCCCGACTGCCCCTTCCGGGTTCCGGGGACGCTACTCCAGCTGTCTCAGAGCGCTCACCCCTGGCCTCTCCTGGCGCGGCTGGGAGTGGGAGCTAAACCGGGTGGCCACACCACTTAGGGTGGAAACGGAGGGAATGTCTCCTTTGGGAGAGGCTGAGAATGGAAGCAGCACAGAGGCAAGGAGGGGCGGCCCACAGAGGCTTCCCGGGAGCCGGTGCTCCTCCTGGGCTGGACCCGCTGGGAGGGGTTTCTGCCACTTGTAACCGACGGAGTTCTGGCTAACCCAGGCCCGGAGGGGTTTGGTGCCACTTTAAGGAAGTGAAAGAAGGCAGAGGCCACGGGGGTGGGGGGCAAGCAGCTCGGACAGGGGCTGAGGCGGCCCGCGTGGGGCCTGGGAGACCACCACAAGCCCTTGGGATTTTGTAACTCAGTGGAAGGTGAAGCCCCTGGGCGGCGGGAAGCGTCCAAGGCCTGTGAAAATGGCTCTTCGGGGACAGAGGACATCGGAATGTGCCATTATCGCAGCCTTATCAGTGCTAGCACAGGTCCTAATTTCTATCTGTCAGGCTGAAATCCTGTAAGGGTGGCGGTTGCTAGGATGTTTGTGTCCAGATACCTGCCGGGACCTCTCCATGTCAGCACGAGCTATCAGCAAGCGGGTGGAGCTCATTCCAACCATCTCAGGGATAAAAGCTACAAGAATAAACTGATCCCATTCTTATTTTAAAAAAAAAGGAGAAAGTGGAAATATCTATGAGCATGTGTGCATGTGTGTGTTTTGATTGTCTCGACTGGAATCATTAAAGCCTTTTTCGATACCAGAAAGCTGCAAAAGTCTGAGGGCTGTGTCAGTATTGACAAAAATCAGTTTTTGATTTTTAACAGTTAACAGTTGTGGCCGTGGGGGAGCTGGATTTCTTCTTTATACACTCCTGTATTTAGTTTTATTTTTTTAGGCATGTAGAACCTTAAGAATTCGTGAAGAATTAATATACTAACTTCTGGAAAAGAATCATGGCGATACCTACAGAAATTTTAAAAATGCATATTTCCCTTTTATTTGTTTTTTCCCCCCTTTTCTTTCTTAGCATTTCAAAATCATAGGAAGAATTCTATCCTATGGAAGGAAGGTCAGCACATTTTCTCCGTGAAGGGTGAGGGGTACATGTTTTTAAGCTTTGAGGGTGGTTTGAATTATGGACTCGGGAAAACCAAGCTCTGGATCTTAATCCGCTCCTGTGGGTGTAGACGTTAAGATGTTACGTTTCGCTAAGGTGTGGCCACCTGCATGGGGATGGGCCTTACACCTGTGCCTGGAGGGTTTGTAGAGGGGCCACCTGAGAGGCGCGGATGCTTGAGGTTCAACCTGCTCAGAGCCACGCGGCGGCAGAGGGGAGGACTCAAGGCTCGCTGGCAGCAGCAGCAGCCCCCGTCTTCAGGAGGAGGCATCGTCCTGCTCACACCTCCATCCTGGACTTCTCTGAGCCTCAAAACCAGGAGCCAATAAATTCCTGTCGTTAAGCCAGCCCATTGCATGGTATTTGTTTTAGCAACCCAGAAAGTAAGATAAGGGCCATCGGTCTCTGTGTCCAGAACCCAGCTCTGCTGAAAGAGCCAGAGAGCAGGCACAGACAATGGTCAAACGAATGAGCACGGTTGGGTTCCAGTAAAACTTTATTTACAAAAGCAGGTGCCAGGCCAGATTTGTTCCCTAGGGCTTCAGCTCACTGAGCCCTGCTACAGAAAAGAGAACATGACAGAACTGCGTGAAGCAGGAAGAAAAGCCCCCCCAACCTGGTTTAACATAAACATTCACCATTAGTTCACCAGTGGAATGGCTGATAAATTGTAGTACCGTTTACTCTATGACATTGTACATAAATATTAAACACCCACACCAATCTCTCCCTACTGACCTGGGTGAACAACCACAAGGCATTGGGTGAAACAGAGAGATCTGCAGAGCGACACAAACCCCACGTAGAGCCGTTTTCCAACAGCCAGGGCATTCAAGTGCCCCGGAGGCCACCCGCTGTGGATGGAACAGACGCCCCAGTCCCACCAGAGATGAAGCCTGGCCACGTGGCTTGCTTTGGCCAATGGCATGTTAGAAAATGTCACATGAGCACAGCATGTCCTTGTGCAGTGTGACGTGCCTCTGGAGGGTCTGAGAACAGCTCTAAGCAGGCAGTGGTCCACGGAGGAGGGACATACGGTGCAGACTCAGCCCAGCAGCCTGCGGACGAAAGCTGAGCTGCATGGCCGAGCCCAGCCTGAGCCTGCAGACCCCAAGCACGGGAACAAATGCTCATTAATGTCACCAGTGACATTTTGAGGTCATTTGCTATGCAGCATTAATACAGCAAATGAGAACTGATATAGCATGATTGTGAATAGACACCTGTTGGGTTTCTCCCTCTATATCTTTTTACTCTCATTCTGATAATAAAATCTCGACTTTCCTATGGGGAATCACCCTTCCGCACCCTCAGTCCATGTGGAGTGCCTGGGGTGGCCAGGTCCTTGACTCAAGGGTGGGCATACAGGCCAGCGGTGCGCTGGAGGAGGCTAGGCCAGGTGCTGGAGCAGGTTAGACCAGGTGCTGGAGCAGGTTAGACCAGATGCTGGAGCAGGTTAGGTCAGGTGCTGGAGCTGGTTAGACCAGGTGCTGGAGCAGGCCAGACCAGGTACTGGAGCAGGCCAGACCAGATGCTGGAGCAGGTTAGGTCAGGTACTGGAGCTGGTTAGACCAGGTGCTGGAGCAGGCCAGACCAGGTGCTGGAGTAGGCTAGGCCAGGTGCTGCTGGAGGAGGCTAGGCCAGGTGCTGGAGCAGGTTAGACCAGGTACTGGAGCAGGTTAGACCAGGTGCTGGAGCTGGCCAAACCAGGTGCTAGAGCTGGTTAGACTAGGTGCTGGAGCAGGCTAGACCAGGTGCTAGAGCTGGTTAGACCAGGTGCTGGAGCAGGCCAGACCAGGTGCTAGAGCTGGTTAGACCAGGTGCTGGAGCAGGCCAGACCAGATGCTGGAGCTGGTTAGACCAGGTGCTGGAGCAGGCCAGACCAGGTGCTAGAGCTGGTTAGACCAGGTGCTGGAGCAGGCCAGACCAGATGCTGGAGCAGGCCAGACCAGATGCTGGAGCAGGTTAGATCAGGTGCTGGAGCTGGTTAGACCAGGTGCTGGAGCAAATCAGACCAGGTACTGGAGCAGGCCAGACCAGGTGCTGGAGTAGGCTAGGCCAGGTGCTGGAGCAGGTTAGACCAGGTGCTGGAGTAGGTTAGACCAGATGCTGGAGCAGGCTAGACCAGGTGCTAGAGCTGGTTAGACCAGGTGCCGGAGCAGGTTAGACCAGATGCTGGAGCAGGCTAGACCAGGTGCTAGAGCTGGTTAGACCAGGTGCCGGAGCAGGTTAGACCAGGTGCTGGAGCAGGTTAGACCAGGTGCTGGAGCAAATCAGACCAGGTACTGGAGCAGGCCAGACCAGGTGCTGGAGTAGGCTAGGCCAGGTGCTGGAGCAGGTTAGACCAGGTGCTGGAGTAGGTTAGACCAGATGCTGGAGCAGGCTAGACCAGGTGCTAGAGCTGGTTAGACCAGCTGCCGGAGCAGGTTAGACCAGGTGCTGGAGCAGGCTAGACCAGGTGCCGGAGCAGGCCAGACCAGGTGCCAGGGCAGGCCAGACCAGGTACTGCAACAGGTCAGACCAGGTGCACAAGAGCTGTTGGTAAAACTCACAGCAATTTTGCAAGCCAGTTGAAGCCATGTTGGATACTGGAAATCACCCACAGTGTAGTACTTAACAGCACAGAAATTGGCAAACGCTACACATCAAAGGTTTTATTTTCCCAAAAAGTCAGTTGTTAAACCTTTATCAGCACAACACTGCATGTGACCCAGGTCTGGTCGATGAGGGACGTGTCTTCCTGGCTGGGCACATGACTCGGATCAGGCCATGAGACTCAGCTCAGGTATTAAGAAATAACCGTTCTGTCCCCGTCAGGGTTCCTCGACTAGTTGGATTAACCGTAGAGCTGCCACAAGCCACCTGTGAGGAATAAAGCCAATGGAGTGTCAAGAAAAACTAAAAGCTGAGTTGGACCCTTTATCCGAGGCTGTTGATGGAGCACTGCCTGGAACTAGCGTTTCCCCTGTGTTTTCAGTTGGCCCCTGTACTCATGCCAATGTATGCTTTCAGTTTGGAGCACATGCTGTTGGTGCCCCATTCCAAATGCCTCTGGCCCACTGCTGGGGTGGCAGCTCTAGCCTGCTGTCACCTTCCCATCTCAAGCACACCTGTCCTTTAGCCTGAGGGCTCTCTCCTGCACAGGCCCCGTCAGCCAATGGGACCAGGAGCCCCTGGGTGACCATCAGCTCCCCGGCCCCTTAGAGGGACAACCCTGAGGCATGCATTTTCCCCCTACCTGCAGCAAGAAGGAGTTCGAGAAATACATCCGTTATTCCCTACCTTCTGCAGGTAAACAAATACCTCTGGGATTTTTTCAGACTGCAAAAAGGCTCTCGAACCCAGATGCATGCCAGACTTTAAGGCTTTGTGTCCCCCCCAAGCCCTGGAGTATTGGGCAAGAAATGTCCAACCTGGGGAGGATACTGTATCATGGTTGACTTGTCCAGGAGCAAATTGAGGCTGAAAATAGCAAACTAAAGTTAGCCGAGATGTTCCGCCTCTTGGCCTCCTTCAGGAACATCCTGTCCAGAGGAAAGGATATTTAAGGAGAGAGGAAACAGCATGAGTTCAGCTCAGCCAAGCAGCACAGGAAGAGCATCTCAAACCTCAGTGTGGCTCAGGTCCGTGTTTCCAACAGAGACGGCAGGACAAACAGGACGAACTGCCTACTGTGCGTTGGTGTTTCACGTAGTATTCTCTTCTTGAACCTTCTCCTTTATATCCTGAATTTCCCTTCCACTTGTGCTTGCCTTCATTTTCTATTATCCCCCTATCATGATAAGGAAATGAAGCATCAATGGGTCAAGTCTGAAGAGTGGTCGAGCTGGATTTGAACCAGAAGCTTTCTATCCTCCAAGCTGGCAAGCATACAGTAGGTGATCAATAATTGTTAGTGTATAGATACATGAAGAAAGTCCCAATTTATAGGAAAGGAGTCGAAATCTACAAGGATTCTCAACCACAAGGAATTTTTCTCAGCTCCCATCTGCAGCAAAAAACATACTAATAGCTAAATACTAAAATTTAATCCAGCAACATAAATAACCAGGTAGTATGTTTATCTCCATTTTACAGAGAGGGAAATTGAGATTCAGGAAAGCTAATTCCCCCACTCGTCTACAAGCACTACAATGTTTTGTCATGTTCATGACTCCATACTTTGAGCCTGAGACATAGCAAGTGCTCAGTAAACAGCTCAGAATGCTTGCTCAAGCTTCCCCCAGTTCATTCTGCTACTAATTAGTAGGGAGTTATCATTTGAACCCAGTTCTCACTGATTGCAAAGATCGACTCCAGGCTATTGGTTGCTAAGCAATAATAATATGATTATGGAGATAGCCTACATAAACTGGTCATATCTAAGAAGCACACTTGTTTAAAGTATTTTGCTAAAGGATATGGATTTGAGGTTTGTATTAGTCAGGAGTCTCACGTGCAGTCTATAAGCCCAGCTTGAACTAACTTAAGCAAAAGATTTGGGGGATATCAGGCATAGTTTAACCCAGGGGCTCCATCAAAGTCATCAGCATTCAGTTTCTCAGTCATCTCTTAGTTGTCTTCCATGATGGTTCCAGGATTTCTTCCCTCCAGCATTGCAATTCCAGTGGAAAGAGAAAAATCCCTTTGAAAATAGTCCCAAGAAAAGTCCTGGCAGGGCTCACTGGCTGAGCCTGCATCACACTTCCAGCTCAAAGCCAATTACTCTGGCTGAGAAAATGTGACACCCTCGTGGGTCCAGCCTGGTCACACGGCTGCTGCCAAGTCCCAGTGATGGGGCCTCCCCAAACCACATGGACTACGAGGGGAGAAGGGCTGAACACCTGGGTGCTGTTACCTGAAGAGGGGAAAATAGGTGCTAGGCAAACAAAAAGAGCAAACGAGGATTTGATCCCTTGTCAGCCAGCTTCCGAATTACTGTAACCGGTCACCAAAATGGGTGTCAAAAGAAAATGTTGATGAGATCAGTGCAGAGCTGTTCTTTCAATTGAAAGAAGTAATAAACTCACTGAACGTCAGTCCTGGAGAGAGCCTGGATGAGAAAACAGAGACCCAACATCTCTGCTTAAATAACACCTTCTCAGAGAGGTCTTCTCCACTACCTCATCTAAAATAGCCCCCCCTCATCCATCACTGTGTACCCTTCATCTGCATTAGTTTTCTTTTGGCATTCACCCCTGTTAAAAGAGGTCACACCATGAACTCCATTCAAAAAATAAAGCAAATAACTGTCAAAGATTTTATTTAACCCATGAATTAATAAGGGACCCAGTAAGACTAATTCTGATTCAAAGGAGAATTCAAAGACAACGTAGAGACAGTCAGGAATTGAAATGAAATTGCTAACAGATGCAGCACGGGACTAACAGCCACGGGACATACAACATGGTGTTTGGAATCATCTCTTCAGAGGGCAGAAATTCATTGCATTTCCACTGAATGTGGACAAAACTCATTTGCATCTCTATGAGCAAGAATCATTTGCATTACTCTCACTTTCCCCAAATTACAGAACTGTAGAATAGTTGAGTCAAAGACAAAGGCACAGACTCAGATAACCTGGAAGGGTCCTCTCAACAACACCCAGCATTTCCAAAGGACGCGCAGTAATTTTTTTTCCTGAAGACTTTTTCCTGATACCATTAGCTGACATCACTTTATAGATCTATGTATTTATTGTCTAACTCTCCAACTCGAACGTGAGCGCCACAAAAGGGGGCACTTCGTCTCGCTGTCTCACCCCGTGTCTCTCGTACCTGGAATAGCTCCACGTAGGTGCACAATAAATAATTCAGTGAACAAACACGTTGGAACCCATGTCACTTTACAGCTCATGCAAAGTTCCTTCCAATTCACTATCTCTATGTTCAGTTCATTCTTGAAATGGAAGGGATCTCCTTTTCTGTAGTTCACTGGCATATCCTACTCTCTTCTTACCATCCTGGAAATCCGAGGAAACTGAAGGAATGCTCAGTTTCCTTTTTCCCTCCTGTGAAACTCTCATTTTCAGTCCATGAAGTGAGAAGTAGCTGCCTCACTTGCCAACCCTTGGAGTAGCCACGTGACCAGGCTTGGCCAATCAGCACATTCTACCAACCTGGCCACAGTATTAATTCAGGGGATGGTCAGGAGTCTTTAAGTTGCAAATAATAGAAATTCAACTCAACTGGCTTAAGGATAAGAGAGAGTTCTTTGGCTCATGCTTGGAAAGTCCAGGTGAGGGTCTGGCTTCAGGCATAGCTGAAACCAGGAGCTCACTGTTATTAGTCGTTTGTCTTCTCCACTACTGGGTCCTGATTTCCTCTGTTTTGGTTTCTTTCAAAGCCAGATCCTTTCCTCTTGGGGGTCTGTGTAAACTCCAACTTCATGTTCAATTGGGTAACCTAGCAAAGAGAGACTCTCAATGCCATTAGTTCCAACAAAAGGCTGAGACTGAATCTCAAAGGCTCTGATTGGCCAATTCTGGCCAGGAGCACATCCCCTGAATTAATACTGTGGCCAGGTTGGTAGAATGTGCTGATTGGCCAAGCCTGGTCACGTGGCTACTCCAAGGGTTGGCGAGTGAGGCAGCTACTTCTCACTTCATGGACTGAAAAAGAGAGTTTCACAGGAGGGAAAAAGGGTCCTGCTGTGACCAGAAGAAGAGGGAAAATGGATGTTGGGCAGGCAGAACCAACTGCTGCCCTCTACACCTGACTCTGGGGCTTTGGGGCTTTATTCTTGACAAGACCGGTGATGCTTTATCTAAAAAGAAAAAATCGAATATTTTAATATTCAGTACAATAGCCGCTTCCCCTCTGCCCCTCCATCTAGCGCGCGCGTGCACACACGCACACACATCACAGAGCGGAGACTAGAATTTTAAGAAAACAATGCATATTAATACTGTCATTCCTATTACAATTTCTAAACAGGGCGCAATGAATTCTGTGACATTGCTTTTAATGTCTGCCTTGGAGGCACGTGTATAAACCAGTCTCACTGCAGTTCTCTTTCCTAGATCCAAATGACTGGCTTTGGAGTACAGATGCCATCCTTCTCCCCTGCCCTCTTTGCTTTGGTTAGGACATTATATATAGCATTGACTCTTCCCCACAATGACAATTACATAGCAATTATGTATTCATTTTGGCAGGGACAGGGTGGGGACACAGGGAAGTGGAAATAAAAAATATGATAGTGACGTGAAACGTGGATGTTGTTAAATGTTAACAACTGTGGTTCAAACTAGAGGTGACAAGCAAAGACCTTGAATGAGACACACCTGTGTCTGAAACACAGGGAGGGCGCTGATGAGCATGGCCTTGGGCTGGCCCCTTGACTTTGAGCATCTGTCTCCTCATCTGTGAATCTCGGTAAGTTGGGTTTTTTTCCCTCCAGCTTCTCAGCATGAAGATTAAATGAGATGCTGAATGAAAAGCACAGAACCTGGCACATAGCATGCATTAAATATATTTTGGCTTTTTAAATTTAATAGAAAGCACATTCACACAGTTAAAAAAAAAGTAAGATAAAAAAATATATTGAGAAAACTATGTGCCACCCGTTCCTGTCTACCCACTCATCCTTCTCCACTCCTTTCACACTACTCACTATTGGTAAATACTTTCACCAGTCTTGTGCATACCGCCTTTATTTCTTTAAGCAAATGCAAACATATAGCTGCCTTATACAAAAGGGAGCATCCTATATAAATTGTTTCTGCATCTTGCCTTTCATGTAACATTGTATCCTTGAGATCTTTTCAGTTCCTTATTGCTCCCTTGTATCCACGTGTAGCTGTATGGATCCATGTAAATGAAGACCTGAATTGTTGCCACATTGAAAACTTGCCTCGTCCATCCGCACTTTCTTTTGTATGTGTACAGGTGGTTGTAATATAAACACCTTGAACTGCGAGGTCAAAAGGAAGATCACAGCCCGTGGACTGGTCAGTTATTGCCACAGTGGCTGTGTCACTTTGTCCCAGCAATGTACGAGGATCTGTTTTCCTGCAGCTCCACCAGCATGGAATGTCTGGAAGATGAGAGATGGTTATCATTCTGGCTATTGTTTATTATTGTTGTGGCCATGTTGTTTGTACAAAAAGATCCTTTTTGGCATAGTTCATCTTTAGTTATAAGCAAAGTCATCTCCAAATTTATTTTTACAGGGCACCTCAGAACAAGAACAGGCTGTGATGAAAATGAAGCAATCAGAGAACAAGAAATAGTTCTTGGAAATTAAAAATAGGGTTGATGAAAAAAATGATATCAATGAATACACTGGAAAATAGGATAAACATGGCTGAAGATCAAATTAGTGTTTGAGAATATCCGGGCAAGGAAATCCTTCAGATTATGGTATTTTTGAGCAAATGTGCTTTCCAAATTTGAAATATTTTGTTGGGAACAGAGACCATCAGGAGATAGAAATAGGGTAATTTTGGGTAATTGGAGCTGAAGGGATACAGACTGTGCAACAGGACTGAATACAAAAACTCAGAAATGGACAGCACAATACTACCTAACTGTAATACAATTATGTTAAAACACTGAATAAAGCTGCATGTGAAAATGATAGAGGGAGGAGGGCTGGGGGCATAAATGGAATCAGAAAGAAAGATAGATGTTAAAGATTGAGATGGTATAATCTAGGAATGCCTAGAGTGTATAATAATAGTGACTAAATGTACAAATTTTAAAAATGCTTTTCCATGAGGAAGAACAAAGGAATGTCATTATTGCAGGGTGCTGAAAATAGATGGTAATTAATATTTTAAAATGTCACCTTATATGTGAGACTAAAGCGAAAAATGTTTATGTGGTACAAAATTTATATTTTGACTATATAAAATATAAGGTCCCAGGGGTGTGGACCTTCCTGGCAACATGGGACAGAGATCCTAGAATGAGCTGAGACTCAGCATCAAGGGATTGAGAAAAACCCTAGAATGAGCTGAGATTTAGCATCAAGGGATTGAGAAAACCTTCTCATCCAAAAGGGGGAAGAGGGAAATGAGACAAAGTGTCAATGGCTGAGAGATTCCAAACAGAGTCGAGAGGTTATCCTGGAGGTTATTCTTACGCATTAAGTAGATATCACCTTGTTATTCAAGATGCAATGGCGAGGCTGGAGGGAACTGCCTGAAAATATAGAGCTGTGTTCCAGTAGCCATGTTTCTTGAGGATGATTGAATAATGATATAGCTTTCACAATGTGACTGTGTGATTGTGAAAACCTTGTGTCTGGTGCTCCTTTTATCTACCTTGTCAACAAATGAGTAGAACATATGGAATAAAAATAATTAATAGGGGGAACAAATACTAAAATTAATTTAGTTTGAAATGCTCGTGATTAATGAAAGCAAAGGATAAGAGGTATGGTGGTATAATCTTTTTTTTCTTTTCTGTTTTCATTTTATTTCTTTTTCTATTGTCTTTTTATTTCTTTTTCTGAATTGATGCAAATGTTCTAAGAAATGATGAATATGCAACGAAGTGATGATATTGTGAATTACTGATTATATATGTTAGTGTTTTATTTGGTTTGTTAAATTTTTTTCATTAATAAATGAATTTAAAAAGAAAAAAAAGTGCTTTCCATATCAAATAGGCATAATCCTTCTGGCAAAAATGAATTCAAGATGTATACCAGAGAAATGAAATGGAAACCAAAACAAACAGAAGACATGGTATGCGAGAGATGTGTAACCAACCTAAGAATGTACAGCCTATGGGCAGCATGCCCACGAAGACATAAGAACAGGAAGTTAGAACACATGCACGGTGGTTCCATGGGAGAAGCTTGGCTTCCATGAGGGAGACCCGGACTCGATTCCTGGACCATGCACCCCCCAAAAAAATTTTTTTGAAAAAAAATCATGGTGCTGAATACACAACTTTGTGATGATATTGTGAGCCATTGATTGTACACTACGTATGGAACGTATATGTGTGAAGATGTCTCAATAAAAATATTTTTTAGAGTGTCACGGTGGCTCAGTGACAGAGTTCTTGCCCGCCATGCTGGAGACCCAGGTTCAATTCCCCGTGCCTGCTCATGTTAAAATACACACACACACACACACACACACACACACATGTATTTTTAAGTTAGAACATGAAGTCAAGAGGCTCTGTGAAAAATGCCATAAAGAACAAAGATTTTTTTCACACAAATGATGATTAAAAGCCTAGCTTTTCAAAAGCCAAAGGTAAAGAAATCTATCTCTTCTGTTAACAAGCTTAGTGCCTTGTTAATCAAAACAGAAACCACTTTGAATATTTTAAGCAGAGGGCATTAGGTGCAGGGAACTGTTTGCCCAGGTGATGGGATAGCTGTGAGGGGGTCAGGAGGCAGTGAGAGGATGGCAACAGCATTAACTGGTAAATGTTGAATAACTGGATCTCTGAAAGGAAGTCCTGCTTTGTCACACTTGCCGATTTCAGGGTGTAAGTACTCCCAGCATGGCCAATTTCTGGCTTTAAGGTGATGTCACTGATCACAGAGTTGGAAGAGAAGAGCACAATCGCTTTCCGCGAGCACGCGCCCTGCAGAAAGGCACCGTAGCACCTGGAACTATCCGAGAAGGCGTTCCAGAGTCCTGGGTAAAGGTCACTTGACAGAAGCTGAAACCATGGGGGAAATTCCATGTCCTTTTCTGTTGGTCCAATACATAGCTATTCTGCCATGGGAAATATTTATATAATCATATTATTGTAGATGTTGTTTATTCAAATTTTAGAATCAACAACTATCCCAACATGATCTTTTTGAGCACCCTAGAATGTATCAGGCAGGCAACTATTCTAGGTACTGGGAATAAAAGTGAACAAAATAAAATTCCTACATTAACACGCCACAACTTATTTATCCATTCACCAACTGGTGGATATTTGGATTATTTATGTTTAGGGGCTATGATGAAAAGAGCTGCTATGAACATCTTTGCATGAGTCTATGTAAGCGTATGTCCTCATTTATCAAGGGGACACACTTAGGATCAGAATGCTAGAGGTGTATTTAACTTTATGAGAAACCACCAAAGAGTTTTTTAAAGTGGCTGTATGGTCTTATGCCCCCACCAGAAATATATGAGAATTCTAACGCTCCGCATCATCACCATTTCTTAGTCTTGTCAGTCCTTTATTTTTTAAGTTATCAGGTTTATTGAGGTCTAATTTGCATAGAGTAAAATTCACCCTTATAGTTTTATGAATTTTAACAAATGCATATGATCATGTGCCCACCACTACAATTGCAATACAAAACATCCAGGGTTGGATAACTATAAGTTTAATTTTATAAGAAACTGCCCAACTGTTTTCCAAAGTGGCTGTACCATTTTACATTTCCACCAGCAATGTGCGCATTCCAGTTGCTTCGAGTCTGCTGCACCACTTGGTAATATCAGATTTATTGAAGTCATTCTAATACGTAATAATGGAATTTAATGATGACTTTAATTTACATTTCCCTGAAGATTAACGATGTTGAGCATCTTTGCATGAACTTGTTGGAAATTCATATATCTATTTCTATGAAGTGTCTGTTCAAATCTTTTATCCAATTGTCTTTGGTTAAGTTGTTTTTCTTCTTGCTATTAAATTGTAAGAGTTGTTCATTTATTCTAGATACAATTCCTTTGTCAGATATATATATTATGGATATTTTCTCCAAGTCTGGGGCTTGCCTTTTCATTTTGTTTTCTTAGGGGGGGCAGGGAGGTGATTCATTTTCATTTTCTTTCCTAGTCATCTTGACAACAATATAATTTATCTATTCTATGTACTTGCAAATCCTAAATTTTTGTAATCGAGTAATATGATGCTTATTAAATTTTTTCTTATTGAGATAAAATTTGCAATAAGATAAAATTCACTATTTTAATGTTTTTCAAGGGTACAATTCAGTGGCCTTTTCATTTTCCTAAGAATGAATTTTGAAGAGCAGAAATGTCTTAATTTTAATTAAGTCCAGTTCATCAATTTTTCCTTTTATAGTTAGTGCTTTTGATGTCCTAAGAAATCTCTGCCTAACCCAAGTGGATGCTATACTTTCTTCTAAAATTTTGTCATTTTACCTGTTATGTTTAGGCTTGTGATTCATCTTGATTTCAATTTTCACATAAGGAGTGAGGTAGGAGCAAGTTATTGTTTTCAATATGGATAGCCAATTGTTTCAGTAACATCTGTTGAAAAAAAAACTTCCTTTTTTCCATTGAGTTACCTTGGTGCCTTGTTGAAAATTACTGGGCCAAACGTGTGTGGATCTAAATTGAGCACTATTCTTTTCCATTCATCTATTTGTCCATCCTACTTCTTTCACCCTTTGAAGCACGCAAACGGGCCCTGGCTATCCTGTCACGCAACAGTCCTTGTCATATGATCATTTTCTGGATCTACTCCGGGAATACTGTGCTATTCAAGACCCAATCCCTTCCCTTTTGTCATGGTCAGGTTCATGTGTCAACTTGGCCAAGTGGTGGTACCTGTTTGTCTGGTTGGGCAAGTGCTGGCCTGTCTGTTGCCATGAGGACAGTTTATAGAATTAAATCATGATCACGTCAGCTGCATCCACAGCTGATTCCATTTGTAATCAGCCAAGGGGAGTGTCTTCTGCAATGAGTGATGCTTAATCTAATCACTGGAAGCCTTTTAAGGAGGATTCAGAAGAGACAGGCTCTCTTCCTGCTTCGGCTGGTGAGCCTCTCCTGTGGAGTTCGTCCAGACCCTCCATCGGAATCGTTGGCTTCACTGCCTGCCCTGTGGATTTTGGACTCTGTGTTCCTGTGGTCATGTGAGATACTTTTCTAAATTTTTTATTTGTGAGTGTTCCTTGTTGATTCTGTTTCTCTAGAGAACCTTAACTAATATATCTTGGTACCAAGAGAGGTTCTTAAGAAACAGAATCTTAAAAATGGGTATTTATGAATGGTTTTCTATTCTGACTGGACTCAAAGGCTCTAAGGACTCTGATTCCCATAATCAGAATGACACTCCCAATTCATGGAGTGAGTTAGGAAAAGAGATAGTCAAAGTATCACCATTCAATTCTCCTAATGCTTTGCTTGAACGAAGCCAGTCTCTGGAGGATAAGGTTTTTGATACCTTTACAGGGTTTTGTGAAAATAAGAGGTATAGAGATGTTGGCTAGTTGTTATTAGATACACTGGCTACATTAAGGAGTGAAAGGGATGGGCTTAAGGTTTCAAACAAGAAAATTAAGTGCTGTCTGACAGATGTAGAAGCTTCTATGAGTATCCTGAAGGAAAATCTTATTTCCTGTAGTTGTAGACCTGAGATCTCTGAAAATCAGACTCAGAATCTTATTGTTAGAGTATCAACTTTAAAACATAACCTGAAATCTCAATGTTGCATGGTGTCTGCTGTTAAAGTGAGGGCATTGATTGGAAAGGAGTGGGACTCTGAAAAATGGGATGGTGACATATGGATTGATAATGATGTTGGGGGTTAGGTTGAAACCCTAGATCATGCTGAGTCTTCTCCAGATAACCCTGTAATAATCTGCCCTGAGGACATAACCACCCCACCTCCAGCCTGCCTTGAGGAGTTGGCCACCCAACCTCCTCCTGAAAGGATTAGCCCTAGAGTGATTAATCCTGTTTCAAAAGATGAAACTGCAAATGAAGGCCCTGAGGCAATGGTTTGGAAGATATTTCTAATTCCTTTCATGACCCACCCCCATGATCCCTCATTACTTCCAGACCTATAACTTGACTCAAGTCCCAACAGGCCCCTAAAGGTGAGGCACAAAGTATCACACATGAGGAGGTACGTTATACTCCAAAAGAACTGTGTGAGTTTTCCAATTTATACAGACAGAAATCAGGGGAATATGTGTAAGAATGGATTTTAAGAGTGTGGGATAATGGTGGGAGGAATATAAGGCTGGATCAGGCTGAATTTATTGATATGGACCCACTAAGCATAGATTCTGCATTCATTGTTATAGCTCGAGTGGTTAGAAAAGGTGTTAATAGTTTGTTTGGATGGTTGGTTGAAACATGGATCAAAAGGTGGCCGACGTTACCTGAGGTTGAAATGACAGAACTGCCCTGGTATAATGTAGATGAGGGAATCCAGAGGCTTAGAGAGATTGGAATGTTAGAGTGGATTTATCATGCAAAGCCTGCTCTTACACCCCAGGAATGTCCAGAGGATGCACCTTTTACCAGAACAGTGAGAAATAAATTTGTAAGACTAGCACCATCATCCCTGAAGTGCTCTGTGGTTGCACACAATGGGGATGATGGGATACCGAGTTGGCAGAAGCCAGGTGGCAGCACTTAATCACCAAAGACAGGGTAGATGTGGCTATTATAATAGACAGTAAACTCAAAGCAGGCATCAAAATTACATGGCATACAGAGATTTGTGGCATTGGCTACTAAATCATGGGGTGCCTAGAAATACAATAGAAGGGCAGTCTACTAAATTCTTGTTCGAGCTGTATGAACAAAAGAGTTCTAGGTCGAGTGAACAGAAGTCTAACTGGCATTACGAAAACACAGAGTCACGGCCCCTTAATCAATTTCCAGACTTGAAATAGTTTACAGACCCTGAGCCCCTTGAATGAAGGGGAGGCCAGGTCCCTTTGGGGGAGAAACCTGTTACACTGCCACAAATTTATACTGTTAATCTTCCTCTAAGTCTTCCCCAAGGAGACCGACGGACTTTTACCAGGGTAACTGTGCATTGGGGAAAAGGAAATGATCAGATATTTCGGGGATTATTAGACACTGGTTCTGAAGTGACATTAATTCCAGGGAACCCAAAACGTCACTCTGGACCATCAGTCAGAGTGGGGGCTTATGGAGGCCAGGTGATCAATGGAGTTTTAGCTCAGATCCGTCTCACAGTGGGCCCAGTGGGCCCCCAGACCCATCCTGTAGTTATTTCCCCAGTTCCAGAATGTATAATTGGTATAGACATACTGAGCAACTGGCAGAATCCCCACATTGGCTCTCTGACTCGTGCAGTGAGGGCTATTATGGTGGGAAAGGCCAAGTAGAAGCCACTAGAACTGCCCCTACCTAGCAAAATAGTAAATCAGAGGCAATACCAGATTCCTGGAGGGATTGCAGAGATTACTGCCACTCTTGGGACTTGAGGGATGCAGGGGTGGTGATTCCCACCACATCCCCATTAAACTGTCCTATTTGGCCTGTGCAGAAAACAGATGGGTCTTGGAGGATGACAGTGGATTATTGTAAGCTCAACCAGGTGGTAACTCCAATTGTAGTCGCTATTCTGGATGTTGTATCATTGCTTGAGCAAATCAATACATCTCCTGGTACCTGGTATGCAGCTATTGATCTGGCAAATGCTTTTTTCTTAATATCTGTTAGTAAGGACCACCAGAAACAGTTTGCTTTCAGCTGGCAAGGTCAGTAATATACTTTCACTGTCCTACCTCAGGGCTATATCAACTCTTCAGCCCTATGTCATAATCTTGTCTGCAGGGACCTTGATCATTTCTCCCTCCCACAAGACCTCACATTGGTCCATTATATTGATAATATCATGTTGATTGGACCTAGTGAGCAATAAATAGCAACTACTCTAGACTTACTGGTAAGGCATTTGCGTGTCAGAGGACGGGAAATAAATCCATCAAAAATACAGGGGCCTTCCACCTCAGTGAAATTTCTAGGTGTCCAGTGGTGTGGGGCATGTTGAGATATCCCTTCTAGGGTGAAGGATAAGTTGCTGCATCTGGCCCCTCCCATGACCAAAAAAGAGGCACAACGCCTAGTTGGTCTCTTTGGATTTTGGGGACAACATATTCCTCATTTGGGTGTTCTACTCCAACCCATTTATCAAGTAACAAGAAAAGCTGCTAATTTTGAGTGGGGACCTGAACAAGAGGAGGTTCTGTGACAGGTCCAGGCTGCTGTGCAAGCTGCGCTGCCACTTGGGCCATATGGTCCAGCAGATCCAATGGTGCTGGAAGTGTCAGTGGCAAATAGTGATGCTGCCTGGAGCCTTTGGCAGGCCCTTATAGGAGAATCACAGCGCAGACCCTTAGGATTTTATCTGCTGCAGATAACTACTTTCCTTTTGAGAAACACCTTTTGGCCTGCTACTGGGCCTTAGTAGAGACTGAACGCTTAACCATGGGCCACCAAGTTACCATGAGACCTGAGTTGCCTATCATGAGCTGGGTGTTGTCTGACCCACCAAGCCATAAATTTGGGCGTGCACAGCAGCACTCTATTGTAAAATGGAAATGGTATATACGAGATAGAGCCAGAGCAGGTCCTGAAGGCACAAGTAAGTTACATGAAGAAGTGGCACAAATGCCCATGGTTTCCACTCCTGCTGCCACATTACCTTCTCTTTCCCAGACCAGAGCTATGGCCTCTTGGGGAGTTCCTTACAGTGAATTGACTGAGGAAGAGAAAACTCGGGCCTGGTTTACAGATGGTTCAGCACGATATGCAGGTACCACCCGAAAGTGGACAGCTGCAGCATTACAACCCCTTTCTGGGGTGTCCTTGAAGGACAGTGGTGAGGGGAAATCCTCCCAGTGGGTAGAACTTCGAGCAGTGCACCTGGTTGTTCATTTTGCTTGGAAGGAAAACTGGCCAGAGGTGCGTTTGTATACTGACTCATGGGCTGTTGCTAATGGTTTGGCTGGATGGTCAGGGACTTGGAAAGACCATAATTGGAAAATTGGTGACAAAGAGGTCTGGGGAAGAAGTATGTGGATAGACCTTTCTGAGTAGGCTAAAAACATGAAGATATTTGTGTCCCATGTGAATGCACACCAGAGGGTGACTTCAGCAGAGGAAGGTTTTAATAATCAAGTGGATAAGATGACCCGCTCTGTAGATACCAGTCAGCCTCTTTCCCCAGTGACTCCTGTTATTGCCCAATGGGCTCATGAACAAAGTGGTCATAGTGGTAGGGATGGAGGTTATGCATGGGCTCAGCAACATGGACTTCCACTCACCAAGGCTGACCTGGCTACAGCCACTGCTGAGAGCCCAATCTGCCAGCAGCAGAGACCCACACTCAGCCCCCGATATGGCACCATTCCCCGAGGTGACCAGCCGGCTACATGGTGGCAGGTTGATTACATTGGACCACTCCCTTCATGGAAGGGGCAGTGATTTGTTCTAACTGGAATAGACACATACTCTGGATATGGGTTTGCTTTCCCTGCACGCAATGCTTCTGCCAAAACTACCATCTGTGGGCTTGCAGAATGCCTTATCCATCGTCATGGTCTTCCACATAGCATTGCTTCGGATCAAGGAACACACTTCACAGCAAATGAAGTGTGGGAATGGGCACATGCTCATGAAATTCTCTGGTCTTACCATCTTCCCCATCATCCAGAAGCAGCTGGATTGATAGAACAGTGGAATGGCCTTTTGAAAACTCAATTATGGTGCCAGCTAGGTGGCAAAAACTTGAAAGGCTGGGGTAATGTTCTCCAGGAAGCTGTGTATGCTCTGAATCAGCATCTGCTGTATGGTGCTGTTTCTCCCATAACCAGGATCCATGGGTCCAGGAACCAAGGGGTGGAAATGGGTGTGGTGCCACTCACTATTACTCCTAGTGATCCACTAGGAAAATTTTTGCTTCCTGTCCCTGTGAGCCTGAACTCTGCTGGTCTATAGGTTTTAGTTTCAAAAAGGGGAGTGCAAAAAATAATAATAATAAAATGAAATAATAATAAAAAGGTGGGGGGAGTGCTTCCACCAGGAGAAACAACAATGATTCTATTGAACTGGAATCTAAGACTGCCACCTGGTCACTTTGGGCTACTCATGCCTCTGGATCAACAAGCCAAGAAGGGGATTGCATTATTGTCTGGGGTGATTGACCCTGACTATCAGGGGGAAGTAGGACTCCAACTACATAATGGAGGTAAAGAAGAGTTTTCTTGGAATATAGGAGATCCCCTAGGGCGTCTTTTAGTACTACCATACCCTGTGATTAAAATCAATGGAAAACTGCAACAACCCAATCCAGGTAGGACTACCAATGGGTCTGAAACTTCAGGAATGAAGGTTTGGGTCACCCAACCAGGCAAACAACCATGGCCAGCTGAAGTGCTTGCTGAGGGTAAAGGGAACATGGAATGGGTAGTGGAAGAAGGTAGTGATAAATATGAACTATGGCCACATGACCAGTTACAGAAATGAGGACTGTAATACTGTTTTGTTCCTGTTATACTATTTAAGTTGTAAGATATCAAGTTTAAGAGTGAATATTACCCAAGGACTTGCACCCTATTCTGGAGAGATTTAATGTGTTTCCAGTTATATGCAGGGCAGTTGAGTACTGTTAGGTGAAAGAAAATATGTGTTTTATTGTTTTTTATTTTGAAATTAAGCACGGTTTAAGGTGATATGTATAGCTGCCAAGTTGACAAGGGGTGGACTGTCATGGTCAGGTTCATGTGTCAACTTGGCCAAGTGGTGGTACCTGTTTGTCTGGTTGGGCAAGTGCTGGCCTGTCTGTTGCGATGAGGACATTTCATAGAATTAAATCATGATCACATCCGCTGCATCCACAGCTGATTCCATCTGTAATCAGCCAAGGGGAGTGTCTTCTGCAATGAGTGATGCTTAATCTAATCACAGGAAGCCTTTTAAGGAGGATTCAGAAGAGGCAGGCTCTCTTCCTGCTTCGGCCGGTGAGCCTCTCCTGTGGAGTTCGTCCAGACCCTCCATCAGAATCGTTGGCTTCACAATCTGCCCTGCGGATTTGGGTCTCTGCATTCCTGCAGTCACGTGAGACACTTTTATAAATTTTATATTTGCCAATGTTCCCTGTTGATTCTGTTTCTCTAGGGAATCCTAACTAATACACTCTCCATCACGAAGCTTTGGGGAAGTAAACATTGGGTGTTTTCCTGGGCTCAGAATCCTCCGCCCTTCTCCAGGCAGTGGCTTCCCAATCTTCCAGGGGAGGCCCCTGCTCATCTGCTTTCATCCCACGTGGTTCAGATGAGGCGGATCTCAACCTCTCCTGCTAAGAGGCCTCTTCGTCGGCTTGGTCAATGAGCATCAGCACTGGGTGTCTTCCTAGCACGCCTGGGAAGGGTGTTGAGGTAGTGGAGCTGCAAGGGACCCCCTACTGCCTGAGCTTGAAGCCAGCATGGAGGACACCAGCACCTACAGTTGGGGTCTGATAGACACCCGTCACCTGAGCAGCTGGTTACAGCTGTGCCTGAAGCTCAGGAAACTCCTGGCTCAACACATTGCACCCCCCCATACACCCTTTTTTACTCTCAGTTTGAGTGGATGATGCTTTTCCTCTGCTAAATCTTGAGGAGTTAATACAGGCAGAAGGACGAAGCTGGGTCCACATGGACAGCCCATTCTCTGACCAACTCTTTAGACACTACTTGTTAGAATCCTTTTTCTCTTGGATACTACTGTCCAGCCCCTCCAGCCAGTCAGTCAGCAAGTCCTTAGACAGCTCTGTTTTTGACACCAAGGACCACGACCCATTATTAAGTCGTGAGATTAATTTAGTGGGTTGAGGCCAGCACTTTTTTGTAATGGAATAAAATATAATAGGATGGATAGAAAATATTAGAGTGTATTGCGTGTAGTAAGGCTAAGCACTATTTTACAAACCTTTTCTTTTTATAGAAGTGTGGGTGTATTTTGGAAAAGCTCAGAGCCCACAGAGCCCACACAGAGACCTCTGGGGGATGCAGAAGGAAAATGCCCCTGGGGAAGCCTCATGAAATAAGGAGAGAAAGCTAGCCGATGTCACCATGTGCCCTCCCAGCTGAGAGAGAAACCCTGAACTTCATCAGCCCTCTCTCTGGAGTTAAGATGTCTTTCTCTGATGCCTTAATTTGGACATTTTCATGACCTTAGAACTTGCAACTTAATAAATTTCCCTTTTAAAAGCCATCCCATTTCTAGTATATTGCATTCTGGCAGCTTTTACAAACTAAATAACCCGCAATCTAAAGCAGGATTGATTGTTTTCACTGTGAAGTCAAATGTCTTAATTAGCTTAAGTTAGACCACAAAAATGTAAGAGCCTTGATTAACAGCGTCTCTCTATAATAACGATACATAACATTTTTTCTGAAGAAAAAAGTGTGGGTATGTTGGATCACCATGCAAAATGTATTTTTCACTGTGAAGTACAGTCAAATAAGTTTGAAAACCACCACTACTGAGTAATTTTTTTTAACCATGTGGCAAGAACTGTGAGTTGCTTATCCAATAGCCACTCTCTTTCTCCTCACTAGGAGAACTGTAATTTTGTTCAGAAATGGAAGCAACCAGCCTTATGCTTATAGGGAGGTGGAGCTGTGTATAAATGGGGGTGAGAGCCAAGCCCTTTTATAGTCCAGGCTGGGAGTTTGGATTGATCTTAGCCATGTGTTCTAGTTTGCTAGCTGCCGGAGTGCAGTATACCAGAAACGGAATGGCTTTTAAAAAGGGGAATTTAATAAGTTGCTCGTTTACAGTTCTAAGGCCGAGAAAATGTCCCAATTAAAACAAGTCTATAGAAATGTCCAATCAAAGGCATCCAGGGAAAGATACCTTGGTTCAAGAAGGCTGATGAAGTTCAGGGTTTCTCTCTCATCTGGAAAGGCACATGGTGAACACAGTCAGGGTTCCTCTCTCATCTGGAAAGGCACATGGCGAACACGGCGTCATCTGCTAGCTTCTTCTCCTGGCTTCCTGCTTCATGAAGCAACCTGGGAGGCATTTTCCTTCTTCAACTCCAAAGGTCGCTGGCTGGTGGACTCTGCTTCTCGTGGCTATGTCATTCTGCTCTGCTCTCTCCGAATCTCTTTCATTCTCCAAAATGTTTCCTCTTTTATAGGACTCCAGAAACTTATCAAGACCCACCCAAATGGGTGGAGACATGACGCCACCTAATCCAGTTTAACAATCACTCTTGATTAAATCACATCTCCAGGGAAATGACCTAATTACAGATTCAAACATACAGTGTTGAATAGGGATTATTCTGCTGTTACAAAATGGGATTTTGATTAAAACATGGCCTTTCTAGGGGACAAACATCTTTTCAAACCAGCACACCACGGTTTTCAAAGTGTAGTTCAAGCACACCCGAGGGTCCCTGAGACCCTTTCAGGGGGTCCACAAGGCTCTCCTTTTTCCAAAACGTAATCGTGTGAGTCCAAATTTCTTCACACATTTCAAGTGAAACAACATCTCACAATGGATTAAATGCAGAGGCAGATGTGAGTCCAGCTGTCTTCTATTAAGTCAGACATCAAAAATATATACAAAAATATGAAATGATGCCACTCTCACTAAATTTTCTCTCTTTTTTGGAAAATGTAGTTGTTTTCATAAGAATTGTTATTTATGTTACTATGTCAATGGTTTTTAAATGTAATTTTAAATGAATTAATAAATATTTTTATTAGCAAATATCACTAGATATAACCCACATAAACAAAGCTCTTGGGGGTCATCATTAATTTTTAAGAATATAAAGTGGTCCTGAGACAAAAGAGTTTGAAACTGCTGGCCTAAGCCACTCATGGTTGCTTCCTTCCTTCTGCTGGTGATTTGATGAGGAAGGTGACACAATTCTAGAAAATGGGACTTGAACTGAAGTTTGCTGAGAACTTCTGAGAAAATGTTCTTGCTGATAAAAGAGAATTGCATGGAAAGTCCCCTTGGGGACTGGGGGAAAAGGTAGAAATATTAAACATCCCCACCGGGGGCAGATCTGATATCCTCCAAGTTTGGGGGACTGTGAATTTGATGGGACAAGCCCTTGATCGTGGGGATTTCCCTTATGAAACTTAATCTTGCAAAGGAGAAGCTAAGCCTACTTATGAAGACGCCGAACCATCACCCCGCAGAGAACCTCTTTTGTTGCTCAGATGTGTCCCCTCTCTCTAAGCCAACTCCACAGGTGAACTCTCTGTCTTGCCCCCTACGTGGGACATGACTCCCAGAGGCGTACATCTCCCTGACAATATAAAGCATGACTCCTGGGAACGAACCTGGCCCTGGCATTGTGGGAATGAAAAAGACTTCTTGACCAAAAGAGAAATGAGAAATGAAACAAAGTTTCAGTGGCTGGGAGATTTCAAATAGACTCCTGAGGTCTTTCTGGAGATTACTTTTATGAAGTACATGATGTCCCTTTTCAGTTTTTGATGTATTGGAGTAGCTAGAGGGAAATAACTGAAACTGTTGACCTGAAACCCAATAGCCATGATTCTTGAAGATGACAGAATGATTATAGACTTTCAAGGTGTGAATGGGTGAGTGTGAAAACCTTGTGACTGACACTTCTTTATTCAGAGTATGGACAGATGAGTAAGGAAAAAAAAGACAAAATAAATAAATAAACAGTAGTGGTTATGGGGGTTAGGGATTGTTTTGGGCATTTTGTGGTTTTTTTTTTACTTTTATTTTAATTTTTATGGTTTATAGAATCATGAAAATGTTCTAAAATCTATCGTCATGATGAATGCACATCTTTAGGACGATACTGTGAACCACTGATTACATACTTCAGATGAGTATATCTCAATTAAAAACACAAAAAGAATGTATGTGTGTGAAGCCAAGAAAGAATGCACGGTGGCTCAGCAGGCAGAGTTCTCGCCTGCCTTGCCAGAGACGCAGATTCAATTCCCACTGCCTACCCATGCAAAGAAAAAAAAAAAGAAGTAGGCAAAGGTGGGGAGTGCGATAGTTCAGTGGCAGAGTTCTCGCCTGCCATGCAGGAGACCTGGGTTCAATTCCCAGCCCATGCAGTTCCCAAACAAACAAGAAAACAAAAAATTTAAAAAGTGGTGCAGCACCACCAGGAAACTCAGAGGCAAAGGAGAGTCATGCAGATGAAGCAGAAGAGAAAGTCCCCTGGAGCACTGGGAACTGAAGCCACATCACAACAGCCTCCCTTGGATCAGAATGGAATGAAATCTCAAGCAGCTGAAGAGGAAAGGCTTGGCAGAAACAAGAGCATTTGCAGTAAGCCACGTGCTGGCGTGTCCAGGAGACTGAGAGGTGGGGGTGGAGGGGGGCAGTACCCAGCAGAAGCAACCGTGCCATGCCTGCCTGCGGCTGGGGAAAAGAAACCATTCAAGTGGGGGGGGTGTGTATTTTATTTACCTTTATTGTATTTGCTCTCTTCTTTAACAAACTGTAGTTGTGGAAGTTGCAGATATCTCTTAGGTTCAACAAAGGAAGTGTTTTCATTTATTTTTCCCATCCTTTTTAATTTTATTTATTTATTTATTTGTTTATTTTACATGGGCAGGCACCGGGAATTGAACCCAGGTCTCCGGCATGGCAGGCGAGAACTCTGCCACTGAGCCCCCATCACACCACCCCCTTTTGGATTTTTAAATGGGAAATTAAACTCTCTGAATTTGCCCTGCCATGTTAAACCCCCAACATTTCAATATCAAACGGTCTCTCATAATCTGCATAACTTTATATTTTTACAAATCCTTAGTCTGTTTGCCTTTTAAACGGGTTATTTCATTTCATTTCAGTAATTAGATTGCAGTGTATTTGTTCTTCATTTTGTCAGATTATTTTATTTTCTGGAATATGTTTTCTGTTTTCTCCTCTTTCTCTTCTTGTCTTTCATAACTCAATCAACATTTTTAAACAACTTTGTTCCTCTTTCTAATTCTTTATTTTCTAAGCAAACTTGCATCATAAGAAGAATTTTTTTATTAGCTTAGAGCATTGTCTTTACTCTCTATTCTAAAACCCTAAAAATGTCGTTGAAAAGTAGAAAACACGCGCAGCCTGGTTTCTCCTTGCTGCGTATGGTAAAATGTGAAAGAAAGAGAAAATTGAGGAATGAACTGTTAAGCAAGAAGGAACCTTATGGACAGATGAGTGAAACACATGGATTAAAAATAAATAAATAACGGGGGTGGGCCACGGTGGCTCAGCAGGTAGAGTTCTCGCCTGCCATGCCGGAGACCCGGGTTCTATTCCCGGTGCCTGCCCATGCAAAAAATAAATAAGTAAGTAACGGGGGAACAAATGTTAAATTAAATTTAATAGATTGAGAAAAAAAAAAAACACAGAAGGAACCGGCATTTGATGATTTGGAAAACCCTCAGCCTATCCAGATAGCATGCTCCTGACTCGGCTGAGGCTGGGCAGCCAGTTGCTGAAGAGAGTAGGCATGTGGCTCACGGACCTAGTTAACCATCTCAGAAGAAGCCACCGTAGAGAGGCGCTTGTCCGGGAAAGATCTCTGGAGAACCCCCTTTTCCAATGGCTTGGACCCCATCAATTGCATGGAAGATAAACAACGTTTCCAGAATTTTATATCAGCAGAAATACTGCCAGCCTGGATGAGAGAGACAGTGACCAAGAGACAGAGGCAGAGATGCAGCTGTGCCACCACAAGTCAAGACCACAGTGGATTACCATCCACCCATGAGAAACCGGGGGAGACACCTGGAACACACTGTCCCCTCTAAGAAGTGTGGCCGTGCCAACACCTTGATTTCGGAATTCTAGCCTCCAGAATATGAGACTATAAATTTCTGTTGTCTTTGTTAACAACAACAACCACAAAAAGAATGAGAGGAGACAGTCCTCCTTCTACTCTCCTGGCTGTTGGGCATGCACGTGATGCCCTGAGCAATGGCAGCCATCTTGCAAGTATGAAGTTACAAGGGCGAGGACAAAACCTACACATTAAAACTTCTGCAGAGTGCAGAGTTGGAAAGAACGTGGATCCTTGAAACGTTGTCAAACCTCTGTGTCCACCAGTCCAGCACCACCTATCTCTAGATTTCTCGTTTTGTAAGACAATAAGTCACCCACAACTAGGTCATAAGATTTATAAACGCAGGGTTTTGTTTTGATTTGTGTGTGTGTGTGTGTGTGTGTGTGTGTGTGTGTGTGTGTGTCTATTTTCTTCTGTTTCATTTAACTCAAAGCTATTTTGCCAGAATAGTGCCTGGAACTTGGCAGATGATACCTAAATGTTTGTTGAATAAATGAATGACTACTTTAAGAGAATCACTGTTGTGTTATGCCTGGATATATCCCAGAGTATATTAAGCAGGTAACCAAAAAGTATTGGCAAAATCCCATGAGGGATAGGAGAAAAAATATGGAACTATTAAACTTTACTACCAGGGAAACCTGGATACTGTGTCAAATATTAGGGACACCCAAATCAATAGGCCAAGCCCTTGATCTTGAGGCTTACTCTTGTGAAGCTTATGTATGTAGCAGAGAAGCTTAGACTACCTATAGGCATGCCTAAGAGTCACCTCTGGAGGGCCTCTTCTGTTGCTTAGATGTGGCCTCTCTCTCTCTAAGCCCAACTCTGCAAGTGAAATCATTGCCTTCCCCTTACATGGGCCATGACATCCAGGGGTGAAAGTCTCCCTGGAGGCATGGGAGATGACTCCCAGGGATGAGCCTGGCCCTGGCACCATGAGGTCAACAATTCCGTTCTGACAAAAAGGGGGGAAAGAAGTGAAAAAAGTATCAGTGAATGAGTTCAAATAGAGTCGAGAGGCTACTCTGGAGGTCACTCTTACACATGCTTCATTTAGACATTGCTTCCTATCAAAACTTGCCAAACCCTAACCAAAATCATTCCTGCCAATGCTAAAGAATACCTAGGGCATTATATAAGATTCTACAAAGGTTCCATGCACTAAGGTAAACTTTCCAGAAACCTGCAACCTCCAGATGGGTCCCTGGACCAGATAAGACCTGAAACCTACAGGGCCCAGCCTCTCCAGAACATCAGATAGGTCCATCCGCTTATTCCCTATATTGTTGAAAGCCCCTTCCAACATGAAAAAGTTAGAACGGGTATAGCCCAAATACCCCTAAAGAGCCAGAGAAAGATGAAAGGTGATGGTAGAGTTATACAGAGAAGATTAGGTTTAAAAATGAGTATGATTGCTGAATCATTATATCGATATCTCTTTTAGTCTCCAGTACCTCCGAGTAGCTAGAAGTAAAAACCTAAAATTGTGGAACTGTAACCCATACCAATCTCTGAAATCTGTTCTACGACTGAGGTTTTTACTTTGAAATTTATTTCTTTTCGGTGTATATCTGTTATTTAAAGAGAAAGAGGAGCATAACAGAGAAGATAGGATTTAACAAATGAATATGACTGCTGAATCATTATATTGGTACTTCAGTTGGTCTCCAGTGTCTTGGAGCAGCTAGAAGAAAAAAATGAAAAATCATTAACATACAAAACTTTAAAATCTGTTTTATAACTACTTATTAAAATATACTTGGAAATTTATTGTTTTTTCTGTATATATCATATTTCATAATAAAAATATTATTTAATACAATACAAAAAATTATTAAAAATACAATTTAAAAGATTGTATTTTTTATGTATGTTTAAAAAAGATTCAAGAGATAAATAAATACAAGTATGTGATAAAAAAAAGAGAGAGCCATTGTTGGATTTTGTTGTTATTTATAGCCAAAGCATCCTAATTTATTCAAGTAGTCCATTGCTACTCCAATTTCCATTTATTGGGATCCTTTTCGGGAATCTTCCTCAGTAAGTCTTCTAACAACTTGCTTTCCAGGCTAGGCTGAGCATGCCTTAATTTAGTACCACACAGCACCAATTTCTATTTCAGCACTCAGCACTGCTTTTTTTGTAACTACTTTCCTAGAATCAGTCCAGGGACTTAGTGTGGGTACAGCATAGGCTGCTATAACAAAGGTAATTTAAGTTTAATGTTTTTTAAAAAAATTTGTCTCAATAATCCCAGATTTAGGTCCACAGATGATAGGGAGGCTCTGCCAACTCAACATACAGTTTCAGTCTCTGTGTCTAAATGGCTGCTCTAGCTCCTGCCATTGCATCTGCATCCCAGCCAAAGGGAAAGGGCAGGAGAAAGGATAAAAGGAAGAATATACCCATTCCTCTGAAGGGTATCACCTACAAGGAGTGCATCATTTCTGCTCACAACTCGCTGGTTACAACTTAGTCACATGCAGTGGGCCATGGTGGCTCAGCAGGCAGAGTTCTCGCTTGCCATGCCAGAGACCCGGGTTCGAATCCCGGGGCCTGCCCCTGCAAAAAAAAAAAAGCAAAACAAAACAGAAAAATCTTCATCACATGAACACTTAGCTCCAACGGAGACTCGGAAATGTCATCATCAGCTGCACAGCCGTGTGCCCAGCTAAAGCTCACGGGTACTATTATTAAAGAAAGAAGGGGAGAAGGGATATTAGTGGCCAATTTGCTGATTCTGCCATAGTACTCAGTTTGATTCTTTTTTGTATCCCCAGAACCTTAGATGGCCTTGGCACATAGTAAATGTTGAGGAAACATTTAATGAAAGAAAGAACAAAAGAGGGAAAACAGAATCCAAGATTCCTGCTCTTGAGGAATGAACTATTAATCTCGAGAGACAAAGAGGACGCAGATGAAGCAATGAAAGATGTCGCACTCAGGACCCACACAGTTCAACAGCCAAAAGTAATTAAAAAGAAAGTACATTTTCCTCTCACATTTCCTAGGAACGTTAGAAGACATTTACAGTGATAGTAATTGTCCTTTCTTATACCCCCTCATGCCCCTTAGCCCTCTGGGGCCTCCTGGCCAAGCCCCTTAGAAAACTCTTTCGCACATGCAACCCGTCCCCCCACCCCATGCTCTTCTCCTCCTCCCTCCCCTCAGCTCTTTAGATCATTGAATCTTGAAGTGTAATCCACTGACCAGCAGCACGAGCTAACTGTCAGAAATGCGGATTCTCAGGCTCATCACAGAGCTCCTGGATCAGACACAATTAGGGTGTGACTCAAAAACCAACGTTTTTACAAGCCCATCAGGTAATCCTGAGCAGGGCAGGGTTTGCAATGCTGCTGAAAGGGGTCAGTGACCAGCAGTAACCGCAGTGCCTGGGAGCTTCACGGAAATGTAAACTCATGGGCTCTGTCCAAACCTATTCAGTCACAGCCTCTGAGGTGGGGCCAGGCGGTTCTCATGCAGGCTGAAGTTTAAGAAGCACCTGGGCTGAGTCAGCGGTTCTCAACCCTAGAAGCATGTGAGAATCACTTTAGGAGCTTAGCAACGTCTGGATGCCCAGGCCATGCCGCAGACCAATTAAATCAGAATCTGTGGGTGAGGCACACAAGCTATTTCAGTTTGCTAATGCTGTTGGAATGCAATATACCAGAAATGGATTGGCTTTTACAAAGGGAGTTTATTAAGTTACAAATTCACAGTTCTAAGGCCATAAAAATGTCCAAATTAAGGCATCGACAAGAGGATACCTTCACTGAAAAAAAGGCCCTCATGTCGAGGTTTCTCTGTCAGCCAGGAAGGCACGTGGCTGGCATCTCCTGGCCCTTTGGTCCGGGGTTGCGTTGCTTTCAGCTTCTTATTTCAGTGGCTTTATATGTTGGCTCTCCAAGCATCTCCAAATGTCTGTGTCTCAACTTTCTCCAAAAAAGTCTCCTCTTAAAAAACTCCAGTAAACTAATTAAGACCCACCTTGTTTGGGTGGGGACACACCTCCATGGAACTAATCTAATCAAGAGACCCCACCCAAACAGCAGGCCTGCCCCACAGGATTGGGTTAAATTAGAAGAGCATGGCTTTTCTGGGGTGTGTAACCATTCAGTAGGCACAAAAGCGTTAGGAGCACGCAGCCAGGGTTGAGAACTGTCAGCCTACATCTTGGTCCCTCATCTTCTCCCTCTCTCGTCTTGGACTTTCCCATCACCATGAACGCAATCAAAGTTGGCTGTTCATGACTTATAGACGGAAATAAAATGTCTTACCAGCACAGGTGGTGGACACGGGGGCTCAAAGCTGCCAGCAGAGCTTCTACTCCTCGGACCTCTCAGCTTCTGGGCACCGGCTTCCCTCGCACCACGTGGTGACGAAGGTCTGCCCTGCCCACGGCTCCCAGAAGGGTCACTGACCATCTGGCCAAGCGGGCGGAGGACGTCAGTCTTGTGATTGGCCCCGTTTCGGTTAGGTGCCCAGCCCTGAGCCAATCTCTGTGGCTGCTGAATGGAGTCCTCTGATTGGCTGGGCCTGGGTCCCATGTCCACAGAGTTGGAGACAACACGTAATGTACGGGTATGATTCCCCTGATAGAAATATCTTGAAAAAGTAAATTCATGGAGACGGAAGGGCTTGAGCTCTTACCTGCTGGGGGTGTGGACAGACTGACAGACTGTGGGCAGATCAAGGATGGAGACAGGACCCATGAGAAGATTGCTACAGCCATGCAGGGAGGTGGCAGCTGGTACAGGTTGTACTAGGGTGGGAGAGATGGGTTCCAGTTCACCGAGGGCCTTGGGGTCTGCTGTTGGCTTGGATGGTGTGTGCATTTGTTGGTGTGTGTCCGTGTGTGTGTGTGTGCGTGCATTTGTGATGACTCCAGCCTTTTGGCCGGGAAATAATTCCCGCTATTGCTTGGGAGGTGAAGAGTTTCCATTTGGGTGATGGAGAAGTTGTAGTAATGGAAGGTTCTGGAGGTAGACGACATTGTAAAAATGATTAATGCCACCGAATTGTACACTTACAAAAGGTTAAAATTAAAAGAAAAAAAATGGATTGTACAATACAATAGATTCTACCATAAATGATGAACAATTATAAAAATGTTCTCTCATGAACTGTAACGAATGTACCACACAAAGGCAAGGTGTGAATAACAGGGTGGTATCGGGGAACTCTGTATTTTATACATTTTATGCATAATATTTCTGTAAGCCCACAACTTCTCTAACCAAAACGAAATTATTAATTAAAAAACAAAACAAGGGTGGTGCAGCAGTGGCTCAGTGGCAGAATTCTTGCCTGCCATGTGGAGACCCAGGTTCGTTTCCTGGTGCTTACCCAAAAAAAAAAGTTAAAATGGCAAAATTTAAAAACAGAATTTTTTTTTTTTTTTTTTGCATGGGCAGGCACTGGGACTCGAACCCGGGTCTCCAGCACAGCAGGCGAGAACTCTACCTGCTGAGCCACTGTGGCCAGCCCAAAAACAAATTTTTAACAAATGAAAGTGAAAAACTCAAGGGACAGGGATCTAGAGTATGAAATGGGACGGCAGTAGGGCTGGGACTGTCCTGCAAAGGAATGTTCAGCAGATAAAACTGTATATATGACCTCGCCTCATCTCACTCTCTGTCTGGCTCCTGTTTCACTCTGCATGTCACAGAGCTCCAGAAAGCTCCTAGGTCCATCCCCTCTGACAGCCATGGCTGAGTGCTGAGCAGGTCAGACCGAATGTTCCTTTCTTTGTGGGGGGAACAGACCATAAGCACATAGATTAATTTTTTTTTAAATACCAAAAAACACCAAACAAGCGCAAACATTCTTCACTTTTGATCGTTCCCTTCTACATACATAATCAGTAATTCACAAAATCATCACATAGTTGAATATTCATCAACATGATCATTTCTTAGAATATTTGTATCTATTCAGAAAAAGATATAAAAAGAAAAAAATTCATACATACCATACCCCTTACTCCTCCCTTTCATTGATCACTAGCATTGCATTTCAAACTAAATTTATTTTAACATTTGTTCCCCCTTTTATTTATTTTTATTCCATATGTTCTACTCATCTGTTGACAAGGTAGATAAAAGGAGCATCAGATACAAGGTTTTCACAATCACAGTCACATTGTGAAAGCTGTATCATTATATAATCATCATCAAGAAACATGGCTACTGGAACACAGCTCTACATTTTCAGGCAGCTCCCTCCAGCCTCTCCATTACATCTTGAATAACAAGGTGATATCTACTTAATGCGTAAGAATAACCTCCAGGATAACCTCTCGACTCTGGAATCTCTCAGCCATTGACACTTTGTCTCATTTCACTCTTCCCCCTTTTGGTCGAGAAGGTTTTCTCAATCCCTTGATGCTAAGTCCCAGCTCATTCTAGGGTTTTTCTCAATCCCTTGATGCTGAGTCCCAGCTCGTTCTAGGATTTCTGTCCCATGTTGCCAAGAAGGTCCACACCCCTGGGAGTCATGTCCCACATAGACAGGGGGAGGGTGGTGAGTTTGCTTGTTGAGTTGGCTGGAGAGAGAGGCCACATCTGAGCAAAAGAGGTTCTCTTGGGGGTGACTCTTAGGTCTAATTTTAAGTAGGGTTGACCTATCCTTTGTGGGATTAAGTTTCATATGAACAAACCCCAGGATTGGGGGCTCAGCCTATAGCTTTGATTGTGAGAATTAGATTAATTATTGAATCCCCAAATTAATTTGGGAGATTCAAATATATTTGGGGGGAGAATATATGCACTATATGAAATAATTCATATTTGAGTCAAAATGCATACATAGGGCAGGCAACGATGGCTCAGGGGCAAAGTTCTCACCGGCTGTGTTGGAGACCCGGGTTTGGTTACGCTCTGCGTAAACTGGTAAGCATCAAGCTAAAGTAGCAGTAATTTCAATTCTGTCAAATTCTGTTTAATTTACTAAAATGCAGTAAAAGTAAGTTTATGATATAAAGTGTTTGTACATGCATGTGTGCCGCATTCTACATAACATTGCGAAGATGACCGTGTCATATATATGGTTTTATCCCCGCTTCTTGGTGAAACTCTGCATTTTTCTCTTCCTTTTTCTCGTTGGCTTCTTCACCTTTTCTCGATTTCCTCTTCTTTCCTCTATTCTAGTTTGCGTATGCCCATTTTTTCCTCCATGCCTATTCAATTTTATACAAATACACATACATGTATGTACTTGGATACATATGTACATATATGAAAGGATGTACACCTTTTATGTACATTTATGGATTTATGTAAATAGGATCAAGTTAGCCTCATCTTTTCAGTACTCTGCCTTTCTCCTTTCAGTGTAACAGAGAAATGCCTCCAGGTCGCCCGCCTGTGTAATCCTCCATGGCGCAGTGTTACATGACCTGTTCAACCACTCCCTTTCCATGGATATTTACTGTGTTTACCATTTTTTCTCCCTTTATTTTATTATGAACCACAAACAAATATTCAAACATTCTTGACGTGGTTACAATCAATGGCTCACAATCTCATCGCATAATTATATAGTCATCACCATGATCATTATTTTGAACATTTGCGTCTCTCCAGCAAAAGAAAGAAAAAAGAAAAAGCTCAAACACGCCATATCCCTTACCCCTCCCTCTCATCGACCACTGTTCTAGTTTGCTAGCTGCCAGAATGCAACACACCAGAGACGGATTGGCTTTTAATAAAAGGGGATTTATTTTGTTAGTTCTTCAGAGGAAAGGCAGCTAACTTTCATCTGAGGTTCTTTCTTACGTGGAAAGGCACAGGGTGATCTCTGCTGGCCTTCTCTCCAGGCCTCTGGGTTCCAACAACCTTCCCCGGGGTGGTTCCTTTCTGCATCTCCAAAGGCTTGGGCTGAGCTGCAAGTGCTGAGATGAGGTATGCTGAGCTGCTTGGGCTGTGCTACGTTGAGTCTCTCATTTAAGCACCAGCCAATTAAGTCAAACGTCATTCATTGCAGCAGACATGCCTCCTAGCCGACTGCAGATGTAATCAGCACAGATGAGGTTCATGTACCATTGGCTCATGTCCACAGCAACAGAACTAGGTGCCTTCATCTGGCCAAGTTGATACCTGAATCTAACTACCACAACCACTAATATTTCATTCTTCTCAATTTATGTGTTTACCATTTTTTGCCACTGTGACCAGCACTGCAGGAATTGTCTTGCACACATAACCTCACACAGCAGTTCTCAAGAGTGGACTCTATCCCAGAGACGCATGGAAATGTTAAAAGATGTTGCCCAAAGGTTGTAACAATGTACAAATGTATGAGTATTTTCTCCATTTCATCATTAGGTATAACTTGCTCTTTCTCATATTTGCCAGTCTGATCCTTTTAAAGTGTCCTCTCCTTGTTGTTAGGGTTGCCAGATTTTACATAGAAAAATAAATGGTGCCCAGTTAAATTTGAATCTCAAAAAAGCAGCAAATGTATTTTTTTAGTATAAGTATGTCCCAAATATCACATGGGACATACTTATAATATACTATATACAATATCTATATATATTGGCATGGGCAGGCTCCAGGAATCAAAACCACGTTTCTGGCATGGCAGGCAAGAATTCTGCCACAAGCCACCATCGCACCGCCCTGTGATAAGGGTTAGAAGAAACTGTTGAGAACTATACCTAATTCAGGATAACATCAGTGACCAAGTGTCTTTTTCTTAAATTATAGGAACTTCAGTATTTGTGTGAAGGTAAAGCAACCAAGCATGGAGGTGGCAGCCAGATAGCCATGGCAAAACACTGGAGTGGACAAGTTGGCCAATTTTAGCTCCTGAATACCACTTTTTAATAACCCTTAATAATTCACCTCGTGGATTACTATTAAGTTGCCTATAGATAGATACAAACGTGAAAACTTATGGCAGTGTCCATCACCCAGGTGCAAGAATTGAAGGAAGGACACGAGATTCAAATGTTCTGGAACAGTACAGCTTTCCTGATGTTTCTTGTAACAGATACACCCTATTATCTAAGCCAACAACCCCTGACTCCCTTCCTCCTTCTATTTTAGAAGCTTCATATTTGTTTTCCCAGGTTTCCTTGCAGATACAGTTGCCAGCTATGCTGTTGGATTTCCAGGTAATTGTTTGCTTTCCTGATCAAAAAGGACAGAAGCAACTGGATCCAGCCCTTCCTCTGCCACTTCCTGCCGTGGACGCTGATGTGACGCCTGGAGCTGCAGCAGCTCTTGCTGCAGCGCAAGGGAAAGGCCAAGGTGATCATAAAGAAGCTGGTTCTACATCATTAAATCAGTGTGCCTGCTTCTAGGTTCCTTATATGGGGAGAAAATGTAAGCCACTTTCATAAGATTTTCTGTAGTTTGCAGCCCAAACCATTCAGAACTGATTCATTTGCAATGCTGTCTGAGAGCGACAGTAACACGCCACAATTATTACATTTATGGTTTCGTTTTTCTTGGTATTTCAAAAGCCCGTTCTCCAGAGTCAAATCTTAGTGGGCCCCTTGAGAATGGTACTCCTAGGATTTGGTTTTTAATGAATTGGAAATGCAAGGTTTAAAAATAGAGATAAAAACAAATCAGAATCCCCACCACAGAGACTGAAATTCACAGGGATTGCCAAACGAGCACGAGCACGGGGGACCAATTACAGCAGCATTCACCAGGTGGGCTTCTTCTCCAGGATGATAAAGGCATTCCTGAATTCCATAGGTGTTTGGACAACGACACTGACGGTTATCAAGTGCTTTAAACCTCTTCCATTGAGATGCAGAACATGCAAAAAATCACCCTCTATTGGTTCAAAATCTTATTTTTATGCTCTATTGGCACCTATGGGACACTAGATCTTCTCCCGGACTGTTGTTAAGAGTGTAAGCTGAAACAATCTCATAGAAGAAAATTTAACACGATTTCTTAAAATTGTAAATAAAGATATCCTTTGACCCAGGATTCTCACTTCAAGAAATTTATACTACAGAAATAGTCACATATATATATACACTAAGAAAGTTCAAAGGAATTCATGGAAGCATTGTTCATAAGAGTAAACATCTGAGAACATCTTAACGTCCATCAATGGATGATAAATTGAATAAATTATAACAGTAATAGTATAATTAATTATAATATTCCATCATCACAGAAATAGGGCAAGGATAAACTAGGCTTTACACAGCAATGTGGAAAGAACGTCAATCCGCATTTGCGTTTGGCTTGGTTTGGTTTGGTTGTGTTTTAATTAGAGAAATGGTGGGCTTACAGAGCAACCATGCACAAAATACAGGGTTCCCACATATCTTCCTGTTATTGGTGTGGTGCATTTGTTACAAGTGATAAAGCAACATCTTTATAATTGTGCTGTTTACTGTAGTCGATGGTTGAACTCAGCATTCTCTGTGTTGCACAGGTCCATGGATTGTTGTGTGTATGCTGTATGGCAGGGGTCATAGTTCATTATTTTTCCACGTGAGCATCCTGTCATTGCAGCACCGTTTGTTGACTTTTTTTGTTTTCATTGTTTGTTTTTGCTTTGTTTGTTTTTTGGGGAAGCGCCTGGACCGGGAATCGAACCCGGCTCTCCCGCATGGCAGGCGAGAATTCTACTGCTGTACTACCCTTGCACCCTCAGTTCTACAGATTTTTAAAAAATTTTTGCTCACGTAATGTATCTACCACCTCAAATTCTCCCCTTTTAATTGCATTCAAGCATACAATTCAGTGGTGTTAATTATATTCGGAAGAATGTGCTTCCATCACCACCATCCATTACCCAAACTATTCCATCACCCCAAATAGAAATTCTGCATCTCAAGCCTTAATTCCCTGTAGTCCCCATCTCACCCCGTCCCCTGATAACCGCTTCCAGATTCTGACATGCTTGTCAGGCCATGTTTTTAATTAAAAAAAAAAAAAGCAAGCTACAGACTGATGTGAATAACCATTAAGATGGTGTTTGAAAAGACAGGCAAAAAAGAAGCCGTGGAGGGGGGACGAAGGGCGGGTCAGTATATCCACTCATTCATTCATTCATTCAGCAAATACCTGTTGAATACCCCCCACATGCTCCTGTTGTCACAGTGGCTCTTCAATGAACAAAGTAGATAAAAACTCAGGTAGTTTTTATTCTATCTGGGACAGGAGATGATAAACAACATAAATAAAACTTACAGTATATTAGTAGGTGATTGATTAGTGCTTTGGAGACAGACAAAACAGGGAAGGTGATAGATCTGTTAAGATTTTGCACCAAACCGTGTTCCCATCCCTTTAGGTTAATAGCTCATTTAATCATCCTCACCGCCCTCTGAAGTACATGGCGTGCCATGCCCTGCCCAGGGAAGCCAGGCCTGCAGAGGTTCAGAATCTTGTCTGAGTGGCAGAGCTGGCATTCAAACCCAGGCCACTTCCGAGCTATGCCATCAGCCACTATGCCTGGGACCAGGACACTGCTCCCCCTTTATTTATGCATTTCTCTGGCTTCCCAGCACATGAGCACCTTCCCAGAATGGAAGAATTCCCCATTGTGGGAGACGAAATCCAACAAATGGGACAGCTGGCCCTCTCTGATTCCATAAATACCCAACAGCTCTCCAATAAATCCCTTTTCGGTTTAGATTAGCCATTGTAGGTTTCTTTTGCTTGTGACTGAGAATCTTGACTGAGAGCGCTTGTCCTTAACTCTGGAAAGTGGCAAGAGAGACTGCTACAGAGGCTGCCTCTAGAGAAGGCCACTTGGGACATGTGCCTGGGATGGGAGGGCCATTGGCCTGCTTCCTGCACTGCGGGGAGTGACTCACATCCCTCAAATCCCATTTTGATGGGATTTGCTCTCTGCTCCTGTGGGTGTAACCCATTGATAAATAGGACCTTTTATGGATTTGTTAAGGTATGGCCAGTAAAAGCCCTGGGTTGATTCGGGTGACCTGCGTCGTGTGCCGATCACTGGAGTGACGGGGAGATGTGAGGGGCTGATTGGCCAGAGCTCAGTCCCGCGGTCACACCGGGTGTCGGCATTTTCCAGGTACAATTCAGCACCTTCTTTTCATGCCCTAACAGTAGAAACTGTAACCATTAGGGTTCTTCTGTTGCAAGTGACAGAAGCCATCTCTGGTTAAGGAAGAAAGGAATTTATTGGTAGGATATGGGGTAGCTTATTGACTCAACAGAGAGGCTGAAGAACCAGGCTTCCAGGAGGCAGAATCTGGGGCAGGTTCAGGAACCCAGGTGGCAGCACTCAGGAGCTCTGGAGTCACGGAGATTGATTGTTTGAGGGGTGGGGCACTTCACAATGGGAACTCTAAAATGGCCTACCCCACTCAAAGAGGAGGAGGATGGAGAAGGAGAAGGAGCCAGCCACGTGAAGTTACTGGAGGAGAGTGTCCTAAGTAAACTCCCTTGGAAGGAATTTTCCATGCATTTGAGGAACAGAGTGTGCCAGATAGGGTGGCGTACAATGAAGGAGGCAGAGAAGGTGCGAGATGAAATCAGAGGTTGCGGTACGATCACGGAGGAATTTAGAGGCCCTAAAAATGAATTTGGATTTCATTCTGATTGTTCTAGCAAAGCAATGGAGAATTTTAAGTAGGGGACTGGCATGATTTGATTTACTTTTTCCAGATCTATCTGTCTGCTGGATGGAAGGACAATTGCGGCGAAGAGACCAAGAGGTGGTGAGAATGCTGGAGATGGGAATGGGGTCCAGGGACCTCAGAGAGAAAAAAAGCATGAGGAAAAAGAGAAGAAGGATGACTCCTAACTTGGGCTTTTCAGAGAGCTATGGAAGGGGCAGAGGGCAGGGCAGGAAGCTATGAAGAATTCTGTTTTGGACAATTGATGTTGCAATCCTATTACAAAGTCAAGAGCTGGAACTTCGGACGCCCCGAGAGGAGGCAAGGTATAAATGAGGGCGTCATGAGCCCTGAGATGCCATTTAAACTCTTGAGCTGAATGAGATCATCTGGGAAGAGGGCAGAACCCAAACCAAGGGGCCAGCTGAGGTCTGACTACTCTGCTCCCCTCCCCAGGGGCCGTTCCCAGCAACTGCCCCTTTCTCTGCTCCTTTTTTCAGTAAAATATCTCAAAGATTTGTCTGTAGCTACTATCTCCCCTTTATCACCTCTTGTTCTCTCCTCGACTACCGCAATCAGGGCTGAACGAAGGATTTAAGTTTTCACAAGTGAGGTCAATTTAGTGACAGCTATGAAATTAATCACACGGCCAAGTGGTTTCTGAATGTGAAACATGGGTCCTGCCTGGCTGTTCCAGGTCTTCAGAGATGCCCCGGGCCTCTGCCCTCGCTGGTTCCTCTGCCTGAAACATTCCTTCCCCAAAGGCCTGCCTGTCCCCCTGCCATTCTGTGCTTAAATGTCACTTTTTCAGGGAGGTCCCTGCCCCCTTCCTTGCTTTCTTTTTCTCCATGGGATCTGCTTATTCATTCATTCGTGGATCCTTCCGCGGTGGGTGACTGCACATGAGGACAGGGTCCTCGTGATTCCTGCATTGCCAGCACTGCAAACAGTGCCTGCGCGCAGTAGGCATGCAGCAAAAATCAGCTGAATACGAGAGAGAGCCAGAGCATGAATGAATGGACAAACGAATGCATGAACAAATGGCTCGAATCAAGACGTGAATACAGACATTCAGGAAACATGGCGGACTTTCATATGAGATTTAATCTAAGAGACTTAACCCTGGAAATTCCTCAGCAGGAGTCTTTGCATAGTCAAAAGGTGGACGTTGGGATTGTCCTCACTGGTCTTCGCCCTTTGACCCAGTCCCCTGGTGTTCACGGCCGGCCACGCCCTCTCTCTACATTCCTAAGCGCTGAAGTCCCCATCCGCTGCCAGGACCCTGAGGTCCTTCTGAGCGGGACCCGGCTGAGCGCTGTTTTCCACGTCCCCAACGGGCCCTGGAATGCCAGGAGGCCAGCCCCGGGCGCCGGGCAGGGAGCGGACGCTGCGCCTCAGTGGCCACCAGGGGGCAGCGTCCCCCCACGGAGCGGGCGCGGGCGGCGCGAATGGGCGCCGGGCTCCGGGCCGGCAGGCGATGCCCTCTGCCTGGGCACCCCGGGGAGGGGGACCTAAGGCCCGAGCGAGCTCACGAGTTAGGATGTGCCTGGAGCATGCGGCGAGGGAGCTGGGCTCGGGGCCTGGGAAGGAGTCCATTCCGCACGACCTCTTCCTTCAGACAGAATGAAGACCGCTGAGACTGCACTTTCCGCTGAGTGTCCCCAGGCAGTCACTCGGCTGGTCTGAGCCTCGGTTCCCTCACCTATAAAATACTGGGGATAATGGGTGCCACTGGGCTGCCGTAAAGGTGGCAGGCATGGGGCTGCTCTGAGCGGAGAGGCTGACCTGCCTGGGGACGTTAATTGTCACCTTGGGGCGGTGGTTTCCAAAGTGTGGTCCCTGGGACCGGGGCGTAGAGGCAGACTCTCAGCCCTGTGTCCTCCAGACCTTCTGACTCAGAAACTCTGGTGGGAGGGGGGTCCCCGCAAGCAGGTTAACAGACTTCCAGATGGTTCTGATGGAGGGTCCAGTCTAACCACTGCTCAGAGAAAAGAGATTTCCCCTAAATAATAGCAGGGGAAGATGGGGGTGGAACTGGGGGGCAGGAGGAAGCCTCCTGAAAGCTGTAACACAGAGCTCTGTGTGTGCAGGAGAGAGACAGAGAAGCCTGTCAGCGACTGGAATTCAGGGATGCCTTTTCCAGCCCCTTTACAGCTCTTTAATGGGAAGTCAAATCTGCAGCTCTCTGGAACAGTGCTTCTCACCCCTGGTTGCACATAAGAATCAGCGGGGTCTCTTTAAAGTGTCTATCAATGCCTGGTCCTCTCCCCAGACCAATTAATCCAGAATTTCTGGAAGTATCTGTGTTTTTTTTAAACTCCCCAGGCGAAGTTAACGCCCAAGGAGAACTGAAAACTGCTAGCCTGCAAGAACCTAACTTGCTATTTATGATAAAAGCTCCAGGGTCTGGGGTTTGGAGAAGGTCTAGGGCCAGAGAGACCTGGGGTCCGAGTTGCTGTGTCCCCGCAGGCCCGGGCGCACGTGCCTCTCTCCTGGGGGGCTGGGAGGGTGAGACAGAAGACGCTGCCAAGAGCTCCCAGCCCGGCCTGACCCTGGGGAAAATGGGGGTAACAGGGCGATGCTTCTCCAGGATTTGCACGGTGCAGGCACCACACCCGGCCCCTTAGAAGCCTCATCCAATCCCCACCGAGAGCCTCAGGGCACAGCCGAGGACCTGAATTCGGGGGTCCATCACCCAGCAGGCCTCATCCCGGCAGGGGGGACACCAGGGCCTGGCCTTTGGGGCGCACGCCCTTCAGGGAGCATGGGTGGGCCCCGGGAGCCTCCCCAGATGTGGCATCTGCGCCTCCTGGCCGTGCCCTAGCCCTGGCCCCTCTCAGAAGGCAGGATGCAGGAAGGGGGCTGGGCCCAGGCAGCCTCCGTGGAAAGCGTACATCTTGCTAAGGCAGTGGAATTGCCTTAATGTCTCATCAATTGTATCAAAACTACCACAATAATGCAAAGTGCTAATAATAGGGAAAATGGTACGCATGTTTGTGTGTGGTGGGGGCAGTTATGGGATCTCTGTATTTTCTGCATGATTTTTCTGTAAACCTACAACTTCTTTGATAAAATACATATAAAAGAAAGCAAAATTAAGCAGAGAACAAATTAATATATAAAAGGTATAAACGCCTATCTGGTTGGTGAGTGAATGATTAATCAGCAGTTTACAGTGGCCTGTAGGGGGGCCCCTGGAAGAAGTTTAATTCTAGCCCTCAAGGCAAACTGCAAAGTCTCCACCTCATGGTCCTTTGAATGAACGAATGAATGAATGAATGAATGGTTTACCAATTACCTAGGGGTACAGCTCTATGGAGAAAACGAAAGCAACGTGGCGGACATCTAAGCCCGGGGAGTTAGACCCTCCAGTGAGCAAAGCAAGTGGGCTGAGTGTGGTTGCAGAGAGAATGCTGGTTCCTCATTCTAAGACCCTGGAATTCACCCAAACGCAGCTCACTGCACACTGTGCCAAGAAACCCAAGCGTGTGAAAAACATTTCATTTTTAAATGTGTGCTTTTTAACAGGCAACACATTTACGTGGTTCAAAATCAAAGGGTTCCGAAGGGCAAATAGCAAAGTCTCCCTTCCACCCGTGAAATCCCCCGCCCAGTTCTCATTCCCCAAAGGAACTTCAGGGACCAGTTCTTGGGTATGGTTCTGGAAACATCCTGCCTCCTTCTACACTAATTTGCGTCCTGTGGCTACGCACCACCCATTCGCGTCTGTGTCTCTGAGGGGGTATGACACACACTGTGCCCCTGGCCTGCTGGGTCTCTCCTGGGGGAGCCCGGGGGGGGATGTCTCAGGACAAAGGACTTAAGTCTGAAAAACCAGGACAATTCCAGGCAGATGAAGACCAGTGGCTCCCTGGATTAAGTGTGATTCTAGCAATTAAAGATACACATGGGGCATACAACTTACCCCTAAACAGCTCTTCATCTAGGGTTCAAATAAATAGCTATATTTTTCCAGTGGGGGTGGTGGGCTGGCTGAGAGAGAGTATGTAATCTCAACTGCAGTGTGGGGAGGGGGTTTGCCAGGGTCATTTGACCGTGTATGATTTATTGTTTAAAGGCTGACATCAGAAGCTACCGCCTGTATAAGTTATTTTCCTAGATCAGGCTGTGTGTTAGGATGAAAGTTAGGGAAAAAAAAATAAAGACTCTGCTGCCAGCTGTTGACTCCCCAAAACATCACCAGAAAAACCCGTTGTTCAAGCAAAAGTACGTTGGCAATCAGTAGTATTTCAAACTACTCAGGAACTCAGTCAAACTACTCAGGAACTACTCAAACTCAAACTCAGGGGGGAATCAGGGAAGGATATTTATAGGGCTTCAGGGTCTGAAATAGGTGATTTTACAGGTCTGGTGAGGCAGGGGGCTGGCTGACACGCGTTTGGACTGATGGGCCCAGCAAGTTGGGGGGCTCGGGGCGGGTCTTGACACGCGAGCTCCGTTAGTTGGTTCACAGTGCTGCTGTCCAGGGCAGTGGCTGGGTTCGTTCTCCCCGGGATCAGGAAGGTGTGTCGTTTCAGTCCAGCCTGGCAGGCTGCCCTGCCCCTTGCCACTGCTCAGAGCCCTCATGCCCGCCGCCTTCTCGCTCCGCCGTGCCCGGGCTGTGGGGCCCGGCCAGGCCAGGCCCTGCCCTCCTTCCTGCACAAGCAGGCGAACACCGGGTGCCCGGGAAGCAGCTGAGCAGACTCCCTCCTCCTCTGTTGAGCAGAGAGGCAATTCTGCAGCCCCGGATTCAAACCCAGCCCTACCACTGTCGGCCTGTGTGTCCTCGGGCAAGCTGCCTCCCCCCGTGCCTCAGTTTCCTCATCTGTAAATTACCGATAGGAACAGCCCTCACTGGTTTGCCATGACGGTGAGATGAGGCTAAATAAGTGCCCTGCGGCCACCATGGGATTAATGAGAAATTGTCTAGTGGAGAAAAGATGAAACCCAGGAAAGGCCCCTTGCCTCAAAGCTGGAAGGGGACAGCATGTCCCTTCCATGCACAGCTGTGGGGGCCCTGGCCTGCCCCGGTCCCATGGCCACCACCCCTCACTGCAAGGGGCTGGAAAAGTGGTCTCTCGGGAGGGTGCAACGGAGCGAGGACGGGAATGCACCCTGAGGGAGGGGCAGCCTCTCCCACGGGCGGGAGCCGGCGAGCCAGGGAGGGGTGGGGAGGGGAGCGCTGGGTCCCGGGACAGGGTGGGGAGGGGGCCATGGGTCGTGGGATCCCACGCTCCAGGGCGTCTGCCCAGCACCACCTGCTGTGCGGCCCACTGCGCCCGCCGGGCTCCACCCGACAGGCCGCCGGGGAGGAGCATGATGGGTGCTCCTCTCCTCGTTCCCCCGCTTGCAAGGTCCCCGACACGCGTTTTCCGGGGCTCCTTCCCGAGGCCTCCTCTGACCGGGGTGTCCGCAGATGCTGGGCTGGCCGAGGCCCTGGCTGCAGGACGCCCTGACACGTCTTGGTGTCCTACCTGTTCCCCAGGGCATCCGAGCGCCGGTGGGCGACCTCAGCCACTGGGCTCACAGTCCAACCAGAGCCCTAAGCCTGGGGCTCCTGAGCTGGTCGGCCCCAGACCTGCGTCCGTCCGTCTGCACACTGGATTTCTTCCTGATTGGTTTGGAACTGGTTGCTATTAGGGCCATTCAGCACAATTGTATTACCGTGCGTCCCCGGTTAGTTACTGAGTACTAACTAGTAGTTATTGACGAGTAGTGCTCCTAAATATCTGTTCCAACCTACAGGCATCCCGTTGAAGACGTGTCCCTGCAGCCGTTGCTCGCACAGTCCTTTACTGGGCACCACTGTGTGCTGGGAGGCCGAGGACAGGGGAGGGCACATCAGAACCGATAGTCTGGGGTGGATGGACGGACAGTCCACAGATAATCTCCCCAATAAGTCTGTAATTACAAATATGATTACAGATGCGGTTAACACTACGAGGAGAGGGAAAGGGGTCGAAGGAGAGGACGGGATAGGAGAAGGAGGCGCTGACTTCACGGGGGTGGTCAGAAAAGGCTTCGAGTGACAGTGAAGCTGAGAGGTGGAGAACGGGTCTGCAAGTGTCGGGCTTGGAGGGGAGGCGGACAGGGCCGGGCCAGAAGCTTGGGCCCAGTTCTAGGAGCTAAGGCTCAGGCCGGCCTGAGCAAGGCTGGGAGCTGACTGGGTACCTGTGACTGTGGCAGAGGCTGTCCTGCGGCTGTAAAGCGTGGCCGCTGTGGACTGCAGGAAAGCATTCCAGGGACAGCAATGTCAGGTGCAAAGGCCCCGAGGCCCTGAGGATTCTGAGGGGAGGAAGGGGCAAAGGGCAAGGGCGTAGGAGAAGCGGAGGGAGCCAAGGGAAGTGGGGAAGGAGATGAGGGCAGAGAGACAGGGGAGGGAGGACACTCTGGTGTCCAAGAAGATTTTGACTCCCCTCGGAGTGCAGTGGGATCCGTGGCAGCATTTTGGGACTTGAGCTCTTACCTGCTGGAGGTGTGGACAGACAGACCAAGGATGGAACCAGGGCCCACACGAAGGGTGCTACAGCCATGCAGGGAGGTGGCAGCTGGTGCAGGCTGTTCTAGGGTGGGAGAGATGGGTTCCAATTCACCGAGGGCCTTGGGGTCTGCTGTTGGCTTGGACGGTGTGTACATTTGTTGGTGTGTGTCTGTGAGTGTGTGTGCAGTTGTGATGACTCCAGCCTTTTGGCCGGGAAATATTCCCGCCTCCGCACCTGACCACTTGCGTCTCCCTCTCTGGCAGTGGCTTCCTTGTGCTTTCTGATTTTCCAAATCTGACTTAGCCCCCGGGCGGCACGGGTGCCCAAAGCCCCTTCCGTCCTTCCCAGTTCAGGTGGGACCCATTCCAGAAGCTCTCCTTGGCCATGGAGCAGCAGATCTCAAGTGGACTTTGGCCTCAGAAGGAGACAGTCAAATCCTGACCCTGCATTTTTTACTTGCTGGTAAATATCTAGATGAAGCTGCCTGAGTTTCAGTTTCCTGTCTCTGGATGGAGATAACAATGGTTCCAGGCTCAGGTCGCTAGGGCGGCCCCACGAGGGACACTGCTTTGCCCAGCGCGTGGGCTGCCTGCGAGCACAACTCATACTCCGTATGACCATTAGCTCGGACCGCACGCTCGCCTGCAGCCTTGTCAAGGCATGGCGTCCTGTGCCTGCTCCCCTCCGCTTGTGAGCATTTGGGCGCTCTGTTGTTTTCTGGCTTCATAATCCAATTCCCTATTGAGATTTGATGACTTCTCCTGTTCGAGTTTTCGGCTCCCACAGGCTTGAGGCTTTTTGAGGAACATCATTTCCCTGTAGGTCGAAAGGGCTAATATAATATGGGTTTAATAAAATCTCCTCTACTATTGGATAGTTAAATCCCGTCCTTCTTGCAGTCTCCCCAGCAGGTCCTGCTGCAGCTCTGTTAGAGAAGGGAGCCCCTGGCTCTGAGGGTGCCCAGGCCCAGTCTGCAGATTTACTCTCAAGTCTCCAGAGATCCGAGGTCTCAGGAATCGTCACCCCAAAATCTGACACCCCCTAACCCATACAGAATGAAGTTCATAAAAAATCACCTTCACATCCCATCTTTCATATACAGCCAAGAGGAAGGCTCTTTGGTAATGTGACCATAGCATCAAAATGTAAGTGTGCACACACCCGTGTGTATGCTTACACCAAAGCTTAAACATACAGAGAGCCATTGACCCAGGAATTCCACGCCTAGGAATTTTTCCTATGGATGATCCTTGCCCAAGACAGATGAAGAGGGATATTCATTGTTGCCTTATTCATAACAGCTGCGAACTGGAAAACCCAATTGTCCATTCATAGCAGACGAGCTAAATAAATCACGATAGCTCTGTACGACGGCTGCTGCTCCACGGCCAGTTAAGAAGAATAAAGCAAACCTATGTGGACTGGTGGGGAGCGATTCTCCAAGGTAGACTGAGGAGTCGAAAGCACAAGGGGTGGGCGATGTCCACAGCATGCGGCTATTCGCGTCAGTAAAGCAGGAGGGGACACCTGTCTTACTGGGACACAGAGACCCCTTCTGCCCTGGCTCATAGGTCCTGTGTCCATGGGAGCATCGGAGGGTCGGCTTTTCCCTGGATCATTTTCCATGCTCTTTGAATTCTTTATCACGTGCTGGCACGATAAAGAAATTTAAGGTAATTTTTTAAAAATTAGCGTCTTCTACGCAGTATAGCTTTATCAGAGAGCGGTTTGGGGCCTCCTCCTAACAGTCCAGGCGGCATAATTCTTGAAAGGTTGGGGCTTCTCGGTCTGACCCCTGCCTGATGACGTTGGCAGAAGCGGAGCGTCCTTGAGTTCATTTCAGCATTGGCATCTTGACATAAACGTTCAGGCGGCACCGTGCCCTTCACCAAGAGATTCACGCTCAAGGCTGTGGCTCTTTACCTTTCTTTATCTCACTGATTCCGACGAAAGTGCTGTGGGGCAAGTGCAGGAGGCAGAACTTGTCCAAGGCCACGGGCTAGAAAACGCTGGAACCAGGTTTGAACTCGCCTCTCCCTTCTCTGCTCCTACGTGGCTTGAGATGGCAGTCTTTCGATGTCGTCAGGAGACATTCAATTGACAGGTATTTATCAAGTGCCCTGTGGGCTGGTCACCTATGACCAGCTGCTAAGTCCAGGGTCACTTCTCAGGCCTCATCCAAGCTGACCTCTCAGGAGCATTTGGGGTGGTGGGTCACTGCTTCTTCCCCTGCATACTTTCTCCTCTGGGCTTCTAGGACATTCTTTTCTCCTGGCTTCCTCCACCTCCCCGGTCCCCTCTGTCGGCCCACCACCCTGCCTGCCGGACCTTCTGACGGTGGAGCGCCCGCCCGGCTCTTAGAGCCTGTGTCTCTCCCTCCACCCAGACCCAGGTGATCTGCCCCCACGTTGGGGGGCTGGACACGGGCCACATTTCTGCTTCCAGCCCACACCTCTCCCCTGAATGCGTTCCTCCAGCTCTGGGGCCATCCACATGACTGAGCTCCTCACCCCTCACAGGTCTCCCCACCAAGCCTATGCCCCGCTCATGCCCCCTGACCCGGCTGTCAGCAGCTCCCCCTCCCCTTCGCTCAGGTCAAAACAGCTCCGACCCCGGGACTGCCCCCCCGCACCTCGCACAGATGCGGCCGGCTGTGCCCGCTCAGGGCTGAGGTCAGCCCTCTCCAAAGCCTGCAGCTCACATGGACCCGTGCTGTGCCCGGGTACAGCGGGGGGGGGGGGTGTCCCCCTCCCCCAGCTCCTCCCTCAGCCTCCCTCCAGCCCCCCTCCCGCAGCTGCCCCCACCCCGTGGCTTCTTTTAAACACCACAACGGGGTGAGCCTTTTAGAGCATGCCAGGCTGCCATTCTTCCATGAAAAGACTCCAGGGATTTCCCACCTAATTTAGAGAAAAATTGAGCTCCTAAAAACAGCCTAAAGGACCTTCTGTGTTCTGCTCCCCTCACACGCCCTGACCTCCTCCACCACTGTTTCCGCCCGTGGCCACAGAACCTCCTGGCACAGTGACCTCCCGCAGGTCCTCCAACCCCCAGCAGGCACAGGGCACACTCCGGACACACTCAGGGCACACTCCGGACACACTCAGGGCCACTCAGGACTCAGACTTCCTCTTCTCCCTCACTCAGGAATTCTCAGTCTCGGCCCTAGGGGTGCTTTGGGCTGGGTAATTCCTTGTCCTGGGGCTGTCCTGTGCATTGCAGGAAGTTTTAGCAGCATCCGAGGCCTCTTCGCACAAGACTCTGGGGGCACTACCCACCCTTGCCCCAGTGGTGGCGAACAGAGGGGTCTCCAGCCACTGCTGAATTCACCCTGGGGTCAGGGGCAAGATGGCCCTGCTGGCTGGACCCGCTGTCCCACCCGGAATGCCCCCCTTCCCATCTCCTGCAGGCCTCCGCTGAGCTCCTTGGGACCCCCCCTCCGCGTATCTTGTTGCCAACCCCGATTCCCCTTCCTGCTTTACCCCCTCCACAGCACTTGTCACCATCTAATACACCATCTCCTTGACTTATTTTGTCTAGTACCTACACTTTCTTACTAGAAGGTAAGCTTCGAAAGGCCGAGGCTCTTTGTCCGTCTCGTTCACTGCTGTATCCCCAGCACTCACGAGAGGGCTTGGCACACAGTAGGCTCTCAGTGAAGCGCTCCTGGACGAACAGGTACACCCAAGCATTGTCCCCTCGTCTCCAGGGACATGCATTCTGTGGGGGCTGGGAGTAAGCAGAAGAGTACATAAAATGGCACACAGGGATCAGAGCGGTGAAGACAAATGAAGGGGGGTGTGGGCTTAGGGAAGGATGCTAGGTGCTGCTTTAGGGAGGGTTCCAGGGAGGGCTGCTTGGGGGAGGTGACATCTGAGCAGAGACCTGAGCGCAGAGGAGGACTGCGTCCTGCAGATATCGGGAGGAAGAGTGTTCTAGGCAGAGGGAGCAGCAAGCGCAAAGTGGCATAATCATAGCGCTTACCTGAAAAACTGCAAGGCCTTGATGAGTTAGTATGTGTAAGGAGCTGAGGCACGCGCCGCACGGTTAGCAGGCGGTTAACGGAAGCCATTATTATTACTGTTGTTTGTCCTTTCAGCATAGGCTGACTCAGTGCCAGCTGTGGGCCCGGCAGCTTCTACGGCTGGAGATCCAGAATGAACAAGCCCAGCGTCTGCCTCTTGGTACTAACAGCCTCACTGGGGGGAGCCCAAGAGACCAGCGTGTCAACAGATAGAGCAACTGCCTGAAAGCTGATGGTCACCCACGCTCACGGTCACGGTCACCCGTGAGACCATACGGCAAGGTGAGGTCCCAGAGTGGACTGCTGGGTGGAGTGGGGAGGTCTCCTCTAGATGGCAATCAAGGAAGGCTTCTTGGAGGTGGTGGCCTTCGAGTGGAAGGACCTCCCTGCTGAGTAAATTGTTCAGGGAAGTTCACGGAGCAAGGACCATGGGTCAGATGGAGGTCCATGGCCCTGGCTTCAGAAGGTGGCCTGGGCAGGCCGGGCTGGCATTGGCCATGGGGAGGAGCCCAGCAGAGCCCGATGGGCCCAGAAATGCCTGAAAGTCTCCCCTGCTTAATTATAAAGAGCACAGGCCCTGAGACCAAAATTGGTCTCAAACCCAGACTTCCTTTACCAGCCCCAACCGCTGCCCCGTCCCTACCACCGAATGAAGAAAACGAAAGTGAGAAATGGAGAGTAACTCCCTAGGACAGTCCTCCAGGTTCAGTCCCTAAGGACAGGCGGCCGTGGGTGTTGGGCAGTTCGGGAGAGAATTAACAGCATGGTGACCCACTGGCTCAGACCCTCCAACAACGCTCTGACTTGGGCTCAATCCCTCTCTTCTTCGTGTACCCTAGAAAATCGTTTTCTCTTGGGCATTCTTTTGTCTCCTAATTGTTTCGGGGCTATGTGCCAGCACATGGGAGGGCATTAAGGTGTTTAATGAATGCTGCATAGAACCGTGTTGAATCAAATTCGAAGTCCCTTCTTCCCGGCTAGAAAAGAATGTGGCGGTTTTGACATTCTCGCGGTCATGTCTCTGTCCTTTTGAAGTTACATTTGTTGTTTTGCTTCATTTCGGGAGAAAAGCCAGAAATCTGCCTTACGCTGTATTTTGTTCCACCATCTAGTTGGGGCTCTGGAGAAAGCAGAGGGAGTCAGGCCTGGGTTCAAAAGCCAGGATTTTGGGAAGAGAGAGAGAGAACACGAGTGAGAAATTATGGCCCCAGAGACTCCCCTGGACTCGACATTCATTCCACAAGGATTTATGGAGCTCCCAAGAAGGCTGTGCAGAGCTCTGCAGATCCACCCGCTAAACCTAAGTCAGCACTCAGCCCTCCCGCAGCTTACCGCTCACCGCGCACTCCCATCGGATCTGGACTCCAGGACAAGAGCCCCAAAGACCAGGGTATGCATGCCGGCCATCCGACTGAAGAGCAGGTCCTCAGTTTTCCTCCTCTGTAAAATGGGTTCAGCGATCCATGCTGCATAACTCAGAGGAGGGAAGTTGCCCCAGGAGCCTTGAGGCCTAGAGAAGAAAGGAAGGGGGTACTTGTTGCTGTTAATTGGGCCTGTATTGGGTGCTAAGAGCATGGTAGATGCTTTCTTTCAGTTCCTACCCCACCCTGCGGGGCTGGTGCTGTTATCTCCTCTACCCAGAGGCCAACACAGGTCAGAGGGGGTGAGTTGCTCTTCCAAAGAGTCCCAGCTAGAAGTGGGCCCCAGGACTTGGAAGCAAGAAAGGTAACTGAGGAGAAAACATTGCTGGGGAGGGTTTGGTGGGCACCAGGTTCAGAGCAGGCTGCTCAGTTCCTAGACTCACTTAAACTTAAGAGTTGTTATCTTCCAATGCAGCTGGGCCCCTGGATTGTTCATGGCTCAACGCGGCCACCCTACAGAGGTCCAGATGTCAGGCTGGGGGAGGCCGGCGCTCTGGCTGGTATTTATGGGACTGGAGGTGTGGGGCGAGGCTGGTGAGCCAGGAGCTGGGAGAAGCCAGTTTGTCGGAAGACAACAGAGGCAGGGTGTGGGAGAAGCGGGGAGGAAGGGAAGGCCCAGACTAGGTGATTTGTGCAGCTGGAAGCCAAACCTCCCATCTCTGGGGTGCTCCACCACATCTGCCTGCGAGCTCTGGCTTCAGGCGCTCTGGGCTTCAGCCCCTTTGTTGGAGCTGCTGGTTGTGAATGGGGTTGTCAGCCACCCGGCGTTGCCGCCCCTGGGCCACGCTCCATTGTCCTTTACGAATCGTCCTAGCTTCCTTTGGCAACCTGGTCATCCCCGGCAGGCTGCATTTTTCCTGGAAATGCTGCATTTCTGGGCCTCCTCAATTTCCACCGGGCTTTCCTAATTCTTTGATTTGAAAAATTGAAAGTTTGGGGCATCGTCGCCAATGATTCACACAAACACTCCCTTGTGCAACATCCGCCAAATTATTTTTTCCCCCCACCTAATTATTTTGAGCACCTACCATGTGCCATGGGGAGATAGAATGAACAAAACAGACATTAAACAAGAAATCAAACCACAAGAATTTATGTCCAATAGTTAAGCATGTGTTAGTTATTAAATTATGATTGTCATAAGTATCTCGAGGGCTTGGGATAACAAGGGGCCTGCTTTATCGGGGCAGCAGGCCTGAGAAGCTGCCCTGAAGAAGTGCCTTCCGTGCTGGGTTTTGAAGGAGTGCAGGAGTTCACCCAAAACTGGTACCAGACACCGTGCTCAGTAAGCGCTTTTACCTACTGAGCTCATTTAATCCTGACAGCATGCTAGCAGGTGCTTTAGCACCATTTTACAGGCCCAGAGAAGTTCAGTCACTTGTCCAAGGTCACCCAGCCAGTAAGTGGGCGAGCTGGGATTTCTGAGCACTGGCATCCGGGCTCGGAGGCTTCAGAGCAGCCCCGGGGCGATATGGCCGGGTGTGGTTAGCGCTTGGCGGCCGGAGCCCAGGCTGGGCCTCGCTGGGAATCCCTCTTGCTCCCTAGGCGAGGTGGAGAATTTGAGACTGCGGCCTTGAGAACAATGGGGAACCTTTGGAGGGTTTTAGAGGTGGGGGATGGAGGTTGGGGGTGTGTCCTGGACCAAATTGAAATTTCAAAAGCTTGGCTGGCCAGGGGGGCGGGGGCATGGGGGGGAGGGTCCGGGGGGGGGGGGGTGGAGGGCAGCCGTGGCCTTGCAGCCCCGAGCCGGGTGATGGTGGTTCTGCAGCGTGTGGCCGGCCGTGCAGCATGGAGCTCCGAGGCCGCACGCGACCCTGGAAGACATTCCCACGGTAACTCCCGCGGGTGCGCGCTCGGGAGGTGGGCGCCGCAGAGGTCTTGGCGACGCCCGGGTTTGGGTTTTGTGGAGCTGCATGGACGGGACCGCATGGACGGGGAACTCTGGGTGGGAACCGGATTTGGGTTTTGATCGAGTTGCCCTATGCCTGGGGTTTCCTTTGTGTCTTTTGGTGATTTTCGTGGCTAAATTGGCTCCTGACTGCCCTTAAGTGTTTCCCGTCCACTTTAGGTCCCTTTCTTTGTGGTATTAGTTTCTTGGAATTTTGGAGGCCGAGAGGATTTCGAGCTGAGTTTTCCCTACGGATATTTTCCTTTGTCGATGGTTAAATTATTTAATCTTTCCGGGCCTCAGTTTCCTTATCTGTGAAACAAGGATCCTAATAGAACCTTCCTCCTAGGATGTGGGGGAGGATTAAATGAATTCATATGTAAAATGTGCTTAAAACGGTGCCAGGCACGTGGGCAGCCTTAACTCTAGCCCTCTTAAAGGGAAAGATGAATGATGCTGTCGTCATGGCAACCAGGCAGGAGGTGGAGGCAGGGCCGCTGGCAGCTGCAGAAGGAACTGAAACCCGTAGAGGTCCCTCCAGTTACTTAGCAGGAACATCCGAGGGGACGTTTTGTACTCAACCAGAAGGAAACTGTATGTCCTTGAAGCTCAGGGAACTCACCTTCACTCAAATCCACACAGAGGGTCCCTAGCGCGCGGGATCCAGGCTCTGGGCTGCCGTAACGTGTGGACCATGAGGTCCCTGCCCTGGACAGCAAAGGCATCATGTAATTTAAAAATGTGCTAAGTGCTGGAAAGAAGATGAAACTGCTGTTGTGATGATGTGATCTGAGAGGGCCTCCTGGAGGAGGTGACATTGGGCCCTGGAACTGAAGCGAGAGGAGGAAATAGTGTAATGGCCCAGAAGGGGTGGCAGGAGACTACTAGTGTGTTCAAGGACTCCCAAGAAGGTCAGGGTGGCTGCAGTGAAGTAAACGGTTGAAGGAGAGGATTATTTGATTCATTTTTCTCAGTATTGCCATTGATAAAATGACTGAGATGCAGTCTTTTTAAAATTCATATGCAAATGATAACTTCACGTCATTCATCGTAATAGATTGCACAAGGGGCAAAATCCATATTAGGGTCGTGGCTGATCTACTGGAGATCTTATACAGAAATTACTTTATATAGGAAGCAAAGTTCGTTCATTGGACAAATATTTACTGAGCACGTATTATGCTGCAGGCACTCTGCTGGCCCTGGGAACGTTGGAGTGCGGGAGACCCAGAGTCCTTGGCTCCCTGTGTCTGTAAACAGACAAAAAGGAAGCCAGCGTCTGCTCATCGCGCTAGCTACAGTGCGCTAAGCCCTAAGAGGGAAATAACGGAGTGACATCTCACAAAGTGTTTTGGAGTCAGCTTCAGATGGGTGGTCAGGAAAGGCAGCTGCCAAGGTGACCTTGCAGGGGGAACTGAGCGACGAGAAGGAGCTGCCACGTGACTGGACCAGCAGCTGGACCAGGCCTGGTGAGGAGCCCGAGTCCCCAGAACCGGGAGGGGGGATGTCCTGGGAGATGCGGTCAGAGGGGTGGGACCAGCCCGGAGGGGGCTTTGCAGGCCGTGTTTGGAGTGACGGGATGTTCCTCTGAGACGAGGGTCGCTGAACATATTCTGTAACGGGCCAGATCGCCAATATTTTAGGCTCAGTGGGTCCTACGGCCACCGGCTCAGCTCAACCACCCCCCTCCACCACAGAGCCCCAAAGCACACAGACAACACGTAAATGCGTGGGCACGGCTGGGGTCCAATAGAACTTTATTTATGGACACCGAGATTTGAGTTTCATGCGATTTAACATGTGTTGCAGGTTACTGTTTCGGTTTTTGATTTTTTTCAACCATTCAAAAGTGCAAAAAGAAATAAAGGGCTGGATGAAAACGGCCGATGGGCTGGATGGGGGTAAAGGGCTGCAGTTTGCTGGCGCCTCTTCTAAAGCCATGAAGGTTTTTGAACAGGGGAGTAAAAAGGTGCAATTTTCCATGGGAGGCTATAAGGACATGGTGTGGTATCAGGAGTGGGGACACACGGTGTAAAATTGAGCCGTCATTCAGTTATTCAGCAAACACTCCCTGAATTCCTGCAGTACCCATGGTGCTGCAGGAGAGGCCACAGCCTAACACACAGGCCTGTACCTGCGGGGTTTATAATATTTCAGGGGTTGGTGAGCGACAAATGCCTGCAGACTGCAAGGCCAAAAGCAAAAGCTGATTGAGGAACAGCAAGTGGCTTTCTCTGGCTGGGGTGGAGCGAGCCAGGGAGAAACTGGTAGAAACGTGGGGAGTCGGCCATGCCGGGAGGCCATGCGGAGTTGGGATTTTGTCCTTAGTGCGATGGGAAGCAGGAAGGAGGTTTTTTCCCTTAATTGTAGTAAAATACACATAAGATTTACCATTTTAAAGTGAGCAATGCAGCGGCGTTAAGTGCCTTCACAATGTTGGGCAACCGTCCCCTCTGTCTACTTCCAGAGCTTTTCATCCCCCCCAAAGGAAACCCTGTACTCATGAGCGTCTCTCCCCAACTCCCCCCAATCGCCAGCACCTGGCAGCCGCTGGTCTACTCTCCGTCTTTATGGACTTGTCTGTTCTGGAAATTTTCATATACAGATATCATGGACGATGTGAATTCTGGTGGCTGCGTGTTGTTTTGGAGGTTCAGCCACGTTGTGGCATGGATCAGTACTTCATTTCTTTTCATGGCTGAAAATAACCCCATAATATGGCTAGACTACGTTTCCTCCTTCCCTCAGTTGAAGGACGTTTGGGCCGGGTCTGCCGCTCGCCACTGTGGACAGTGCTGCCCCAGGAAGGTTTGAGCAGGTAGGTTGCAGCTCCCGCCTCATGGGATCCCTCTGGCTGCTGGGTGGGGAGAGGCCGGTGCCAGCCAGGGGGCAAGCAGGAGACCAGACAGGGAAGGCTCTCAGGAAAGGGATCTGCTGGAGGCAAAGCAGACACCTCCCTGGCTTTGGAGTAGGCTGCCCCGGTGATGATAAGGCGAGGCGAGGCCTGGGGACTGGGGGTCGCTGGTTATAGGAGGCTGCACCACCTCCCAGGTGGACAGTGGGTGCGGGAGGCAGGGGGCCACCTTGGGCAGACACTCGAAGGCTGAGCTCCAGGTTTGCTGGTGCTTCCGACGAAGTGTGCGCAGAAGGGAGGGGTTGAGGGGCCATGTTTGAAGCAAACTCTTGAAGGGTTTGGGGGAACCAGGAAGTGGGGCTTGTCGTGCTCACAGTAAGGTCCCAGAAACCATCCATGCCAAGAAGCCACCAGGTAGGGCACTGTGCTTGGCTGTCACAGGAGTTCAGAAGCCGGGAAGCATCCTGGCTGCGAGGGGCACCTGGGGTGGGATTCAAGGCTGGGTGTCATTTCCATGGGCAGAGAGACCTGACGTTGGGCGAGCCAAGGTGGGCCAGCTGGCCAAGCAGGTGAGCTGTTTGGCTCCACTGAAACATAGAGGGAGACAGGGCTGAAAAGGTGGATAAAAGGGGCGGGAAGTCAGGGCTCTCCTTAGTAAGCAGTGGAGAATCACTGAAGGGTTTTTTTAAAGGGCAGTGAAAATGGTAGCCAACGTTTGTTTCGAATGGTTTGTTTATGGCGGGCGTTTTCATGCCCATTAATTCCTTTCATCTCCTGTGAGACAGGATTATTATTCCTAGTACAGAGGTGGAGAGCCAGTGCGCAGAAGCACGGCTATCAGCCGAGTTTACCTGGAATCTGAGATGGTGTGGACTAGGCGTGAAGGAGAGGGTGCAAAGGAGAGAGGGTGGACCTGGGTATCCAGACTGGGAATCGGCTATGGCAGTGGAGGGAATGGCCGCACGGAAAGATTTTAAGAGGAAGAAAGACCTAACGCCTCCTGTGTTAAATAATCCCCAAAACGACCCGGGGGGGACCACAATGCCCATTTTATAGATAGGACGATTGATGCCTGACAAGGTGAATAAATAGCTAGCCCGTGTTCCCATTAGGTGTTAAGGGGGAAGCTTGTGGCCGGGTGGGTGGGGCTCCCCAACAGAATGGCCCTGGAGCCTGCTTGCAGGCATCACAGCGTCACCAGGCTTGGAAGACGAGGCGAAGAAGGAGCAGCCAGGGAGTTGGGGTTGCTGGGCTGGACAGTGGCAGGGAATCCAGTGCTGGCCAGAGGTCAGGGCAGGCAGAGCCCAGAGCAGCTGGCTGAGCTTGATTCTTAGCGGGCAGTGGTGACTTCTTTTTCTTCTTAGAAACTTGGTGTTCAAGGATAATTTCTTTTAAAAAGGTACCTACACTTCGAAAATGAAGACATTGGAGATTTTATATAATTTATGAACGAGGGAACCCGTAAGATGTTTAAACCAGTTTGAAGAAGAATTCTAAGTACTGTGCACATTAGGAACGCTGCAATAAATTTACAAGTAGATGCAAAAAACAAAAAAACTAGCAAAACCGGTCAATATCCACTGGGCCTTAATCAATTGCATTCCTGGAAACTAAATTTGCATTTCAATGGACAGGAATCATTTGCATTACTATTAGTTCTCTACAACTTGAGTTGTGAAATAGCTCAAAGATAATGAAAGGTGCAGTTCGCCTGATGGAAGAATTAGACTGAATACTCACTCATCTTTTTTGTTTCTGCCTTTTTCACAATCTTTCACAGTTTATTTTCATTATTACATGTGTTAATTTATTTTAGAAGAGGTAATACATTTATATTGTTGAAATTCAAAAGGTATAAATGGGTATACCAGTGAAAATTTTCCCATTGCTGACTCTTGGCCACCCAGGACCGCATGTATTCATTCATTCATTCATTGTTAGCGATGCTGTTTGCTTCCCAAGAGAGCCTGTGCATAACAAGCAAACATGTTAACAACAACAAAAAATACACACACACAAAGGTTTCCTTTAAAAAATATAAAGCCAAATGGCTCTATGTACCACATATTGCTGCTATTTCCCGCCCCCACAGTGTATCTTAGAGATTATTCCCTATCAGTACATAAAGGTTTCCAGATTCTTTTTCATGGCCTCATGGTATCCTTTTGCAGGGCTGAGGTCACCCAAAGGCACTAAGAGGTGGGTGGGTGGGGAGGTGAGGACCCTGCCGGAGAAGCTCTCCCAGTAGAATGAGATCACTAAGAGCTCCTACATCAGTTTCCACATCTGTGAAATGGGATCAACGATTTTAAGGGCACCCGCCTTGTAGGGTTGTTGTCAGAATGACGGGTTAGTTCTTGTCAAAAGTTTAAAACAGTATCCGGCACAGAGCCAGTGTCCATCATGTGTTAGCTCTTAGTATTTATTATTCCCCTTTGGAAATGTGATGGTGAAGGACAGAAGAAAACTTTTGGAAATGTCCAGAAAATCCTTTTTAGGAAAGAGGTGCCCTACCTCTGTCGGCAGAGAGAGCTATAAACAGCAATTCGACTGAGCACTGACTCAGTGCCGGTGGACTGTGAGTGCTCGGCAGGGCTGACTCACCGATTGCTCCAGGTACCACTGTTATCTCCACTGGACAAATGAGGAAATCCAGGTGCAGAGAGGGAAGTAACTCCGGGAGGCCACAGCGCTGGCAGGTGGGGCAGCTGGGATTCAAACCACACAGTGTGGTGCCAGCAGCCAAACACTCAGCCACAGCACAATTCTGCCTCTTGATGTGGGGAAGAAAGGAAAGAGGTCAAAGGTGCAAGAGAAGCAGGGCTGGCTGTGGAGCTCGGGAGGGGAGCAGCTGATAGCGCAGGGGAGGAGATGCCAGTGTTGGCTCAGGCAAGAAGGCAGAAAGGTGCAGGCCTGTTGAGGCCCAGAGGAATGAAATGTTTTGTGTGAGGTGGTTTTGGGGAAGTGGGGAGATCTGAGAGTAGGAGGGGGTGGAATAGAAGGCAGGTGCAAAGGCCCTGTGGAGGGAGGGAATGCGTTAGGTGGGTGGAAAGGGCAGAGGGCAACCAGAGCGAGCCATGGGAAGGTGGAAGGAGACAGAGCCAGAGGTTGGATCTCTGTAGGATCGGACCCTGTTGGGAAGCCTGTTTTTAGGATTTGGGCTTTTACTCTGCGTTGGAGGAGGGTACGATCAGCTATGGCTGTTATAAAACATCCTGGCTGACCCCGCATGTCTGCAAGGGCAAAAGCCGAGGGCTCAGGTAGGAGGCTGCTGCAAACTACCCAGGTGGGAGTGATGTTTCGTTGAGTCCTCACTCTTGTGGGGTACTGTGGGTCTGAGGACACAGTGGTGAGGGGCTCAGATGAGGTCTCTGCAGGGTTTCTCTGCCTCTAACTGCTGACGTTCTGGGCTGAGGAAGTCTTTGCAGTGGGGTACTGTTTGTGCATTGTAGGCTATTCAGCAGCATTCGATGTGTTTGCCAACAAACTTCTGGTGCCATGGCTAACAGTCAACTTCAGTCAGTTTACCATTTTTTTTTCTTTTCTAGAGAAGAAAATTGGCCTTTTTTTTTATGGAGACTGATGGGTGCTTTAACGTTACTCTTTGTGTTTACAAAATGCCTCTAAAATGAAAAGGCCGAGCTTTCTACAAAACCAGGGTTTCTGAGCATCAGCATGGTCGACATTGGGGCTGAGGATCTGTTGGGGGGCTGTGCTGTGCATTTCGGGCTGTTGAGCAGTATCCCTGGGCTCCACCCAGGGAGATGCCAGCTGCACTCCACCCCCAACCCCCAGCCCTGACAACCAAAATTGTCCCCAGGCATTTCCAAATGTTTCCGGAGGTGGGGGTGGAGGTGGGGGTGGGCAAGCGCCCTTGGTTGAGAACCTGTGTTCTAGGAGACCTGGGAGGTGGGAGAGGCAAACAGCGCAAATAAATACACGCGATGCACTATTCCTCCAATAAGGATGAGTGCGAGGAGAAAAGAAGAGCAGGGAGAGGGGAGGTCCCGAATCTTCTTCCTTTTGATTTTCCTTCCGCCCCTGCGCCGTCCCCACCCACAGAGTGGCCATCTGCCTGCTGGGTCCTGCACTGCCAACCCCCTGCCCTTTCCACCAGCCGCTTTTGTTTTCTCCTCCCGCCATTTGCCTAATCCTGCCGGGCCCTCCTAGAAGGAAGTAAACCCCCCCCTCCAGAGTCGACTTCTCCGTGGTGGCCGCAGGTGCTAATTGCTCATGGTGGCTGGACCTGAGCTGGCCTGTGAGCCCTCCCGCCACCAGGCCTGGAGTTGGCCTTGGTTCCAGTGGGTCAAGGAGGAACAAAAGAAAACAGGATGTTTAAAATGCCTCCCTGCCCCCCTCTCTCTCCTTGGTTTCACTTAACGACGGCGAGGCCTGTGGGTACCTGGGGGCGCATGACCCCAAGTGCTTGTCCTAGCTGGAGGCTGGCCACCTCGGGGTGCAGCTTGCCGGACCTCTGCTCCTGCTGCTCGCCTGGCTGGAGCCCAGCGGGCGTGCAGGGCTGGGTCGGCGAGGCCAGGCCTCCCTGGGAAGGGATGTGGGGCCTGGCCAGGGGCCAGCCCTGCCCCCCATCCGCGGCCGGCTTTATGACATGACACTGCGTGGCTTCCTAAGGCCCAATTCTGTTCCCGGCTCTCTCCGTCCCCTGGGAATGCTGAGCGATGCGGTTTAATCTATTTTATTAGCTCATCGCTTATTAACATCACGGTGGAACCTGCTTGTTGGGGCCTGTGCCGGCTTTTCTATCCAGAGGCACAACTGGCTGCTTTTTTTTTCTCTTCCCTTTCATTTGAAGCAGGGTAACTCAGCTTCGGTACTGCTTGACATTTGGACCAGATAATTCTGTGTGGTGGGGGTGGTCCTGGGCTGTCCCTGGTGCCTGCCCACTAGATGCTAGTAGCACTGTCCTTTTCCACCCATTTGTGCCAAGAAAGAGTCCAGATATTGTCAATATCGCCTCTGGTTGCGAACCACTTGCTGCAGGAATATAAAAGCCTAATTTTAGGGATGGCCGTGTCGCCCCCCCACCCCCACCCCCCCGACATCTCCCTGGAGGTAGCTGGGAGAGGGGATTTCTCTCTGGGGCTCAGACTGTAAAGAAGGGTTTGAATAAGTATTCTAAAAACGTCTTTCCCAGCTCTACCATTCATTAAAACCTGGATCTTTCTCGAAGGGGCCGTGGTGGAGGGGGCACCACCTAAAAGGAAACAGTGTCGTAAAAGAAAACACACCTGCCCTTTGTGGACCCAGCCTCGTTCCTGCTGTCATGGCTCGGGCAGGTAAAGGCACAGCTTTAGGGCTATGGAGCCATAACTGGGCTGGACATCTGGTCTCTGCCATTTGCCCGCTGTGTGACCTCAGACAATTCACTCCACTTCTCTGGGCCCAGTTCTCTAGTGAAACACCAGCCCTCCCCTTCACCTGGTGCAAGGAATTCAGGAGCCTGTCTGTGTAAAGCACTGGTCAGCCTAGGCTGGCACACACGTGTGCCGTGGCTGCTGGCTACTCCTGCCACGCTGACCTCTCCAGCCGGGGCCCCTTACTGAGGGCGGCCGCATGGCTCTCTGCGTTGAGTGCTGCAATGTTTGGTTTCCATTTTCCTGCTTATCAGCCACATTCCATTGGGCCCAGGGCTGGGCCTTCTTAGGCCTGCCTTAGGCTTCCTTTACCAGCCTTGTCTTTCCCGGGATTCCATCTGCCACCATACCTTTGTCTCAGTCCCCTGCCGAATTGCTGTTTTCCAGATAACCTCAGACCTACCCAAATGCCAACAGCATTCCTCAAACAGAGCAGAGCTGCCAGAATCAGCCGGCAGCTTCCTGCTCTTTGCCCCAGAAAGCATTTCAAGTTATCAAGTGATCAGAGGTGGAGGGGAGGCAGGGGGAGGAGGGGTTGATGCCGCAGCTGCTTATGCAACAAACTTGAATCCCGGGGTTAAAATCTGCCACGCGCAGTGGCATATTTCATTTCCTGATTGGGTCGTGGCGCTGCACATAAGATCCGCCACGAACTCACAGCCCTGTCTGTTCCCCCACAAGTAACACCCGCAGAAACAAACGGTATCCCATATGGAATGGTGGTGAGGGCCGCTGCCCACGCAGCCGGGGGGGGGGGGGGGCAGGGAGAGAAGGCAGGCTGGTCTGCCCTGGCCTCCGCCTCTCAGCCCCCCAGTGGGTCTCCTATTCCACGTTTTCAGCCCCAGGAAGAGCAGCGCCCACCCCTACCCCTTCCGGAGAAGCCCAGGCCTGGAGTCCTGGGTGCTCGGCCTTTCCCACAACTTGGCCTCTGTAGCCTAAAAACCAACAACAAAATCCTGTTCCTTTTTCACAAAGCCTGGGCCCTGCCCTGCAGTACCGTGTATTTAAATTCCCAGCATGTTCCTGAGACTGCTTGATGTAAGATTCTCAGCTAGGAAGAATTTATGGACACACGGTGGGCATCTGTTGTCTGTGGCCGGGTGGGGGGCGGGGGGAGCAAGTGGCCAGCCGTCATTTTCTTTGTGGGAACCGCGTGGCCCCAGGAAGCGCACAAGTCCTAATTTTAGGAGCAGAGTGTCCAGCCCCCCCCTCCCGCCCTGCCCAATATGGTTGTGTCACCTCTGGAAGCTTTCTCCAGTCTTACAAGAATGGTGTTTACTCAGCTTCTGTGGTTCCAGCTTGCTGTTTTAAAAATCTTCGTCACTAACAGCACCTTGTCGTTTAAAAAAAAAGAAGGAAAAAAAAAGCGTGGCCATTATAAGATACTTGAGGCTCTGCCTTTTCTTTTTCAGGGTACGGATAAGCTGCAGAGGCAGCTTTAGGGAGGGAACCAGCAAAGACCGTCTAATACGATTGAAGTTGGAGGAATTATAAGCAGCTCTGAAAAACGAGTTAATATTTTACTGGGAAGCAGTGCCAGAGAGGGTGGGGGGGGGGTGCTGCCAAGAGCGGGACCGTGTGTGAAATAGCTGCTCCATCTGCCTTAGGGGACGAAAGGAGCCCTTGTCTGTGGAACTAAAATTAAGCAAGAAGCCTTATAAAGCCCATGGGATTTGGCTGCCCAGTAAGGGCCCAGATCCCCGGGAACAGACATACAGGGGTGATTGTGCCGGGAACAGCTAACCTGTGGGGAGGCCTGCCATATAATGGGGGTTCTTGTTTCCTTGCCGAGTCTGACATCTTTCTCTCTCTCTCTGGATTTAAATGGCTTCTCAGACCGAGAGGCACTGCCTGTGCCCTGGATTCAGAAGGTACACGCCTCCTCGGGAAGCCAAGGCGAGAGACAGCGGCTCTCTCTCTCTCTCTCTCTCTCTCTCTCTGCATCTGCCGGGAGAGCTGCCGCTGGTATTTTTCCACAGGCCTACCCTGCTATCTCAGGGCCTGGTTTTCCCAGCCGGGCCCGGAGTCCGAGAGAGGGTTAACAGGCAGGAAGCTGAAGGCATCACAGACTCACACGGAAGTCAGATTTGTGTTTAACTGACAGGTTCAGCAGGCCCTGGCGGGGGAGGGGGCCAGGAGGGGAAGGGAAGTTGTCGAGCCAAGCATGTGGCCCGCTAGCAGCGCATGGGGCTTGTCCTAGGGTAAGGCCGGCCAGGGGGCCCTCCTCGGCACCTTGGCAGGGAGGCGGTAGCCGCTACACTTTGGTTTTCTGGCCGAGGTGGGTGGCGGCGGTGGTGGTGAGACGTCAGCCTCTGCAGGGCAGTAGGCCCTTAGGCCTGCCTTTTCAGGAGGCGCCCTGACAATGACTATGCAAACTTGACCACTGGCCTGCCCCTCCTCCCCCCTCCTCTCCTCCTCTCCGCAGCCCCTGTCCCCTGTCCTGGCAGAGGCCCTCTGCGGTGTCTGGGGGTTCCCCTGGCTGCGCCCCTCTGCACGCAGAGGCCTGCCTAGAGCCCTCCCTTCTGGCCCCCTCGTCCCCCTCCTCCGCGTAACGTCCCCCTTGCAGGACCACGCTGCTGGACTGTTCTAGAAACGGGTCCAGGGCCGCTCCTGCGGGGGGGGCAGGTGAGCGCCAGCCCTGCAGTCACCCCAGGGCCCCTCGCCGGGCGCCCCGGGCCTGGGGCCTGGCTGGGCCGGGTCAGGCTGGCCGCCCTGGCCGGGCCGCGCCGGGAGCCGGGCCGGGGGTGGGAGAAGCGAGGCTGCGGGCCCGGCCCGAGCGCGCCGGCCGCTGAAGGCCTGGCCTGGCCGGCCTTCTCCTGGGCTCAGGATGGGTCTTGCTCACCAGAGCCTCACAAAGATAATCGCTCAGGAAGTGTCCCAGCCAATCCCGGGCGGCCTTCCTCTCCGCTCTGCCGGGGCAGCCAATCGCGGATGAGCTTTCATCGGGCGGCCAGACCATCAAGCCGAAGTGCCAAACCCTTTTTCTGTGTGAGAACTGGGAGCCTGTCCTCCATGTTTTATAAGTATTGACATTACACAGTGTTAACAATGCATCCACAGAGGTAAGCTCGACTTTTTAACCATCTTTTCTCCCCCCTCCCTCTGAGACATCCGACTGGTGGGCGAGCAGTGTGATTTCTCCGTGGCTGACCGTGCCACACTCACCCCACAGCACTTAGGGTAACTTGGAACTGTTTAGAGAGATTTTTTTTTTTTTTCTTTTTGCTTTCTTGGGTCACATGGCTAAGGAGCCATCAGCCATAGCCTGATTTTGCAAACTGGCAAGGGCCTGGCCCACCTTTGCTTTTCACCAGGACATGGTGCTTTTTGGAACAGTTTGAAGCTAGGTCCTGGTATGCCAAAAAAAGAAGCTTTTTTTTTTCTTCCTCCTCTCTCTCTCTCTCTCTCTCTCTCTCTGAGCAGTTCACCCCCCCCTGCACTATTGTCTGTCTTGTGTCACATGCCTGCTGGGGGAAGAAAATGGAAGGTAAGCAAGCAGGCTCCTCTCCAAGGAGGGCTCATGGCAGATAGCAAAGCAGGCAAGTTTACCTCTCCAAAGAGGTTCTGGGAAGGCTGGATAAGTTCTGCAAAGAGAAGATGTGCATTTTCAAAAGCCCCCAGCCCCCAGCGCACAGCAGCCCTGGGGGAGAGAGGAGCTGCTGGGCCCTAGGTGGGTGCTGGTGTCTCTCCTTGGTCTTTTCTCTCCGTCCAGGGCTTCCTCACTTGGAACTACATTGTTCAGCCTTTTTTCCTGACTCAGGTTAAGGCAGTGTTCTTCTGCAAGCCAGCCTACAGCCAGCAAATGTTTCTTTAAGTGTTTTCTAGGCTTTGGAGGAAGTTTTTGGAGTAGGGAAGGGGAGTGGGGGGGGCAGGATGGGGGCATATGTTGGGCAGCATCCTGCAGTATGCTGAGGACTCCTTTTGAATCCCTTAGCTTGCTACTCTTGCATGATTTTCAATGAACTAATGTATCTTTTATCCTTGTTTTCATTTTCCCTTCCCTTTTTTTTAACATTGTATCACCCTCTGTCCTCTGATAGAGTGCAGAGGAAATAAAATCATGCCTGTGGCTCATGACAGCTTTCCATGTTCACTTGTTGGGTTGTGTTGTGTGTGTGTGTGTGTGTTTAATAATACCATGTAACTGTTTAAAAAAATTTCCTTTTTGATCAAGTCCCAAATCTGCCAGCCTGTTCTCTCTCCCTAACTGTGGAAAAATGAGACGGTTGCTTGAACATTTGTTGGGTAAGTAAAGCAATCCATTTCCTCTGTGACCATGTATAAGGACTTTTGTGAACATGGGGGGGGGGTCTGCTTGTGATGGGGTGGGGGAAGAGTCTGGGCTTTAGCAGTTGGGGGCTTCATTAGCAGGAGCAAAAGAAGGACTTTTTTAAGTGTCTTGATTTTAGGTGACTGTTTGAATCCACTGTTTTCCCTGATATAGGATTGAAGATAACACTTCCTGTTTACCTTCGGCCAGGGTAGAAATATTCAGTTCATTGTGACTTGACTCTAGACTTCTAATGGGTTTGTTTGGATTTTAGAACTTGGGGTAGGTGATCTGCTTGTAAAATGTGAGGAAAATGCTCGTGTTAGAATCATAGAGCCCTGAACATGGGGGCAGGAGCTGCTGGTGGTGGTGTGGTGTGTGTGTGTGTGTGTGTGTGTGTGTGTGTGTGTGTGTGTGTGTGTGTGTGTGTGGGTGTGTGGGTGGGTGGGGAAGGTGGTGTCAATACTTATGTTTGAGGATACTTAGGTGGAGCGTAAAAATACCAGCCACCACCAGACTTGGTTTGATTCAGGACTTACTGAACAACAGATTTCGGCCTTTTCCCAAGCCTGACCTACACATCTGTGTATGCATGCTTGCCTTTACTTATATGATTTATTTCTCACGGTTTATGTTCCCCCTGACCTGTTAATGCTATAGATTCCTACTGAGCTTTACTTTCAGAATTTCCCTAGAAGTTCACTCCATACATTGCTGGCCTGAAGACCAATGCAGCATGGCTCCAGAGCTGGAAATAAATTCATTTGTTGTGTTATGCGAACTTTATGGGAATAATAAAAACCATTTTCTTTTCAGCTAGTGTCCAGCAGACCGCTTTTTAGCACTCATTGGAAAAGGGCTCTTTTAATACAGAAAACTGTATCAGATTCTAAGTTGAGAAAAGACTGCGTAAGGCAGGGCAGCTTTGTGGAGTAAAAGTGCAGGCGTGTAATGATCTTATATACTTGAAATTGAACAGAGCTGCTGTCCCCACACAAGTAAATTCAGACTTTATATTCAAATAGTTGGCTGTTTTCTTTGTTCTTATCGCCTTCCTGTAAATGGAAATTATATATTGAGGCTCTTGGGGGTCTCCCTAGGAGCAATACCTAATCATGAGTCTCCTGGTTTGGTGCTTTCACCGTTTGTGTAATACTGTGTTTGTTGGGCTGGAAGGAAACTTAAGAGCAGGGCATTTGTCCTGCATTTGTCCTCCAGAGGCTTGCATTAAAATGGCTCCTACAGGTTTGGAAAGCCAAGGCCTGATTTCAGAAGTGCAGCCCAACAAGTCCCCAGCTTTGACCCAGGCTGGCCCCTCTGCTCTGATACTGTGGCAACCATGAGCAGGAGTCTGGAAAAAGTTAATTGCTTTCAAAGTAGTATTGTTTCCCAGTTTCACTAAAGGGGGAAAAATAAATGTCTGCATTGCAGCAGGGCAAGGTAGGAGCTGTCGGACTGGCTCGCAGAGCGGCCCAATGGGGTTCCTCTCTCTAGCTTTTGAACCAATAGACTTGGAGGAAAGGTTAAAGATTGACAATTGCAGTGGCCTGACTGAGAACGGGCCTTCTGGAAATTTCTACCATCTTTGTTCTTTTTTTAGGAAAAGCAGAACCACCAAGTTGAAGCAGCTCCATTCCTAGGGCACCCCCACCCCTTTTTCTATTACATCAAGGTAGCGTGTTCTCTCTGGCACATTTGTAAATTGCAGAGGGAGGAACAGAGTGTTGGGCTGTTTTCCTTCTACCTCCTCAGTCCCCAAAGAGGTTGCACAGCTGCAAGGAACAAACAGACACACTGGAGCTTTTGATTCCTCTCCTTTTTTTCCCTTTAAGACCTCCAGGATGGACTCACTTTCTGCTCTGGGAAATTAAGGGGCATTCATTGGGGGAGGGGGAGTAACTGCTTTTATTAGCTCCAGAAAATGGTCAGTGTTCAGTCTGTAACTAGAGATTAATTATATATAATCACTCAGTAAACTTTCTACAGAGTTTTTCCAATTGTGAGCATGGACAGAGTTAGCTGGAGCCACGTCCTGTTACTTTTATAATTAACAGCACCAAGATTTGAGTCAGAAAGAAAGAAACAATGGGCCTCTTGGATTATAAATTAGGTTTGAAAACAATAGCTTTTTTTTTTCCTTCTTCCTTGTAACCCCTTTTCTTTTAAACAAAACATCTCCCCTTTTCTTTCCCAGGAGAACAGTGGGCTTCAGTTCTTAAATAGGAGAGGGGGAAAAATGAGTCACTTTTTTTTTTTTTTAAATGGGGTGACTGTAACCCAGAAAACCCTGAAGGCAAGGGTAGATTTTTAAAAAATCCAAGCACTTTCAAATGCGGGGTCTCTTTGTTCCTTTTTGCCTTCTCTCCCCTTCTCTCTCCTGTGGCAGAGGCAACAAATATTTGGCAGAGAAGGGCTCCACATCTGGCTTTGCCTCTGGTTGACCCTGGGAAAAAAAAGAAGAAAGAGAGAGACATTCAGTGGTGTCTTGTCATCTCAAGGCAGGGCCTTAAGAAGGAAACTGGTGTAGAGCCCCTTTAGTTGTTGTGCAAATAGCACAACCAGTAAGGATTCACCCTTGGCTTCAGGTTGCTAGGGCTGTGAACTGCCCTCCCCCCTCCCGCTCTCCTTACAGACAAACAAGCAGGCAGGGGCCATGTCAGCTCTGCGGCTCGCCGTGCTGCCAGCCTGTCTGTCCTCATCAAGATTACCTACCTACCAGGGGCCCGTCCTCGCCTGGCACAGCCTTGGGCACCATGTCTTCTCTCCTGCCCTGGAGCTGAAAAGCAGTCACCTTGAAACCCTTCACTCACGCCACCAGAACTGTCCCGAGGCCAGTTCTCAGACCTGGTTTCTCCTGTAACAGTAAATTCCCTTACCTACTGTTGTGCTATCAGTTGGGCCCCTGAGAGCGGGTTTTGCAAAACCCATTGTTAATTCTCAGGGCTTTGTTGGGGTGGACAAAAATCTAATTTGTGAGTATCCTGGGCTCTGGCTCAGTGAGTGTGTTCCCTTGTGTTTCTCCTCTACAGAGTCGGATTGTCTTTCCTTGATTGATGTCTTAGGACGGGGGGCTTCACAGGGTGGGTGTTTGGCCGTTTTCGGGCTTGTAAACAGCCTTTGGATATTACCTCGGCCTCAGACTGGGGTGCACCCCTGGGCTTGGCTTCTCCAGATGCCTGCTGAACTTGAAGCCCTTTCGTTTTACCTTGCTCCCTGCTGGGCTGGACGCAGAGCTGGTTTCTGGTAGATGGAGAAGGGGGAAAGGGTTTCCCCCCGCCCCCCCACCCTGCCCTCTGTGAACATTTTTGTGTTAGTGCAGACACCTTGTGTGTCTGCAGCCTGTTCCACGGAGCTGCACTATTCCTGAGCTTCCACCCACCTCGGCCGAGGGCAAGGGGGCCTCACCCCAGAGCCTCACGTTGGAGGTTCAGCATCTGAAAGGGAAGGCTTTTCCTTAGGAACCTGTGACTTCACATACCCCCCCGTCATTGCAGATTTTTTTTTTAAGCTTCTAAACGTTGGGTTGTTGGTGTCCTTTGGTCGAGCTTTTCCTAGGTCTGATATTTAGGAAGGTGGCTTTGAAACTAGCAGAGCTGCTTAAACAGGAGCTACAGCTATTGAACAAACTGCTACCATTTTAGCTTCAATACAGGAATGAGGCAGTGTTGCCAGACGCCATTTTAAGAATCCTGCATAAATAGCTTAGCTACCGATGACTCTGCCCGTTTTAGGTGAGTGCTTATATAAAGCTGCTCTGCTAACCATTCCCTTCCCCCATTTTTTTTTAAAACATTAATTGCAGATCTAGGGAAGCATGGTTTTTGCATTTTGATGCTCACTATTTTGTGATCTAGAAGAGGAGGATGTTGTGTCTTGGGGATTAAATATTTCTTGCAGCCTGGACCAGTTTGGTATTTTGAATGAAAGTAAAAACCAGAAGGAAAAGTCCTTTTGAATGATGCATGATTCTCGAATTGCCGTGCGATGAGCCTCATCTGTAGAACCAGTCTTGTGCATGCTGGTTATGTATTCTAGATGGGTTAGATATTCTTGGTTAAAAGTCAAGAGAGGGGAACTTGGGGAAAAGAAATATCTGGGCATTGTGTATCCATTTTACTGTCAAAACCAGATGCTTTCTCTTTTCTCTCTCTCTCTCTCTCTCTCTCTTTTGGAAGTATTGAGGGGATGGGGTTCCTGGGAATTACGGACCAGCCTCGAGCCCTCAGAATTAATAATCAGAAGGCTGAAAACATCCTAGAGGTTCAGCAGTTCATCTGCAACTTTTTAATTGCTCTTTTTCAGTGCATGCAGGTGAAGAAGTAAGCATAGGTTTTCTTGCTCAGGCATTTGGGGGGGGGGGTGTCTTTTATTCTTTCTGGGACGGGGTGGGATTTGCTTGTGCTTGCAGGCGCTGCTGTTTTCTTCTTTGAATTGCCAGAAATGTAGCAGTTTGTGACAGCCATAGGCAAGTGACTTAGGGTAAACAGGAATGCAAGAGGTGGTGGCGGGGTCAACATGAGCAGATACAACTAACTAGTGGATGGTGCATTTTCCTGTTGGGTGAGAGGCTGGTTTTCAGCTAACCTCACCCTTTGCTTTAGCGGCTCCCCCCCCAGCCTCCCCAGCAGACCTAATCCAAGAGAAAAAGTAATGTCAGTTAGAAACAAGGGCTTGTTGTTCCATTGCTTTTGATGTAAATAATCTGCGTTGCTGGAGGCTAGGAGATATGGAAGGAAAGATGGTGTTTTTTTTTTCTGAGATGGCAGGAGTTCCAAGTATTTTTTTTTCCAGCTGCTGTTTTCTGTGCTTTTTAACAGTTCTTGTTGACTTTTTTTTTTTCCTCCTAAATGACTGAACAATTTTAAGCCTAAATTGACCAACATCTGTGGGACATTCCAGACAGGTACAATTTTTTTCTCACTACCACTCTTGATGTAATATTCATAGTTCTTTCCTAATAATATACCAGTTCTTAACACTAAACCAAAAAAAAAAAAAAAAAGACAACCGAGATGAGTGGTATAGAAAAAGGAAGTCCCTTTAGATGTGGCTTATTCAAAATGACTAATTTTGCATTCTGATCTTTGCTTTTGTAAATGAATTTTTTTTTTTTTGCTTTTAATGCGTAGACACTGCGATTTCCTTTAGTCAAATAGCAAGTTACTGTGTCTATGTATTTGTGTGTGCGTGTGTGCGCGCGGTTTGGTTTCCCTTTGAAAGGATGCCTTGCTGAACTGTGAGAAAGATGGTTTTCTTAAATTGTTGTGCTTGAAATCCTTGGCTGAAGCTGGTGGTGCTATTGCTAAAGTTAGGTGATCGTGTGCCCGCTTGTAGTGATTGGAAAGATAAAACAGCCTAACTTAAGTCCTTTCTCTCGCTTTCCTGCCCCAGAATTGATTATTTTAAATAACTCAGCAGCAAATAGCCACCACATAACCAGTTTGCATTTTCTTAGCCTCACAGCAGCTCTCCTGCCTCTAGCTCTCACTGGGCTGTTACCAGCCAAATGCTTGTTCTCTTGAATGCAGCCCTCCTCGGTGATGTGTTCACCTTTGAATGTTTTCATCTCTGCAGAAATCCTTCAAGTGGTTTTTTTTCTTTTCTTTTTTTTTGGGGGGGGGGCCCTCTGTTATGCATAATTGTTTCTTTCACCAGTGTACTTTTTGGTTGGATCACAGATTAGGGTTTTCTCTATCACTCAAAATATGGGATCAGTTTCAAGAAGATTAGGATTTCACATACTTCATGCTAGAGAGGGAAACAGAATTCTGTTTGCTAGAAAGATCCAGGTTGCTATTTGTTGTTTTGAATTTAACCATCTCCCCCTCTCTGTGGGGTGCCTGGGGCTTTTTGTTGAAAGGTATTTCCAGTCACCCCAAGCAGGAAAGCGACAGCATGCAGTTGGGCAGCATGTGCTTGTCTCAGACAAAGTATTTTGGAGCAGAGAATGTTTGCCTCTTAACTTGGAATAGAAAGTATTAGTGCTAAATTCACCTTCGCCAGTTTGCCATTGTGTTGTTACTGCATGTTGGTGATGTGTTTAAATTTAGCAGGCTGCTTTCTTCTGATGAAAACCATTTGTGACAATATGTCAGTTGTTTCTTTGGTGATTTGTGTTACAAGCTTTCTCTACAGAGGCAGGATAAACGGAATTGTTAACGGGAGTTCAATATCAGAGAGCTAAATGTGTTAATATTCTGATTTAAACCAAATCTGCCTTTCTTCTCTCTGCTGGGACTAGTTAAGTCTGAGTGAGGCCTCCAAGCTTCTATAATTTAATTCTGCACTATGATTTTTTTTTTCTTTCTGTCTAGCTCCCTTCCCCACTTCTCTTCCCCGCGACAAACATGGAACTCTCCTAAGCACAGCTCCATCCGATTCTGGAGCTCCACGCCTGACGGTTGCCTTTTTGCTTTGTCATAGTCCCAGAGCACGGAAAACAGACAGGACATTCTAGGCCTTTCCCTGTTGTCCGGCCTCCTTCCTGTGCTGGCTTTGAGTCTTCCAAATGGAAAATTCCAGTCCTGTCAACTGGGGGTGCCCCCATTTCTTCTCCTTAACCATAGTCTGATAGAAATGCGTTTAGAGGTTGCTCCGAGGCTTGTCACTCAAGTTTGGGTCTGAACGTTTGGAATGTTCTAGGACCTCACATAATTTTCTACCTATTTTAAAAGCAGAAGTTAACGTCATTTCTTCCTCTGGTTTGCCTTGGAAAGTGTGAGTGTGGGATGGTCTGACATGGTCTGTGCTTTATTCAGCCCGAATTCCAGCGGCAGGGGGGGTGGCGAGAAGATTCTGGATGGGAGGCCTTCTCGGCGCAGGGGTCTGCTTTCCCTGCTCCCCCCCCCCCCCCAGCCTGTCTTTTAAATGATCTTTCCTCATTCCACTTTTGTGGCAGAGGATAATTAGTCACAGTTCAAAAGAGCATTGAATGCTTTCTCTAAGCAATGCCTGCTTCAGAGAGGAAACATCTAGAGGGTGGGAGAGTGTGGAGAGGAGATCCCAGCCCTAATTCCGGAGATAAATGTTGGTTGTCTCAGACCTTCCGCTTCTGGCCTGAGTATATTTCTCTGCTTTGTAATTTAACTCTTTTTATTTTTTAAATTCATGTTTCTACCTTGTTGGGAAGTTGTAAGATTTGGGGGAGAAGGAACACAGTTGGCGGTGTAGAATTCCGGGGGTCATCACTGGGTAGGGATAAAACACCTCCAACCTGTCTCTCTTTGAACCTGGCGGTAACAACTAGAAAGTTATTTACTTGGAGGCTGGGTTCTCATTGGCAGATGGGGCGCTTGTAACTGTGTGTCTAAAAAGTGCCTTTTTGCATCCCCTAATAGCATGACAACTGCAATAGTAACCACTTGGCGGAAAAAGGGTAACCTAGTATTTGAAGAGCTCCTTTAAGAATCTTAACCCTTGGTTGAGATCAGGGTGGGTTTCTCTTCCCCACTTCTGTCCAGGGATGGGGTTGTCTTAAAGGTGGGTTTGTGGTTGAACTCCTAAGTAGCTGCCCCCCCCCCCCCACAAGTTCTCAGCCTCCCTAAACATGAACATAATCTGCTCTATTTCAGTTTGGCTGAAGAGGAAATAAAAACAGAACAGGAGGTGGTAGAGGGCATGGATATCTCTACTCGCTCCAAAGGTGAGTACAAATCTGGTCTCATCTATTGCATAGCAGAGGACAAAATTGGAATTTCTTTTTGTTGGTGTTGCAGAGCAGGGGGGTGTGGCCTTAGGAGCCAGTGGTACAACTCTGGTCCGATTTTGACAGGTAGAGCCTTTGTTGGCTGAACCTAATTTAGGCGAGAAATCTCCGCCTTTTAATTTTCTCTCCCTTGAATGTTTTGTAGATATACCAACCTGTCAGTAATTCTCCCGATAGCAGATTGCATGTGTGTGCCATGGCTGAGGGAGCCTGGCCACCTCTCTGCTGGGTCACTTTCAGGAACGAGAATTTAAATAAAAAAATGTCCTAGAAGTGACTGGACTCCTCAGCGGCTGCTTGTTTTCTGGTTCTAATAATGGACCTTTTGGGAGCACAGAAGTGGGATGCTTGATCAGAAAACGGTGGTCTTGAAACAGATAAAAAGGGGGAATGTAGGACTTTCTGGAACAGTAAGGCCAGTGTTTGCATTTAGTACAGAATTTAGCAAATCAGGGGAAATAGAGTATTTTCTTTCAGAATGCTGTATTAGACTTCCAGAGTCTTCTAATTTAGGTTTTGTTACTTTTCATTTGTTCTGTGCAAGAGGCATTTTAATGAGGCTTCCCAAAAGGAAGGAAGTCATTCCCTTTTTCCTTTAGGGTGCTTTAAAAATGAGCGACTGGAGCATTTTTCATCTTTGGTTGATGAAAATACTCATCTCCAAGCATAATGGTTTCTCCAAGATGTTTTATTCATTCAACAAGTCCGGTTGAGTGAGTGCCTGCTCGGAGCCCAGAGCCCGCTGTGGGTTTTGGGGTAGGGAGGGTGGAGAGAGGGAAGGGCTGGAGAGAGGTTTATTACTCTCTACCCGGAAGGAGGGGCTAATCTAGTTAGAGAGTGTCACAAAAAGTGACTCCCTAAAGGCGCCTGAAACAAAAAAGGCTTTTTGAGGGTTTTATTGAACATCGTGTCATTCCAGGCAGAGCTGGGAGGGTTGGATCGCAAGTGGGGGGCAAGTGGGGGCTGGCGGCTGCTGGGTCCTGGCCTGCCCTGGGGGATGGGCAGAGCTCCGCGGGGAGGAGGGGCGGGCACGGGAGGCGGGAGGGCTGCGCGGCGGAGGTGGGGGGCTTGAGGAGGGCGGACTGCCTGGGCAGGTGGGCTCTGCCGGGCAAGCTGCAAAAGGAGGGTGGGCTGAGTCAGAGCTGCCACACGTCCCCCCACCTCCCCAGGCCTGGCCGTCCAGGAGGGCGAGGTTTCAGGACCTGCGATGGAGCAGGAGGGCCACGGCAGAGTTTCGTGCAGGGAAACTGCTGGAAGAGGCCTTTTGAGACAGCGAGGAAGTGCGTGTCACGCAGCTACGTCCCAGTGCCTGGTGGTGTGGTCACAGTTGAATGCGGGCCCCTGGGAGACAGGCAGACTGGGAGAGCCAGGGGCCCGGAGAGGCCAGCTGCGCCTTCCCTGGGCCGCTCCTTCTGTGTGCCCTTGGGTGGTTTACACTTTCTGTGCCTCATTTTACTGTTGTAAAATGGGATTAGGTTAGATTATAGAATAGACACTGGTGGTATTTACAGAGCCTTGTTTGAACGGGAAGGGTCTCTTTCCATACCCTTCCAGTCCCCTTAGGAAGGAGCTGTCCTTCCCGTTGGCCATGAAGAGACTGTCGCTGAGTGGTGACATTTTGGAGTCTGTTAGCAGCAGCGTGGGATTGAGCCGAGGCTCTGCTTCCGAGGCAGCACTGCCATCCCCGATGCGCTAGTGCCCACAGGACCCTGCAGTCCCCTTGTGAGACTTTTCTGGAAGGGTCCACGGAAGGGCTGGTCACCAGTTCAGAAGGCCTGGTCACCAGGTCAGAAGGCCTGCCCTGCTCAGGAGAACCCTTCTGTCCTCCTCCACGCCCCGAATGCTCCTGACCTTCACAGGATGGCACCTCCCCCTGCCCATGCCGTGGGCACCGTGCCAACTGGGGGCCTGTTGTCCTGTGTTCTCTCACCTGCCCCCTGAGACCCCCCTCCCCTTATTACCCAGAGCCGTCTTCAAAGCCAGATCAGATCAGCCCTGTCTGGGCTTGCTCCTTCTCTCACTGACCTCCACAGTCCTCAGGTCCAGGCTGTGGGCACCTGCCCCGCTGGGCCGCCCATCACCTTCCCTGTATCTCTGTTCACGACCCCCTTCACCCCCACTCTCCTCTTGGTTCACCCCATTCATCTGGGTCACCCCGAACCACCCCCATTCACCTCGATTCACCCCGAACCACCCCTATTCACCTTGGTTCACCCCATTCACCTCAATTCACCCCCATTCATCTGGGTCACCCCAAACCACCCCCGTTCACCTCGATTCACCCCGAACCACCCCTATTCACCTTGGTTCACCCCATTCACCTCAGTTCACCCCCGTTCATCTGGGTCACCCCGAACCACCCGCATTCACCTCAGTTCACCCCCGTTCATCTGGGTCACCCCGAACCACCCGCATTCACCTTGGTTCACCCCCATTCATCTGGGTCACCCCAAACCACCCCCATTCACCTTGGTTCACCCCCATTCATTTCGGGTTGCCCTGAACCACCCGCATTCCCCTTGGTTCACCCCGAATCACCCCCATTCACCTCAGTTCACCCTCATTCATACCGATTCACCCCCCATCACCCCCATTCATCTCGGTTCACCCCCGTACACCCCCATCCACCTTGTTCACCCCGGTTCTCCCTCAGCACCCCATTTCCTTCTGTTCATCCTGGTTCACCCCCATCAACCCCCGTTCGTGTGTGTTCACCCCCACTCACCCGTGATTTACCCTGCTCACCCCAGTTCAGCCCCACCCACCTTGTGATGTTCTGCTTACCTTGGCTGGTTTCCCCCTTGACTCCACCTGGGCACCTGGCCGCCCTCCTCACTGTCCCTCCCCTGCACCCTGGGCCCTTTGAGGGAGACGCTGCTTATTTCTCATCTCTCAGCTCTCAGCTCTGATCTCTCCTCCTCTGAGAGGCCTTTGGTAGCCATCCAATTCAGGGGGCCATTCCATCATTTTCTGTTCCGTTTGTCATTTTAGAATAGTTATAGGTTTACTAAGGTAAAAGTGCAAAAGTAGTTCAGAGAGCTCCACATAACGCCCCTCCCCATATGATTTCCCTGTTTCATCTTGCAGTGATATGGTACATTTATCACAATATCAACGTAGTAATATTAACCAAAGCCCATGTTTTTTTCTGATCTCCTTAGTTTTCTGCTAATGTCCTTTTTCTGCCCGAAGATCCCACTTTACACGGTTGTTGTGTCTCTTTAGTCTCCTCTTGCCTGTGACGGTTTCTCAGATCTTCCTGGTTCCTGATGACCTTGACATGCCGGAGGAGGACCGGCCAGGTGTTTTGTGGCATCTCCCTTGATGGGGACTTGTCTGATGTTTTTCTCATGGTGGAATAGGGGTTCTGGGATTGGGGAAGACTGCAGAGGTGACGCGCCATTGCTCATGGGTGTTACCAAGGCCGTGTCCTCTGAACGTGGCCTGTCGGTGTCGGCGTCGGCCCTGAGCCCTGGCCGAGGCAGTGTTTGTCGGGTTTCTCCATGGAAAAGCTGTTTTCCTCCATTTGGAAGGAGGTCACTTCACGTCCCCCATGCGTAACACCCGTTTGGGGAGGGGTATCTGTATGTTATTTGGACTTCATCTGTAGGGAAATTTGTCTATTTTCCCCCATTTATGTATTTTCCCGATCATTTATTTCTGTCAGCATGGACTCTTAGGAGTAGGTATTTTATACTTTTGTGATTGTCCAATACTACATTATTTACTTTGCTGCTCAGAGTGTTCCAGCTTTGGCCATTGGGAGGTTTTTCGGTTGGCTTTTGCGTCCCTTTGGTTGGTAAGACCCATGTCACTGTTTTTTTTTGAATACTTCCTTTTTGGTACCTCATAGGTGTGCTAGGTTAATTTGTACATTTCCTACCCCAGAATTGGCCGTTTTTCCCAGGAGCCCCGTTTCCCTTGTTGGAAAAGGTGTTAGAAACCAAGATTGAGCCCCAGGTGTGCTCTCTGCTAGGGGTTTGGCCTTCCTTCCAGGCCCTCCCACTTGGCAGAGGAAGGAGACAACACTTTGTGTACTAACCCGTGTGGATACCCATATATACATATTTCTCTGTGTAACCATCTGTGTCTGTAGGAAACCAGCCGTGAGTTCATAGATGTCTCCAACCCTAATCCATGACCCGTGGCTTGTGTTAGCCCCCTCCCCCCAGCAGGGAGGAGCCTGGTTCCCGCCACCCCCATCCCCTTACTGTTCTCTGGTGCTCACTCACTCACTCATGTATGTGTGCATTTATTGTGCATTTTTGATCTGTTGTGCAGTGCACAGCTTGTTGAATTTGTAACACACTTGCAGCCACCACCCAGCTCAAGAGAATCAGCTGTCTCCCATACTCCAGAAGGCTCCTCTGTTTACTCGCTGTTTTCTCCATTGTCCTTACCCGTGACCTTATATTTTCTTACGTGTTTGCCAGCTGTCTCCTCTGCTCGAATGCAAGTCCTTTCTGTCCCCACCACGCTGTTCTCTCCCTTACATTTGGGAGGCAAGATGGCATGGAGGTTTAACAAAACCCAGCTTCTTGAGCCAGACTTCTGGGTTTGAATTCTGGCTCAGCCTCATGCTAGCTGGGGAACCTCAGACACATCACTCCCTGTGGCTCAGTTTCTCCTGTAAGTGGGGGTGAGGGGATGATGAGGCTTGAATGGTGTCCAGCACAGAGTCTGAAAAAGCATGGTGAGTGCTGGAGATGCAGGTTGCTGAAGAGTCAGGGGGAAGCAGGAAGGATGAGCCTGTGGTGGTGGTGGGGGGGCCCTGTGCCCTGTGTTCTGTACCCCCCACTTAACAAGCTCCAGGAAGTAGGCATGGATGTGGGGACCAAGCCCGGACTCCCTCCCTGCTCAGCGGGGGCGCAGTGGTGAATTACATGTCACCCAGCAGGCGAGCTTGGGCTGGGATAGAAATTCGCATCTCTAAGTCTAGGATTTGGATGCTTTGTGCCACTCTGCCTGCTTCCTGATTCATTGGCGGCTGCGATGTTGGAATAAAGCCAGCCTGCAGCTGTTTGGATGGATTTTCACAGGGACATTGGAACCCCTGCGTTGGCGGGAATCCATGAGGGTGAAGGGGTAGTGGAGATGGCAGGGGCCACCCAGTTTCCAGCGAGCCCTTTGCCTCTCTCCAGGGTCAGCTCGGGAGACTTCCTCTGTGTGGCACTGACCTCCCACCTTCCTATGTAGTGAGTCCAGGTGGCAATGGGTGGCTGCTTTTGTTCCAGGACCCTTTCCTGACAGCCACTCACATCAGGTGAGCTGATGGCATTATGCCAAGGCTCAGAGCTAAGATACTGCATTGAGGCTCCCAGAGCTGAAATGGGCACGGTCAAAATACGACACTTGCAAAGGATAACTGGAAAAAGGCTTATCTCTCTTTCAGTCCTAATTATCTCAAAATCTATGGCGTGTCAGTTAGGACACAGAGAACGCATATTTATTCCTCCAGCTTGCTTCTCTTGGAGCTTGAGAAATTCAGCGCTTCAGTCCCCACATGCCACCATCCCCATCAGGATTCTTTGGTTGCGAGCGCCAGAAGCCGGCTCTGTTCATTTTGGGAGGAAGGAATACACTAGACGATTGTCCGATGGCTCCTGATGTCGATAGGAAGGCCGGAGAGCCAGGGCTGTGCTGGGGACGGAGAGCTGGTGCAGAATCTCCTCAGGGCAGCAGGGCGAAGTCCCCAGGGAGTCAGTCACCTGTTTGCCCTTTGGCCTGGGAAGGTCTGGTGCCTGGTCCTCGACCCACCGACACTCCCCGGGGGAAGAGATGACTCCTGAAAGAAGATGAAATGGCCACTCAGGCTTCTGGGAAATTGGCAGTGTTATTCCCAACGTGGGTCAGAAAAGATTGGCCCTGAACTAAACTGTGCGTGGGAGACTTACAAACTCTGACAGTCATTGGCTCAGAACTCTTCCATCCTGTACCTCCTTTCAGGGTCTCTAACTAAATTTCCGTTTGTCCGCTCCCTTTCCTGGGACACGTGCTCACTTATTAACTGAGTGATTCCCGAGTCAGTCATTGCCATCATGCCAGACTTGGCATTTGCTGGAGCGTTTTGGTTCTCTGGAGACAAAGCTTTGGAGCTTTTAAGATGTCAGGTTGACATTTGTGTCCGAGGGTGATGATCTGCCCGAGTGTAAATCCAAGGCACGGCTGGGTGTATTTGTGTAGTCAATACTTTATGAGGTATTGTTAATGTAGTGTGGAGTATTCTATATAAATTGCATCGTTTGATTCTCTTACTAATGCCAGGATGTAAGTGTGTTGCTGTTGCTAGCTTCCAGAGAAAGAAAGTGAGGGTCAGAGAGACAAATGAAGTGGCCTTTGCTCTTAGCCCCGAGGCATCCCTCAGGCTCCCATTCAAAAGCCTAAGGGTCTAGCAGTTAAGTGACCCTAGTGGTATCTGGAGGTGCCCTGGGGTCTTTGGTGCATGGGTGCCTGCCTGCACTAAGCAAGGCGGTGGGGGGCACCTCCTGTGATCTCTGCCCAGCAGGAATATGGCTCACCCTGTACTGCCAGTTTGGATATTTTTTCCCCTGTGAAATCACTTCATTTAGGAATGTGGTCTATGCATATCAGTGTCTCAAAGACGCTGCACAAACCCAGCAAAGCTCATCTGCAGGTCAGACGTGGCCAATGGTTGTCAGTCTGCATTTTCTGCGATAGACTGATGATGGCACGGTTGATTGCAGGATTTTGGCTTCACCGTGCAGGAGTCAGACCAAGTGCCTCAAAGCCCAGGGGTATGGCGTCTGAGAAACGACGGCTTCTGTGGGTTCCTGTCACGTCCCCATCCAAAGACCCCCTTCCCCTCTCCCGTCTGGGGGTCTCACAACTCCCTTCTGCTATGTGTGCGTTTTGGGGTGGTGATCGCAGTGCGTGGATGCCAGACTGCCAAAGCTGAAGCCATTTTAAAAAATGTCTGGGTAATGTCACCCGTGCACGCGAACGAGACACTGGGAAAGCAAGCACAGATGCAGCGGAAGCGCGCGATATTAAAATCATGAGCGGTATCACTCTTGCTGCGATTTGCCTGGCTGTAGATATGTTTTCAGAGGCAGGGTGCTGGAGAATATACAATTACAGCAATTTCCTAGTCAGCCCCAGACCTTAATTCCGACAGAATCCTTGTTCTCACTGTTGTATGTAAATTAAGACTGTTTCACAAAGGGATTGTTTGCTAGGACAGCTCAGAGCTAGAGACCTTCTGTCATTTTCCAAGGGAACTCTTTAAGAAAATATAACCATAAACACCTTAAAATCAGAATGCAATGCAGAGCTGCTTAGAAGTTTCCTTTAAAAAAAAAAAAACGAGCATCAGTATTTTTAACTCTGTTTTGTCTCTTCTGCATTTTCTGCCTCCCAGAGGTGCCACCCATGTAGGAAAAATTGATTGCAAGTTAGGAAGCCGCCACGTTGTTCCTCTCCTAGCAGGAAGCTAAAATGTCTCAGCTCTCTGAAGATGTTTGATGCTGGATTTCAAAATAAGAAGTCTACCCTCTCTTGGCCATCATGGTATTTTGGGTGCTTCTTTTCATGGGATCTGTTGAGAATGGCCGTACAGTGTAGTTCAGCTTTGGGGTTCACTTGTGGGAAGTCGTACATCGGTCCCATTTTTGGGGTCTGACCTACGTTACGTGTTTGTGGGACTGTTATTATAGAGGGTTGTTTCCTAAAACCATTTTCAACCTCAGTTCTAGAAGAACGGTCTCTTCTATTTTCTCCTGCAAATCCCTGTAGGGAAAGAAATGTACCCCGGTTTAGGTCCTTCAGAGACCCAGGCACAGGTTGGTTCTCTGAAAGTTTCAGTCCATCGGTACATTTTACCTTGATGGTGGTCAATCCTTCACTGATGATTGGAGACGAGTGTGGAAAGCGTGCCTCGCGTGGGGGGGACGAGTGTGAGTGTGAATGTGATGTTACAGTCCCCTGAACCCCCACTCTCCTGGGAGCCTGGAGAGCCAGTGTTTCACAGGCCTCTTCTTAAACAGCTTTTTGAAATACAATTTAATCATCATCCATTCACCCACTTACAGTGTACGATTCGATGATTTATATATAGTATGTTCATAGAGTCATGTCGTCTGAGTCACCACAGTGAAGGTTTAGCACAATTTCATCACCCCAAAAAGATCCCTCATGGCATCAGCGCCGCCTCCTATTTCCTGCCCCTCCCAGGTCCTGGTCGCCACTGACCTGTTTCTCTTTCAGTGAATTTGCCTGTTCTGAACGTTTGGTATAAGTGGAGTCATATACCCTGTGACTTTTTATATCTGGCTTCTCTCACTGAGCACAGTGTTTTCAAGGTGTGTCCCTATCGTAGCGTGGGTGCGCATCTCCTTCTGTTTCACGGCTGAATAATGCTCCGTTGCATGGATGGACCACACTTTTTCTAGCCGTTTGTTACTTGGACACTTGGGTTTCTGCTTTTTGTCTGCTATGAATAAGGCTGCTCTTAACGTATGTTGTGTGTGTTTGTGTGGATTTGTGTCTGTTTTTCTTGGGTGCACACCTAGGAGTGAAATTGCTGGGTCAAAGGGCAGCGGCTTTGTGGAAGGCGCAGGACATACCCAAGTCCCTCCACTCTGCTCCTTTGACCCCTCGTCTTTCCTGCCAGCTACTGTCCTGCCTCTAGCAGCTTCCTCAAAGCTTCCTCAAGAAGCTTCCTCAAGCTTCCTCGAAGTATCAGAACTCAAGTCTTGGTTTCTTTTCCTCCACCGTTGCCCTCTGCCAATTCCAGTTTGGCTCCCACCCAGTCCTTCCATGTCACTGGTTCTCACTTCTCATGGCTCCCTTGTTGCTTTCTCTGGCCGAGGCTTCCAGTTTTCAGCTCACCTGATCTCAGCACTACCGGACCTGGGTGATCATTTTCCCCCTGGACACTCCCTTCTTTTGACTTTTTTGCCAACATACTCTTGATTTCCCTCTTACTTCTCTGACAGTTCCTCCTCCTCCTCTTTCTTAGCCATCAAGTGTTAGGGTTGCTGAAAGCTTGTCAGAGACATTTTCCTCATCTCCTCCGGAATCTTCTTTTCCTGGGTGATATACATCACCTGCCTCTGTAGCTTAATGACTCCCAAATTTACCTTTCCAACCCTGAGTTACGAAGCAGATAGCCACCTGCCTACCTGTTGTTCCATGGGTGTCAAACTTGACATGTGCAAAACTGATTTCACATCTCAGCACCCCTCTCTGCCAAGAAATGGAACTTCTGCCATCCTCCCTGGCGAGTGAGCCCTCTGCCAGTTGTCTAAGCGACAGATACGGGACTCATCCTTGATTGTGGTGCCTCCTGTGTCATTTTCTTAAAGTGGAACATCATCCTAACTGTCGGTCCTCCCCAAGCTGTCCCTCTTGATTGTAGCCGTCTTTTGGCCAGTTTCACTGCCTCTGCCTGCCACACTTCCCCCACCCCCCATGCTTGCGAAAGGCATTTCTGCTCAGGCCACTCTCTCTTCTACTTGAAACTCTTAAGTGCTTTCTCATTGGTTTTAGGATGAAGATCAAAATCCTAAAATCCTCATCCTGGGCGGCCCCCGTCTGCCTCTCCAGCCTCCTCTCTTGCCGTGTTATACCCTGACCTTCCAGGGCGTTGGCAGAGCTATCTCTGGCCCCTGGGCCTTTGCTCATACTTGGAATGTTCTCCTTTCTCCCTTCTCCTCTCAGCTCCCCTCTATCCATCTATTTCAAGGCCCCAAATGAGGCTGAGGTCTGCCTTTTGCTTATGCTCATCACTTTTTTTCCATATGTCTTTTCTCGTCCTTGTACAGTAAGAATTTTTGAGCAAATGAATGAATGTCTTGGCTTTGTATATCTGATGGATAGAACTCTTATCCTGGAGAATGAAGGAAAATCTTTCGGGCTAGAGAGACTGACTTTGTTTCCATGATGATCCAGTGTCTGGAAATAATTATCCATGCTCAAATGACTGCTCTCTTTGAAATGATTGGTGGCCTGCCTTTCTTTTCCTTTGAGAGAGAGACATGATGCCCTTTGAAATGGTTCTGTTCCTTCTGATTTCTTTCCTCCCCAATGTTTTAATCCCACTTTGAGCAGATCTTTCAAACACACACGTCCAGTTGTCCACTCCTGCTTTAAATTTCCAGTGGCTTCTCGAGACCACCGTCATCACGGCTTTTCTCTGTGTGTCCTTGCTGGTCCGGCCTTGGTCAGCACAGCTGCGGCCCTGCAGACCTGTCCCTCCTACCCAGCCTGCCTGGCTTGCCACACTTGTGCCTTGCTGAGTCACCTTGCAGCTCCTTCCAGCTGCTTCCTGAGCCGCCCCCTCGCCTTGTCCACACCCGTGAGGTCTTGTCCTTCTCTCTTAGCCCCCCACATACTCCGTCCTAAAGAGGAACCTTTTGGGTGTCAAAGTCAGCCGAATGGTCCCTTCAGTTGCCCACGAAAGCACTGTCATCAGCTCACATCAGGAGTTCTTATGCATACTAAATCAAGGCTTGAGAATTTCCAGACAAGACTAAAGGAAGAATCAAAAGCAAGGCCACATACTCATTTCTGAGCATCAAATCATTCTGCCTGTAAGAAAACTACTGAATCCTGAGAGCCTGTGGGAGGGAGGGAGCTTCGTAGGTGCTCCTGCCCTCCTGCCATCCCTGCTGCCCGTCGGTGGATAGTCAGCTTCTCCAGCCCTGTTGTCCAACACAGTAGCCACTGACGGCGTGTGATGGCTTACGTTTACATTAATTAATTGAAATTAAATGAAATAAATTCAGCCCTCAGTCTCACTAGCCACATGTCAAGTCTTTACAGGCACATGTGGCTGCCACACCACGCAGCACAGAGTGTACAACTTTTCCACTTTAATCTCGGGCACCTCTTTAACATGGGGCTGCCAGTTAATAGCTGCTCAGTAGATGTGGTTTTTTTTAATAAAGCTTATCTACCGAGAAATGTAAATTGACTTTAAGGGCAAAAAAAAAAAAAAAAAACCAACACACAAAAAAACCAGTTTATTGAATTTTCCTTCCAGTGCATAAAAATCAGTGTTACAACTGGACAAAATATACAGTGATAAAAAGCTGAAAATCCTCTCCTGCCAGGTAGCCAGGCCAACAGCTCAGTGTGTTTTCACCTACACTTTTGTCCTGTCTGTGGTTATAAAGACATAAGATCTATACCATGCGGACATAATGGAATTGGACTTTTTAGAATGCAGCCATCCTAGCAAAGCATCCCCCACCTCTGACTTCTCTACTTATTTTCTTCCCTTTTTTTGCTTTCTCCTGCCCCGTTAGATTCTTAAAGCAGTTTTTAAGTTTAGATGTAATTGTATAAAAGGTAAGAGAAACGGAGACCTTGACAAATGGGAGTTTGCCTTCCGTCCCCAGAGTACCCCCTGGAAGGTCCCTGCATGTGGAAGTGCCATCCCATGTGGCTGGATCTTCTGATTTTTTTTTTTTTAACAGAAAAGTAAGAGTCTGAATTTTTTCATACAGCTTCTCCCAAATTAAGAAAAAATTATCACGGTAAAATAGATATAACGTGACATTTGCCATTTAACCATTTTTAAGTGTACAGTTCAGTGGCATCAGTTATATTTGCAACGTTCCACAACCATCACCACTCTCTATTTGCTAAACTTTTCATGAACCCTAACAGAAACTCCGTACCCATTAAGCAGTGATCTCCCAATGTCCTCTCCCCCAGGCTCTGGTAACCTCTAATCTGCTTTCTGTCCTTCATGAATTTGCCTGGTCTGGATAGTCACATAAATTGAATTTTTTAATATCTGCCCTTTGGTGTCTGGCTTATTTCACTCAACGTGGTGCCTTCAGGGCTCTTCCATGTCATTTGCATGCGTCCCAGCTTCATTCCGCTTTATGCCGTAACTTTCCCTTGTGTATATACTCCACGCTCTGATTCCCCGCTCATCTGTTGGTGCACGCTAGGTGTGTTTCCACCTTCTGGCACTTGTGAATAATGCTGCTGTGAACACGGTGTGCAAGTGTCTATTTGAGTTCCCGTTTTCAATTCTTTACACACCTAGCAGTGGAATTGCTGGGCTCCTAGGCTGGTCTCTCTTTTTGAGAAACTGCCAAATTGTTTTCCTCTCTCCTTTTAAGAGCCACATCTGGCTGTGGATGACTCCGGCCTGCCGCCCTGCCGGCCTGTCGTTGGCCACCTCCGGTCTAGGCGGTGGCTGTAGGGCCTCCTCGATCGGTTTCCTTGTCACTGACCACTCCCCTTCTGTATCACTTTAGTTTATGTGGCCTACTGTCACGTGACTCTCCTCTTAGGTCTGACCTGCTCGTGTCCCCATCTCCTTGAAGATTTCAGTAACTCCCATCTCTGCTCTTCCTTTAGGGGCTGCCCTGCGGCTCGCATGTCCACTTCTTGGGTTGGGACCAGGTGCCTTAGTAGTTGGTGAGCGTTGAGGGACATCTTGCCCGACAGACCTGTAGCTTTAAATTCTAGACTTATCTAACCCTGGCTAGATGCTGACACTGAGAAACCTGAGGGAACCTAGAAGGAGGAGGACAGAGCAGATTTAATGCCTCTTGCCTCATGCCCATTGAGTGGGATGGGGAAAGATGAACTTGTAAAATAATTTTTTACTTTCCCTTTTCCGAGGCTGAGCCCTCATTGCTTTGCATTGCACAGGCAGAAATGGAGACACAGGAGGCGGGGGTCAGGGGGAGGTGCTGGGCAGGGCTTCTCACACTTAAAAGGACAAGAACCCAGGACTAAAAAATGTGGTGAAGTGGTGAGCTCTGTGGGAGGTGGGAAGCCTCTCTTAGCAGGGAGTGTGTTTTCCATGGGGAAAATCATTGTTTTCTTTGGTAAATGACTCTGAAACAATAGCTCTGAAAGTATGGGTGACCTGAGAAAATCTCCTAGTCCCCCTCCTCACTTTTCAACAATCACTTTCTGCATAGAAGTCCTTATTTAGGGAACCTGGAACCCTTGTGGGGAAATGGCCCTTTAAGCAAGAGGCAAGAGTGGATGGAGCCCTGTAGAAAAAGGGAATTTTCTGCTCTAGTTTTTTATTTTCTGACTCTGAAATGGCCAGCTTCCCTTGTGTGATCTGCCCCATTGATTCTGCAACCCTCCTGCCGTTTGGGTTTGCTGGGAGAGATTCTGAGTCTGGGGACGAAAAGCTGGAGTGGCCTGTGGGTCAGGCCCGGCTGGCCCACGGGGGGCCTTTGCTGCCCCCTCCGGGGCTTGTTTTTTGCACCCTCATGTGTTTACGGGGCCGTGTACCAGGCCTGTGCTACAGCAGAGAAGGACAGTTAGGTAAGGTGAAGCACACTTCTGGGGGAGGCACAATAAACAAAGAGAGAAAATTGCTTTTAAGGTGGAAGTTACATAATAAGGAGTCTGGAGGCAGGGGGAGCTCCCAGAAGGCCTCTGCCGGGAGATGACGTCTTAGCCAAAAGCTCAGAGTTGCCTGCTATGGAAGGCTGGGGCATGGAACACTCTAGATGGAGGAGCCAGCAAGTGCAGCTGAGCTTGGCTTGTTGTGCGGAGCAGAAAGGAGACCTTTATGGTTAGAGCTGAGCAAATGGAGGAAAAAAGGTGAGCAGGACCCCATCAGTTGGGGCATCTAGGTCTTGAAAATGTTGGGTCTTGTATTCCAAGAACGAAGGCATATCTTGGAGGGAAGAAGGAGGAGAGGGTCTTGTTAGGTTTGAAGAAGGCTGATGGGGGGCAGGTGAGGGAGCAGGCCAGCCAGTGGGCAGTCACAGGGCTTGGATGAGCCTGGCACCTGTGAAGTAGCAGGTGTTACTGCATCCAGGTACCTGTCTGGATTAAGGCCGCGTTTGAGCGAGGCTCTGAAGGTTGGACCGAACTTGGATAGGGCAGAAGTGATGGCTGGGGAAGGAAAACATCTTGGCCGAGGCGTCTTCATCCAAACCTTGCAAGGTTTGACATTCTTCGGTGCATTTGGGACTCAGAGAGAGGCCACACAACCCATCGAGTCTGGACTTGATCTACTCAAGGATCAGTACCAGACTCCTTGGGCCTTGGGCCTCACTTGAGTAGGGAGAAACTTGCATTTATTTTGGAAATAAGGTCAATTAGGGAGGGTGGGGCTGGGATTGTGGCCTCCCCGGAGAGAAAGCCTGAGCCCTGGGGGGATTGTGAGTCTGGTTTGGTGGAACCTGTGCCAGCTGGAGAGAGTTTCCTGTAGAAGTTTTGTGTTTCTCACCAGGTGACTCTCTTTTCCTGGAACGGCTGGGAAGAACTAGTCCAGTGCAAACCATGGTGAAGATACCAATGGGTGTGGGGAAGCTCGAGGTTTCTGGGTTGTCTGCTCTGGCACCTGCTTACCCTAGTGGGTTTTAATAATAGTAACAGTCCTTGGTGCTTTGATATGCCAGATGCTGTTCCCTACATGTATTATGTCATTTAATCCTAAGAACCCTTTAGAGGAAGATCCCATGTTATACCCATTTTATAGCTGCATTGACTGAGGCACAGAGAGACTAACAGTGTGTGCAGGGGTGCATAGCGGGCAGATGGCGGCACTTGGATTCATAGCTACCTAGGGGTCTGGCCCCGGAGCCTACGCTCCTGGCAGAGGCTGTCTGTGTGGGCTTCGGCCTCGTGCTGGGAGTCATCAGGTGCCGCTCACGTCAGGGAGGCAGGTGACCAGGTGACCGGTGCAGGTGAGGGCTGTGGCGTTAGACCCAGCCAGGATGGAATCCCCGGCATGCCCGTGCCCCCCGGGCTTTATGCGCATAAGTGAGTTTGCCCTCCTGAGCTTCACCTGTAAAATGGGGATAGAAGCAGCATCATGACCTTATGCAATTCATAAAGTAGCTCCTCAGTAAATAGCAGCTGTGAATTGCATGAGCCTGGTTTGAGAAGGAAATACAGAAATGTTTCCTAGCTACCCCACTTCCCTCTGTACATACACAAACTCCTGTTGTTCCCCTCCGCCCCAGCTTTTTGTCCATCTGTAACCGGTTTCTCAATCATTCTACATTTACTAGCCACTTTTCCCCGTGGGCCCCTTTCTCTTGGACCTCAGTTTCTTTGCTGATTACATGGGGATATTCTCGGTACACACCACCTCGAAAACTGCAGTGTAAGTCAGTCCATAGGTGTCTTTTAGAATATGCCTTGCAGATCCGAAAGGGCTGCACAAAAGGAAGCTCTTTTCTCTTTTTTTCCCCCGCTCTTGTTCCTGACTCCCTGCCCATGAGGATGGACCTGCCGGCTCCCCTGGCAGCACGGATGTCCATAGTTGCTCAGTTCTTATTTGTTGACTCACTGGTCCTGTTCCTTTTCTCTTTTTGATAGCTGAAGTCAGGCTGAGTGGAAGAAGCATTAGGCATCGTTTTCCTTCTTCATGGGTGCACATGCCGCCAGGCGTGGATTATTTATTTACACAAGGAAGTTTCCTTGCACCGGGGTTTCTCAAGTCTTGCCATCGTGGGCTCCTGTGGCTGAGTCAGTCCTTGTCGTGGGGGGCTGTCCTGTGCATCGCGGGATGCGCAGCAGCATGTCTGAGCAGCCCCTTCTGAGGGGCACCCGATGGGTGCTGGAAGCTTGTATTGAGAGCCTACTGACAGCCCGCTGGGGTAGGCCCTGCAGATGGGGACCGTGCCTGGGCCTCTGTGTGCCTGGCGGGTAGTGAGAGAGAGCCCCCAGAATGTTATCTGTTCTTATCTGTGGACCCCACAGCCATTTAAAAGTATCTGCAGTTAAATACAGCAACATGACCGCAAAGACTTCGAAGCGGAGTCCTGCAGGTATAGTTTCCTGCGTGCTCTTCCAGCCCTTTCTAAACGCAGACCCCTGTTTCTTTTACACGGACTCTATTTCTGGCCTTTTTTTTCACTTGGATTTCATTCTGTGCCAGTCCATACAGTGTGGTTCCTCTATGGCTGCATCATAACCTATCGCATCGCGGTCTGCTGTTAGTGGACCTTGAGGTTACTTCCCGTCTTCTCTCGAAGGACCGCTGTGAGGTGGCTGTAGAAGCCTACCCTTGCACAGAGAACTTTCTTGTCTCCGTTAAGGTGACTTTGGAGAGGCCAAATGGGAAGCAGGGGCCCCCGGGGCGTGGAGGGACGTTGCTCGGTTCCCAGTGGCGCTTCCTTTATCTACCTCCCTTTCGACGAAGCCTCTTTCCTTCCCTTCCCTTCTCTCAGCTCTTCTGTGCTTCAGCTGCTGCTGGCACAGAACTCTTTTTGTCTCTGAATTGGTTCTCCGATGCCGCAATTCCCTGTTGCAGTTTGAAAGCCACGGGCACCTGAGCTTTCCTGAACCCGAGCGTGGCTGGGGGATGGGAGGGTGAGGCGAGATTGAGACGGGAATGCTGTCCCTGCCCCCGGCACCCCCCAAGGCCCGCCCTGGCCGAGTCCCTGGAGCCGGGATAAATAATACAAATGGGTCTCAGCCGCCAGAACCCCTCTGCCAGCCCTCATTAGCCACCTCCGATGTGAGGGCCAAAAGCAACCGGTTCTTCCACATTCTCCTGGGTGATTTGGTCGGGTCTGCAGGGCCTCAGATAATGCGCACACATTCGTCGCCGCTTTCTGGGGCTGCCGAGGGGTGGGCGCCGGCCGCGGTTTCTTGTAGGGAGCTGGGCTCCGCCCCGGGCCCCCTTTGTGAGGTTTGACCGAGGTTGGAATTCTTGAACCAGGAAATTCCTGTTGAGATGTCCTTTTTCCAAAAGGCCTCATCCCAGCTAGGAGGAGGAAAAGGGCAGCCCGCGTCGCAATTGGCTCTGTGGTTGTTGAGAGCTAAACACTGAATTCATTTGTAAATCAGCCTCGTTTCCAGAGATGGAAGCAATTTCGGTCCTGCCAGGCTAGTTTGGAAGTTCACCTTTTACATATGACTGTGCCCTTTAATTGCCACTTCTGCATTATTGTGTGTGTGTGAGAGAGAGAGAGAGAGAGAGAGAGAGAGAGAGAGAGAGAACAAGAGAGACACACACGCAGTCATACAGGGTGCGTGTGGGAAAGGATGGCTTTCTTGTTTCCAACACAGGCACATCACAACTAAAGATCATCTGAATTAGTTACAAATTAAAAAAAAATACCTTAAATACAACCACAACAGCCCCCCCCCACCCCCCTTCTGATATTCTTGCTTCAATCAGCAGAACCACCCTGATTTGGTTTGTTGATTCGCATCTGGTGAAATAAGTGGCTCTTGAGTGCTGTGTACTGAAGACTTCCCTCCTAGCCGAGTTGCTGTCGCGGGCGATGAGTTAGAGCCACAAGCCGGGGACATTGAGGCAGGTTGCTGCCCCTCCGAGGTGGTGGCGGACCCCATGCGCAAGACCAGGGCTGGCCTGGCGCGCGGGGCCTCCGAGTCTGGCCTCTCTGCTGCTTCCTCCTCCCCCTGGGAGAGGCCGCTGAGGATCCGGAAGCAGGAATGTCTGTCGTGTGTCAGCCTCTGCTCTCTGCGAGTAGGGAGGCCGGGCCCCCCGCGCCGCGCCGCTCTCCCCATGGCAGGTAAGTGCCCGCGCACGGCTCAGGCATCTGGGCCCTGGGCATCTCTCTCCCAGGCTTTGCCTCTGGAGCTCACGGGGTTCCCGGTCCAGTGACATTTCCCTACGTTGAGAAAGGCCCCTTTGTCCCACTGCCTCGTTTCCACGCCAGCTCTGCTGTCCCTGGGTCTGGAGGAGCCGTTGGCAGGCGGGGCCTTTCAGAGGCGCGGCACAGTCCCCGGTGCGGCCAGCCCTGCTGCAGGAGCTGCCCGGCCTCTGCGGTGTAGACGCGCAGGGCTGGAGCAGGTGACAAGGGTTTCCGCCCGCAGGTCTGTCCCCTTTGCTTAGGCATTCTCTGCTGTAAGAGGAGAGTCACCCGTTTCCCACCCCATCCCTCGCTCCCCACTTTCCATTCCTGCTCCCTTCCCCGGAGGACATTCCCTGCTTTTGTTTCATGATGATGCAATGATGCAATGACTAGCTGGGAGGACCTGCAGGTCTGGGGTAGAGAGGCCTTCTGGGTATCTGCTCTGTGTCTGCATTTGCTGCGTGCCCTGAAATGATGAGCCCATCTCTGCTTTCCTGCTCCTGGGAGAGCAGCGTGTGGCCCTGTTTGAAGCAGGCTTTGGGGAGGCCTGGCAGTTACGGGGAGTGTTGGCTGCGGTTGCCGTCCCAGCCCCGGCAGGGTCAACCTCTGCTCTGACCCTGCCTTCCCCGTTCCCCGAGGCAGCCCTACAGTCTGATGGAAGTGGAGAAATCACATCCTGGCCGATTTTGGCCTCCTGTTCTCTGTAACTTTGAACTTTTGGCACTGGTTGAACATACTCCTGTGAGAAAGCGAGGCTGTATTTTTAGAATGGTGGGTGGGGAAGAAGGAGGAGGAATGAGTCTCAGTTTTTAAAAAAAGAGTAACATTTATCGAATGCTTAGTCTTTGCCAGGTACTGTCCTAAGATCTTATACGTGAATTAACTCATCTAATCCTTCCGTGACTCAGCGAGGTGCCGTTATCTCCATTTTACAGAACAGGCACAGAGGCGTTAAGTCGCTCCCTTAAGGTCACACAGCTGGGAAGTTGCAGACCTAGATTCTGCAGTTTGATGCCAGCGAGCGTCTTGCTGACTGTGCTGTCTGTCTCTACGATCTGCCACCCCGGGTCGGTCCCTCAGAGCAGTCACCCCTGAGTTCCATGGAGGATGAGCGGCTCACTCTGGGTTGCCCAGGACTATCCCAGGAGCTTGTCTAGAAGCCCCCGGGCACCCCACGCTGACCCCCACCTCTGTGGCCTGCTAATCCCCTTGACCAAGTTTCCCTTGGACTCCAGCAGGCTGGCCGTCATCAAGGAAACCTGACACCCACGAAAACACCCCTGGGCTGGTCCTTGGGGGCAGTGCCCAGCCTTCCAGCTGCGGCCCTCTGCCTCAGGGGAGGAGGCAATTCCCTGTACTGGTGTGTCATTTCCTAGACCCTGGAGAACCGAGAGTGCTGTGACTCAGGCCGGATGTGGGTGGGGGGGTCTGGACACAGCAGGCCTGGACGGGGCTGGCACAAAGGGTGGGGAGGTGGCCACAGAGCATTGGAGGCTGGGTCCCGCGGTCCCGATTGGAAGATGTGGAGAAAAGCCTGCTTCCTGGGGACTGGCTTTGAGAGAGTGGCGTCGCCAGTGAGTGACCCAGTTCCTGGAGCTCTTTGCTGGAGAGCCTCCCACCCTGTCCCCTGACCCCTCCGCCTGCAGTTGGGGAAAAAAGAAGGACAAAGGAGAGCACACATTAAACACACAGGCCCTGGGGTGGGAAGCCCTCTAACTGCAGAGCTGAGACGAGCGCCTTCCTGGTGTTAAGGCCGTGTGGCCAGTGTCGCACTGGCTCAGATCCCAGCCTTGTGACAGATGCTGTGTGACCTTGGGCAGGTGAGCTGGAGTGAAGTACAGGGGCAGCATTCGAACAGGGCCTCGGACCTTGAAAGCAATGAAAGGAGATCCTTGCTGTTTCTCTGTGACCAAGGAGACCGTAAGAGGCCAGCTTAGTTGGAAGTAAGAGTGTCTGTGAAGTCAGAGGACCTTGTAGACAAGGACATTTGGGAAATGCTAAGAAGGGGGGGATATAGGTTTGTGACAAATCTCATCACACACTTGGTTCCTAATATCCAGCAGCTCTATCCATGTTATTAAGATTTCAGTGAAATGTCACATGGAGAGGACATTGTGCTGCCTTCTGCTCGCTGCCAAGCTGTTTTCCTGAGTCATTGCCCTGTCCTCGGGCCCCAAGGCGGCACCCCTCCCACGCCCCGTTAACCCATTAGAAGCCAACTTGTGGAGGCTCCTGTCCTGCTTCTCAAGAGAAGGCAGCAGAAAGTTCTCGGATCAAGGGGGAGCCACTTTGCCTGGTGACTCGGTCTCCGTTGGCTGTCATCGTTCCAAGCGTACAGATGAAATGTGCTTAGCAATATGTCCTCGTCAGAGTTAAATCATTAAAGAAGGGAGGGAAGAAAAAACAACCCAAAAACCTTTGACTCAGCTTTCTGGAAAACATCTTTAAGGTCTGTTTGGTTAACGTGCTCCAGCAAGGCTTCCCCCCACCATCCATCATCCCCAGTGGCCTTGTCCCCGCTGGTGTGCTTTGGTTTTAAAGTGGGAACCCTGACCTGCCATCTCATACGTCTGAAGGACGCTGAATCCAGCAGGCATTTCCCATTTTCTCTCCCTAAGCGCCTTCATTGAAAGCCTCTACTGTTGACAGATGTGTCTGTTGTTTGCAACCTATTAAATTTCTACCCCTTGGATATAGCTGCTGAACTCCCATTAACTCCGGGGGGAATTAGTCTCGGGGGGAATTAGTGTGTTTGTGACAGGGAGCAGGATTCGACTCTCCGTGTTTGCTGAGACCACGAGGCTGCAGTCTTCAGGGGTGTGCAGCCTTGGGCCGGTGGCCTCTTTCTCAGCAGGACCTCAGTTTCTCTTTTTGCTTCTTGGTGGGCACAAGCCTTCCTGGCTCTAAGTAGTTGTGATCGTCTTGTTATCTAGTGGGTTGTCTTCTCTTTCCCGTAGAATTACAGAGCTTTGCAGTTCAGAAGGGGCATTTGGGTCCTCTGGGCCTGTAGTTTCTAATACCTAGTGTTGAGGACACCTTGGAGAGGGGGACGTAGGCTGTGACCCCCTCTTCCCTGGAGAGCACGTCCACGTGCAGAATGGTGGTGGCGCGTGGCTTGCAGGTCCCTGAAACACTTTCATGGACCTCTGGTGAAGACTGGTCTGGTTTGTCTTGCGTGCCTTCCCCCCGCCCCCCTCCATTTTGCAGCTGAGGCCTTGAGGGTGAGAAGTACAGACTTGCCGAGGGCTTTCTCTTTGGCTTCGGTCCTCCTTTTCCACCCTGGCCACCTGGGGAGCAGTCCAGCCCCACGGCCAGTGGTAAGAAAATCGAGGGGTTGGCTGACCCGGGTGGAGAACACTGCCCTGGCCTTGGCACCCTCAGACCCTGTTTCACAGACACGCGCCCCGAGTGGTGGTTCTCAGGCTGGGATGCATCCAGATCCCAGGGAGGGCTTGTGATGAAAACCCAGGAATGGGCTCACCCGCTCCTGATTCTGCAGGTTTCTAGCACATTCCCAGGTGGTGCTGCTGCCACTTCTCCAGGGATCACACATGGGGAACCACCGTTCTGGGGGACCAGCCACAGGTGCAGTAAGCCTCCCAAGGAGGACCTTTACTCCTTTGGCTCCAGAGGTTGTTGACTGAGCTTTGGCTGGGCTCAGTGGTTGTTCAGAGGGTAGCGGTCTTGGGGTGAGGGGCGTGTTTGGGAAATATGTGGGGACACTTATTATTGTCATAGTTTTTGTCTTTTAATGCAGTTTTGTTGAGCTGTATGTTCTATATATATATAATCATCCAAATTGTGCAATCAGTGGTTCCCAGTGTCATCACGTAGCCGTGCATTTGTCGTCACAGTCGATGTTTTAACATGTTTATGTCGCTGTCTTTGAAGGTACTAATGGCATTTAGTGGGAGGGGGCTGAGAGTGTCCTTGGCAATGAGGAGGGATAATACATGTTTTTTCCTGAACATACTTCCTTTTCTCAAAATCCACCCACCAACAAAACCAAGCCTGTAAAACCAAAACCAAAATGCAAGATTGCTTTTGATTTTTGGCTGGCTGAGATGCCATTTCTTCCAGGATGCGTCAACCCTGAGACCCTCTTGCCCGTGTGCACACTGGTGCTCAGAGTTGTTTGGGTTTATCAGCTCCACCATTTGGTACCATTTGGGTTGGGGTAGTCCCCACACCCCTCAAAAAAAAAAAAAAATTAACGCATACATCCATGTTTGTACGAGCCTAGCATATTCCTAGGAGAACACAAAAGTATGATGAGCCTGCCGTGAGCCGGCCGGACTGGCCCAGCTGATGGAGTTTTTTGATCCTGTGCCGGGTCTCCCTCACCCCTCATTACTGACTTTGGTTTGCACCTGCTGCTTTTTTATGTGAAACTCAACCTTCTAAATGCATCATTTTTAATTTTCATTATTTTGATAAAGTAATCCATGCCCATGATAAACACAGTACACAGGGGTGCACGGTGGAAAATAATCCTCCCCCTCCAGGCAGGCTCTCCTCCCTCAGGGCAGCCGCCATTCCCCATTTTAGAGCCAAATCATACTTTTGTGTTCTCCTAGGAATATGCTAGGCTTGTACAAACATGGATGTATGCATTAGATTTTTTTTTTTTTTGAGGGGTGTGGGGACTACCCCAACCCAAATGGTACTAGACAGACATTGTCAGTAATTGTGCTGGACTCACGTTGCCTTTTTCAACCTGACACGGCAGCACGGAGGTGGTCGTGTGTCAGCCTGTGCCGCGGTGCCGCCCTGTGCTGCTGGGTACCTGTAAGGCTAGTGATAGCAGAGCAGTCTCTGGTTGTGCACTGTAGGTTGTTGTTATTTCTGGGTGTGTGGCACACACCCTGTGCTGCAGTGGAATCTTCTTGCATGTGCTTGGCTCGCCTGTGACTGTACAGAATGTGTTCTAGAAACTTCCTTCAGGTCAAAGGTTATGTGGAGAGCATGAGAGTTTGCACATTTGATGGCATGTGGGGTGAGGACCCATGCGAGACTGAGAGGTGCCTCTCTCCTGGGGACGCGCTGATCCCAGGCTCTCCCTTTTTAGTGAGTTTTCTCACTAACTATCTCTCTTGTGCCTTTGAGCCGACTGGGGGTGCTCTCGGGGCCTCCGTTTTGATGTCTGTGGGATGAGCGCCGCCGCTCTGGGGGTGTCTGCTCATTCTCAGGGTGCTATGGTTTGCATTTAATTTCCTCCTAGGGCTTTGTCTCAGCACAGCGCTCTGAAAATTTGTCTGGGATTTTCATCTGCCTGGTGGATCTGGAGCGTCCGTCCTGTGCATTGGGCGATGAAGCAGTGAGTTTTCCAGAGCAGTTCATTGGCTTCCGTTGTGAGTTGCTGAAAGGTGCTTCCATCAAAACCAGCAGAAGGCCTTTTAGGGCCCCTCCGGTGTGGCCATATTGCACCTCATTAATCTGCCATCACAGGACAGACGTGCATCTTGCAGCTGGGCTGGCCTTGGGTGCTGAAACTGGAGGGGAGTTCTGTCGTGTCAGCTTTGGGGATAGTTGCCTTCCAGATCTTTCCATCCATCATATTGCCTCCAGTAACTCTCGGCATCGTTTTCTTCTCTCCTGGTTCCTGTAGCTCACGTTCTCAGGACATAAGGGGCGCCAAGCTGCTCCCTAATACCATTTTTCCTTGGCTAACAGGACCACTCTGGCATGGAATGGATTCCAGTCCTTGCAGGTGAAGATGGAATGGTTGTGGAAGTGTTTTTAGAGGCGAAGGCAGTGAAGACTGAATGGTTTAAATGACGCTCTGGGAGAATGAAAAATAAGAGGGGAGGGATGACAAGGGTGGGTGAAAACTGTTGAGAAGTTACCTGCTGTGATCTCTTTGGAGAAGGGTGTCAAGCACATGCCTCCTGGACACTGGGTCACAAGAACTTGGTGCATTGTTTTTATGGGGTCACACTTTTTAAAATCCGATAAGCATATGCAAATGCTGTTCTTGTTCACAAAGAAATATATTCCCCTTCAGTTTTTGGAAATTTGTGGCCTGCTTGGTCTATGGTCGTGGTTTCTTGCTTTCGCCATCAGACATGGGTATGGAGAAGAAATATTTCTTTGGGCAAGAAAAATAACCCCGGTAACGGCACAGCAGGTGGGTCTCAGCCTCCCTGGCAGAGTCACAATAGGGAAGGGTGGGGAGTATGGCACAGTGGAGCGCACATTCCCGTCTAAAAGTAGGTGGCTATGTTTCAGCATCAGCTGGTCCAATGAGGGGAAACAGGCCCTGTTTTTTTTTAAAGTGAAGATGGAAATCTAGATTATCATGTGCAGTTTCCCAATTTTTATATTTTGACAACAAGTGAAATTTAACAACATTTTCTGTGGGTCAAATAAGACTGTGTAATTACTGAGACAGGTGACTGAGACGGGTGACAGAGTGGGAGGAGCGATGCTAAAATGATACAGGGAGTTTGGGGGACAGAATCAACTGTCCGTACAGCCCCATGGAGCCCAGTTCCCCTGGCTGCGTTGAAACGTGTGGTCCCGTGTATCTCTTACAGATCCTGGCTCGACCGAGAGAACAGCCCAGAAGAGAAAGTTCCCCAGCCCTCCACATTCTTCCAATGGCCACTCACCGCAGGACACATCTACAAGCCCCATTAAAAAGAAAAAGAAACCCGGCTTACTCAACAATAACAGTAAGGAGCAGGTAAAGGAGTCCTGGGGGAGCAGAGGCCACTGGGAGACGCGTGGGGCTCAGGGGGTTTTCGAGGAGCCCCTGCTCTGGGCATCCACGGAGCTGCCTTGTGCTGGCTGTCCTTTGCATAGGACAGATGGGACAGCTCAACATGTGCCCACATAAAAATTTCCAGCGGTTTCTTGTAAATTTTTTTTAATTAATAAAAAAAAAAAAAAAATTTCCAGCGGGTTTTGGGGACAGGGCAGTGACCCAAATGAGATGATATGAGGCTGTTTAGGATCTGGGGAGTTATTTTTCTTTGCTTATTACTTCCAAGTAATACCACATCCAAGGAGTAAGCCACAGCCCCCAAAGCTGTTGTAAAGACCCTCAACCCAGGAAACTAATGTCTTTTCCAATTGTTTTACTTCTCCCGGTGTGGCCTGGGGAGTTTCTCCCTCACGTGGGTGCTGTCAGTAAGACTCTGGGGAGGCGATTTGTTGGCTGAGGTTAAGTCTTGCTCCCTGCCGGACTCAGTTTTCTCATCTGTGAAATGAAGGGTTCACATCTGGGTACAAGGTAGACACTGATAATCATTCCTAATTCCTTGTCATTGAGTACGGACTGGCAACCAATTCTTTTCCAGACTGTACCCCCCGGGCAGCTGGGCCAGGGAACCAGGCAGGGTCGGTCTCTTCGCCATCTTGGGTCTTATCTAGGAACTTTCTGGCTTTAAAATTTCCTGACCCAGGGAGGGCCACAGTGGTGCAGTGGTAGAGTTCTCGCCTGCCGTGCCGGAGACCCGGGTTCGATTCCCAGTGCCTGCCCATGCCAAAAATAAAAAACAAACCCCTGATGCAGGCTAGCCGTTCTTCTGACTCAGAATGGCGAGAGGTGTGTCAGTGGATCTGGTGGAATTTCCCTCTCCCCCTGCCCTCCGCAAGGCTGCAAGGTCAGGCCTCGGAGCCCTGAAGAAACCGCGTCCCCCAGGGGTTCCCGTGGCGCACAGGGGTGCTCTCGTCCACGTTGTGTGTTGTTAATCCCTGGGCCGCGCCTTGGCGGGCTCAGGTCGAGTAAAACAGGGCTGTTGCTTTCACAGGAAGAGACCTAGCAACAGTTAAATGCCAGAGCTGTGAGAGGTGTACATTTCTAAGCACTAATCTATTTACATTCTCAAAATTATATAGTGAAATGTCAGCTCTGCTTTTCGTAGGGTTGTGACATTAACCTCTTTGTTACTGGTTTTCTCATCTGCTGAATTGGTTGCTGCTGGGTGATACTATTCATCTTACTGGGTTGTTGGGTGAATTAATTGAACTAAATGATATAAATAATAATAATAAACTAAAAGTTAAGCCAGGCTCGGGCGAAGTAAAACAAAACAAATGACCTCATAATCTATACGTTAGATAATACAGAGTAGCTGTGGAAATGTTTTCACATCTCTGCTGGTGCCCTGAGCACATGAGGCTGTGCAGAGCTCCAAAGTAACAGGTGTGACCAAGGGACAGGATTTTTAAAATGTAATTTTACTTGAATTTAAGTGGAAGCAGTGGCTACCCTGTTGGACAGCCCAGGCCTAACGAGTGGGGAATCCCATTCTGGGAGAAGCATCTGGTGTGTGATAAATAAATTTTCGAGACTGTCGCAATTTGAAGAAAACATGATGGTGTTAATGATAATGCTACCAGAAGCAGTGCTTGTGGGGTGCTGGGTCCTGATGTATTCCTTTTATGTGTTGTTCATGACAACCCTGTGAGGAAGGTTCAGAGAGGTTCAGTTTCCTTCCTGAGGGTTCCCAGCGGGTCAGCTGCTCATGAGCTTGGACCTGCCTACCTGGCTGTCAGCCGGCAGCAAGCCCCCTCCTTGCCCAGAAGCTGTTCCACAGCTGTTAGGACTGAAGGTTAACTGAGAAGCGTGAACCCCACAGATAACCCCAAGGCCCTAACTTGGCCAGAAATTCCGTTTCCTGGGCCACCCCTCTTTTCCCAGAGTTGCCCATCAGACCTTCTGTGTGTGGCGCCTCCTTGCTGCGGGCACATGTGGTGAGCGCCTGCCTGTCCTGCTAGAGCAGGCTCACGCCTCTCCTCCCGGAAGCTGAACTCCTTGGGTGTTTCCTTCTCTGGCTTTTCCCAGCCACGTGTTCGTACCGTTTCTGTAACGCCTCCAGCCCTCATGCCCGCAGCCCTGTGCCTGGACGGGCAGCCTCAGGAAGCTGGGGCCAGTGTCCCCCCGGTGCCTTGGACCCCAGTTGGGCTCTGCGTGGGTGCCCAGCCCGACGCTGCTGAATGGATGCAGAAGGCCACGGGTGTGGAAGGGAGCGGAGAGTGGGTGACGGCCACAGGGCCCGATTGTGCTCATTTCATCATGGGTGCAGCGGTCGGCGGGGGTCATGTGCTGCAAGGGCACGCTCCTGACCTGGACATGGGCCCCCCCCCCCACTGCAGCTGGGACGCTCCTGACCTGGACATGGGCCCCCCCCCCCATTGCAGCTGGGACGCTCCTGACCTGGACATGGCCCCCCCCCCCCCACTGCAGCTGGGACGCTCCTGACCTGGACATGCCTCCCCCACTGCAGCTGGGACGCTCCTGACCTGGACATGGCCCCCCCCCCCCACTGCAGCTGGGACGCTCCTGACCTGGACATGCCTCCCCCCCCCCCCCCACTGCAGGGCACGCTCCTGACCTGGACATGGCCCCCCCCCCACTGCAGCTGGGACGCTCCTGACCTGGACATGGCCCCCCCCCCCCACTGCAGCTGGGACGCTCCTGACCTGGACATGCCTCCCCCCCCCACTGCAGGGCACGCTCCTGACCTGGACATGGGCCCCCCCCCCACTGCAGGGCACGCTCCTGACCTGGACATGGGCCCCCCCCCCACTGCAGGGCACGCTCCTGACCTGGACATGGGCCCCCCCCCCACTGCAGCTGGGACGCTTTATGGGGGGCCTTCTCAGTTGCTGTCCCATCTCTGAGCTTCAGGTACCTCGTAAAATAGGGGTTTGGACTAGGAGCGTTGTATTTATTTCTCTGATCTAAAACTCCTGGATGCAACGACCGGGAAACCTTTGTGGGCAAAAGGGGAACAGCTTTAACCGCAAGGAGAAGAAATTCCTGGACTTTGACCCCATAATTCATTTTCCCATTTAACTCTACATAATAGGGCGTCCTGTCCTGTGAAAACTGTATTCTTCATGGGAATATAAATCCATCTTCTTTTATTCTGGACAGCAGTTTTTTAAAAGGAGAATTGTGGAATTAAAAGCAGAGAATTGTAGGTGTGCGTGCAGATGCTGAATTTGACCAAGCAACATAATGTAATTGGTTAGTTGTCAGCATTTAAGGATTGTGAGCTTTTAGATAAAAACCATCATTTCTGGATTCTCATAAAAACTCAGAAAATCATAAAAACGGAATAGAGTCTGCCCCTTTAGATGCAGAACCTGTGCTTTCCAGTTTTCTCCACTCCCCAGCGTGTCCTGGAGTCTCACGCCCACCTGCTTCCTTCTTCCTTCTGCTGCTGGGTCCCTGCTGGCATTGGAGCTTTTCTTTCTTTCTTTTTCTTTATTTTTTTTGACTTTGGTGTATACCAAGTTTCTCTGCCTCCTTTGTCTCTAATTTCTGTGTTCCAGCTTTCTAAAAAGAAGCCCTTCTGGCCTAATTAAAAATTAAAAAATAAACACAAAACAAACCTGAATTTTGCCATTTCTGGTGGAGACCTTGTATTTTACTAGGTAAAGGTTGAGCTTAAGTTTGGACCCTGTTTCACCATTTTTCATGTTTCAGAAATTCAGTACTTTTCGGAGAGCTTTAAGTAGAGCTTTAATATCCATTCGTTATTTTTAGAGGGAAAAGTATTCTCAGGTTTATGATTCATTTCTTAAAGCTCACTGGGCCAGTGGTTTCAGCCTCAGGAGGGATTTGAAAACGCGGGTGTTTTCTCTTGGAGGTGGGGGGTGTCCTGGAGGCTGGGACCTTGTTTTCGGCATCGCATCGGGCTTTTTGTGGAGAAGGGTCAGGCTGCTCAGCATCCTGCTGTGGACGGCGCAGCCCCTTACAAAAAAGGAATCTCTCACCCCGGGTGTCAGGAGGTCTCTTACTGAAAAGTACCACCCTGATCTTTAATTCTCAGGACATTTGAGTTTGCAGAGGTCTCCTTTGCTAATTAAAGGATTGGGAAATAACCTCTTAGCAGATTTATGCGCAGTGGCCGTGGGTATGTATCCTTTGGTCAAACGTGGCAGAGACCTGATGGGCCGCCCTGCCCCCTCCGAGCCAGGGTGTAAGCGGGCACGAGGGCAGGCGGGGGCTCCCTTTGCTGGGCCCATGCAGTGCATTCAAAATTGGGACGTTTCACCCAAGTCCTCTGTTAGGGAAACAGAGGTAAGAGCAGGATCCAGGTAAGGGCTGGGACCCCGGGCTTCTCCCCAAGGCGAAGCGGCTTGGAGCAGAGTGGGTGTGGCCCCCTGAGATGGCCTGGACTCTGCCCCTCTGCTGTCTCACCCGCCTCGAGGCCCAGCCCCAGTGCCATTCTCTACACTCGAGGGCCAGGTGGTGTTTTCTTTTTTTTTTTTAGAGAAATATTTTTTTAGTATCCATTCTTCTGCCCAATGCCTGAGAACAGAAGCTGGAGCAAGGATGTGTTTTTCCCGCTTCCTTTATTTTACCTGCGTGGCCTCTGTAGGAGTTTGAGTTTGTGCTCCTTTTCCCTCCCCCACAGGCACATGCACCCCATGCTTACAGCTGGAGCACCCTGTCCCTGAGCTGTGTAGACCAGGGGTCGGCAAACTGTGGCCCAAGGCTCGTTTTTGTAAGTGAAGTTATCAGCTGCAGCCACACTCATCTGCTGCCCCATTGTCAGTGCCCACCTGGGCACTCCAGTGGCAGGACTGGGTCGTGGTAGAGACGCAACCTGTAAAGCCTAAAATATTTATCTCTGGCCCTTTTTCCAGCTTCTGGGATACAGAGATCCTGGAAGTGGATGAACAGCCCTTCTCCATTTCTCTGTTTAAGGCAGCCCATGGAAGGAGAAGGAAAATAGAAACATCTGCTCTTGTAACCTAGTTATCCTATAATTAGACAGGTTGCAACTGGTTTGCCTTATTATCAGGGTGGTAACATACCTTTTACATGTGGTGAAGAAAAATCATAACTCATTTTAAATGGAAAAATGAGCTATGAGTTCTGAAATGAGTTAAAAATGAGTTATGATTTTTAAGATGAGTTAAGAAATGAATTACCTTGCTTTTTTTTTTTTTTTTTTTTTAAATGTTCCATGTTTGTTATCAGATTAATTTTATGGAGCAGGAAACTCAAGCTGTAGACAGGAAAGGTATTTGATTGAGAAGGCAATTAATCAGGCAGCTACTTCTTAGCAACAGTTGCTGCTTAAAGAGAAAATGAGAGCTCCCCAAAAGGGTATGGGACAGCCACATATCCCCATGATACTCCAGGGGCACCGACCCTCAGCCAGTGGGGGGAGCTGGGGACAGTGGGGCACACTTAATTTCTGAGATGTCAGTAGTCCAGCTGTTTGATGGAAAAGCTTGGCTTGGAAGTTAGGGAGATGAGTAGACACAGTCAATTCCTCCGTTTTGTTTAGGCTTTAACGAATATTCCTGTTCTGTATTCACTTGTTGACAGGAAGTCCAGCTGTTCTGTATTCACTTGTTGACAGGAAGTCCAGCACTGAAAATAAAGCTTACTTCTATCTTACAAAAGACACAAAAAGCATCCTGGAACAGGGGCAGATCTGACCCCTGAAGAAACATGACACTGTTTGGAGATACTTTTGATTGTTACAGCTCAGGGGAAGGGGTGCCCTGGCATGTATATTCTGGCAGCCTGTGTAACAGGATAGACCCCCACTATCAAAGAGCTGTACCCCCAGAATGCCACCGGTGCTGAGGCCGAGAACCCCTGCTTTATTTTCTTTATTTTGTTGAAATGAGAAACCTTGCTTTTATTTTTCTTTTCTTTTTTTCATCTCTAAGCAGTTTTATTTGGACGTCATACAATCCAACCTAAGTAAAAAATCGGTGATTCCCTGTATAATCACTTAGCCATGGCTTCACCACCTCAGTCTATACATTTCCTTTTTTTCCGCACAGAACTCCTAATCTACCCCCCACCCCCTACCCCGCTGGCTGACGTTTAGCTTTGGCACAGTGCCTTTGTTACATTCAGTGGAAGTATGTTACAACGTTACGGTTGACTATAGACTTTAGTTTGCATTGACCATTTTTTCCGTGTGTATCATCCCATTTTCAACACATCCATTTGTTCCTCATGTGAAAACATTCTTATATATGTACATTAATCACTGTCATTGTCCACTCTAGATGTTGCTAAGTTATACTGTCCCAGTCTTCATCCTCTGTCTTTTCTTCCGGTGTCATACGTGCCCCCAGCCCCCCCCCCCCCATGCTCACACTCAGCTTTGTCCAGTGTACCTACAATGTTGTGCTGCCACCAGATAGTATTGTGCTATCCATTTCTGGATCTTTACAATCAGTTCTGTTGCCCATTCTGTACCCCTTCAGCTCCAAATGCCCAATCTCTACCCTCTTTCTATCTCCTGGTAACTTGTGTTCTTAACTTTCAAAGTTCACTCATTCATTTCAGTTCATATCAGTGAGACCATACAGTATTTGTCCTTTTGTTTTCTGGCTAATCTCACTCAGCATAACGTCCTCAAGCTCCATCCACGTTGCATGCTTCATGACTTGATTCTCTGTTACAGCTGCATAAGATTCCATCGTATGTAAAAACCGCAGCTTATTCGGCCACTGGTGCACTGATGGGCTGTTTCCATCTCTCGGTTGTTGTGAATGTTGGTGTGCAAACGTCTGTCTGAGAACCCCTGCCTTGCATGCTGTTACCTCTTCGTCACCTTCTGTTAGGTTTCTAGCACTCTTGCTACTTTCCCCCCAGCTTTTTGCATAAAACGGGACTTATCTTGAACTACAGAGAATATTCTCTGAGGGTTTCACCCAAATCATCAGAATCTCTCCTGCGTCACATTGCATCTCATCTGGGGTGCTGGGGAGAGGGTGTTGGGAGACCGGGCCTCCAGCCCTTGCTGTGGGCTAAGGGCAGATAAGTCGTTTTCACCTCATTTCCCCACCTGGCACAGAGAACTTGTGTCTGTCCTGAGTAGCCCTCTGGGTGGGCTTGAGGGTAAAATGAAATGGGCTGCAATGGTGCTAAATATATCAGGAAACCCTTGATACAGTGTAACATGGAAGCAATTGTGTAACAGTGATGTAATGCTGTGGAAAGCAAACAGACAAGATGAACTTAAACAGGGAAAGAGCTGGGCTAAAGAATGAACACAATCACTCTTTTGAGTCCTTGCTGTTTACTTAGTAAATGTGAGAATAGGGAAGATTAGAAAGATTGGTTAACACAAATTTGCTAAATAAGCATCTTTTTCAAGGACTGAAGAAATAGGCATGTTTAGAATATTAAAACCTCATAATAAAAATGAGGAACAAGACATGATTGCCTGTTATCTAGGAGGCTTTTTCACATTATCTTGGAGGTCCTAGCCGTTAATATGAGAAAAAAAAAAAGAAAAAGAAAAGTATTGGAAACCTTACTTAGGGATGATTTTCAGTCAATAGTCAGTTAACAAACCAACAGCTTCTCTATGTAACAACAATAACTGTTTAGAAAATAAATTAGGAAGACATTCCCATTCACGGTATTGATGAAACTTATGTAGTATTTAACCAGTATGTGATGGGTATGGAGAAAACCATGATGTTTTATTGAAGGACATAAAAGAAGCTTGCATACAATGAGGTTTATTCTGAAGTAGGTCCTGTATTGTTGCTGAAGTGTTACCCATAGTTGTATCATCCAGGAACCAAGGTTCAGAGAGGGATAGTAGTTTTCTCAATACCGCTAGTTACCAGAACTTTTTTTTTCTTTAAATTTATTTTGTATTATCAAACCAAACCACATACAAACATGAAGATTCTTAACATACAAACATTCGCTGTGTGGTGTGTAGTCAGTGGCTCACAATATCATCACAGAGCAGTATATTCATCACAGTCATCATTTTTTAGAACATTTGCATCACTCCAGAAAAAGAAATAAAAAGAAAAAACTCATACATACCGTACCCTCCCTCTCATTGACCACTGGTATTTCCACCTACCCAGTAGATTAACCTTTGTTCCCCGTATTTTTTTTTTCTATACCCCTTACCAGTCCCTTTCATTGTTCACTAGTATATCAATCTACTCAATTTAACATTTGTTCCCCCATTATTTATTTATTTTTAGTCCATATTTTTTACTCATCTGTCAATATTGTAGATAAAAGGAGCATCAGACATAATGTTTTCACAGTCACAGTTACATTGTGAAAGCTGTATCATTATACAGTCGTCTTCAAGAAACATGACTATTGGAGCACAGCTCTACATTTTTCAGGCAGTTCCCTCCAGCCTCTCCAACATACCTTACCTAAAAAGGTGATATCTGTATAATGTGTAAGAATAACCTCCAGAATAACCTCTCGACTCTGTTTGAAATGTCTCAGCCACTGACACTTTATTTTGTCTCATTTCTCTCTTCTCCCTTTCGGTCAAGAAGGTTTTCTCGATCCCTTGATGCTGAGTCTCAACTCGTTCTAGGGTTTTTCTCAATCCCTTGGTGCTGAGTCCCAGCTCATTCTAGGATTTCTGTCCCATGTTGCCAGGGAGCTCCACACCCCTGGGAGTCATGTCCCATGTAAAGAGGGGGAGGGCAGTGAGTTTGCTTGTCGTGTTGGCTGAGAGAGAGAGGCCACATCTGAGCAACAAAAGAGGTTCTCTTGGGGGTGACTCTTAGGCCTAATTTTAAGTAGACTTAGCCTATCCTTTGCAGGGATAAGTTTCAAATGAACAAACACCAAGATCGAGGGCTTGGCCTATTGCTTTGGTTGTCCACACTCCATGCAAGAATATCAGGAATTCTCTAAATGGAAAAGTTAAATTTTTCCCCTTTCTCACCATTCCCTCAAGGGGACTTTGCAAATACGTTTTTATTCACTGTTCAAATCATTCTACCAGAACTTTTTTGACACATGTTCCTAGACCGTTTCTTGCTTTTTCCCTAAATGGGGGTTCCTGTTGGTTTCTGATTGACATTTTTTCAGTGAGTTTCTTCTGAATGGTTTTCTGTGTTGCGAGTGTGGTTTTGCTAGATCCTAGAATACATCATTAGGGAAACAAGACTCTCCTGACATTTTGAGGCAGGCGGGGTTGGATTGGCTTCCGTGAAGTGGCCATCTCATCTTTCTCAGAACCGCGGTTGGTTCTGTGGCCCCCATCAGATATGAGGACTTGCCATTTTCAAGAAGCAAGGATATCACGAGCCTTGAGAGGTGTTGGCCCACAAGTACTTCGGCATATACTTTAAGAGGGGATGATCTTTTGTTTTCCCGTGACGCAAATCCAGCTGATGTATCCCCAGTGCCTGCTCTTTGAGGAAGCCCAGGGCAAACTGCCAGGCTTTTATTGGCATTGGAGACTTGGACATCCGTACATTGGGCTCTTTCAACCTTACTGGCAATACCAGTCAGTGTGGCACTGCATGAAATGCATACGTTAGTTATATCATCCCATTTAATCCCAATCCCAGTCCCATGGAGTTAGGTATTGCCATCTCCGTTTTACAGATGAGAAAATTGAAGCCGAGAGGTTGAGAGACTTGCCTAAGGTCAACGGTAGGGCTAAAACTTGAACCCAGAGAGACCCGGTGCCAGAGCTGTGGGTTGTAGCACTTGTGCTGTCCTGCTAGGCTGCCCGGTACCTCTTGATACCAAATTTCAACCCACAGCCCCTTAAAGGAGAAGAAAAAAAAATGATCTTCCCAAGACCCGCAGACTCTGTATTTAGTAGCGTCATCTAAGATCCCTTGGCTTTTTAATGAAATTTGTGAAATGCTGTGTTTGCTTTTGTTGCTATTGTTAATGTGTTTGTTCAAATTCCTTTTGAGAATGCACATCTGTTTTGAAACCAAACCTGTCTCTCTTGCCTACATTTCAGTCAGAACTAAGACATGGTCCGTTTTACTATATGAAGCAGCCACTCACCACAGACCCTGTTGATGTTGTACCGCAGGACGGACGGAATGATTTCTACTGCTGGGTCTGTCATCGGGAAGGCCAGGTCCTTTGCTGTGAGCTCTGCCCCCGGGTTTATCACGCTAAGTGTCTGAGACTGACATCGGAACCAGAGGGGGACTGGTTTTGTCCTGAATGTGAGGTTAGTTCCCGGTGAACGAATGCATTTCCTGCCGCGTTTGCTCTCTTCTCTCATTCTTCCCTTTCTTTTTTCGTTTTTGAGGTTATCCAGCTGTAGGGAGAAAAGAAAGCTTTTGTTTCCATCTGGTACATCTGTTTTTGGGACCAAGCATCAGCCAGGAGCCATGCAGCTCTGAGAAAGAGTTGCTCTGAGTGTTATTTTCACTTCTGCTTGGGCCTTTGGATCACGTTGAGATCTGCAATGGTCTCTGATTCTCCCGTAGTGACTGTTTCAGAAGTCACTTAGGGGTCTTTAACAGCTCACATCTTTTAAAAAGATCCCTTGCTGTTTTCCTCTTTCTTGGATGTCGTCCCCTGCTGTGTCTTTGACTCATCATCAGTAGCCAAGCTGGGAAGACCAGTTTGGTTGTGTGTTTCATGTGATTGCCAGCTGATGCTTTCATTCATGCAACAAGTATTTGTTGAGTGCCTATCGGTGCTAGGGATAATTCCGTGGGGAAAAAACAAGACCAAACAGACATAAATTGCATCCTTTTTTGGGAGAAAAGAGCAAATAATGTGCGTTGGAAGATGAGTGCTCTAGAGCAGATGAATCAAGGATGGGGAAGAAGGCATGCAAGGGGACGCAAGGGTCACTGTGTCAAATGGAGAGGCAGAGGAGGCCTCAGGAAGATTCGAGAAGGACCTGGAGGAGGTGGGGTGGGATCCTTGCAGCCATCTGGCGGAGACCTTCCAGGCAGAAGGAGCTGCAGGTGCTGAGCCCTCAGGTAGCACACCTGGCTGAGTCGAGACCATGGATAGACCATTTATAGCCAACACTAAGAACTCTTCATTAAGCCATACTAGGACTTCCACCATTCTGAGGTTCAGATGTGAGCTTTGCTCAAGATGCTGGAAATAAGAACAACTACAGAATAACTTAGTGTGGAATGTCACTTGGATTCAAAGATCAATTGGAATTGCAACTCAAATGTGGAAGTGTTTGATGTATGAAATGGAAAGCTCTCCCAGATGTACCTGGCGGGAAATAAGGAAGCAGTAGGAAAGCACGTACAGTACAGCTTTTGTGCAGAGAGGAGAGAAAAATGAGAAAAAAAGTTAAGATGTCAGGTCATTGTGATGATGACGTTTCAATGGTGTCCTTGGAAATTCTGTATCTAAAATCGCACAAAAAAAAGGCCACTGGTTCCCTTTAGATTTCTCTAGGTGGAGAGACGTGTGGGATAAGCTTTGCTTGGTGATGCCCCTTTTTTCAGGGCCCAGTGTCACTCAGCCAGTTAGCGTGGGAATGGAGCTTTCATCTATTTTCTTTTGCCTTGACCAGCTCTTCCAGATTGTTTAATGATTGTGCAGGAAAGATAGCGGTTTAGATAGGGTGCTTGTCCTGCAAACAATAACAGCTCCTGATACAAGGTGGCCGGACTATAGGGTTTTATTATCAGTTAGCATCATGGTAGAAAGAAGCCTGAGATAGTGCCAGGCCTGAGCTTGATGAGAGCCCAGCCTTTTTGCAGCTTTTCGTTCTCACTGTGGAGGCAGTGTGTCCCCTGTGGGCTCAGGTATCACGTGTGGTTAGACAGAAACCCTTCCCAGAGGCAGGTATATCTGTCCTCTCATTTCTTTTTATCAAGGAGAAGGACTTGCCTGTCAGCCCCCAGCTGACTGGCCCGTGGACTCTTTGGTCAGGATTGGGTCTCAAGGAGACCCCTGCAGAAGAGACTTGAAAAATGCTTCCTGGCTCTTTTGTCCAGCTGGTGGGAACCAGGCACCCCCAGCCCAAGGAAGGATGGTGGGGTGCCTTGAATGACAGGTGGGTGGGCAACCCAAGTGCTTGCCATAGCTGCCTGGAGACTAAGTGGTATTCAACAGGCAGGTTCTGTGGCTACTCGGGGGCCTGAATTTCTTCCAGGGGTCATTGTACGGCCCTGGACTGGGCAGATGCTGCAGGCCGAGCAGTGAGGTATGTGCCGGGTACCGCTTTCAGCCGTTGGGTCACTCCTCGACAACCTTCGTCCTTTTCCTTGATACAGCCCATACACCTGGAAGCCCCAGACATAGGAAGGATGGGAACCGAATCTAAATGAATTGGAGAAAACTTTTCTCAGCTTTCCCTGCACCGATGGTTCAAGAGTATTTTCTGAAATTGTCAGAATTCACTATTTTTGTGGTTGCTGGATCAGGGTTCTGAAGCTCTGAGATACATGGTGGAGTTACATAGGTGAATCCGGTTTGAGACATTTCAGCCACCTCTGGCTCTCTTCTTGGACGGGAATTTCCTTTATGAACTGACACTTATTACTCAGGGAGATGGCAGAGTGCCCCTTACCTGTGTGCGAGCGTCCCAGATGGTTTTACAGAAACGTGACGGAGACTGAAGTCATTTTTATTTTTGATCTACTGCTGTCCTTTGGGTTTTTCTGCAGGGAAGACTCGTTTCCATCAGTGACATCACTGAGTTTTCTATTGTCAGTTTCTGGAAAGCCCAGAACTCTTAAGAGGATCG